>NC_080745.1:1625035-2250035 GCF_020826845.1 Diceros bicornis minor
ATGACAATTGTCTTCTCCAGTCTCACATGCCCAAACCGCACCCCCAACATCCTCCTTTGTCTGCAGCTGGAGATAGGAGGAGAATCTCTGCCATTGTGCTGAGAGACTCAGTTTCGCGGGTTTCTCCCCTGTACACGTGTTCTTAAGCTGGGTATTATTTTCTCCAGCGAACCTGTCTTGTGAAGGTTTGGCCAGCCATAAGAAGCTTCAGGGAAGAGGCGGAGGGGCTTCTCTCTCCGCCCCCGACAGCCCTGAGCTGGGTCAGTGCCTCAGACCTGGCCAGGGGCAGCCCATCCCCCGGCGCCCTCTCCCGGGGCATCCCAGGAAAGCTTCACAGCCAGCCCCACCCCACTCGCCACTGCCAGGACCATCGGCCTCCCTCGGGAGGACGGGGCAGGACAGGGAACCGGGTGTGGGAGGCCGCCAGATCTCAGCTCTGGCACACAGGCTGCCAGGCTGCTTGGTCCTCTGAGGGGGCCCAGCACACGCCCCAGGAAACTTGGCGGCAGGGCCCCGGGGCTCTCTCCTCTGGAACTCGCCCACTTGAAAGGGGCCTGGCCCAGGTGGCTGGTTCGACCGGTTGGAAAGAAATCTTTCTCTTCTCTGAGAGACTGTTGCTTGTCATCTCCTGGACATGAGATGACAGACAATTGTTCCCATTTCCCTTTCTACTTGAAACCTGATGGATACATTGCCCACTGCCTTTAGAGACTGCAGGTCTTTCTGAAACTCTTTTCAGTGCGCTGGGCTTACTTCAGCATCATTCATTGTTCCATCCGAAATTCCTTTCAGTTGGATCTATTTTCCTTTCTAATCCTTTTGTATACCTAGATATTTAAAAGCTGCTCAAATCTGTAGTGGAGAAAAGTTGGGTTACAACTCTTTCAGACAGCATGTAAACCCAAATTTTAGGGTTTCTACACAAAACGTCTCTGCCATGTTTCTAGCAGCTCTCCTTCCATATATTCTCCTCCGGACTTCCTGTGACAAAATTGCCTTTCTAAAAGCCAGTCCTCTGTTCACCCTCTTGGCCAGTCACGTTTCCACAGAAAGAAAAAGGACTGGATTTTCCAAAAGATGCAACAAGAATGATCAAGTCCTGATTCACACCTAGATATCCTGCTCCTGTTCTCCGTGAATTGTAAAATTGAAGTTAATTATCTCGTTCATTTTGTCTAAATCTATTGGGTCACTTTGGCACTGAGCCCCTAAGCTGGTCCACAGCCTGCTTCAGCAGACACCAAACTCTCTCTCAAGTGCCTGCATTCGTGTGCTGAGTAGGTATTGTATTTATTTAGATCGTATTCAACAAAAGATCTTCACGGATTCACTCAAGTACTTAAGTACCCACTATGTGCCCAAAGGTCTTGAAATGTTGGGGGGTCTGCAAGGAAGACAGATATGCCCTAAACAGATAAATTACACTACTGAAATCATTTGAATGAAAGAGATGTGAATAAAACTGCCGTGGGACTCCAGGCAAAGAACCCCCATGGGTTGACCTACAACTAAGAGATACAGCTCTGTCCTGGGGCTCTGAGGAGAAAAACAACCACCATGGGGGGTGGACAGGCTCTGCACCATCTAAGGAAAGGAAAAGGAAGGGAGAGAAGATAAAGAGAAAACAAGAGAAACGGAAAGGTTTTCTTCTTCTGAGTGTTTCTGCCACCCACTTTTGGAGCACACTGCTTGCTGATGTCCTTTCCGGCCAGTCTTATCCTTCAGCCGGCTTCAGGAGACTTCAACAATTCGATTGGAAGGAGCTGGGCTCCTCCGTGCAGGCAATGCCAACTCCGGAGGGAGCCAGGAGGGGAGCCAAAGATTCACAGGACTCTGCAGCCCTTCTGCAGCTCACTGGTGTGGAGGGGCACCGAGGCTTCACCTTGGCCTCTGTCTCCAAGTTCACATAAAGGAGGGTCGGTTCCTTCCTCGCTAGATGAGCGTGGAGAGAAACCTCCTTCACAGAAGGGATTATGGAATAATTAAAGTCAGAGCCTTGAACAAGGGCAAAGGGTTAGCACCATGAATCTGAAGTGACTGGACAATGTGAATTAGTAACCAGTAGGACGAGGAGCTGAAGACCAAAAAAAGAAAAAAGGCAAAAAACCAGTTCTCGATTTCCTAAGATGGAAATGCAAGTCTTTCTTCTTCCAAAAGAAAAAAGTCATTGAACCCTTTCCCTGAAAATAAAACTGAAAGGGGCCACATGTTGCAAAGAAGGGTTTTAACATGATGTCACTACACAATCATGTGTAGCCATCAGTTGTTTAAGTGCACTGCAAATAGTTCACACCTTAACAATTATGTTACCAAAGTTCGCAGTTGAGAAATATAGACACACACACACACATATATATATATGTACATGTAAGAAAAGAGTAGAGTGTGTGCCAATTGCTCACTGTACTATTGACAATATCACTCTTACAACTGAAAGCATGACTAGGAGAGAGAAGGTGGTGTGACCCTAGATGGCTAGAGTCACAGCAAGAAAAGTTAAGAAAGTGCCATCAGGTCATTTGGACAAAAGAATGCTATATGGCTGTTGGGTTTATAAGAGATCCATTGGAGAAAAACAAGTCACTACATTAAATTATTTTCTACTTACCTGCATCACCCTCTCCAAGAACACATATTCTAAAATGAGGCAAGTTATTACATTAAAAAATGACCGCTCTGGCATTTGGAAAACTACATCAAATAATGAAGTAAAAACTGGGTTACAAACATCCTGGTATCAATTCCAACTACCATCTTTTACCAAACTAAAAACTCTAATGATCACTAATTCACTTGCAATCTAGTGCTCCTCCCATATACAAAATCAACAACTCCAATGTGTCATAACTTTTTTAAAATTTCCCTAAAATTTTAGAGGATAATGTAAATATGTCTCCTGGAAAAGTTGAGAAAGATGGAGACACTAGGAAAGGAAAAGATGAAAATACTCCCCTAATCAGTGATGTAAAACACAAGGCATGAACAACTGTTAAAAGAATTCTCTATGACCTTGATCAAGGCTGCTATCTCTACGCCCGGCTCTTTCCTATCAGTCATTTGACACATAAACAAATAGAATAGTGTATTTCATGGGATCAATTCTTTTAGTGGCGTGCTTTCCCTTTGACCACTACATATGCTTTTATGTGTTTGCTTTATTTCAGGCGGCGTCACATTAGAACACCCTCATCTCGGCAGATCTTTGCCTTAAGGAACTCTACCTCGGCCCTTGATCAACTGTACTCTGTGTTATGGTCAACTCAGAGCCCTACATGGATCAGTGTTTCCTACCGCCTCTCTCCCGTGCGTTGCTCATGTCAGGGAGTATAGTCCACCGAGTGAACAGTAAGCAGTCTTCCCAAAGCATCAGATATGAAAAGGAGGAGACGCGGGGTTGGGTGTGGGACCCCATTCCGTGCCTCAGTGCAGACAAGCTAGAGGTCAATGCATCCCTCCAGAGACTGGGAGAAAAACAGGAGGTTATGAGCACGAGGTTCCCTCTGCAGGCCTTGAAGCAGGGACCTGGAATCAAACTGCTGACACCCGTGGACCGTGGTTGGCTTGACAGGGAACTCACGAGGAAGATAAGGACATGAAATAATGATAATTATAAGAACAGCAGCGAACACTTCTCCTGAGCCAAGGACTGCACCCTGAATGTAAACTCTGTGCTGGAACATATCTTAACTCACATGACCCTGAAAACATCCCGAAAGTGGTCAGTGTTGTTCTTTGCGCCATTTGCTAGATGAAGAGACTGGGTACAGTGGCTAGAAAACTCAGCCAGGTTACAAAGCGGATAAATGGCCGAGCCCAAGCTCAGTGCTCTTCTGTTATGCTCTTGGACTACAACTCCAAGTGAAGTCTCTAACGACTATCTCCGCTCGCACTGCCAACACCATCGTCCTCCGTGGAGTGGATGGAGGCAGGCGTGGGCAGGGCAGGGAGCCGGGTGTGGCAGGCCGCCAGATCTAAGGTGTGGCACACAGGTTGCCAGGTGGCTCCCTCCTCTGAGGGGGCCCAGCACACGCCCCAGGAGACTTGTCGGCAGGCCCCAGGGCCCTTTCCCCCGGATCGTGTCCACTTGAAAGGGGCCTGGCCCAGGTGGCCGGTTGGGCTGGTTGGCCAGCCTCCTTTGGACAAAGCAGGCGAGCCGAGCCAGCCTTCCAGTCGCCCCCGGCGTGGCACCAGCGCCCTCAGGCCGAGGGCCTCACGCGTGCCCTCCAACGCGGATTTCTCCTCAGAGCCGTGGCCTGGGCACTAGGAAGGCCAGGCCCTCCCGCCTCCAGAGATGATGCTGGGACCCGTCGCCGGAAGGGCCTGCCCGTGTGGCAGCGGCTCCCCAAGCCGGCGGCCTGCTGGGGCCTCACTCACTGCTTGGCCATAAGCCTGTCTCGGCCCTTCTGATTCCACAGAGCCTTTCCTCCACCTGGCTGGAGTCGACAAGTGCGGGCGTGGGGTGGGGCCGTGGTTTTGCCTTTCCAGGAAGAAATGAGGCCCGGGCAAAAGCAGCTGGCCGAGGCACAGCCTTGACCTGGCACCCCAGTCGGCCTTTGGCCACCAGGTCCAGACCACGGCTTCCAAAGAAGGGAAGCGGCCGGCCAGCTGATTGCAAGTGGGGGATGGGAGGGAGACAACAGCTGAAGCCAAGTCCAGCAGGGCGTTGGCGTTCCTTCTTCAGCTGGGACTGGCCTGGCCTGGCCTGGCGGGCGGGCGGGGCCTTCACTGAGGACCCCCGAGGCCCGCCCTAGGCCCCGGCGGTGGCGGGTGGCGCATGCGCCCTTGGCCTCAGGGGTTGAACCCAAGCCCACAGGGCACTCAAAGCAGCCGGAGAAAGAAGGGGCCAGGGGAGAGGAAGGCAGGTGGGCGAGGTGGGCAGCGCTCGCCCACCTCTTCTCCTCAGGTCCCCGAGAGAGAAAGAGAGAGAGAGAGAGAGACAGAGAGAGATAGACAGACAGACAGACAGGGAAAGAGTGAGAGATCCCTGACCTCTGAGTATCTGCATCCACCACTGCTGCCAACTCACAGGCCATCCCACTTCCCCCCCTCCATCCCCATCCCCAGGCGCGGGCCCCCCCCCCCCCCCCCCCCCCGGGGCCAGCCACACCACAGAGAGGCCCCTTCATGGTCACCTCCGTGCTGTCCCTTCCGGGCCTGGGCCTGACCCCACTGCAGGGGAACCGGTTCAGACAATCCAATCGTCTACATGTCCCTCTCCATGACAATTGTCTTCTCCAGTCTCACATGCCCAAACCGCACCCCCAACATCCTCCTTTGTCTGCAGCTGGAGATAGGAGGAGAATCTCTGCCATTGTGCTGAGAGACTCAGTTTCGCGGGTTTCTCCCCTGTACACGTGTTCTTAAGCTGGGTATTATTTTCTCCAGCGAACCTGTCTTGTGAAGGATTTGGCCAGCCATAAGAAGCTTCAGGGAAGAGGCGGAGGGGCTTCTCTCTCCGCCCCCGACAGCCCTGAGCTGGGTCAGTGCCTCAGACCTGGCCAGGGGCAGCCCATCCCCCGGCGCCCTCTCCCGGGGCATCCCAGGAAAGCTTCACAGCCAGCCCCACCCCACTCGCCACTGCCAGGACCATCGGCCTCCCTCGGGAGGACGGGGCAGGACAGGGAACCGGGTGTGGGAGGCCGCCAGATCTCAGCTCTGGCACACAGGCTGCCAGGCTGCTTGGTCCTCTGAGGGGGCCCAGCACACGCCCCAGGAAACTTGGCGGCAGGCCCCGGGGCTCTCTCCTCTGGAACTCGCCCACTTGAAAGGGGCCTGGCCCAGGTGGCTGGTTCGACCGGTTGGAAAGAAATCTTTCTCTTCTCTGAGAGACTGTTGCTTGTCATCTCCTGGACATGAGATGACAGACAATTGTTCCCATTTCCCTTTCTACTTGAAACCTGATGGATACATTGCCCACTGCCTTTAGAGACTGCAGGTCTTTCTGAAACTCTTTTCAGTGCGCTGGCTTACTTCAGCATCATTTCATTGTTCCATCCGAAATTCCTTTCAGTTGGATCTATTTTCCTTTCTAATCCTTTTGTATACCTAGATATTTAAAAGCTGCTCAAATCTGTAGTGGAGAAAAGTTGGGTTACAACTCTTTCAGACAGCATGTAAACCCAAATTTTAGGGTTTCTACACAAAACGTCTCTGCCATGTTTCTAGCAGCTCTCCTTCCATATATTCTCCTCCAGGACTTCCTGTGACAAAATTGCCTTTCTAAAAGCCAGTCCTCTGTTCACCCTCTTGGCCAGTCACGTTTCCACAGAAAGAAAAAGGACTGGATTTTCCAAAGATGCAACAAGAATGATCAAGTCCTGATTCACACCTAGATATCCTGCTCCTGTTCTCCGTGAATTGTAAAATTGAAGTTAATTATCTCGTTCATTTTGTCTAAATCTATTGGGTCACTTTGGCACTGAGCCCCTAAGCTGGTCCACAGCCTGCTTCAGCAGACACCAAACTCTCTCTCAAGTGCCTGCATTCGTGTGCTGAGTAGGTATTGTATTTATTTAGATCGTATTCAACAAAAGATCTTCACGGATTCACTCAAGTACTTAAGTACCCACTATGTGCCCAAAGGTCTTGAAATGTTGGGGGTCTGCAAGGAAGACAGATATGCCTAAACAGATAAATTACACTACTGAAATCATTTGAATGAAAGAGATGTGAATAAACTGCCGTGGGACTCCAGGCAAAGAACCCCCATGGGTTGACCTACAACTAAGAGATACAGCTCTGTCCTGGGGCTCTGAGGAGAAAAACAACCACCATGGGGGGTGGACAGGCTCTGCACCATCTAAGGAAAGGAAAAGGAAGGGAGAGAAGATAAAGAGAAAACAAGAGAAACGGAAAGGTTTTCTTCTTCTGAGTGTTTCTGCCACCCACTTTTGGAGCACACTGCTTGCTGATGTCCTTTCCGGCCAGTCTTATCCTTCAGCCGGCTTCAGGAGACTTCAACAATTCGATTGGAAGGAGCTGGGCTCCTCCGTGCAGGCAATGCCAACTCCGGAGGGAGCCAGGAGGGGAGCCAAAGATTCACAGGACTCTGCAGCCCTTCTGCAGCTCACTGGTGTGGAGGGGCACCGAGGCTTCACCTTGGCCTCTGTCTCCAAGTTCACATAAAGGAGGGTCGGTTCCTTCCTCGCTAGATGAGCGTGGAGAGAAACCTCCTTCACAGAAGGGATTATGGAATAATTAAAGTCAGAGCCTTGAACAAGGCAAAGGGTTAGCACCATGAATCTGAAGTGACTGGACATGTGAATTAGTAACCAGTAGGACGAGGAGCTGAAGACAAAAAAAGAAAAAAGGCAAAAAACCAGTTCTCGATTTCCTAAGATGGAAATGCAAGTCTTTCTTCTTCCAAAAGAAAAAAGTCATTGAACCCTTTCCCTGAAAATAAAACTGAAAGGGGCCACATGTTGCAAAGAAGGGTTTTAACCATGATGTCACTACACAATCATGTGTAGCCATCAGTTGTTAAGTGCACTGCAAATAGTTCACACCTTAACAATTATGTTACCAAAGTTCGCAGTTGAGAAATATAGACACACACACACACATATATATATATGTACATGTAAGAAAAGAGTAGAGTGTGTGCCAATTGCTCACTGTACTATTGACAATATCACTCTTACAACTGAAAGCATGACTAGGAGAGAGAAGGTGGTGTGACCCTAGATGGCTAGAGTCACAGCAAGAAAAGTTAAGAAAGTGCCATCAGGTCATTTGGACAAAAGAATGCTATATGGCTGTTGGGTTTATAAGAGATCCATTGGAGAAAAACAAGTCACTACATTAAATTATTTTCTACTTACCTGCATCACCCTCTCCAAGAACACATATTCTAAAATGAGGCAAGTTATTACATTAAAAATGACCGGCTCTGGCATTTGGAAAACTACATCAAATAATGAAGTAAAAACTGGGTTACAAACATCCTGGTATCAATTCCAACTACCATCTTTTACCAAACTAAAACTCTAATGATCACTAATTCACTTGCAATCTAGTGCTCCTCCCATATACAAAATCAACAACTCCCAATGTGTCATAACTTTTTTAAAATTTCCCTAAAATTTTAGAGGATAATGTAAATATGTCTCCTGGAAAAGTTGAGAAAGATGGAGACACTAGGAAAGGAAAAGATGAAAATACTCCCCTAATCAGTGATGTAAAACACAAGGCATGAACAACTGTTAAAAGAATTCTCTATGACCTTGATCAAGGCTGCTATCTCTACGCCCGGCTCTTTCCTATCAGTCATTTGACACATAAACAAATAGAATAGTGTATTTCATGGGATCAATTCTTTTAGTGGCGTGCTTTCCCTTTGACCACTACATATGCTTTTATGTGTTTGCTTTATTTTCAGGCGGCGTCACATTAGAACACCCTCATCTCGGCAGATCTTTGCCTTAAGGAACTCTACCTCGGCCCTTGATCAACTGTACTCTGTGTTATGGTCAACTCAGAGCCCTACATGGATCAGTGTTTCCTACCGCCTCTCTCCCGTGCGTTGCTCATGTCAGGGAGTATAGTCCACCGAGTGAACAGTAAGCAGTCTTCCCAAAGCATCAGATATGAAAAGGAGGAGACGCGGGGTTGGGTGTGGGACCCCATTCCGTGCCTCAGTGCAGACAAGCTAGAGGTCAATGCATCCCTCCAGAGACTGGGAGAAAAACAGGAGGTTATGAGCACGAGGTTCCCTCTGCAGGCCTTGAAGCAGGGACCTGGAATCAAACTGCTGACACCGTGGACCGTGGTTGGCTTGACAGGGAACTCACGAGGAAGATAAGGACATGAAATAATGATAATTATAAGAACAGCAGCGAACACTTCTCCTGAGCCAAGGACTGCACCCTGAATGTAAACTCTGTGCTGGAACATATCTTAACTCACATGACCCTGAAAACATCCCGAAAGTGGTCAGTGTTGTTCTTTGCGCCATTTGCTAGATGAAGAGACTGGGTACAGTGGCTAGAAAACTCAGCCAGGTTACAAAGCGGATAAATGGCCGAGCCCAAGCTCAGTGCTCTTCTGTTATGCTCTTGGACTACAACTCCAAGTGAAGTCTCTAACGACTATCTCCGCTCGCACTGCCAACACCATCGTCCTCCGTGGAGTGGATGGAGGCAGGCGTGGGCAGGGCAGGGAGCCGGGTGTGGCAGGCCGCCAGATCTAAGGTGTGGCACACAGGTTGCCAGGTGGCTCCCTCCTCTGAGGGGGCCCAGCACACGCCCCAGGAGACTTGTCGGCAGGCCCCAGGGCCCTTTCCCCCGGATCGTGTCCACTTGAAAGGGGCCTGGCCCAGGTGGCCGGTTGGGCTGGTTGGCCAGCCTCCTTTGGACAAAGCAGGCGAGCCGAGCCAGCCTTCCAGTCGCCCCCGGCGTGGCACCAGCGCCCTCAGGCCGAGGGCCTCACGCGTGCCCTCCAACGCGGATTTCTCCTCAGAGCCGTGGCCTGGGCACTAGGAAGGCCAGGCCCTCCCGCCTCCAGAGATGATGCTGGGACCCGTCGCCGGAAGGGCCTGCCCGTGTGGCAGCGGCTCCCCAAGCCGGCGGCCTGCTGGGGCCTCACTCACTGCTTGGCCATAAGCCTGTCTCGGCCCTTCTGATTCCACAGAGCCTTTCCTCCACCTGGCTGGAGTCGACAAGTGCGGGCGTGGGGTGGGGCCGTGGTTTTGCCTTTCCAGGAAGAAATGAGGCCCGGGCAAAAGCAGCTGGCCGAGGCACAGCCTTGACCTGGCACCCCAGTCGGCCTTTGGCCACCAGGTCCAGACCACGGCTTCCAAAGAAGGGAAGCGGCCGGCCAGCTGATTGCAAGTGGGGGATGGGAGGGAGACAACAGCTGAAGCCAAGTCCAGCAGGGCGTTGGCGTTCCTTCTTCAGCTGGGACTGGCCTGGCCTGGCCTGGCGGGCGGGCGGGGCCTTCACTGAGGACCCCCGAGGCCCGCCCTAGGCCCCGGCGGTGGCGGGTGGCGCATGCGCCCTTGGCCTCAGGGGTTGAACCCAAGCCCACAGGGCACTCAAAGCAGCCGGAGAAAGAAGGGGCCAGGGGAGAGGAAGGCAGGTGGGCGAGGTGGGCAGCGCTCGCCCACCTCTTCTCCTCAGGTCCCCGAGAGAGAAAGAGAGAGAGAGAGAGAGACAGAGAGAGATAGACAGACAGACAGACAGGGAAAGAGTGAGAGATCCCTGACCTCTGAGTATCTGCATCCACCACTGCTGCCAACTCACAGGCCATCCCACTTCCCCCCCTCCATCCCCATCCCCAGGCGCGGGCCCCCCCCCCCCCCCCCCCCGGGGCCAGCCACACCACAGAGAGGCCCCTTCATGGTCACCTCCGTGCTGTCCCTTCCGGGCCTGGGCCTGACCCCACTGCAGGGGAACCGGTTCAGACAATCCAATCGTCTACATGTCCCTCTCCATGACAATTGTCTTCTCCAGTCTCACATGCCCAAACCGCACCCCCAACATCCTCCTTTGTCTGCAGCTGGAGATAGGAGGAGAATCTCTGCCATTGTGCTGAGAGACTCAGTTTCGCGGGTTTCTCCCCTGTACACGTGTTCTTAAGCTGGGTATTATTTTCTCCAGCGAACCTGTCTTGTGAAGGATTTGGCCAGCCATAAGAAGCTTCAGGGAAGAGGCGGAGGGGCTTCTCTCTCCGCCCCCGACAGCCCTGAGCTGGGTCAGTGCCTCAGACCTGGCCAGGGGCAGCCCATCCCCCGGCGCCCTCTCCCGGGGCATCCCAGGAAAGCTTCACAGCCAGCCCCACCCCACTCGCCACTGCCAGGACCATCGGCCTCCCTCGGGAGGACGGGGCAGGACAGGGAACCGGGTGTGGGAGGCCGCCAGATCTCAGCTCTGGCACACAGGCTGCCAGGCTGCTTGGTCCTCTGAGGGGGCCCAGCACACGCCCCAGGAAACTTGGCGGCAGGCCCCGGGGCTCTCTCCTCTGGAACTCGCCCACTTGAAAGGGGCCTGGCCCAGGTGGCTGGTTCGACCGGTTGGAAAGAAATCTTTCTCTTCTCTGAGAGACTGTTGCTTGTCATCTCCTGGACATGAGATGACAGACAATTGTTCCCATTTCCCTTTCTACTTGAAACCTGATGGATACATTGCCCACTGCCTTTAGAGACTGCAGGTCTTTCTGAAACTCTTTTCAGTGCGCTGGCTTACTTCAGCATCATTTCATTGTTCCATCCGAAATTCCTTTCAGTTGGATCTATTTTCCTTTCTAATCCTTTTGTATACCTAGATATTTAAAAGCTGCTCAAATCTGTAGTGGAGAAAAGTTGGGTTACAACTCTTTCAGACAGCATGTAAACCCAAATTTTAGGGTTTCTACACAAAACGTCTCTGCCATGTTTCTAGCAGCTCTCCTTCCATATATTCTCCTCCAGGACTTCCTGTGACAAAATTGCCTTTCTAAAAGCCAGTCCTCTGTTCACCCTCTTGGCCAGTCACGTTTCCACAGAAAGAAAAAGGACTGGATTTTCCAAAGATGCAACAAGAATGATCAAGTCCTGATTCACACCTAGATATCCTGCTCCTGTTCTCCGTGAATTGTAAAATTGAAGTTAATTATCTCGTTCATTTTGTCTAAATCTATTGGGTCACTTTGGCACTGAGCCCCTAAGCTGGTCCACAGCCTGCTTCAGCAGACACCAAACTCTCTCTCAAGTGCCTGCATTCGTGTGCTGAGTAGGTATTGTATTTATTTAGATCGTATTCAACAAAAGATCTTCACGGATTCACTCAAGTACTTAAGTACCCACTATGTGCCCAAAGGTCTTGAAATGTTGGGGGTCTGCAAGGAAGACAGATATGCCTAAACAGATAAATTACACTACTGAAATCATTTGAATGAAAGAGATGTGAATAAACTGCCGTGGGACTCCAGGCAAAGAACCCCCATGGGTTGACCTACAACTAAGAGATACAGCTCTGTCCTGGGGCTCTGAGGAGAAAAACAACCACCATGGGGGGTGGACAGGCTCTGCACCATCTAAGGAAAGGAAAAGGAAGGGAGAGAAGATAAAGAGAAAACAAGAGAAACGGAAAGGTTTTCTTCTTCTGAGTGTTTCTGCCACCCACTTTTGGAGCACACTGCTTGCTGATGTCCTTTCCGGCCAGTCTTATCCTTCAGCCGGCTTCAGGAGACTTCAACAATTCGATTGGAAGGAGCTGGGCTCCTCCGTGCAGGCAATGCCAACTCCGGAGGGAGCCAGGAGGGGAGCCAAAGATTCACAGGACTCTGCAGCCCTTCTGCAGCTCACTGGTGTGGAGGGGCACCGAGGCTTCACCTTGGCCTCTGTCTCCAAGTTCACATAAAGGAGGGTCGGTTCCTTCCTCGCTAGATGAGCGTGGAGAGAAACCTCCTTCACAGAAGGGATTATGGAATAATTAAAGTCAGAGCCTTGAACAAGGCAAAGGGTTAGCACCATGAATCTGAAGTGACTGGACATGTGAATTAGTAACCAGTAGGACGAGGAGCTGAAGACAAAAAAAGAAAAAAGGCAAAAAACCAGTTCTCGATTTCCTAAGATGGAAATGCAAGTCTTTCTTCTTCCAAAAGAAAAAAGTCATTGAACCCTTTCCCTGAAAATAAAACTGAAAGGGGCCACATGTTGCAAAGAAGGGTTTTAACCATGATGTCACTACACAATCATGTGTAGCCATCAGTTGTTAAGTGCACTGCAAATAGTTCACACCTTAACAATTATGTTACCAAAGTTCGCAGTTGAGAAATATAGACACACACACACACATATATATATATGTACATGTAAGAAAAGAGTAGAGTGTGTGCCAATTGCTCACTGTACTATTGACAATATCACTCTTACAACTGAAAGCATGACTAGGAGAGAGAAGGTGGTGTGACCCTAGATGGCTAGAGTCACAGCAAGAAAAGTTAAGAAAGTGCCATCAGGTCATTTGGACAAAAGAATGCTATATGGCTGTTGGGTTTATAAGAGATCCATTGGAGAAAAACAAGTCACTACATTAAATTATTTTCTACTTACCTGCATCACCCTCTCCAAGAACACATATTCTAAAATGAGGCAAGTTATTACATTAAAAATGACCGGCTCTGGCATTTGGAAAACTACATCAAATAATGAAGTAAAAACTGGGTTACAAACATCCTGGTATCAATTCCAACTACCATCTTTTACCAAACTAAAACTCTAATGATCACTAATTCACTTGCAATCTAGTGCTCCTCCCATATACAAAATCAACAACTCCCAATGTGTCATAACTTTTTTAAAATTTCCCTAAAATTTTAGAGGATAATGTAAATATGTCTCCTGGAAAAGTTGAGAAAGATGGAGACACTAGGAAAGGAAAAGATGAAAATACTCCCCTAATCAGTGATGTAAAACACAAGGCATGAACAACTGTTAAAAGAATTCTCTATGACCTTGATCAAGGCTGCTATCTCTACGCCCGGCTCTTTCCTATCAGTCATTTGACACATAAACAAATAGAATAGTGTATTTCATGGGATCAATTCTTTTAGTGGCGTGCTTTCCCTTTGACCACTACATATGCTTTTATGTGTTTGCTTTATTTTCAGGCGGCGTCACATTAGAACACCCTCATCTCGGCAGATCTTTGCCTTAAGGAACTCTACCTCGGCCCTTGATCAACTGTACTCTGTGTTATGGTCAACTCAGAGCCCTACATGGATCAGTGTTTCCTACCGCCTCTCTCCCGTGCGTTGCTCATGTCAGGGAGTATAGTCCACCGAGTGAACAGTAAGCAGTCTTCCCAAAGCATCAGATATGAAAAGGAGGAGACGCGGGGTTGGGTGTGGGACCCCATTCCGTGCCTCAGTGCAGACAAGCTAGAGGTCAATGCATCCCTCCAGAGACTGGGAGAAAAACAGGAGGTTATGAGCACGAGGTTCCCTCTGCAGGCCTTGAAGCAGGGACCTGGAATCAAACTGCTGACACCGTGGACCGTGGTTGGCTTGACAGGGAACTCACGAGGAAGATAAGGACATGAAATAATGATAATTATAAGAACAGCAGCGAACACTTCTCCTGAGCCAAGGACTGCACCCTGAATGTAAACTCTGTGCTGGAACATATCTTAACTCACATGACCCTGAAAACATCCCGAAAGTGGTCAGTGTTGTTCTTTGCGCCATTTGCTAGATGAAGAGACTGGGTACAGTGGCTAGAAAACTCAGCCAGGTTACAAAGCGGATAAATGGCCGAGCCCAAGCTCAGTGCTCTTCTGTTATGCTCTTGGACTACAACTCCAAGTGAAGTCTCTAACGACTATCTCCGCTCGCACTGCCAACACCATCGTCCTCCGTGGAGTGGATGGAGGCAGGCGTGGGCAGGGCAGGGAGCCGGGTGTGGCAGGCCGCCAGATCTAAGGTGTGGCACACAGGTTGCCAGGTGGCTCCCTCCTCTGAGGGGGCCCAGCACACGCCCCAGGAGACTTGTCGGCAGGCCCCAGGGCCCTTTCCCCCGGATCGTGTCCACTTGAAAGGGGCCTGGCCCAGGTGGCCGGTTGGGCTGGTTGGCCAGCCTCCTTTGGACAAAGCAGGCGAGCCGAGCCAGCCTTCCAGTCGCCCCCGGCGTGGCACCAGCGCCCTCAGGCCGAGGGCCTCACGCGTGCCCTCCAACGCGGATTTCTCCTCAGAGCCGTGGCCTGGGCACTAGGAAGGCCAGGCCCTCCCGCCTCCAGAGATGATGCTGGGACCCGTCGCCGGAAGGGCCTGCCCGTGTGGCAGCGGCTCCCCAAGCCGGCGGCCTGCTGGGGCCTCACTCACTGCTTGGCCATAAGCCTGTCTCGGCCCTTCTGATTCCACAGAGCCTTTCCTCCACCTGGCTGGAGTCGACAAGTGCGGGCGTGGGGTGGGGCCGTGGTTTTGCCTTTCCAGGAAGAAATGAGGCCCGGGCAAAAGCAGCTGGCCGAGGCACAGCCTTGACCTGGCACCCCAGTCGGCCTTTGGCCACCAGGTCCAGACCACGGCTTCCAAAGAAGGGAAGCGGCCGGCCAGCTGATTGCAAGTGGGGGATGGGAGGGAGACAACAGCTGAAGCCAAGTCCAGCAGGGCGTTGGCGTTCCTTCTTCAGCTGGGACTGGCCTGGCCTGGCCTGGCGGGCGGGCGGGGCCTTCACTGAGGACCCCCGAGGCCCGCCCTAGGCCCCGGCGGTGGCGGGTGGCGCATGCGCCCTTGGCCTCAGGGGTTGAACCCAAGCCCACAGGGCACTCAAAGCAGCCGGAGAAAGAAGGGGCCAGGGGAGAGGAAGGCAGGTGGGCGAGGTGGGCAGCGCTCGCCCACCTCTTCTCCTCAGGTCCCCGAGAGAGAAAGAGAGAGAGAGAGAGAGACAGAGAGAGATAGACAGACAGACAGACAGGGAAAGAGTGAGAGATCCCTGACCTCTGAGTATCTGCATCCACCACTGCTGCCAACTCACAGGCCATCCCACTTCCCCCCCTCCATCCCCATCCCCAGGCGCGGGCCCCCCCCCCCCCCCCCCCGGGGCCAGCCACACCACAGAGAGGCCCCTTCATGGTCACCTCCGTGCTGTCCCTTCCGGGCCTGGGTCTGACCCCACTGCAGGGGAACCGGTTCAGACAATCCAATCGTCTACATGTCCCTCTCCATGACAATTGTCTTCTCCAGTCTCACATGCCCAAACCGCACCCCCAACATCCTCCTTTGTCTGCAGCTGGAGATAGGAGGAGAATCTCTGCCATTGTGCTGAGAGACTCAGTTTCGCGGGTTTCTCCCCTGTACACGTGTTCTTAAGCTGGGTATTATTTTCTCCAGCGAACCTGTCTTGTGAAGGATTTGGCCAGCCATAAGAAGCTTCAGGGAAGAGGCGGAGGGGCTTCTCTCTCCGCCCCCGACAGCCCTGAGCTGGGTCAGTGCCTCAGACCTGGCCAGGGGCAGCCCATCCCCCGGCGCCCTCTCCCGGGGCATCCCAGGAAAGCTTCACAGCCAGCCCCACCCCACTCGCCACTGCCAGGACCATCGGCCTCCCTCGGGAGGACGGGGCAGGACAGGGAACCGGGTGTGGGAGGCCGCCAGATCTCAGCTCTGGCACACAGGCTGCCAGGCTGCTTGGTCCTCTGAGGGGGCCCAGCACACGCCCCAGGAAACTTGGCGGCAGGCCCCGGGGCTCTCTCCTCTGGAACTCGCCCACTTGAAAGGGGCCTGGCCCAGGTGGCTGGTTCGACCGGTTGGAAAGAAATCTTTCTCTTCTCTGAGAGACTGTTGCTTGTCATCTCCTGGACATGAGATGACAGACAATTGTTCCCATTTCCCTTTCTACTTGAAACCTGATGGATACATTGCCCACTGCCTTTAGAGACTGCAGGTCTTTCTGAAACTCTTTTCAGTGCGCTGGCTTACTTCAGCATCATTTCATTGTTCCATCCGAAATTCCTTTCAGTTGGATCTATTTTCCTTTCTAATCCTTTTGTATACCTAGATATTTAAAAGCTGCTCAAATCTGTAGTGGAGAAAAGTTGGGTTACAACTCTTTCAGACAGCATGTAAACCCAAATTTTAGGGTTTCTACACAAAACGTCTCTGCCATGTTTCTAGCAGCTCTCCTTCCATATATTCTCCTCCAGGACTTCCTGTGACAAAATTGCCTTTCTAAAAGCCAGTCCTCTGTTCACCCTCTTGGCCAGTCACGTTTCCACAGAAAGAAAAAGGACTGGATTTTCCAAAGATGCAACAAGAATGATCAAGTCCTGATTCACACCTAGATATCCTGCTCCTGTTCTCCGTGAATTGTAAAATTGAAGTTAATTATCTCGTTCATTTTGTCTAAATCTATTGGGTCACTTTGGCACTGAGCCCCTAAGCTGGTCCACAGCCTGCTTCAGCAGACACCAAACTCTCTCTCAAGTGCCTGCATTCGTGTGCTGAGTAGGTATTGTATTTATTTAGATCGTATTCAACAAAAGATCTTCACGGATTCACTCAAGTACTTAAGTACCCACTATGTGCCCAAAGGTCTTGAAATGTTGGGGGTCTGCAAGGAAGACAGATATGCCTAAACAGATAAATTACACTACTGAAATCATTTGAATGAAAGAGATGTGAATAAACTGCCGTGGGACTCCAGGCAAAGAACCCCCATGGGTTGACCTACAACTAAGAGATACAGCTCTGTCCTGGGGCTCTGAGGAGAAAAACAACCACCATGGGGGGTGGACAGGCTCTGCACCATCTAAGGAAAGGAAAAGGAAGGGAGAGAAGATAAAGAGAAAACAAGAGAAACGGAAAGGTTTTCTTCTTCTGAGTGTTTCTGCCACCCACTTTTGGAGCACACTGCTTGCTGATGTCCTTTCCGGCCAGTCTTATCCTTCAGCCGGCTTCAGGAGACTTCAACAATTCGATTGGAAGGAGCTGGGCTCCTCCGTGCAGGCAATGCCAACTCCGGAGGGAGCCAGGAGGGGAGCCAAAGATTCACAGGACTCTGCAGCCCTTCTGCAGCTCACTGGTGTGGAGGGGCACCGAGGCTTCACCTTGGCCTCTGTCTCCAAGTTCACATAAAGGAGGGTCGGTTCCTTCCTCGCTAGATGAGCGTGGAGAGAAACCTCCTTCACAGAAGGGATTATGGAATAATTAAAGTCAGAGCCTTGAACAAGGCAAAGGGTTAGCACCATGAATCTGAAGTGACTGGACATGTGAATTAGTAACCAGTAGGACGAGGAGCTGAAGACAAAAAAAGAAAAAAGGCAAAAAACCAGTTCTCGATTTCCTAAGATGGAAATGCAAGTCTTTCTTCTTCCAAAAGAAAAAAGTCATTGAACCCTTTCCCTGAAAATAAAACTGAAAGGGGCCACATGTTGCAAAGAAGGGTTTTAACCATGATGTCACTACACAATCATGTGTAGCCATCAGTTGTTAAGTGCACTGCAAATAGTTCACACCTTAACAATTATGTTACCAAAGTTCGCAGTTGAGAAATATAGACACACACACACACATATATATATATGTACATGTAAGAAAAGAGTAGAGTGTGTGCCAATTGCTCACTGTACTATTGACAATATCACTCTTACAACTGAAAGCATGACTAGGAGAGAGAAGGTGGTGTGACCCTAGATGGCTAGAGTCACAGCAAGAAAAGTTAAGAAAGTGCCATCAGGTCATTTGGACAAAAGAATGCTATATGGCTGTTGGGTTTATAAGAGATCCATTGGAGAAAAACAAGTCACTACATTAAATTATTTTCTACTTACCTGCATCACCCTCTCCAAGAACACATATTCTAAAATGAGGCAAGTTATTACATTAAAAATGACCGGCTCTGGCATTTGGAAAACTACATCAAATAATGAAGTAAAAACTGGGTTACAAACATCCTGGTATCAATTCCAACTACCATCTTTTACCAAACTAAAACTCTAATGATCACTAATTCACTTGCAATCTAGTGCTCCTCCCATATACAAAATCAACAACTCCCAATGTGTCATAACTTTTTAAAAATTTCCCTAAAATTTTAGAGGATAATGTAAATATGTCTCCTGGAAAAGTTGAGAAAGATGGAGACACTAGGAAAGGAAAAGATGAAAATACTCCCCTAATCAGTGATGTAAAACACAAGGCATGAACAACTGTTAAAAGAATTCTCTATGACCTTGATCAAGGCTGCTATCTCTACGCCCGGCTCTTTCCTATCAGTCATTTGACACATAAACAAATAGAATAGTGTATTTCATGGGATCAATTCTTTTAGTGGCGTGCTTTCCCTTTGACCACTACATATGCTTTTATGTGTTTGCTTTATTTTCAGGCGGCGTCACATTAGAACACCCTCATCTCGGCAGATCTTTGCCTTAAGGAACTCTACCTCGGCCCTTGATCAACTGTACTCTGTGTTATGGTCAACTCAGAGCCCTACATGGATCAGTGTTTCCTACCGCCTCTCTCCCGTGCGTTGCTCATGTCAGGGAGTATAGTCCACCGAGTGAACAGTAAGCAGTCTTCCCAAAGCATCAGATATGAAAAGGAGGAGACGCGGGGTTGGGTGTGGGACCCCATTCCGTGCCTCAGTGCAGACAAGCTAGAGGTCAATGCATCCCTCCAGAGACTGGGAGAAAAACAGGAGGTTATGAGCACGAGGTTCCCTCTGCAGGCCTTGAAGCAGGGACCTGGAATCAAACTGCTGACACCGTGGACCGTGGTTGGCTTGACAGGGAACTCACGAGGAAGATAAGGACATGAAATAATGATAATTATAAGAACAGCAGCGAACACTTCTCCTGAGCCAAGGACTGCACCCTGAATGTAAACTCTGTGCTGGAACATATCTTAACTCACATGACCCTGAAAACATCCCGAAAGTGGTCAGTGTTGTTCTTTGCGCCATTTGCTAGATGAAGAGACTGGGTACAGTGGCTAGAAAACTCAGCCAGGTTACAAAGCGGATAAATGGCCGAGCCCAAGCTCAGTGCTCTTCTGTTATGCTCTTGGACTACAACTCCAAGTGAAGTCTCTAACGACTATCTCCGCTCGCACTGCCAACACCATCGTCCTCCGTGGAGTGGATGGAGGCAGGCGTGGGCAGGGCAGGGAGCCGGGTGTGGCAGGCCGCCAGATCTAAGGTGTGGCACACAGGTTGCCAGGTGGCTCCCTCCTCTGAGGGGGCCCAGCACACGCCCCAGGAGACTTGTCGGCAGGCCCCAGGGCCCTTTCCCCCCGGATCGTGTCCACTTGAAAGGGGCCTGGCCCAGGTGGCCGGTTGGGCTGGTTGGCCAGCCTCCTTTGGACAAAGCAGGCGAGCCGAGCCAGCCTTCCAGTCGCCCCCGGCGTGGCACCAGCGCCCTCAGGCCGAGGGCCTCACGCGTGCCCTCCAACGCGGATTTCTCCTCAGAGCCGTGGCCTGGGCACTAGGAAGGCCAGGCCCTCCCGCCTCCAGAGATGATGCTGGGACCCGTCGCCGGAAGGGCCTGCCCGTGTGGCAGCGGCTCCCCAAGCCGGCGGCCTGCTGGGGCCTCACTCACTGCTTGGCCATAAGCCTGTCTCGGCCCTTCTGATTCCACAGAGCCTTTCCTCCACCTGGCTGGAGTCGACAAGTGCGGGCGTGGGGTGGGGCCGTGGTTTTGCCTTTCCAGGAAGAAATGAGGCCCGGGCAAAAGCAGCTGGCCGAGGCACAGCCTTGACCTGGCACCCCAGTCGGCCTTTGGCCACCAGGTCCAGACCACGGCTTCCAAAGAAGGGAAGCGGCCGGCCAGCTGATTGCAAGTGGGGGATGGGAGGGAGACAACAGTTGAAGCCAAGTCCAGCAGGGCGTTGGCGTTCCTTCTTCAGCTGGGACTGGCCTGGCCTGGCCTGGCGGGCGGGCGGGGCCTTCACTGAGGACCCCCGAGGCCCGCCCTAGGCCCCGGCGGTGGCGGGTGGCGCATGCGCCCTTGGCCTCAGGGGTTGAACCCAAGCCCACAGGGCACTCAAAGCAGCCGGAGAAAGAAGGGGCCAGGGGAGAGGAAGGCAGGTGGGCGAGGTGGGCAGCGCTCGCCCACCTCTTCTCCTCAGGTCCCCGAGAGAGAAAGAGAGAGAGAGAGAGAGACAGAGAGAGATAGACAGACAGACAGACAGGGAAAGAGTGAGAGATCCCTGACCTCTGAGTATCTGCATCCACCACTGCTGCCAACTCACAGGCCATCCCACTTCCCCCCCTCCATCCCCATCCCCAGGCGCGGGCCCCCCCCCCCCCCCCCGGGGCCAGCCACACCACAGAGAGGCCCCTTCATGGTCACCTCCGTGCTGTCCCTTCCGGGCCTGGGTCTGACCCCACTGCAGGGGAACCGGTTCAGACAATCCAATCGTCTACATGTCCCTCTCCATGACAATTGTCTTCTCCAGTCTCACATGCCCAAACCGCACCCCCAACATCCTCCTTTGTCTGCAGCTGGAGATAGGAGGAGAATCTCTGCCATTGTGCTGAGAGACTCAGTTTCGCGGGTTTCTCCCCTGTACACGTGTTCTTAAGCTGGGTATTATTTTCTCCAGCGAACCTGTCTTGTGAAGGATTTGGCCAGCCATAAGAAGCTTCAGGGAAGAGGCGGAGGGGCTTCTCTCTCCGCCCCCGACAGCCCTGAGCTGGGTCAGTGCCTCAGACCTGGCCAGGGGCAGCCCATCCCCCGGCGCCCTCTCCCGGGGCATCCCAGGAAAGCTTCACAGCCAGCCCCACCCCACTCGCCACTGCCAGGACCATCGGCCTCCCTCGGGAGGACGGGGCAGGACAGGGAACCGGGTGTGGGAGGCCGCCAGATCTCAGCTCTGGCACACAGGCTGCCAGGCTGCTTGGTCCTCTGAGGGGGCCCAGCACACGCCCCAGGAAACTTGGCGGCAGGCCCCGGGGCTCTCTCCTCTGGAACTCGCCCACTTGAAAGGGGCCTGGCCCAGGTGGCTGGTTCGACCGGTTGGAAAGAAATCTTTCTCTTCTCTGAGAGACTGTTGCTTGTCATCTCCTGGACATGAGATGACAGACAATTGTTCCCATTTCCCTTTCTACTTGAAACCTGATGGATACATTGCCCACTGCCTTTAGAGACTGCAGGTCTTTCTGAAACTCTTTTCAGTGCGCTGGCTTACTTCAGCATCATTTCATTGTTCCATCCGAAATTCCTTTCAGTTGGATCTATTTTCCTTTCTAATCCTTTTGTATACCTAGATATTTAAAAGCTGCTCAAATCTGTAGTGGAGAAAAGTTGGGTTACAACTCTTTCAGACAGCATGTAAACCCAAATTTTAGGGTTTCTACACAAAACGTCTCTGCCATGTTTCTAGCAGCTCTCCTTCCATATATTCTCCTCCAGGACTTCCTGTGACAAAATTGCCTTTCTAAAAGCCAGTCCTCTGTTCACCCTCTTGGCCAGTCACGTTTCCACAGAAAGAAAAAGGACTGGATTTTCCAAAGATGCAACAAGAATGATCAAGTCCTGATTCACACCTAGATATCCTGCTCCTGTTCTCCGTGAATTGTAAAATTGAAGTTAATTATCTCGTTCATTTTGTCTAAATCTATTGGGTCACTTTGGCACTGAGCCCCTAAGCTGGTCCACAGCCTGCTTCAGCAGACACCAAACTCTCTCTCAAGTGCCTGCATTCGTGTGCTGAGTAGGTATTGTATTTATTTAGATCGTATTCAACAAAAGATCTTCACGGATTCACTCAAGTACTTAAGTACCCACTATGTGCCCAAAGGTCTTGAAATGTTGGGGGTCTGCAAGGAAGACAGATATGCCTAAACAGATAAATTACACTACTGAAATCATTTGAATGAAAGAGATGTGAATAAACTGCCGTGGGACTCCAGGCAAAGAACCCCCATGGGTTGACCTACAACTAAGAGATACAGCTCTGTCCTGGGGCTCTGAGGAGAAAAACAACCACCATGGGGGGTGGACAGGCTCTGCACCATCTAAGGAAAGGAAAAGGAAGGGAGAGAAGATAAAGAGAAAACAAGAGAAACGGAAAGGTTTTCTTCTTCTGAGTGTTTCTGCCACCCACTTTTGGAGCACACTGCTTGCTGATGTCCTTTCCGGCCAGTCTTATCCTTCAGCCGGCTTCAGGAGACTTCAACAATTCGATTGGAAGGAGCTGGGCTCCTCCGTGCAGGCAATGCCAACTCCGGAGGGAGCCAGGAGGGGAGCCAAAGATTCACAGGACTCTGCAGCCCTTCTGCAGCTCACTGGTGTGGAGGGGCACCGAGGCTTCACCTTGGCCTCTGTCTCCAAGTTCACATAAAGGAGGGTCGGTTCCTTCCTCGCTAGATGAGCGTGGAGAGAAACCTCCTTCACAGAAGGGATTATGGAATAATTAAAGTCAGAGCCTTGAACAAGGCAAAGGGTTAGCACCATGAATCTGAAGTGACTGGACATGTGAATTAGTAACCAGTAGGACGAGGAGCTGAAGACAAAAAAAGAAAAAAGGCAAAAAACCAGTTCTCGATTTCCTAAGATGGAAATGCAAGTCTTTCTTCTTCCAAAAGAAAAAAGTCATTGAACCCTTTCCCTGAAAATAAAACTGAAAGGGGCCACATGTTGCAAAGAAGGGTTTTAACCATGATGTCACTACACAATCATGTGTAGCCATCAGTTGTTAAGTGCACTGCAAATAGTTCACACCTTAACAATTATGTTACCAAAGTTCGCAGTTGAGAAATATAGACACACACACACACATATATATATATGTACATGTAAGAAAAGAGTAGAGTGTGTGCCAATTGCTCACTGTACTATTGACAATATCACTCTTACAACTGAAAGCATGACTAGGAGAGAGAAGGTGGTGTGACCCTAGATGGCTAGAGTCACAGCAAGAAAAGTTAAGAAAGTGCCATCAGGTCATTTGGACAAAAGAATGCTATATGGCTGTTGGGTTTATAAGAGATCCATTGGAGAAAAACAAGTCACTACATTAAATTATTTTCTACTTACCTGCATCACCCTCTCCAAGAACACATATTCTAAAATGAGGCAAGTTATTACATTAAAAATGACCGGCTCTGGCATTTGGAAAACTACATCAAATAATGAAGTAAAAACTGGGTTACAAACATCCTGGTATCAATTCCAACTACCATCTTTTACCAAACTAAAACTCTAATGATCACTAATTCACTTGCAATCTAGTGCTCCTCCCATATACAAAATCAACAACTCCCAATGTGTCATAACTTTTTAAAAATTTCCCTAAAATTTTAGAGGATAATGTAAATATGTCTCCTGGAAAAGTTGAGAAAGATGGAGACACTAGGAAAGGAAAAGATGAAAATACTCCCCTAATCAGTGATGTAAAACACAAGGCATGAACAACTGTTAAAAGAATTCTCTATGACCTTGATCAAGGCTGCTATCTCTACGCCCGGCTCTTTCCTATCAGTCATTTGACACATAAACAAATAGAATAGTGTATTTCATGGGATCAATTCTTTTAGTGGCGTGCTTTCCCTTTGACCACTACATATGCTTTTATGTGTTTGCTTTATTTTCAGGCGGCGTCACATTAGAACACCCTCATCTCGGCAGATCTTTGCCTTAAGGAACTCTACCTCGGCCCTTGATCAACTGTACTCTGTGTTATGGTCAACTCAGAGCCCTACATGGATCAGTGTTTCCTACCGCCTCTCTCCCGTGCGTTGCTCATGTCAGGGAGTATAGTCCACCGAGTGAACAGTAAGCAGTCTTCCCAAAGCATCAGATATGAAAAGGAGGAGACGCGGGGTTGGGTGTGGGACCCCATTCCGTGCCTCAGTGCAGACAAGCTAGAGGTCAATGCATCCCTCCAGAGACTGGGAGAAAAACAGGAGGTTATGAGCACGAGGTTCCCTCTGCAGGCCTTGAAGCAGGGACCTGGAATCAAACTGCTGACACCGTGGACCGTGGTTGGCTTGACAGGGAACTCACGAGGAAGATAAGGACATGAAATAATGATAATTATAAGAACAGCAGCGAACACTTCTCCTGAGCCAAGGACTGCACCCTGAATGTAAACTCTGTGCTGGAACATATCTTAACTCACATGACCCTGAAAACATCCCGAAAGTGGTCAGTGTTGTTCTTTGCGCCATTTGCTAGATGAAGAGACTGGGTACAGTGGCTAGAAAACTCAGCCAGGTTACAAAGCGGATAAATGGCCGAGCCCAAGCTCAGTGCTCTTCTGTTATGCTCTTGGACTACAACTCCAAGTGAAGTCTCTAACGACTATCTCCGCTCGCACTGCCAACACCATCGTCCTCCGTGGAGTGGATGGAGGCAGGCGTGGGCAGGGCAGGGAGCCGGGTGTGGCAGGCCGCCAGATCTAAGGTGTGGCACACAGGTTGCCAGGTGGCTCCCTCCTCTGAGGGGGCCCAGCACACGCCCCAGGAGACTTGTCGGCAGGCCCCAGGGCCCTTTCCCCCGGATCGTGTCCACTTGAAAGGGGCCTGGCCCAGGTGGCCGGTTGGGCTGGTTGGCCAGCCTCCTTTGGACAAAGCAGGCGAGCCGAGCCAGCCTTCCAGTCGCCCCCGGCGTGGCACCAGCGCCCTCAGGCCGAGGGCCTCACGCGTGCCCTCCAACGCGGATTTCTCCTCAGAGCCGTGGCCTGGGCACTAGGAAGGCCAGGCCCTCCCGCCTCCAGAGATGATGCTGGGACCCGTCGCCGGAAGGGCCTGCCCGTGTGGCAGCGGCTCCCCAAGCCGGCGGCCTGCTGGGGCCTCACTCACTGCTTGGCCATAAGCCTGTCTCGGCCCTTCTGATTCCACAGAGCCTTTCCTCCACCTGGCTGGAGTCGACAAGTGCGGGCGTGGGGTGGGGCCGTGGTTTTGCCTTTCCAGGAAGAAATGAGGCCCGGGCAAAAGCAGCTGGCCGAGGCACAGCCTTGACCTGGCACCCCAGTCGGCCTTTGGCCACCAGGTCCAGACCACGGCTTCCAAAGAAGGGAAGCGGCCGGCCAGCTGATTGCAAGTGGGGGATGGGAGGGAGACAACAGCTGAAGCCAAGTCCAGCAGGGCGTTGGCGTTCCTTCTTCAGCTGGGACTGGCCTGGCCTGGCCTGGCGGGCGGGCGGGGCCTTCACTGAGGACCCCCGAGGCCCGCCCTAGGCCCCGGCGGTGGCGGGTGGCGCATGCGCCCTTGGCCTCAGGGGTTGAACCCAAGCCCACAGGGCACTCAAAGCAGCCGGAGAAAGAAGGGGCCAGGGGAGAGGAAGGCAGGTGGGCGAGGTGGGCAGCGCTCGCCCACCTCTTCTCCTCAGGTCCCCGAGAGAGAAAGAGAGAGAGAGAGAGAGACAGAGAGAGATAGACAGACAGACAGACAGGGAAAGAGTGAGAGATCCCTGACCTCTGAGTATCTGCATCCACCACTGCTGCCAACTCACAGGCCATCCCACTTCCCCCCCTCCATCCCCATCCCCAGGCGCGGGCCCCCCCCTCCCCCCCCCCCCCCGGGGCCAGCCACACCACAGAGAGGCCCCTTCATGGTCACCTCCGTGCTGTCCCTTCCGGGCCTGGGCCTGACCCCACTGCAGGGGAACCGGTTCAGACAATCCAATCGTCTACATGTCCCTCTCCATGACAATTGTCTTCTCCAGTCTCACATGCCCAAACCGCACCCCCAACATCCTCCTTTGTCTGCAGCTGGAGATAGGAGGAGAATCTCTGCCATTGTGCTGAGAGACTCAGTTTCGCGGGTTTCTCCCCTGTACACGTGTTCTTAAGCTGGGTATTATTTTCTCCAGCGAACCTGTCTTGTGAAGGATTTGGCCAGCCATAAGAAGCTTCAGGGAAGAGGCGGAGGGGCTTCTCTCTCCGCCCCCGACAGCCCTGAGCTGGGTCAGTGCCTCAGACCTGGCCAGGGGCAGCCCATCCCCCGGCGCCCTCTCCCGGGGCATCCCAGGAAAGCTTCACAGCCAGCCCCACCCCACTCGCCACTGCCAGGACCATCGGCCTCCCTCGGGAGGACGGGGCAGGACAGGGAACCGGGTGTGGGAGGCCGCCAGATCTCAGCTCTGGCACACAGGCTGCCAGGCTGCTTGGTCCTCTGAGGGGGCCCAGCACACGCCCCAGGAAACTTGGCGGCAGGCCCCGGGGCTCTCTCCTCTGGAACTCGCCCACTTGAAAGGGGCCTGGCCCAGGTGGCTGGTTCGACCGGTTGGAAAGAAATCTTTCTCTTCTCTGAGAGACTGTTGCTTGTCATCTCCTGGACATGAGATGACAGACAATTGTTCCCATTTCCCTTTCTACTTGAAACCTGATGGATACATTGCCCACTGCCTTTAGAGACTGCAGGTCTTTCTGAAACTCTTTTCAGTGCGCTGGCTTACTTCAGCATCATTTCATTGTTCCATCCGAAATTCCTTTCAGTTGGATCTATTTTCCTTTCTAATCCTTTTGTATACCTAGATATTTAAAAGCTGCTCAAATCTGTAGTGGAGAAAAGTTGGGTTACAACTCTTTCAGACAGCATGTAAACCCAAATTTTAGGGTTTCTACACAAAACGTCTCTGCCATGTTTCTAGCAGCTCTCCTTCCATATATTCTCCTCCAGGACTTCCTGTGACAAAATTGCCTTTCTAAAAGCCAGTCCTCTGTTCACCCTCTTGGCCAGTCACGTTTCCACAGAAAGAAAAAGGACTGGATTTTCCAAAGATGCAACAAGAATGATCAAGTCCTGATTCACACCTAGATATCCTGCTCCTGTTCTCCGTGAATTGTAAAATTGAAGTTAATTATCTCGTTCATTTTGTCTAAATCTATTGGGTCACTTTGGCACTGAGCCCCTAAGCTGGTCCACAGCCTGCTTCAGCAGACACCAAACTCTCTCTCAAGTGCCTGCATTCGTGTGCTGAGTAGGTATTGTATTTATTTAGATCGTATTCAACAAAAGATCTTCACGGATTCACTCAAGTACTTAAGTACCCACTATGTGCCCAAAGGTCTTGAAATGTTGGGGGTCTGCAAGGAAGACAGATATGCCTAAACAGATAAATTACACTACTGAAATCATTTGAATGAAAGAGATGTGAATAAACTGCCGTGGGACTCCAGGCAAAGAACCCCCATGGGTTGACCTACAACTAAGAGATACAGCTCTGTCCTGGGGCTCTGAGGAGAAAAACAACCACCATGGGGGGTGGACAGGCTCTGCACCATCTAAGGAAAGGAAAAGGAAGGGAGAGAAGATAAAGAGAAAACAAGAGAAACGGAAAGGTTTTCTTCTTCTGAGTGTTTCTGCCACCCACTTTTGGAGCACACTGCTTGCTGATGTCCTTTCCGGCCAGTCTTATCCTTCAGCCGGCTTCAGGAGACTTCAACAATTCGATTGGAAGGAGCTGGGCTCCTCCGTGCAGGCAATGCCAACTCCGGAGGGAGCCAGGAGGGGAGCCAAAGATTCACAGGACTCTGCAGCCCTTCTGCAGCTCACTGGTGTGGAGGGGCACCGAGGCTTCACCTTGGCCTCTGTCTCCAAGTTCACATAAAGGAGGGTCGGTTCCTTCCTCGCTAGATGAGCGTGGAGAGAAACCTCCTTCACAGAAGGGATTATGGAATAATTAAAGTCAGAGCCTTGAACAAGGCAAAGGGTTAGCACCATGAATCTGAAGTGACTGGACATGTGAATTAGTAACCAGTAGGACGAGGAGCTGAAGACAAAAAAAGAAAAAAGGCAAAAAACCAGTTCTCGATTTCCTAAGATGGAAATGCAAGTCTTTCTTCTTCCAAAAGAAAAAAGTCATTGAACCCTTTCCCTGAAAATAAAACTGAAAGGGGCCACATGTTGCAAAGAAGGGTTTTAACCATGATGTCACTACACAATCATGTGTAGCCATCAGTTGTTAAGTGCACTGCAAATAGTTCACACCTTAACAATTATGTTACCAAAGTTCGCAGTTGAGAAATATAGACACACACACACACATATATATATATGTACATGTAAGAAAAGAGTAGAGTGTGTGCCAATTGCTCACTGTACTATTGACAATATCACTCTTACAACTGAAAGCATGACTAGGAGAGAGAAGGTGGTGTGACCCTAGATGGCTAGAGTCACAGCAAGAAAAGTTAAGAAAGTGCCATCAGGTCATTTGGACAAAAGAATGCTATATGGCTGTTGGGTTTATAAGAGATCCATTGGAGAAAAACAAGTCACTACATTAAATTATTTTCTACTTACCTGCATCACCCTCTCCAAGAACACATATTCTAAAATGAGGCAAGTTATTACATTAAAAATGACCGGCTCTGGCATTTGGAAAACTACATCAAATAATGAAGTAAAAACTGGGTTACAAACATCCTGGTATCAATTCCAACTACCATCTTTTACCAAACTAAAACTCTAATGATCACTAATTCACTTGCAATCTAGTGCTCCTCCCATATACAAAATCAACAACTCCCAATGTGTCATAACTTTTTAAAAATTTCCCTAAAATTTTAGAGGATAATGTAAATATGTCTCCTGGAAAAGTTGAGAAAGATGGAGACACTAGGAAAGGAAAAGATGAAAATACTCCCCTAATCAGTGATGTAAAACACAAGGCATGAACAACTGTTAAAAGAATTCTCTATGACCTTGATCAAGGCTGCTATCTCTACGCCCGGCTCTTTCCTATCAGTCATTTGACACATAAACAAATAGAATAGTGTATTTCATGGGATCAATTCTTTTAGTGGCGTGCTTTCCCTTTGACCACTACATATGCTTTTATGTGTTTGCTTTATTTTCAGGCGGCGTCACATTAGAACACCCTCATCTCGGCAGATCTTTGCCTTAAGGAACTCTACCTCGGCCCTTGATCAACTGTACTCTGTGTTATGGTCAACTCAGAGCCCTACATGGATCAGTGTTTCCTACCGCCTCTCTCCCGTGCGTTGCTCATGTCAGGGAGTATAGTCCACCGAGTGAACAGTAAGCAGTCTTCCCAAAGCATCAGATATGAAAAGGAGGAGACGCGGGGTTGGGTGTGGGACCCCATTCCGTGCCTCAGTGCAGACAAGCTAGAGGTCAATGCATCCCTCCAGAGACTGGGAGAAAAACAGGAGGTTATGAGCACGAGGTTCCCTCTGCAGGCCTTGAAGCAGGGACCTGGAATCAAACTGCTGACACCGTGGACCGTGGTTGGCTTGACAGGGAACTCACGAGGAAGATAAGGACATGAAATAATGATAATTATAAGAACAGCAGCGAACACTTCTCCTGAGCCAAGGACTGCACCCTGAATGTAAACTCTGTGCTGGAACATATCTTAACTCACATGACCCTGAAAACATCCCGAAAGTGGTCAGTGTTGTTCTTTGCGCCATTTGCTAGATGAAGAGACTGGGTACAGTGGCTAGAAAACTCAGCCAGGTTACAAAGCGGATAAATGGCCGAGCCCAAGCTCAGTGCTCTTCTGTTATGCTCTTGGACTACAACTCCAAGTGAAGTCTCTAACGACTATCTCCGCTCGCACTGCCAACACCATCGTCCTCCGTGGAGTGGATGGAGGCAGGCGTGGGCAGGGCAGGGAGCCGGGTGTGGCAGGCCGCCAGATCTAAGGTGTGGCACACAGGTTGCCAGGTGGCTCCCTCCTCTGAGGGGGCCCAGCACACGCCCCAGGAGACTTGTCGGCAGGCCCCAGGGCCCTTTCCCCCGGATCGTGTCCACTTGAAAGGGGCCTGGCCCAGGTGGCCGGTTGGGCTGGTTGGCCAGCCTCCTTTGGACAAAGCAGGCGAGCCGAGCCAGCCTTCCAGTCGCCCCCGGCGTGGCACCAGCGCCCTCAGGCCGAGGGCCTCACGCGTGCCCTCCAACGCGGATTTCTCCTCAGAGCCGTGGCCTGGGCACTAGGAAGGCCAGGCCCTCCCGCCTCCAGAGATGATGCTGGGACCCGTCGCCGGAAGGGCCTGCCCGTGTGGCAGCGGCTCCCCAAGCCGGCGGCCTGCTGGGGCCTCACTCACTGCTTGGCCATAAGCCTGTCTCGGCCCTTCTGATTCCACAGAGCCTTTCCTCCACCTGGCTGGAGTCGACAAGTGCGGGCGTGGGGTGGGGCCGTGGTTTTGCCTTTCCAGGAAGAAATGAGGCCCGGGCAAAAGCAGCTGGCCGAGGCACAGCCTTGACCTGGCACCCCAGTCGGCCTTTGGCCACCAGGTCCAGACCACGGCTTCCAAAGAAGGGAAGCGGCCGGCCAGCTGATTGCAAGTGGGGGATGGGAGGGAGACAACAGCTGAAGCCAAGTCCAGCAGGGCGTTGGCGTTCCTTCTTCAGCTGGGACTGGCCTGGCCTGGCCTGGCGGGCGGGCGGGGCCTTCACTGAGGACCCCCGAGGCCCGCCCTAGGCCCCGGCGGTGGCGGGTGGCGCATGCGCCCTTGGCCTCAGGGGTTGAACCCAAGCCCACAGGGCACTCAAAGCAGCCGGAGAAAGAAGGGGCCAGGGGAGAGGAAGGCAGGTGGGCGAGGTGGGCAGCGCTCGCCCACCTCTTCTCCTCAGGTCCCCGAGAGAGAAAGAGAGAGAGAGAGAGAGACAGAGAGAGATAGACAGACAGACAGACAGGGAAAGAGTGAGAGATCCCTGACCTCTGAGTATCTGCATCCACCACTGCTGCCAACTCACAGGCCATCCCACTTCCCCCCCTCCATCCCCATCCCCAGGCGCGGGCCCCCCCCCCCCCCCCCCCCCCCCGGGGCCAGCCACACCACAGAGAGGCCCCTTCATGGTCACCTCCGTGCTGTCCCTTCCGGGCCTGGGCCTGACCCCACTGCAGGGGAACCGGTTCAGACAATCCAATCGTCTACATGTCCCTCTCCATGACAATTGTCTTCTCCAGTCTCACATGCCCAAACCGCACCCCCAACATCCTCCTTTGTCTGCAGCTGGAGATAGGAGGAGAATCTCTGCCATTGTGCTGAGAGACTCAGTTTCGCGGGTTTCTCCCCTGTACACGTGTTCTTAAGCTGGGTATTATTTTCTCCAGCGAACCTGTCTTGTGAAGGATTTGGCCAGCCATAAGAAGCTTCAGGGAAGAGGCGGAGGGGCTTCTCTCTCCGCCCCCGACAGCCCTGAGCTGGGTCAGTGCCTCAGACCTGGCCAGGGGCAGCCCATCCCCCGGCGCCCTCTCCCGGGGCATCCCAGGAAAGCTTCACAGCCAGCCCCACCCCACTCGCCACTGCCAGGACCATCGGCCTCCCTCGGGAGGACGGGGCAGGACAGGGAACCGGGTGTGGGAGGCCGCCAGATCTCAGCTCTGGCACACAGGCTGCCAGGCTGCTTGGTCCTCTGAGGGGGCCCAGCACACGCCCCAGGAAACTTGGCGGCAGGCCCCGGGGCTCTCTCCTCTGGAACTCGCCCACTTGAAAGGGGCCTGGCCCAGGTGGCTGGTTCGACCGGTTGGAAAGAAATCTTTCTCTTCTCTGAGAGACTGTTGCTTGTCATCTCCTGGACATGAGATGACAGACAATTGTTCCCATTTCCCTTTCTACTTGAAACCTGATGGATACATTGCCCACTGCCTTTAGAGACTGCAGGTCTTTCTGAAACTCTTTTCAGTGCGCTGGCTTACTTCAGCATCATTTCATTGTTCCATCCGAAATTCCTTTCAGTTGGATCTATTTTCCTTTCTAATCCTTTTGTATACCTAGATATTTAAAAGCTGCTCAAATCTGTAGTGGAGAAAAGTTGGGTTACAACTCTTTCAGACAGCATGTAAACCCAAATTTTAGGGTTTCTACACAAAACGTCTCTGCCATGTTTCTAGCAGCTCTCCTTCCATATATTCTCCTCCAGGACTTCCTGTGACAAAATTGCCTTTCTAAAAGCCAGTCCTCTGTTCACCCTCTTGGCCAGTCACGTTTCCACAGAAAGAAAAAGGACTGGATTTTCCAAAGATGCAACAAGAATGATCAAGTCCTGATTCACACCTAGATATCCTGCTCCTGTTCTCCGTGAATTGTAAAATTGAAGTTAATTATCTCGTTCATTTTGTCTAAATCTATTGGGTCACTTTGGCACTGAGCCCCTAAGCTGGTCCACAGCCTGCTTCAGCAGACACCAAACTCTCTCTCAAGTGCCTGCATTCGTGTGCTGAGTAGGTATTGTATTTATTTAGATCGTATTCAACAAAAGATCTTCACGGATTCACTCAAGTACTTAAGTACCCACTATGTGCCCAAAGGTCTTGAAATGTTGGGGGTCTGCAAGGAAGACAGATATGCCTAAACAGATAAATTACACTACTGAAATCATTTGAATGAAAGAGATGTGAATAAACTGCCGTGGGACTCCAGGCAAAGAACCCCCATGGGTTGACCTACAACTAAGAGATACAGCTCTGTCCTGGGGCTCTGAGGAGAAAAACAACCACCATGGGGGGTGGACAGGCTCTGCACCATCTAAGGAAAGGAAAAGGAAGGGAGAGAAGATAAAGAGAAAACAAGAGAAACGGAAAGGTTTTCTTCTTCTGAGTGTTTCTGCCACCCACTTTTGGAGCACACTGCTTGCTGATGTCCTTTCCGGCCAGTCTTATCCTTCAGCCGGCTTCAGGAGACTTCAACAATTCGATTGGAAGGAGCTGGGCTCCTCCGTGCAGGCAATGCCAACTCCGGAGGGAGCCAGGAGGGGAGCCAAAGATTCACAGGACTCTGCAGCCCTTCTGCAGCTCACTGGTGTGGAGGGGCACCGAGGCTTCACCTTGGCCTCTGTCTCCAAGTTCACATAAAGGAGGGTCGGTTCCTTCCTCGCTAGATGAGCGTGGAGAGAAACCTCCTTCACAGAAGGGATTATGGAATAATTAAAGTCAGAGCCTTGAACAAGGCAAAGGGTTAGCACCATGAATCTGAAGTGACTGGACATGTGAATTAGTAACCAGTAGGACGAGGAGCTGAAGACAAAAAAAGAAAAAAGGCAAAAAACCAGTTCTCGATTTCCTAAGATGGAAATGCAAGTCTTTCTTCTTCCAAAAGAAAAAAGTCATTGAACCCTTTCCCTGAAAATAAAACTGAAAGGGGCCACATGTTGCAAAGAAGGGTTTTAACCATGATGTCACTACACAATCATGTGTAGCCATCAGTTGTTAAGTGCACTGCAAATAGTTCACACCTTAACAATTATGTTACCAAAGTTCGCAGTTGAGAAATATAGACACACACACACACATATATATATATGTACATGTAAGAAAAGAGTAGAGTGTGTGCCAATTGCTCACTGTACTATTGACAATATCACTCTTACAACTGAAAGCATGACTAGGAGAGAGAAGGTGGTGTGACCCTAGATGGCTAGAGTCACAGCAAGAAAAGTTAAGAAAGTGCCATCAGGTCATTTGGACAAAAGAATGCTATATGGCTGTTGGGTTTATAAGAGATCCATTGGAGAAAAACAAGTCACTACATTAAATTATTTTCTACTTACCTGCATCACCCTCTCCAAGAACACATATTCTAAAATGAGGCAAGTTATTACATTAAAAATGACCGGCTCTGGCATTTGGAAAACTACATCAAATAATGAAGTAAAAACTGGGTTACAAACATCCTGGTATCAATTCCAACTACCATCTTTTACCAAACTAAAACTCTAATGATCACTAATTCACTTGCAATCTAGTGCTCCTCCCATATACAAAATCAACAACTCCCAATGTGTCATAACTTTTTTAAAATTTCCCTAAAATTTTAGAGGATAATGTAAATATGTCTCCTGGAAAAGTTGAGAAAGATGGAGACACTAGGAAAGGAAAAGATGAAAATACTCCCCTAATCAGTGATGTAAAACACAAGGCATGAACAACTGTTAAAAGAATTCTCTATGACCTTGATCAAGGCTGCTATCTCTACGCCCGGCTCTTTCCTATCAGTCATTTGACACATAAACAAATAGAATAGTGTATTTCATGGGATCAATTCTTTTAGTGGCGTGCTTTCCCTTTGACCACTACATATGCTTTTATGTGTTTGCTTTATTTTCAGGCGGCGTCACATTAGAACACCCTCATCTCGGCAGATCTTTGCCTTAAGGAACTCTACCTCGGCCCTTGATCAACTGTACTCTGTGTTATGGTCAACTCAGAGCCCTACATGGATCAGTGTTTCCTACCGCCTCTCTCCCGTGCGTTGCTCATGTCAGGGAGTATAGTCCACCGAGTGAACAGTAAGCAGTCTTCCCAAAGCATCAGATATGAAAAGGAGGAGACGCGGGGTTGGGTGTGGGACCCCATTCCGTGCCTCAGTGCAGACAAGCTAGAGGTCAATGCATCCCTCCAGAGACTGGGAGAAAAACAGGAGGTTATGAGCACGAGGTTCCCTCTGCAGGCCTTGAAGCAGGGACCTGGAATCAAACTGCTGACACCGTGGACCGTGGTTGGCTTGACAGGGAACTCACGAGGAAGATAAGGACATGAAATAATGATAATTATAAGAACAGCAGCGAACACTTCTCCTGAGCCAAGGACTGCACCCTGAATGTAAACTCTGTGCTGGAACATATCTTAACTCACATGACCCTGAAAACATCCCGAAAGTGGTCAGTGTTGTTCTTTGCGCCATTTGCTAGATGAAGAGACTGGGTACAGTGGCTAGAAAACTCAGCCAGGTTACAAAGCGGATAAATGGCCGAGCCCAAGCTCAGTGCTCTTCTGTTATGCTCTTGGACTACAACTCCAAGTGAAGTCTCTAACGACTATCTCCGCTCGCACTGCCAACACCATCGTCCTCCGTGGAGTGGATGGAGGCAGGCGTGGGCAGGGCAGGGAGCCGGGTGTGGCAGGCCGCCAGATCTAAGGTGTGGCACACAGGTTGCCAGGTGGCTCCCTCCTCTGAGGGGGCCCAGCACACGCCCCAGGAGACTTGTCGGCAGGCCCCAGGGCCCTTTCCCCCGGATCGTGTCCACTTGAAAGGGGCCTGGCCCAGGTGGCCGGTTGGGCTGGTTGGCCAGCCTCCTTTGGACAAAGCAGGCGAGCCGAGCCAGCCTTCCAGTCGCCCCCGGCGTGGCACCAGCGCCCTCAGGCCGAGGGCCTCACGCGTGCCCTCCAACGCGGATTTCTCCTCAGAGCCGTGGCCTGGGCACTAGGAAGGCCAGGCCCTCCCGCCTCCAGAGATGATGCTGGGACCCGTCGCCGGAAGGGCCTGCCCGTGTGGCAGCGGCTCCCCAAGCCGGCGGCCTGCTGGGGCCTCACTCACTGCTTGGCCATAAGCCTGTCTCGGCCCTTCTGATTCCACAGAGCCTTTCCTCCACCTGGCTGGAGTCGACAAGTGCGGGCGTGGGGTGGGGCCGTGGTTTTGCCTTTCCAGGAAGAAATGAGGCCCGGGCAAAAGCAGCTGGCCGAGGCACAGCCTTGACCTGGCACCCCAGTCGGCCTTTGGCCACCAGGTCCAGACCACGGCTTCCAAAGAAGGGAAGCGGCCGGCCAGCTGATTGCAAGTGGGGGATGGGAGGGAGACAACAGCTGAAGCCAAGTCCAGCAGGGCGTTGGCGTTCCTTCTTCAGCTGGGACTGGCCTGGCCTGGCCTGGCGGGCGGGCGGGGCCTTCACTGAGGACCCCCGAGGCCCGCCCTAGGCCCCGGCGGTGGCGGGTGGCGCATGCGCCCTTGGCCTCAGGGGTTGAACCCAAGCCCACAGGGCACTCAAAGCAGCCGGAGAAAGAAGGGGCCAGGGGAGAGGAAGGCAGGTGGGCGAGGTGGGTAGCGCTCGCCCACCTCTTCTCCTCAGGTCCCCGAGAGAGAAAGAGAGAGAGAGAGAGAGACAGAGAGAGATAGACAGACAGACAGACAGGGAAAGAGTGAGAGATCCCTGACCTCTGAGTATCTGCATCCACCACTGCTGCCAACTCACAGGCCATCCCACTTCCCCCCCTCCATCCCCATCCCCAGGCGCGGGCCCCCCCCCCCCCCCCCCCGGGGCCAGCCACACCACAGAGAGGCCCCTTCATGGTCACCTCCGTGCTGTCCCTTCCGGGCCTGGGCCTGACCCCACTGCAGGGGAACCGGTTCAGACAATCCAATCGTCTACATGTCCCTCTCCATGACAATTGTCTTCTCCAGTCTCACATGCCCAAACCGCACCCCCAACATCCTCCTTTGTCTGCAGCTGGAGATAGGAGGAGAATCTCTGCCATTGTGCTGAGAGACTCAGTTTCGCGGGTTTCTCCCCTGTACACGTGTTCTTAAGCTGGGTATTATTTTCTCCAGCGAACCTGTCTTGTGAAGGATTTGGCCAGCCATAAGAAGCTTCAGGGAAGAGGCGGAGGGGCTTCTCTCTCCGCCCCCGACAGCCCTGAGCTGGGTCAGTGCCTCAGACCTGGCCAGGGGCAGCCCATCCCCCGGCGCCCTCTCCCGGGGCATCCCAGGAAAGCTTCACAGCCAGCCCCACCCCACTCGCCACTGCCAGGACCATCGGCCTCCCTCGGGAGGACGGGGCAGGACAGGGAACCGGGTGTGGGAGGCCGCCAGATCTCAGCTCTGGCACACAGGCTGCCAGGCTGCTTGGTCCTCTGAGGGGGCCCAGCACACGCCCCAGGAAACTTGGCGGCAGGCCCCGGGGCTCTCTCCTCTGGAACTCGCCCACTTGAAAGGGGCCTGGCCCAGGTGGCTGGTTCGACCGGTTGGAAAGAAATCTTTCTCTTCTCTGAGAGACTGTTGCTTGTCATCTCCTGGACATGAGATGACAGACAATTGTTCCCATTTCCCTTTCTACTTGAAACCTGATGGATACATTGCCCACTGCCTTTAGAGACTGCAGGTCTTTCTGAAACTCTTTTCAGTGCGCTGGCTTACTTCAGCATCATTTCATTGTTCCATCCGAAATTCCTTTCAGTTGGATCTATTTTCCTTTCTAATCCTTTTGTATACCTAGATATTTAAAAGCTGCTCAAATCTGTAGTGGAGAAAAGTTGGGTTACAACTCTTTCAGACAGCATGTAAACCCAAATTTTAGGGTTTCTACACAAAACGTCTCTGCCATGTTTCTAGCAGCTCTCCTTCCATATATTCTCCTCCAGGACTTCCTGTGACAAAATTGCCTTTCTAAAAGCCAGTCCTCTGTTCACCCTCTTGGCCAGTCACGTTTCCACAGAAAGAAAAAGGACTGGATTTTCCAAAGATGCAACAAGAATGATCAAGTCCTGATTCACACCTAGATATCCTGCTCCTGTTCTCCGTGAATTGTAAAATTGAAGTTAATTATCTCGTTCATTTTGTCTAAATCTATTGGGTCACTTTGGCACTGAGCCCCTAAGCTGGTCCACAGCCTGCTTCAGCAGACACCAAACTCTCTCTCAAGTGCCTGCATTCGTGTGCTGAGTAGGTATTGTATTTATTTAGATCGTATTCAACAAAAGATCTTCACGGATTCACTCAAGTACTTAAGTACCCACTATGTGCCCAAAGGTCTTGAAATGTTGGGGGTCTGCAAGGAAGACAGATATGCCTAAACAGATAAATTACACTACTGAAATCATTTGAATGAAAGAGATGTGAATAAACTGCCGTGGGACTCCAGGCAAAGAACCCCCATGGGTTGACCTACAACTAAGAGATACAGCTCTGTCCTGGGGCTCTGAGGAGAAAAACAACCACCATGGGGGGTGGACAGGCTCTGCACCATCTAAGGAAAGGAAAAGGAAGGGAGAGAAGATAAAGAGAAAACAAGAGAAACGGAAAGGTTTTCTTCTTCTGAGTGTTTCTGCCACCCACTTTTGGAGCACACTGCTTGCTGATGTCCTTTCCGGCCAGTCTTATCCTTCAGCCGGCTTCAGGAGACTTCAACGATTCGATTGGAAGGAGCTGGGCTCCTCCGTGCAGGCAATGCCAACTCCGGAGGGAGCCAGGAGGGGAGCCAAAGATTCACAGGACTCTGCAGCCCTTCTGCAGCTCACTGGTGTGGAGGGGCACCGAGGCTTCACCTTGGCCTCTGTCTCCAAGTTCACATAAAGGAGGGTCGGTTCCTTCCTCGCTAGATGAGCGTGGAGAGAAACCTCCTTCACAGAAGGGATTATGGAATAATTAAAGTCAGAGCCTTGAACAAGGCAAAGGGTTAGCACCATGAATCTGAAGTGACCGGACATGTGAATTAGTAACCAGTAGGACGAGGAGCTGAAGACAAAAAAAGAAAAAAGGCAAAAAACCAGTTCTCGATTTCCTAAGATGGAAATGCAAGTCTTTCTTCTTCCAAAAGAAAAAAGTCATTGAACCCTTTCCCTGAAAATAAAACTGAAAGGGGCCACATGTTGCAAAGAAGGGTTTTAACCATGATGTCACTACACAATCATGTGTAGCCATCAGTTGTTAAGTGCACTGCAAATAGTTCACACCTTAACAATTATGTTACCAAAGTTCGCAGTTGAGAAATATAGACACACACACACACATATATATATATGTACATGTAAGAAAAGAGTAGAGTGTGTGCCAATTGCTCACTGTACTATTGACAATATCACTCTTACAACTGAAAGCATGACTAGGAGAGAGAAGGTGGTGTGACCCTAGATGGCTAGAGTCACAGCAAGAAAAGTTAAGAAAGTGCCATCAGGTCATTTGGACAAAAGAATGCTATATGGCTGTTGGGTTTATAAGAGATCCATTGGAGAAAAACAAGTCACTACATTAAATTATTTTCTACTTACCTGCATCACCCTCTCCAAGAACACATATTCTAAAATGAGGCAAGTTATTACATTAAAAATGACCGGCTCTGGCATTTGGAAAACTACATCAAATAATGAAGTAAAAACTGGGTTACAAACATCCTGGTATCAATTCCAACTACCATCTTTTACCAAACTAAAACTCTAATGATCACTAATTCACTTGCAATCTAGTGCTCCTCCCATATACAAAATCAACAACTCCCAATGTGTCATAACTTTTTTAAAATTTCCCTAAAATTTTAGAGGATAATGTAAATATGTCTCCTGGAAAAGTTGAGAAAGATGGAGACACTAGGAAAGGAAAAGATGAAAATACTCCCCTAATCAGTGATGTAAAACACAAGGCATGAACAACTGTTAAAAGAATTCTCTATGACCTTGATCAAGGCTGCTATCTCTACGCCCGGCTCTTTCCTATCAGTCATTTGACACATAAACAAATAGAATAGTGTATTTCATGGGATCAATTCTTTTAGTGGCGTGCTTTCCCTTTGACCACTACATATGCTTTTATGTGTTTGCTTTATTTTCAGGCGGCGTCACATTAGAACACCCTCATCTCGGCAGATCTTTGCCTTAAGGAACTCTACCTCGGCCCTTGATCAACTGTACTCTGTGTTATGGTCAACTCAGAGCCCTACATGGATCAGTGTTTCCTACCGCCTCTCTCCCGTGCGTTGCTCATGTCAGGGAGTATAGTCCACCGAGTGAACAGTAAGCAGTCTTCCCAAAGCATCAGATATGAAAAGGAGGAGACGCGGGGTTGGGTGTGGGACCCCATTCCGTGCCTCAGTGCAGACAAGCTAGAGGTCAATGCATCCCTCCAGAGACTGGGAGAAAAACAGGAGGTTATGAGCACGAGGTTCCCTCTGCAGGCCTTGAAGCAGGGACCTGGAATCAAACTGCTGACACCGTGGACCGTGGTTGGCTTGACAGGGAACTCACGAGGAAGATAAGGACATGAAATAATGATAATTATAAGAACAGCAGCGAACACTTCTCCTGAGCCAAGGACTGCACCCTGAATGTAAACTCTGTGCTGGAACATATCTTAACTCACATGACCCTGAAAACATCCCGAAAGTGGTCAGTGTTGTTCTTTGCGCCATTTGCTAGATGAAGAGACTGGGTACAGTGGCTAGAAAACTCAGCCAGGTTACAAAGCGGATAAATGGCCGAGCCCAAGCTCAGTGCTCTTCTGTTATGCTCTTGGACTACAACTCCAAGTGAAGTCTCTAACGACTATCTCCGCTCGCACTGCCAACACCATCGTCCTCCGTGGAGTGGATGGAGGCAGGCGTGGGCAGGGCAGGGAGCCGGGTGTGGCAGGCCGCCAGATCTAAGGTGTGGCACACAGGTTGCCAGGTGGCTCCCTCCTCTGAGGGGGCCCAGCACACGCCCCAGGAGACTTGTCGGCAGGCCCCAGGGCCCTTTCCCCCGGATCGTGTCCACTTGAAAGGGGCCTGGCCCAGGTGGCCGGTTGGGCTGGTTGGCCAGCCTCCTTTGGACAAAGCAGGCGAGCCGAGCCAGCCTTCCAGTCGCCCCCGGCGTGGCACCAGCGCCCTCAGGCCGAGGGCCTCACGCGTGCCCTCCAACGTGGATTTCTCCTCAGAGCCGTGGCCTGGGCACTAGGAAGGCCAGGCCCTCCCGCCTCCAGAGATGATGCTGGGACCCGTCGCCGGAAGGGCCTGCCCGTGTGGCAGCGGCTCCCCAAGCCGGCGGCCTGCTGGGGCCTCACTCACTGCTTGGCCATAAGCCTGTCTCGGCCCTTCTGATTCCACAGAGCCTTTCCTCCACCTGGCTGGAGTCGACAAGTGCGGGCGTGGGGTGGGGCCGTGGTTTTGCCTTTCCAGGAAGAAATGAGGCCCGGGCAAAAGCAGCTGGCCGAGGCACAGCCTTGACCTGGCACCCCAGTCGGCCTTTGGCCACCAGGTCCAGACCACCGCTTCCAAAGAAGGGAAGCGGCCGGCCAGCTGATTGCAAGTGGGGGATGGGAGGGAGACAACAGCTGAAGCCAAGTCCAGCAGGGCGTTGGCGTTCCTTCTTCAGCTGGGACTGGCCTGGCCTGGCCTGGCGGGCGGGCGGGGCCTTCACTGAGGACCCCCGAGGCCCGCCCTAGGCCCCGGCGGTGGCGGGTGGCGCATGCGCCCTTGGCCTCAGGGGTTGAACCCAAGCCCACAGGGCACTCAAAGCAGCCGGAGAAAGAAGGGGCCAGGGGAGAGGAAGGCAGGTGGGCGAGGTGGGCAGCGCTCGCCCACCTCTTCTCCTCAGGTCCCCGAGAGAGAAAGAGAGAGAGAGAGAGACAGAGAGAGATAGACAGACAGACAGACAGGGAAAGAGTGAGAGATCCCTGACCTCTGAGTATCTGCATCCACCACTGCTGCCAACTCACAGGCCATCCCACTTCCCCCCCTCCATCCCCATCCCCAGGCGCGCCCCCCCTCCCCCCGGGGGCCAGCCACACCACAGAGAGGCCCCTTCATGGTCACCTCCCTGCTGTCCCTTCCGGGCCTGGGCCTGACCCCACTGCAGGGGAACCGGTTCAGACAATCCAATCGTCTACATGTCCCTCTCCATGACAATTGTCTTCTCCAGTCTCACATGCCCAAACCGCACCCCCAACATCCTCCTTTGTCTGCAGCTGGAGATAGGAGGAGAATCTCTGCCATTGTGCTGAGAGACTCAGTTTCGCGGGTTTCTCCCCTGTACACGTGTTCTTAAGCTGGGTATTATTTTCTCCAGCGAACCTGTCTTGTGAAGGATTTGGCCAGCCATAAGAAGCTTCAGGGAAGAGGCGGAGGGGCTTCTCTCTCCGCCCCCGACAGCCCTGAGCTGGGTCAGTGCCTCAGACCTGGCCAGGGGCAGCCCATCCCCCGGCGCCCTCTCCCGGGGCATCCCAGGAAAGCTTCACAGCCAGCCCCACCCCACTCGCCACTGCCAGGACCATCGGCCTCCCTCGGGAGGACGGGGCAGGACAGGGAACCGGGTGTGGGAGGCCGCCAGATCTCAGCTCTGGCACACAGGCTGCCAGGCTGCTTGGTCCTCTGAGGGGGCCCAGCACACGCCCCAGGAAACTTGGCGGCAGGCCCCGGGGCTCTCTCCTCTGGAACTCGCCCACTTGAAAGGGGCCTGGCCCAGGTGGCTGGTTCGACCGGTTGGAAAGAAATCTTTCTCTTCTCTGAGAGACTGTTGCTTGTCATCTCCTGGACATGAGATGACAGACAATTGTTCCCATTTCCCTTTCTACTTGAAACCTGATGGATACATTGCCCACTGCCTTTAGAGACTGCAGGTCTTTCTGAAACTCTTTTCAGTGCGCTGGCTTACTTCAGCATCATTTCATTGTTCCATCCGAAATTCCTTTCAGTTGGATCTATTTTCCTTTCTAATCCTTTTGTATACCTAGATATTTAAAAGCTGCTCAAATCTGTAGTGGAGAAAAGTTGGGTTACAACTCTTTCAGACAGCATGTAAACCCAAATTTTAGGGTTTCTACACAAAACGTCTCTGCCATGTTTCTAGCAGCTCTCCTTCCATATATTCTCCTCCAGGACTTCCTGTGACAAAATTGCCTTTCTAAAAGCCAGTCCTCTGTTCACCCTCTTGGCCAGTCACGTTTCCACAGAAAGAAAAAGGACTGGATTTTCCAAAGATGCAACAAGAATGATCAAGTCCTGATTCACACCTAGATATCCTGCTCCTGTTCTCCGTGAATTGTAAAATTGAAGTTAATTATCTCGTTCATTTTGTCTAAATCTATTGGGTCACTTTGGCACTGAGCCCCTAAGCTGGTCCACAGCCTGCTTCAGCAGACACCAAACTCTCTCTCAAGTGCCTGCATTCGTGTGCTGAGTAGGTATTGTATTTATTTAGATCGTATTCAACAAAAGATCTTCACGGATTCACTCAAGTACTTAAGTACCCACTATGTGCCCAAAGGTCTTGAAATGTTGGGGGTCTGCAAGGAAGACAGATATGCCTAAACAGATAAATTACACTACTGAAATCATTTGAATGAAAGAGATGTGAATAAACTGCCGTGGGACTCCAGGCAAAGAACCCCCATGGGTTGACCTACAACTAAGAGATACAGCTCTGTCCTGGGGCTCTGAGGAGAAAAACAACCACCATGGGGGGTGGACAGGCTCTGCACCATCTAAGGAAAGGAAAAGGAAGGGAGAGAAGATAAAGAGAAAACAAGAGAAACGGAAAGGTTTTCTTCTTCTGAGTGTTTCTGCCACCCACTTTTGGAGCACACTGCTTGCTGATGTCCTTTCCGGCCAGTCTTATCCTTCAGCCGGCTTCAGGAGACTTCAACAATTCGATTGGAAGGAGCTGGGCTCCTCCGTGCAGGCAATGCCAACTCCGGAGGGAGCCAGGAGGGGAGCCAAAGATTCACAGGACTCTGCAGCCCTTCTGCAGCTCACTGGTGTGGAGGGGCACCGAGGCTTCACCTTGGCCTCTGTCTCCAAGTTCACATAAAGGAGGGTCGGTTCCTTCCTCGCTAGATGAGCGTGGAGAGAAACCTCCTTCACAGAAGGGATTATGGAATAATTAAAGTCAGAGCCTTGAACAAGGCAAAGGGTTAGCACCATGAATCTGAAGTGACTGGACATGTGAATTAGTAACCAGTAGGACGAGGAGCTGAAGACAAAAAAAGAAAAAAGGCAAAAAACCAGTTCTCGATTTCCTAAGATGGAAATGCAAGTCTTTCTTCTTCCAAAAGAAAAAAGTCATTGAACCCTTTCCCTGAAAATAAAACTGAAAGGGGCCACATGTTGCAAAGAAGGGTTTTAACCATGATGTCACTACACAATCATGTGTAGCCATCAGTTGTTAAGTGCACTGCAAATAGTTCACATCTTAACAATTATGTTACCAAAGTTCGCAGTTGAGAAATATAGACACACACACATATATATATACACATGTAAGAAAAGAGTAGAGTGTGTGCCAATTGCTCACTGTACTATTGACAATATCACTCTTACAACTGAAAGCATGACTAGGAGAGAGAAGGTGGTGTGACCCTAGATTGCTAGAAATCGTGTTAGTATCCGAGTGATAAGAAGTCTGCAAAGAGAGAAAAGTACGTAGATTAGAATGAGGATGAACAGGCAGAAAAGAACACATCGGAACACTTTTCCCCACACCCCATTAAACCAGTCCCCCAATCCTGGAAATAAGTCAGTCCAATAAAATGTGTGAGCTTCGTCTATCTGATGAAAATTGTCAATCTTCTCTTTTAATATGTTTAAGTTAGATATTACTTGACCTGTTTGATTCACATAAAAGTAACATTTTTTTCCAATGATTGCACATGCTCCTCCTTGCTGGGCCGTAAGCACATCCCGAGCACGTCGATTTTGGACCACCACAGATGCTAGGCTGTTAATCTCTGACTGAAGTATGTTCAAGGTTTGCATGGTGGTGTTGAACTCTTGTTCCATTACCATAGAGAGATTTAATATTGCCTTTTCCAACTCATAATCTCCAAAGCTGGGGAATAGGACTCTCAAGGCTGAAAAGAACTTGGAGTTTTGATACACAAATGGATTTTCCACGATTTCTCGACTGGCACGTTTATGTGGCACAATCTTATGAACAACCGAACCCAAGTGTGTAATTTGGCTAGCATTTAAGGTGGAGTGTTTGGTGACAGAAGGAGCCAGGTATCCAAGTCCGCATCGTCCTGACCAATTAGATGAGAATCCTTTATACACTTTGTTGCCTCATAAAATGAAAAGACCAGTGTAGTTTAAAGACAAGGTTAGAATTGAGTCTGTACTTCCCAGGATCTGGACTATTTCATGATCTGTGCCACTTGCACTGTTACTACCTAAACATCTCCATTTCCCATGAGCTCCTGTCAGTCTGCGAGAACAGAATAGATTGTGGAATAGCTGGTACAGGAGGCCTGCAGTCTGATTTTGGCAGCTATAAAGCCTAGTCTTGTCACCTGAGCAGGTGAGTCCAGATTTTTGATCCACCCAAATATAGTCTGTGGCATTGGGCAGCCTAACCATGCGGATAGCTGCGATACCCCAAGTTGCACACGGGTGGCTCGTAGGCCATCCAGAGCACTTGGTGATTTGGCAAATGTTTGTGCCAGAGGGAGTAGTGATAGAGTCACTTACAATTCCCTTGAGAGTTCTGAAGATGCCACCTGCGGAATCAAACCACAGAGTTTGACTGCAATATTTTCTCGGTATGTCACCCAGGAAAGGTCCAGCGCCATGTTTACTTTCAATGCAGAGGGAAAAACTTTCACCTATTGCTTGTACTTGGGCAAGGGACAGTCCTTGACCTTCTAAGTAGTCTTGCTGGGGCCCAAGTGACTCACCAGGAGAAGAATCAGAGTGAAGTTTCCCTTGTTGCGGATACCATACTCTGTTATTCATCCATTTTCCATACTTAGTCTACCAGGTGTTCATATCAGCAGGAACAAAGACTAGTTCAGGTTCTTTTGCACTATCTAGCTGTTGACATAACCAACAGTCAGATTGATTAGTTAGCGTGGCTAGGGCTTGGTAATCTGGCATAAGGGGGTGTTTCGTCTGTGCCCGACCTGTTGAAAAGGAGAGGATTAGTAAAAGCAAGACACAGATTGGAAAAGAGCCCATAGTGGAGACTTAGAGAGGGGAAGAGGGACAGGTAGAGACCAGCACTCTCCAGTCAGCTTTCTAATAAATGATTAAAAATATATATATATATATATCTACTAATAGTTTGTGTGTGTGAGTGTGTATATATATAGGGAGTTTTGAAGCAAGGGGGAAGAAATGGGTCAAAGTAGGTTTTCTCGATCCGTGATCTTGGGAAAAGCTGTCTACTTCGTGATGTCGACTGCTTCTCGGGCCTGGGTTTTGGTCCTCGAAATCCTTAGTTTAATGTCACCTGTGGGGATTATCCCCCAGTTGTCTTGAGAGTGATGTTCTGGGTCTATTTTGGCGTGGCTCGCATGGATCCAGGAAGATTATTCCTTTATTTTGATGGCAGTGCAGGTCTTCAGTAAGACTTCATAAGGTCCTTCCCAGCGAGGTGACAGTGCGTGTTTTCTTTTAAAGACCTTGATGTACACCCAGTCTCCTGGTCGAAAGGGATGGCAAGGCTTGTCAGAAGGTGGTGGCCATGCCTCTTTTACCTGTTGACCATATGCTTCAAGTATACTAGTTAATTTTTGTATATAACAAGTCATAGCATCAAATTGTTCACTGAAGTTCCCATAGTATTCATTTAATCCAGGAATTGAAGGTTTAGAGACGCCAGTAGGCATCGGACATCCAAAAACTATTTCAAAAGGAGTCAGTCCATGCCTTCTATTTGGAGTATTTTGAATCTTCATAAGGGCCAAGGGCAGAGCCTCTGGCCATTTAAGTCCGGTTTCTTGACAGACTTTTCCTAGAGTTCTTTTTATATCTAGATTTTTACGTTCCACTTGCCCTGATGACTGAGGGTGATATGGGGTATGAAATTTTAATGAATATCCCAGAGTTTTTGCAAGCAAGTGGTTTATCTCTGCTGTAAAATGAGTTCCTTGGTCTGATTCAATCCATAAAGGAATGCCAAAGCGAGGAATAACTTCAGTTATTAATTTCTTTACCACTGTTGTGGCATCTGCATGTCTGGTCGGATAGCATTCAGTCCATCCACTAAACATGCAGACAATAACCAAACAGTCAGAGTAACCTAAAGCTGAAGGCAAGTCTATAAAATCCATTTGGAGTGCTGCAAAAGGCAGCGTGGGCCTGGGAGGACTTCCTGGATCACACTGATTTCTCCCAGAGACTTGGTAAGATTTGCAAGTTGTGCACTGGGAGGTGATTTGGTCAGAAATTTTATGGATGCCAGGGCAAAACCAATTGTCTTTCAGTTGCTTAACTATCCCCCGTTTGCACATATGTCCCATTTGGTGGGAGATAAGTGCAAGCCAAAAAGTCAAAAGAAAAGGAGCTACTGGAAGTCCATTTGGTCCAATGTATAATCCATCTGATAATTGTTTGGCACCCTTTTGTATCCAATTGTCTTTTTCAGATTGTGGGGCATTTGCCTGATAGTTAATAACATCAGTCAGGGATAAAGGCAGGTTTAAGAATTGGGTGGAAAACGGATAAGGGGGTCCATAGTGAGCTGCATGTTTAGCAGCTCTATCAGCCCTGTCATTCCCTAAAGATATGTCATCAGTCTCCTTAGTATGGGCTGAACAATGAACAATGGCAATTTTTGAAGGAAGGTGAATAGCTTGTAATAAGACTGCAATTAAGTGTCCATTAGCAATAGGAGTTCCTGCAGAAGTTAAGAATCCACGGGATTTCCAAATTGTGCCAACAGCATGGCAGACTCCAAAAGCATATTTGTGTAAACGAAAGAAAAACAAGGTTAATGGTTAGAGCAAATTGTAAACCAGTTTTTGAGTTCAGAGGACAGCCAGTGAACAAGAATTTTAGATGGCAGCGTCAAAGTATCTTTTGCAGTTTAAAATGTCTCTGATGGTGTCGTCAGGTCATCTCTTAAGTTTATATCAAGTTCATCAGCTTCAGTTTGTAAGGCTTCAGGGAAAAGGGCAGGTTCAGTTCTCAGTGATTTCAAATGAAAATGATGGAAAAAATCAAAAACGTTAGTTTGGACAGCTGTAGCCAGATATTTCAGGAGACTAGAAGAAATCAGGATCCAGTCCAGTCAACAGATATAAAACAAAAACCTCAAAAGACAACAAAACTAGGATCTAATATCCGCAAATTTATACTGAAATAGTTTTTACTGAAATATAATTTTTCTCTCTAAAATCACCCTCATTTTTATTAAGATAGCAAAATTAAAACTAGTTTTCAAAATAAGTCTTGTTCCAAAAGAGTTGGCTCAATTATTTACATAAGTACAGCAAGAATAGCAGTTGATCACATAGGCTCTTTTAAATCTGCTTTGCTGGAACTTTTTATAAGGAATCTCACATTGAACTTTAAAGGTCTCTCGAGGCCAGGAAAGCCAAGTCAAGGATTTTGTCATCAGACTTTGCCTGCAATACCTATAAATTTGGGTGAATCCCTCTATTCTGAGGTTTCCCCAAAATATTTCAAGGTCCCTTGTACCTGCCAGATAAGTGACATTCTTTACTTATCCTGGTAAGTGCTACTTGGAACATAAGGTACCAGGCCAATATTTCCACGTGGCTTTATTCCATAAAGTCCAATCTTCATTCCTCAAAAGCTGTATGGTTATATTGCAAATATGATGTTCCAGTCACAACCTTGGTAATAGAACCAGTGGTTCTAACTGTGTCCTGTTATAAGGAGAACAGATTCTTATTGAACTTATGCAAATAACTATATTGCCATGAGAACAACAATACTCACTTACTAAGAGTTTCTAAATTCGAGGGATCAGGTAGAGAGAAAAAGATAAATATTTCAATTTTACTTACAAAAGTATCATTTACCAAATTGCTATAAGTCATAGCTAGCTCAGGAGAAAAGAGAAAAAGTTTTCTTTAAATCTGAAAAAAACAAAACATTAAAAATTCAGTAATACTTCAAACGAAAAATCATAAAATTTATAATCATCCTTATCAGTTCATTCAGTCCTGTGTAATCCATTCTTGATCCCAATCTTTTTGTTAGCAGCTTCATGAAGTTATCAGTCTCTCCATCAGATTTCTATAATTTTTTACCCAGTTCAGTTTTATGATCAGAAAGTTTGTCAGAAACCTGTATTCCAGTGCAAATGTCAGAGTCCTTTCCATGAATTTTTCTGAAGTTGAAACATTTTGCAAAAGCATTAGAGCAAAGAAATAAGTCTGTAAACAACAAGACCTCAAAATGGCAATTGACAAGGAAATTTGGTTAATTTTGTGACATACAACACTTTAAAATAATAATAACCAGAATTATGACTGATAACCAGGACAGATCAGAATTTCAGTAATGTTATACAATTTTAAAACACCTATGTCAATAACATTTGCCCACATAATAGCACCTAAGCAGGCTTATCATCACTGTTCTGACAATGCTTTCCATGTAATTGAACATATTGAATAAGCCTAATAAGTTCAGTATCTTTCCCCTTATAGGAAGAGAGCAAACTTCTTTGAGAAGTTCCAGGGCCCTTTGAAAATTCCTAAAGAAATAAAAGTTAAAAAAAAGACTTTAAGATATGAATTTTGGGGGAGCTTGTCAAAAATATAAACAATCAAAGCAAACAGAGCATTAACAGTCCAAAGGTCTTAATAGAGAGACCTCAGTCTTTTGAACGTAGGAAATTATTTTAACAGTTTTTTTTTTCTGTCTTTTAGGTAGACTTACTCAAAGGTAAAGAAAAATCTTTTGTAACCTCTTTATCAAGTTTAAGCAAATTATCCTTTTAAGAGACAGAAGACCAAATTTTAATTTTGCACCAGCTTATTTCTGCTATTAAAACTCATTTACTTAATTAAATTCATTTCAATCTTAGCCAACTTGACCATGCATAAAACTCCTTTTCCAGAATTCCTCTTCCACAAACCTTCTATAACTTTCCTTTTACATTCAGAATTTGTCCCATGTCTTTCTTTTCCCTCCTAGTACTTGAGGACAAATTTATCTTTCTTAACCAAACAAAATATTTCCATTCTTTGTACCTTTATACATCTTACTTTCCTTGTACACAGACATATTTTTCTTAATTTTTAGTAGCTTCAATCACATATACTAATTAGGAATTTTACCCCTTAGAAACCTTAATTTGTAAGTAAAAACTAAGTAAACAATTGTAAACTTTCTTTTACATTAGTATCTTGTGGCTTGGAAAATTTATAAACACTTCATAACTTCTAGAAATATATTACTTTATAGTACAATCTTTTAATAAAACACATGTTTACCAATAGACCCAAAACACCTTTCAGTTTTCCTGTAATGAAAAGCCAAAAGTAGACAAATGTACATTTAGCAATCAATGTCTAATATCTTATCTTATTTGGAAATGATGATACTCAGAGAATTTTTATCATAAAACAGCAAAACTCAAGATTTAAGTCACCAAAAAGAGTTTGGAAGCTGTAACCACCATAACACATAATTATTGTTTAAGGTTCATCCAACATTCATCCTTTTCACAACTATTTAGTTACTTATTCCCAATAATTATTTAGATTGCCTATAAGACTTCAGATAAAATTAGCCATCATTTAAATTACTATTTTTGTTAACCAGTTCTGTAATAGAAATAACATCAGCTTTTTTCTACAAAATTTTATGTAAATTTCATCACCTCTTATACCTTTAAACATAATTATCATTAAGATTTTTATCAATAGGTCTTGGTCTTCTAATTTTGGACAAGAGAAGCATTCCCAGTCAGACATTTTAAAATATACTCAGGCAAAGTTGATGTAACCTCTTTGTATAAAATTAGCTCAAACATTCCAACCTTTATAATCTTATCAACACTTACACTTTTACATGTTCTCAATTCAATTGTAACCTGAGTCAAGGTCTTAAGACTAGTCAAATTTTTCCCTTCCTTTTTCTGGCCTTAATTCTTAGGTACCAATTAAGCAATTATGTGAGAGCTCTCAAAACATTTTTTTCCCCAATTGAGAAGTTTTTCCAATTCAAAGGATCCGTCGTCTGGCCATTGACGAGTAGGATCTTCATTTGTATATTTATTCCAATAGTGACTCGAACCAATAAGCCTTTTTAAGGAAAGACCCGGAGGTAACTTTCCACGCTTAGAATAAATATTTCCCATGGACGCAAGAGGCGTCCCTGGTGAGGGCGCAGATGACGTAGCCCCCATGATCCACAGAATTCACTCCCAAAGATATTCAGACTCCCCTGAGAGCTTGGCACAGCTGGACAGAGACAGTTCGGAACCCCAGTCTACTCGACTGGCCACCAAGGTGCACCCCGGTAAACGCACCTTCCGTATGGTGGAGACCAAGGAGAATATTCTCACTGGTCACAAAGCCAAGTTTTCTCAGGACACAGAACAAGAGAGAAGGAAAAACCTCATCCGGTTTTTTTTTTTTCTTATGTGCACAATGACAGCTTTAGTCATGCCTTAGGTCTCTTGGAGCCAGAATAATACCTAGCGGGGGAGGTGCCGCGGGGTCGGGGACTGTGTGCTTTACAGAGTACCTCGTCGTTGCACAGACATTTTCTTGCAGTTGGCGGGGGACCTGTGTCATCTACCCCGTTCCGTGACCCAACTTATCCTGTCACGGGAGTCTTCTGAAAGTGGCGAGCGCCCTAATGGCTCTCAACTGCTCGACCCGCGCCCACTTAAATTTGCGGCATTTTTGGCTTCCAAGATGCCCTTGGCAATGGCCTTCACTTCATGTGCATAATAACCCACAGCAAAGTTTGTAGACGCCCGTCTGGTGAGACCCGCAAACTCACCAGTCTGTGGGGCTGGCCCGGACAGCAGGCTTATAGGGCCTATGCCTGCGTCCTACCCTATGGTATTTCCTTCTTATGACAAAAAACACAGACAAAAGAGAAAAACAGAGACTACCTTTGGGAGGAAAAGGGATCAAGATAAAAAACCAAGAGTACTCTACCAAATTTAAACCAAGAGTCACTAAAAGCCCAAGAAACTAGTTTCCCAAATATTTTCTCCTGCCCATCTAAATTTAGAAAGAGAAAAAATTCTCACCACTTCCTTCTGCCGGACTCCGCAGATAGAGATTCCGGGAGGCTGACGTGGTAAGAAGTCTTACCTTTTGCCGGCTTTCGTCAGGCGTTCCCGTATCTCACCATCTGCAGTAGTCCAGGGAGAAGGCAGGTCTTCCAGCCAGAGACGGCAACTTGCCAGCCAATGTGGCTCCTGGCGACTACGCCAAAACTGTCGGGGGAAGAGGGAGAATCTCCCTCTGCCCTTTCCCTTAAGGTTCTTCTGGCTGGCCAAACAATCAACAAGACAGGTTAGCAGGAGAAAATAATACCAAGTTTAATAACATGTATACATGGGAAAAGCTCAGAAATGAGCAACTCGTCCCTCTGTCTAAGCTGCTTGCTTAAGTATTGCAGCTAAAGGCGAAGGAACGTGTTGGGGGTGGGTAGTGGCCTGGGACTTCAGAGGACAGGAGGACAATTCTTTTCAGGGTCATCTATTGATAATTTGGTCAGGGAGAGATAGAGTTTTTTGATAAAAGGGGCTGTGTGCCACTCCCATTGCAACATCTATTTTACATTATCTTTATAGCCATCATGATAGAAGATCTGTTCCAGGAATGAGCCACCAGGTCAGATTTTTTTAGGCAGATAGTGGGGGAGGTCAAATGTCCTTATTGTCTTCAGCTCGAAATAATCCGCATACCAGAGAGGTGCTTCCTGGGGCAGCTTGCCCTGAGCACCATCACAGGCCATCCCACTTCCCCCCTCCATCCCCATCCCCAGGCGCAGCCCCCCGGGGCCAGCCACACAACAGAGAGGCCCCTTCATGGTCACCTCCCTGCTGTCCCTTCCAGGCCTGACCCCACTGCAGGGGAACCGGTTCAGACAATCCAATCTTCTACATGTCCCTCTCCATGACAATTGTCTTCTCCAGTCTCACATGCCCAAACCGCACCCCCAACATCCTCCTTTGTCTGCAGCTGGAGATAGGAGGAGAATCTCTGCCATTGTGTTGAGAGACTCAGTTTCGCGGGTTTCTCCCCTGTACACGTGTTCTTAAGCTGGGTATTATTTTCTCCAGCGAACCTGTCTTGTGAAGGATTTGGCCAGCCATAAGAAGCTTCAGGGAAGAGGCGGAGAGGCTTCTCTCTCCGCCCCCGACAGCCCTGAGCTGGGTCAGTGCCTCAGACCTGGCCAGGGGCAGCCCATCCCCCGGCGCCCTCTCCCGGGGCATCCCAGGAAAGCTTCACAGCCAGCCCCACCCCACTCGCCACTGCCAGGACCATCGGCCTCCCTCGGGAGGACGGGGCAGGACAGGGAACCGGGTGTGGGAGGCCGCCAGATCTCAGCTCTGGCACACAGGCTGCCAGGCTGCTTGGTTCTCTGAGGGGGCCCAGCACACGCCCCAGGAAACTTGGCGGCAGGCCCCGGGGCTCTCTCCTCTGGAACTCGCCCACTTGAAAGGGGCCTGGCCCAGGTGGCTGGTTCGACCGGTTGGAAAGAAATCTTTCTCTTCTCTGAGAGACTGTTGCTTGTCATCTCCTGGACATGAGATGACAGACAATTGTTCCCATTTCCCTTTCTACTTGAAACCTGATGGATACATTGCCCACTGCCTTTAGAGACTGCAGGTCTTTCTGAAACTCTTTTCAGTGCGCTGGCTTACTTCAGCATCATTTCATTGTTCCATCCGAAATTCCTTTCAGTTGGATCTATTTTCCTTTCTAATCCTTTTGTATACCTAGATATTTAAAAGCTGCTCAAATCTGTAGTGGAGAAAAGTTGGGTTACAACTCTTTCAGAGAGCATGTAAACCCAAATTTTAGGTTTTTGTGGGAGCCCAAGATTTGGCCACCCTGAAATCTCTTTCTTTACCTTGGTTGTTTTATCTAGGGACATTTGACCTCCCCCACTAACTGCCTAACGTATTTGACATGGTGGTTCCTTTCTGGAACAGATCTATCATGATGTATGTAAAGATAACCTAGGGTAAATGTTGCAATAGGAAAGGCACCAACAAGCCCCTCTTATCAGACGTTCTGTCTCTCTGGCCACATTCTCTGTATGACCCTTCCAGGAGTTGCCAGACAATCATTTACATTTATAAGGGAAATCCCCTTTGTAAAGGTATATCCGTCTCTCTTTTGAGAAGAGAGCAGGATGGCCTCATTTCTAAAGTCTTATCAATGTGGAAGTTGAGGCCTTAAAGCTGCATAATAACCGTACTCTGGTTTACTGTGCTTTAGTGGTAATCTCCTTTAACTGACTCCCTCCACCCCCAAAGTCCTCCTTTCTCATTGGCTGAACATGGTATTTAAGACGAGAATTTCTGCTATTGTGTTGAGAAACGCAGTGTCCCTGCTTTCTCCCATGTATACATGTTATTAAACATGGTAATATTTTCTCCTACTAACCTGTCTTGGTAATTATTTGGCCAGCCATAAGAACCTAAAGGAAAAGCGCAGAGGGAGATTCTCCCTCTTCTCCCGTCAGTTTTGGAGCAGTCGCCAGGATCCACACTGTCTGGTAATTTGCCTTCTCTGGATAAAAGACCTGCCTTTTTGGCAGGTCTAAACACATTCTGATTCAAAGTTTCAAGTTGCCTTCTAGCAATAAGTTTGTATAAGACTTCCAAGATGCCCACAGCTGAGAAAAACGGGGTATGATTCCAACTCCTGGAAATAACAACATGCCCCATCTCTCTTACTTCCAGCTAGTAAGGATAACATAAATCCTAAAGAAATTTTAGAACAGATTCATATTTGGTGCACTGAAGAGAAATAGCACGTTCTTTGGAGAAGCACGTTCTGAGTCCAAGTTGCAAGTTGCTGTCTAGCAACAAGTTTGTATAGGACTTGCAAAGATTCCCAGAACTGAGCTAGCGTGGGAATGTCGTCAACTCCTAGAAATAACTTCATGCCTAATCTCCCTTACTTCCATCTAGTAAGGATCACATAATTCCTAAAAAATTGTGACAGAGATTCCCAATTAGGGCATTGGGAATGAGTAGCACGTTGCTTTGAGCAAGCACAGTCTCATTGCACGTGGCAAGCTGCTGTGTAGAAACAAGTTTGTATAGGCCTTGCAAAGATTGCCAGAACTGAGCTAAAGCGGGTATGTCTCTATCTCCTAGAAATAACTTCAAGCCCCATCTCACTTACTTCCATCTAGTAAGGATCACATAAATCTTAAACAAGTTTTGTAACAGATTTCTAATTGGGGCATTGAAAAGAAAGAGCCCGTTCCTTTGAAGAAACACATTCTGATTCCAAGATGCAAGTTGCCACCTAGCAATAAGTTTGTATAGGACTTCCAAGATGCCCACAGTTGAGAAAAACTGGGTCTGACTCCAAATCCTGGAAATAACATCATGCCCCTTCTCCCTTACTTCATCTAGTAAGGATCACATACATCCTAAAGAAGTTTTGGAACAGATTCATGTTTGGGGCAATGAAGATAAATAGCAATTTCCTTTGAAGAAGCACGTTCTGAGTCCAAGTTACAAGTTGCTGTCTAGCAACAAGTTTGTATAGGACTTGCAAATCTTCCCAGAACGGAACTAGAGTGAGAATGTCTCCAACTCCTAGAAATAACTTCATGCCTGATCTCCCTTACTTCCTTTTATAGGAATATGTGATCTTTATTAGGTGGAAGTAAGGGAGATGGGGCATGAAGTTTTTTGTAGGAGTGGAGACATACCCATTGTAGCTCAGTTCTGGGAATCTTTGGAAGTCCTATACAACCTTGTTGCTAGATAGCATTTTCCAACTTGGAATCAGAAAGTGCTTCTTCAAAGGAACGTGCTATTTCCTCTCAATGCCGCAAACTTGAATCTGTTCCAAATATTCTTTCAGATTTATGAGATCCTTAATAGCTGGAAGTAAGGGAGATGGGGCATGAAGTGATTTCCTGAAGTTGGAGTCATACCCAGATTTTCTCAGCTGTGGGCGTCTTTGCAAGTCCCATACAAACTGATTGCTAAACAGCAACTTGCAATTTCGAATCAGAATGTGTTTTTTCAAAGGAACGGGCTATTTCTTCTCAATGTGCAAAAAGGGAATATGTGCCAAATCTTGTTTAGGAAATATGTGATCCTTGCTAGATGGAAGCAAGTGAGATGGGGCATGAAGTTATTCCTAGGAAATAGAGAAATATGCACATTAGCTCACTTTTGGCCATCGTTCTAAGTCCTATACAAACTTGTGTCTACACAGCAGCTGGCACTTTAAATGAGAACATGCTTGCTGAAAGTAACGTGCTATATGTTCTGAATGTCCGAATTGGGAATCTGGGTCCAAACATTTTTACGAATTATGTGATCCTGACAAGACGGAAGCAAGAGAATTGGGGCATGAAGTTATTTCCAGGAGTTGGAGTCATACCCAGTTTTTCCCAGCTGTGGGCATCTTTGAAAGGTCTATACAAACTTATTGCTAGACAGCAACTTGCAATTTGTAATCAGAATGTGTTTCTTCAAAGGAACGGGCTATTTCTTCTCAATGCCCAAAAAGGGAATCTGTACCAAATCTTGTTTAGGAAATATGTGATACTTACTAGATGGAAGTAAGGCAGATGGGGCATGAAGTTATTTGTAGGATATAGAGACTTACCCACTTTAGCTCCGTTCTGGCAATCATTGAAAGTCCTATACAAACTTGTTTCTACATAGCAGCTTGAACTTGGAATGAGAAAGTGCTTGCTTAAAGCAACGTGCTATATGTTCTGAATGCCCGAATTGGGAATCTGTGTCAAATCTTGGTTAGGAATTATGTGATCCTTACTAGATGGAAGTAAGGGAGATGGGGCATGAAGTTATTTCTAGCAGTTGGAGAAACACCCCGTTTAGCTCAGTTCTGGGAATATTTGTAAGTCCTATACAAACTTGTTGCTAGATAGCAAATTAGAACTGGAATCAGAAAGTGCTTCTTCAAAAGAACATGCTATTTCTTTTCAATGCACCAAACATGAATCTGTTCCAAATCTTCTTTAGGATTTCTGTGATCCTTACTAGCTGGAAGTAAGGGGGATGGGGCATGAAGTTATTTCCAGGAGTTGGAGTCATACCCGGTTTTTCCCTGCTGTGGGCCTCATTGCAAGGCCTATACAAACTTATTGCTAGACAGCAACTTGCAATTTGGAATCAGAATGTGTTTCTTCAAAGGAACGGGCTATTTCATCTCAATGCCCAAAAAGGGAATCTCTGTCAAATCTTGTTTAGGAAATATGTGATCCTTACTAGCTGGAAGTAAGGGAGATGGGGCATGAAGTTATTTCTAGGAGTTGGAGACATACCCCCTTTAGCTCAGTTCTGGGAATCTTTGCAAGTCCTATAAAAACTTGTTGCTAGATAGCAACTTGCAACTGGAATCCGAAAGTGCTTCTTCAAAAGAACATCCTATTTCTTCTCAATGCACCAAACATGAATCTGTTCCAAATCTTCTTTAGAATTTCTGTGATCCTTACTAGATGGAAGTAAGGGAGATGCGGCATGAATTTATTTCCTGGAGTGGAGTCATATCCAAATTTTCACAGCTGTGGCCATCTTTGCAAGTCCTATACAAACTTATTGCTGTACAGCAACATGCAACATGGAATCAGAATGTGTTTCTTCAAAGGAACAGGCTATTTCTTCTCAATGCTCAAAAAGGGAATCTGTGCCAAATCGTGTTTAGGAAATATCTTCTCCTAACTAGATGGAAGTTATGGAGAAGGGGCATGAAGTTTTTTCTAGGAGATAGAGATATACCCACTTTAGCTCAGTTCTGGCAATCATTGCAATTCCTATACAAACTTGTTTCTACACAGCAGCTTGCAACTTGGAAAGAGAAAGTGCTTGCTTAAAGCAACGTGCTATATGTTCTAAATGCCCGAATTGGGAATCTGTGTCAAAACTTTGTTAGGAATTATGTGATCGTTACTAGCTGGAAGTAAGGGAAATTGGGCATGAAGTGGTTTCTAGGAGTTGGCGACATGCCCACTGTAGCTCAGTTTTGAGAATCTTTGCAAGTCCTATACAATCTTGTTGCTAGATAGGACCTTCAACTGGAATCACAAAGTGCTTCTTCAAAACAACGTGCCTTTTCTTCTCAATGCACCAACATGAATCTGTTTAAATATTCTTTAGGATTTATGTGATCCTTACTAGATGGAAGTAAGGGAGATGGGGCATGAAGTTATTTCTAGGAGTTGGAGACATACCCAGTTTAGCTCAGTTCTGGGAATCTTTGGAAGTCCTGTACAAACTTGTTCCTAGATAGTAACTTGCAACTTGGAATGAGAAAGTGCTTGCTTAAAGCAACGTGCTATATGTTCTGAATGCACGAATAGGGAAACTGTGTCAAAACATTGTTAGGAATTATGTGATCCTCACTAGATGGAAGTAAGGGAAATGGGGCATGAAGTTATTTTTTGGAGTTGGAGACATACCCACTTTAGCTCGGTTATGGGAATCTTGGAAGTCCTATACAAACTTGTTCCTACATAGTAACTTGCAACTTGGAATGAGAAAGTGCTTGCTTAAAGCAACGTGCTATATGTTCTGAATGCCCGAATTGGGAATCTGTGTCAAAACTTTGTTAGGAATTATGTGATCCTTACTAGCTGTAAGTAAGGGACGTGGGGCATGAAGATATTTCTAGGAGTTGAAGACATACCACTTGAGCTCAGTTCTGGAAATCTTTGAAAGTCCTATACAAACTTGTCCTACATAGTAACTCGCAAGTTGGAATGAGCATGTGCTTGCTTAAAGCAAAGTGCTATGTGTTATGAATGCCCGAATTGGGAATCTCTGGCAAATCTTTGTTAGGAATTATGTGATCCTTACTAGATGGAAGTAAGGGAGATGGGGCATGAAGTTATTTCTAGGAGTTGGAGACATACCCACTTTAGCTCAGTTCTGGGAATCTTTGAAAGTCATATACAAACTTGTTCCTACATAGTAACTTGCTACTTGGAATGAGAAAGTGCTTGCTTAAAGCAACGTGCTACATGTTCTGAATGCCCGAATTGGGAATCTGTGTCAAAACTTTGTTAGGAATTATGTGATCCTTACTAGCTGGAAGTAAAGGAGATGGGGCATGAAGTTATTTCTAGGAGTTGGAGACATACCCACTGTAGCTCAGTTCTGGGAATCTTTGAAAGTCCTATACAAACTTGTTCCTAGATAGTAACTTGCAACTTGGAATGACAAAGTGCTTGCTTAAAGCAACGTGCTATATGTTCTGAATGCCCGAATTGGGAATCTGTGTTAAGTCTTTGTTAGGAATTATGTGATCCTTAATAGCTGGAAGTAAGGGAGATGGGGCATGAAGTTATTTCTAGCAGTTGGAGACATACCCCTTATAGCTCAGTTCTGGGAATCTTTGAAAGTCCTATACAAACTTGTTCCTAGATAGCAACTTGCAACTGGAATCAGAAAGTGCTTCTTCAAAAGAACGTGCTATTTCTTCTCAATGCACCAAACATGAATCTGTTCCAAATCTCCTTTAGGATTTCTGTGATCCTTACTAGCTGGAAGTAAGGGAGATGGGGCATGAAGTTATTTCCAGGAGTTGGAGTCATACCCGGTTTTTCCCAGCAGTGGGCAATTTTGCAAGGCCATACAAACTTATTGCTGGACAGTAACTTGCAATTTGCAATCAGAATGTGTTTCTTCAAAGGAACGGGCTATTTCTTCTCAATCCCCAAAAAGGAAATCTGTGTCAAATCTTGTTTAGGAAATATGTGATCCTTACTAGATGGAAGTCAGGGAGATGGGGCATGAAGTTATTACTAGAAGTTGGAGACATACCCACTTTAGCTCAGTTCTGGGAATCTTTGAAAGGCCTATACAAACTTGTTCCTACATAGTAACTTGCAACTTGGAATGAGAAAGTGCTTGCTTAAAGCAACGTGCTATATGTTCTGAATGTCCGAATTGGGAGTCTGTGTCAGAACTTTGTTAGGAATTATGTGATCCTTACTAGCTGGAAGTAAGGGAGATGGGGCATGAAGTTATTTCTAGGAGTTGGAGACATACCCACTTTAGCTGAGTTCTGGGAATCTTTGAAAGTCCTATACAAACTTGTTCCCACATAGTAACTTGCAACTTGGAATGAGAAAGTGCTTGCTTAAAGCAACTTGCTATATGTTCTGAATGCCCGAATTGCGAATCTGTGCCAAAACTTTGTTAGGAATTATGTGATCCTTACTAGCTGGAAGTAAGGGAGATGGGGCATGAAGTTATTTCTAGGATTTGGAGACATACCCACTGTAGCTCAGTTCCGGTAATCTTTGAAAGTCCTACACAAACTTGTTCCTAGATAGTAACTTGCAACTTGGAATGAAAAAGTGCTTGCTTAAAGCAACGTGCTATATGTTCTGAATGCCCGAATTGGGAATCTGTGTTAAGTATTTGTTAGAAATTATGTGATCCTTAATAGCTGGAAGTAAGATAGATGGGGCATGAAGATATTTCTAGGAGTTGGAGACATACCCACTTTAGCCTAGTTCTGGGAATCATTGAAAGTCATATACAAACTGGTTCCTAGATAGTAACTTGAAACTTGGAATGAGAAAGTGCTTGCTTAAAGCAAAGTGCTATATGTTCTGAATGTCCAAATTGGGAATCTGTGTCAAAACATTGTTAGGAATTTTGTGATACTTACTAGATGGAAGCAAGGCAGATGGGGCATGAGGATATTTCTAGGAGTTGGAGACATACCCACTTTAGCTCAGTTCTGGGAATCTTTGCAAGTCCTAACAAACTGTTCCTACATAGTAACTTGCAACTTGGAATGAGAAAGTGCTTGCTTAAAGCAACGTGCTATATGTTCTGAATGCTAGAATTGTGAATATGTGTCAATACCTTTTTAGGAATTATGTGATCCTTACTAAGTGGAAGTAGGGGAGATGGGGCATGAAGTTATTTCTGGGAGTTGGAGACATACCACTTGAGCTCAGTTCTGGGAATCTTTGATAGTCCTATACAAACTTGTTCCTACATAGCAACTTGCAACTTGGAATGAGAAAGTGCTTGCTTAAAGCAACGTTCTATATGTCCTGAATGACCGAATTGGGAATCTCTGTCAGAATATTGTTTGGAATTATGTGATCCTTAATAGCTAGAAATAAGGGAGATGGGTCATGAAGTTATTTCTAGGAGTTGGAGACATACCACTTGAGTTCAGTTCTGGGAATCTTTGATAGTCCTATACAAACATGTTCCTACATAGCAACTTGCAACTTGGAATGAGAAAGTGCTTGCTTAAAGCAACGTGCTATATGTTGTGAATGCCCGAATTGGGAATCTGTGTCAAAACTTTGTTAGGAATTATGTGATCCTTAAAAGATGGAAGTAAGAGAGATTGGGGCATGAAATTATTTCTAGGATTTGAAGAAATACCCACTATAGCTCAGTTCTGGGAACCTTTGAAAGGCCTATACAAACTTGTTCCTAGATAGTAACTTGCAACTTGGAACGAGAAAGTGCTTGCTTAAAGCAACGTGCTATATGTTCTGAATGCCGGAATAGGGAATCTGTGTCAAAACATTGTTAGGAATTATGTGATACTTAGTAGATGGAAGTAAGGCAGAAGGGGCATGAAAATATTTCTAGGAGTTGGAGACATACCCACTTTAGCTCAGTTCTGGGAATCTTTGAAAGTCCTATACAAACTGTTCATACATAGTAAATTGAAACTTGGATTGAGAAAGTGCTTGCTTAAAGCAACGTGCTATATGTTCTGAATGCCCGAATTGGGAATCTCTGTCAAAAATTTGTTAGGAATTATGTGATCCTTACCAGCTGGAAGTAAGGTAGATTGGGCATGAAGTTATTTGTAGGTGTTGGAGACATACCCACTTTAGCTCAGTTCTGGGAATCTTTAAAAGTCCTATAGAAACTTGTTCCTAGATAGTAACTTGCAACTTGGAATGAGAAAGTGCTTGCTTACAGCAACGTGCTATATGTTCTGAATGCCCGAATTGGGAATCTGTCTCAAAAATCTGTTAGGAATTATGTGATCCTTACTATCTGGAAGTAAGGGAGATGGGGCATGAAGTTATTTCTAGGAGTTGGAGACATACCAACTTTAGCTAAGTTCTGGGAATCTTTGAAATTCTTATACAAATTTGTTCCTACGTAGTTACTTGTAACTTGGAATGAGAAAGTGCTTGCTTAAAGCAACATGCTATATGTTCTGAATGCCCGAAATGGGAATCTGCGTCAAAACATTGTTTGGGAATTATGTGATCCTTATTAGCTGGAAGTAAGGGAGATGAGGCATGAAGTTATTTCTAGGAGTTGGAGACATACCCACTGTAGTTCAGTTCTTGGAATCTTTGAATGTCCTATACAAACTTGTTCCTAGATAGTAACTTGCAACTTGGAAAGAGAAAGTGCTTGCTTAAAGCAATGTGTTATATGTTCTGAATGCCCTAATTGGGAATCTGTCAAATCTTTGTTAGGAATTACTAGCTTGAAGTAAGGGAGATGGGCATGAAGTTATTTCTACGAGTTGGAGACATACCCACTTCATCCCAGTTCTGGGAATTTTTGAAAGTCCTATACAAACTTGTTCCTGGATAGTAACTTGCAACTTGGAATGAGAAAGTGCTTGCTTAAAGCAACGTGTTAAATGTTCTGAATGCCCGAATTGTGAAGCTGTGTCAAAACTTTGTTAGGAATAAAATGATCCTTACTAGCAGGAAGTAAGGGAGATGGGGCATGAAGTTATATATAGGATTTGGAGACATACCCACTTTTGCTCAGTTTTTGGAATCTTTGAAAGTCCTATGCAAACTTGCTCCTACATAGTTACTTGCAACTTGGAATGAGAAAGTGCTTGCTTTAAACAACGTGCTATATTTTCTGATGCCCGAATTGGAAATCTGTGTCAAATCTTTGTTAGGAAGTATGTGATCCTTACTAGCTGGAAGTAAGGGAGATGGGTCAGTAAGTTATTTCTGGGAGTTGGAGACATACCCACTTTAGCTCAGTTCTGGGGATCTTTGAACGTCCTATACAAACTTGTTCCTACATAATAACTTGTTACTTGGAATGAAAAAGTGCTTGCTTAAAGCAACGTGCTAAATGATCTGAATGCCCGAATTGGGAATCTGTGTCAAAACTTTGTTAGGAATTATGTGATCCTTACTAGCTGGAAGTAAGGGAGATGGGGCATGAAGATATTTCTAGGAGTTGGAGACATACCTTCTTTACCTCAGTTCTGGGGATCATTGAAAAGTCCTATACAAACTTGTTCCTATATAGTAACTTGCTAATTGGAATCAGAAAGTGCTTGCTTAAAGCAACGTGCTATATGTTGTGAATGCCCGAATTGGGAATGTGTGTCAAAACTTTGTTAGCAATTGTGTGATCCATACTAGATGGAAGTAAGGGAGATGGGGCACGAAGATATTTCTAGGAATTGGAAACATACCCGCTTTAGCTCAGTTCTGGGAATCTTTGAAAGTCCTATACAAACTTGTTCCTACATAGTAACTTGCAACTTTAAATGATAAAGTGCTTGCTTACAGCAACGCGCTATATGTTCTGAATGCCCGAATTGGGATTCTGTGTCAAATTTTGTTAGGAATTATGTGATACTTACTAGCTGGAAGTAAGGGAGATGGGACATGCAGTTATTTCTAGGATTTGGAGACATAAACACTTTAGCTCACTTTGGGGATCTTTGAAAGTCCTATACAAACTTGTATCTTCATAGTAACTTGCTAATTGGAATGAGAAAGCGCTTGCTTACAGCAACGCGCTATATGTTCTGAATGCCCGAATTGGGAATCTCTGTCAAAACTTTGTTAGGGATTATGTGATCCTTACTAGCTGGAAGTAGGGGAGATGGGGCATGAAGTTATTTCTAGGAGTTGGAGACATACCCACTTTAGCTCAGTTCTGGGGATCTTTGAAAGTCCTATACAAGCTTGTTCCCAGATAGTAACTTCCAACTTTGAATGAGAAAATCCTTGCTTACAGCAACCTGGTATATGTTCTGAATGCCTGAATTGGGAATCTGTGTCAAAACTTTGTTAGGAATTATGTGATTCTTACTAGGTGGAAGTAAGGGAGATGCGGCAGGATGTTATTTCTAGGAGTTGGAGACATGCCCACTTTAGCTCAGTTCTGGGATCTTTGAACGTCCTATACAAACTTGTTACTACATAACAACTTGTTACTTGGAATGAAAAAGTGCTTGCTTAAAGAAACCTGCTATACTTTCTGAATGCCCTAATTGGGAATCTGTGTCAAAACTTTGTTAGGAATTATGTGATCCTTACTAGCTGGAAGTAAGGGAGACAGGGCATGAAGTTATATCTAGGAGTTGGAAACATACCCACTTTAGCTCAGTTCTGGGCATCTTTTAAATACCTAAACAAACTTGTTCCTACATAGTAACTTGCTACATGGAATGAGAAAGTTTTTGCTTAAAGCAACGTGCTATATGTTCTGAATGCCCGAATTGGGAATCTGTGTCAAATCTCTGTTAGGAATTATGTGATCATTACTACCTGGAAGTAAGGGAGATGGGGCCTGAACATATTTCTAGGAGTTGGAGACATACCGACTGTAGTCCAGTTTTGGGGATCTTTGAAAGTCCTATACAAACTTGTTCCTAGATAGTAACTTGCTAGTTGGAATGAGAAAGTGCTTGCTTAAAACAACCTGCTATATGTTCTGAATGCCTGAATTGGGAATCTGTGTCAAAACTTTGTTAGGAATTATGTGATCCTTACTAGCTGGAAGTAAGGGTGATGGGGCATGAAGTTACTTCTAGGAGTTGGAGACATACCCACTTTAGCTCAGTTCTGGGGTCTTTGAAAGCCCTATACAAACTTGTTCCTACATAGTAACTTGCAACTTTAAATGATAAAGTGCTTGCTTACAGCAACGCGCTATATGTTCTGAATCCCCGAATTGGGATTCTGTGTCAAAACTTTGTTAGGAATTATGTGATACTTACTAGCTGGAAGTAAGGGAGATGGGACATGCAGTTATTTCTAGGAGTTGGAGACATAAACACTTTAGCTCACTTTGGGGATCTTTGAAAGTCCTATACAAACTTGTATCTTCATAGTAACTTGCTAATTGGAATGAGAAAGCGCTTGCTTACAGCAAAGCGCTATATGTTCTGAATGCCCGAAATGGGAATCTGTGTCAAAACTTTGTTAGGGATTATGTGATCCTTACTAGCTGGAAGTAGGGGAGATGGGGCATGAAGTTATTTCTAGAAGTTGGAGACATACCCACTTTAGCTCAGTTCTGGGGATCTTTGAAAGTCCTATACAAGCTTGTTCCCAGATAGTAACTTCCAAATTTGAATGAGAAAATCCTTGCTTACAGCAACCTGCTATATGTTCTGAATGCCTGAATTGGGAATCTGTGTCAAAACTTTGTTATGAATTATGTGATTCTTACTAGGTGGAAGTAAGGGAGATGCGGCAGGAAGTTATTTCTAGGAGTTGGAGACATGCCCACTTTAGCTCAGTTCTGGGATCTTTGAACGTCCTATACAAACTTGTTACTACATAATAACTTGTTACTTGGAATGAAAAAGTGCTTGCTTAAAGAAACCTGCTATACTTTCTGAATGCCCTAATTGGGAATCTGTGTCAAAACTTTGTTAGGAATTATGTGATCCTTACTAGCTGGAAGTAAGGGAGACAGGGCATGAAGTTATATCTAGGAGTTGGAAACATACCCACTTTAGCTCAGTTCTGGGCATCTTTTAAATACCTAAACAAACTTGTTCCTACATAGTAACTTGCTACATGGAATGAGAAAGTTTTTGCTTAAAACAACGTGCTATATGTTCTGAATGCCCGAATTGGGAATCTGTGTCAAAACTCTGTTAGGAATTATGTGATCATTACTACCTGGAAGTAAGGGAGATGGGGCCTGAACATATTTCTAGGAGTTGGAGACATACCGACTGTAGTCCTGTTTTGGGGATCTTTGAAAGTCCTATACAAACTTGTTCCTAGATAGTAACTTGCTAGTTGGAATGAGAAAGTGCTTGCTTAAAACAACCTGCTATATGTTCTGAATGCCCAAATTGGGAATCTGTGTCAAAACTTTGTTAGGAATTATGTGATCCTTACTAGCTGGAAGTAAGGGTGATGGGGCATGAAGTTACTTCTAGGAGTTGGAGACATACCCACTTTAGCTCAGTTCTGGGGTCTTTGAAAGCCCTATACAAACTTGTTGCTACATAGTAACTTGCTACTTGGAATGAGAAAGTGCTTGCTTACAGAAACTTGCTATATGTTCTGAATGCCCGAATTGGGAATCTGTGTCAAAACTTTCATAGGAATTATGTGATCCTTACTATCTGGAAGTAAGGGAGATGGGGAATGAAGTTATTTCTAGGAGTTGGAGACATACCCACTTTAGCTCAGTTCTGGGGATCTTTGAAAGTCCTATACAAACTTGTTCCTACATAGTAACTTGCTACTTGGAAATCAAAAGTGCTTGCTTAAAGCAACGTGCTATGTGTTCTGAATGCCCAAATTGGGATCCTGTGTCAAAACTTTTTTATGAATTATGTGATCCCTAATAGATGGAAGTATCGGAGATGGCTCTAGAAGTTATTTCTAGGAGTTGGAGACATACCCACTTTAGCTCAGTTCTTGGGATCTTTGAAAGTCCTATACAAACTTGTTACTACATAGTAACTTGCTAGTTGGAATGAGAAAGTGTTTTTTAACAGCAACTTAATATATGTTCTGAATGCCCGAATTGGGAATCTGTGTCAAATCTTTGTTAGGAATTATGTGATTCCTAGTAGCTGGAAGTAAGGGAGATGGGGCATGAAGTTATTTCTTGGAGTTGGAGACATACCCACTTTAGCTCATTTCTGGGGATCTTTGAAAGTCCTATACAAACTTGTTCCTTCATAGTTACTTGCTAGTTGGAATGAGAAAGTGCTTGCTTGCAGCAACGTGCTATATGTTCTGAATGCCCGAATTGGGAATCTGTGTCAAAACTTTGTTAGGAATTATGTGATCCTTACTAGCTAGAAGTAAGGGAGATGGGGGATGAAGTTATTTCTAGGAGCTGGAGACATACCAAGTTTTGCTCAGTTCTGGACATCTTTGAAATACCCATACAAACTTGTTCCTACATAGTAACTTGCTACTTGGAATGAGAAAGTGCTTGCTTAAAGCAACGTTCTGTATGTTCTGAATGCCCGAATTGGGAATCAGTGTCAAAACTTTGTTAGGAATTATGTGATCCTTACTAGCTGGAAGTAAGGGAGATGCGGCATGAAGTTACTTCCAGGAGTTGGAGACATACAAACTTTAGCTCAGTTCTGGGCATCTTTGAAATACCTATACAAACTTGTTCCTACATAGTAACTTGCTACTTGGAATGAGAAAGTGCTTGCTTAAAGCAATGTGCTATGTGTTCTGAATGCCCGAATTGGGAATCTTGTCAAAAGTTTGTTAGGAATTATGTGATCCCTACTAGCTGGAAATAAGGGAGATGGGGCATGAAGTTATTTCTAGGAGTTGGAGACATGCCAAGTTTAGCTCAGTTCTGGGCATCATTGAAATACCTACACAAACTTGTTCCTACAAAGTAACTTGCTACTTGGAATGAGAAAGTGGTTGCTTAAAGCAACGTGCTATATGTTCTAAATGCCCGAATTGGGAATCTGTGTCAAAACTTTGTTAGGAATCATGTGATCCTTACTAGATAGAAGTAAGGGAGATGGGGCATGAAGTTATTTCTAGGAGTTGGAGACATACCAAGTTTAGCTCAGTTCTGGGGATCTTTGAAAGTCCTATACAAACATGTTCCAAGATAGTAACTTGCTAGTTGGAATGAGAAAGTGCTTGCTTACAGCAACGTGCTATATGTTCTGAATGCCCGAATTGGGAATCTGTGTCAAAACTTTGTTTGGAATTATATGATCCTTACTAGCTGGAAGTAAGGGAGATGGGGCATGAAGTTATTTCTAGGAGTTGGAGACATACCAAGTTTAGCTCAGTTCTGGGCATCTTTGAAATACCTATACAAACTTGTTCCGAGATAGGAACTTGCTGGTTGCAATGACAACGTGCTTGCTTTAAACACGTGCTATATGTTCTGAATGCCCTATTTGGGAATCTGTGTCAAAACTTTGTTAGGAATTATGTGATCCTTACTAGCTGGAAGTAAGGGAGATGGGGCATGAAGTTATTTCTAGGAGTTGGAGACATACCAAATTTAGCTCTGTTCTGGGCATCTTTGAAATACCTATACAAACTTGTTCCTACATAGTAACTTGCTACTTGGAATGAGAAAGTGCTTGCTTAAAGCAACGTGCTATATGTTCCGAAACCCGAATTGGGAATCTGTGTCAAAACTTTGTTAGGAATTATGTGATCCTTCCAGCGGTAAGTAAAGGAGATTGGGCCTGAAGTTATTTCTATGAGTTGGAGACATATTAAGTTTAGCTCAGTTCTGGGAATCTTTGAAATACCTATACAAACTTGTTCCTAGATAGTAACTTGCTAGTTGGAATGAGAACGTGTTTGCTGAAAACCACGTGCTATATGTTCTGAATGCCCAAATTGGGAATCTTTTTCAATCTTTGTTAGGAATTATGTCATCCTTACTAGCTGGAAGTAAGGGAGATGGGGCATGAAGTTATTTCTAGGAGTTGGAGACATACCAAGTTTTGCTCAGTCTTGGGGATCTTTGAAAGTCCTATACAAACTTGTTCCTAGATAATAACTTTCAACTTTTAATGCGAATGTGCTTGCTTACAGCAACGTGCTATATGCTCTGAATGCCCGAATTGGGAATCTGTGTCAAAACTTTGTTAGGAATTATGTGATCCTTACTAGCTGGAAGTAAGGGAGATGGGGCATGAAGTTATTTCTAGGAGTTGGTGACATACCCACTTAAGCTCAGTTCTGGGGATCTTTGAAATTCCTATACAAACTTGTTCCCAGATAATAACTTTCAACTTTGAATGCGAATGTGCTTGCTTACAGCAACGTCCTATATGTTCTGAATGCCCGAATTGGGAATCTGTGTCAAAACATTGTTAGGAATTATGTGATCCTTACTACCTGGAATTAAGGGAGATGGGGCATGAAGTTATTTCTAGGAGTTGGAGACATACCAAGTTTATCTCAGTTCTGGGCATCTTTGAAATACCTATACAAACTTGTTCCTAGATAGTAACTTGCTAGTTGGAATGACAACGTGCTTGCTTAAAGCACGTGCTATATGTTCTGAATGCCCGAATTGGGAATCTGTGTCAGAACTTTGTTAGGAATTATGTGATCCTTACCAGCTGGAAGTAAGGGAGATGGGGCATAAAGTTATTTCTAGGAGCTGGAGACATACCAATTTAGCTCAGTTCTGGACATCTTTGAAATACCTATACAAACTTGTTCCCACATAGTAACTTGCTACTTGGAATGAGAATGTGCTTGCTTACAGCAACGTGCTATATGTTCTGAATGCCCGAATTGGGAATCTGTGTCAAAACTTTGTTAGGAATTATGTGATCCTTACTAGCTGGAAGTAAGGGAGATGTGGCATGAAGTTATTTCTAGGAGTTGGAGACATACCCACTTTCGCTCAGTTCTGGGCATCTTTGAAATACCTATACAAACTTGTTCCTTCATAGTATCTTGCTAGTTGGAATGAGAAAGTGCTTGCTTAGAGACACGTGCTATATGTTCTGAATGCCCCAATTAGGAATCTGTGTCAAAACTTTGTTAGGAATTATGTGATCCTTACTAGCTGGAAGAAAAGGAGATGGGGTCTGAAGTTATTTATGGGAGTTGGAGACATACCAAGTTTAGTTCAGTTCTGGGCATCTTAGAAAGTCCTATACAAACTTGTTCTTACATAGTAACTTGCTACTTCGAATGAGAAAGTGCTTGCTTAAAGCAACGTGCTATATGTTCTCAATGTCCGAATTGGGAATCTGTGTGAAAACTTTGTTAGGAATTATGTGATCCTTACTAGCTGGAAGTATGGGAGATGGGGCATGAAGTTATTTATAGGAGTTGGAAACATTCTCACTTTAGATAAGTTCTGGTGATCTTTGAATGTCCTATACAAAGTTGTTCCTAGATAGTAACTTGCTAGTTGGAAAGAGAAAGTGCTTACATAAAGCAACTTTCTATATGTTCTGATTGCCAGAATTGGGAATCTGTGTCAAAACTTTGTTAGGAATTATGTGATCCTTACTAGATGGAAGTAAGGGAGAAGGGGAATGAAGTTATTTCTAGGAGTTGGAGACATAACCACTTTAGCTCAGTTCTTGGGATCATTGAAAGTCCTATACAAACTTGTTCCTACATAGTAACTTGCTACTTCGAATGAGAAAGTGCTTGCTTAAAGCAACGTGCTATAGGTTCTGAATGTCCGAATTTGGAATCTGTGTCAGAACTTTGTTAGGAATTATGTGATCCTTACTAGCTGGAAGTAAGGGAGATGGGGCATGAAGTTATTTCTAGGAGTTGGAAAAATTCTCACTTTAGCTAAATTCTGGTGATCTTTGAAAGTCCTATACAAAGTTGTTCCTAGATAGTAACTTGCTAGTTGGAATGAGAAAGTGCTTACTTAAAGCAACGTTCTATATGTTCTGCTTGCCAGAATTGGGAATCTGTGTCAGAACTTTGTTAGGAATTATGTGATCCTTACTAGCTGGAAGTAAGGGAGACGGGGCATGAAGTTATTTCTAGGAGTTGGAGACATACGCAGTTTAGCTCAGTTCTGGGGATCTTTGAAAGTCCTATACAAACTTGTTCCTACATAGTAACTTGCTCCTTGGAATGAGAAAGTGCTTGCTTAAAGCAACGTGCTATATGATCTGAATGCCCGAATTGGGAATCTGTGTCAAATCTTTGTTAGGAATTATGTGATCCTTACTAGCTGGAAGTAAGGGAAATGGGGCATGAAGTTATTTCTAGGAGTTGGAGACATACCAACATTAGCTCAGTTCTGAGCATCTTTGAAATACCTATGCAAACTTGTTCCTAGATAGTAACTTGCTAGTTGGAATGACAACGTTCTTGCTTAAAGCAAGTGCTATATGTTCTGAATGCCCGAATTGGGAATATGTGTCAGAACTTGGTTAGGAATTATGTGATCCTTACTAGCTGGAAGTAAGGGAGATGGGGCATGAAGTTATTTCTAGGAGTTGGAGACATACCCACTTTAGCTCAGTTCTGGGCATCTTTGAAATACCTATACAAACTTGTTCCTACATAGTAACTTGCAACTTGGAATGAGAAAGTGCTTGCTTAAAGCAACGTGCTATATGTTCTGAATGCCCGAATTCGGAATCTGTGTGAAAACTTTGTTAGGAATTATGTGATCCTTACTAGCTGGAAGTAAGGGAGATGGGGCATGAAGTTATTTCTAGGAGTTGGAGACATACCAAGTTTAGCTCAGTTCTGGGCATCTTTGAAATACCTATACAAACTTGTTCCCACATAGTAACTTGCAACTTGAAATGAGAAAGTGCTTGCTTAAAGCAACGTGCTATATGTTCTGAATGCCCGAATTCGGAATCTGTGTGAAAACTTTGTTAGGAATTATGTGATCCTTACTAGCTGGAAGTAAGGGAGATGGGGCATGAAGTTATTTCTAGGAGTTGGAGACTTAGCAAGTTTAGCTCAGTTCTGGGGATCTTTGAAAGTCCTATACAAACTTGTTCACACATAGTAACTTGCTACTTGGAATGAGAAAGTGCTTGCTTAAAGCAACGTGCTATATGTTCTGAATGCCCGAATTGGGAATCTGTGTCAAAACGTTGTTAGGAATTATGTGATCCTTACTAGCTGGAAGTAAGGAAGATGGCGCATGAAGATATTTCTAGGAGTTGGAGACATACCAAGTTTAGCTCAGTTCTGGGCATCTTTGAAATACCTATACAAACTTGTTCCTACATAGTAACTTGCTACTTGGAATGAGAAAGTGCTTGCTTAAAGCAACGTGCTATATGTTCTGAATGCCCGAAGTGGGAATCTGTGTCAAAACTTTGTTAGGAATTATGTGATCCTTACTAGCTGGAAGTAAGGAAGATGGGGCATGAAGTTTTTTCTAGGAGTTGGAGACACACCCACATTAGTTCAGTTCTGGGGATCTTTGAAAGTCCTATACAATCTTGTTCATACATAGTAACTTGCTATTTGGAATGAGAAGGTGCTTGCTTAAAGCAACGTGCTATATTTTCTGAATGCCCGAATTGGGTATCTGTGTCAAAACTTTGCTAGGAATTATGTGATCCTTACTAGCTGGAAGTAAGGGAGATGGGGCATGAAGTTATTTCTAGGAGTTGGAGACATACCAAGTTTAGCTCAGTACTGGGAACCTTTGACATACCTATACAAACTTGTTCCTAGATAGTAACTTGCTAGTTGGAATGACAACGTGCTTGCTTAAAGCACGTGCTATATGTTCTGAATGCCCGAATTGGGAATCTGTGTCAGAACTTTGTTAGGTATTATGTGATCCTTACTAGCTGAAAGTAAGGGAGATGGGGCATAAAGTTATTTCTACGACTTGGAGACATACCAAGTTTAGCTCAGTTCTGGACATCTTTGAAATACCTATACAAACTTGTTCCTACATAGTAACTTGCTACTTGGAATGAGAATGTGCTTGGTTACAGCAACGTGCCATATGTTCTGAATGCCCGAATTGGGAATCTCTGTCAAAACTTTGTTAGGAATTATGTGATCCTTACTAGCTGGTAGTAAGGGAGATGGGGCATGAAGTTATTGCTAGGAGTTGGAGACATACCCACTTTCGCTCAGTTCTGGGCATCATTGAAATACCTATACAAACTTGTTCCTTCATAGTATCTTGCTAGTTGGAATGAGAAAGTGCTTGCTTAGAGACACGTGCTATATGTTCTGAATGCCCCAATTAGGAATCTGTGTCAAAACTTTGTTAGGAATTATGTGATCCTTACTAGCTGGAAGAAAAGGAGATGGGGTCTGAAGTTATTTATGGGAGTTGGAGACATACCAAGTTTAGTTCAGTTCTGGGCATCTTAGAAAGTCCTATACAAACTTGTTCTTACATAGTAACTTGCTACTTCGAATGAGAAAGTGCTTGCTTAAAGCAACGTGCTATATGTTCTCAATGTCCGAATTGGGAATCTGTGTGAAAACTTTGTTAGGAATTATGTGATCCTTACTAGCTGGAAGTAAGGGAGATGGGGCATGAAGTTATTTATAGGAGTTGGAAACATTCTCACTTTAGATAAATTCTGGTGATCTTTGAATGTCCTATACAAAGTTGTTCCTAGATAGTAACTTGCTAGTTGGAAAGAGAAAGTGCTTACATAAAGCAACTTTCTATATGTTCTGATTGCCAGAATTGGGAATCTGTGTCAAAACTTTGTTAGGAATTATGTGATCCTTACTAGATGGAAGTAAGGGAGAAGGGGCATGAAGTTTTTTCTAGGAGTTGGAGACATAACCACTTTAGCTCAGTTCTTGGGATCATTGAAAGTCCTATACAAACTTGTTCCTACATAGTAACTTGCTACTTCGAATGAGAAAGTGCTTGCTTAAAGCAACGTGCTATATGTTCTGAATGTCCGAATTTGGAATCTGTGTCAGAACTTTGTTAGGAATTATGTGATCCTTACTAGCTGGAAGTAAGGGAGATGGGGCATGAAGTTATTTATAGGAGTTGGAAAAATTCTCACTTTAGCTAAATTCTGGTGATCTTTGAAAGTCCTATACAAAGTTGTTCCTAGATAGTAACTTGCTAGTTGGAATGAGAAAGTGCTTACTTAAAGCAACGTTCTATATGTTCTGCTTGCCAGAATTGGGAATCTGTGTCAGAACTTTGTTAGGAATTATGTGATCCTTACTAGCTGGAAGTAAGGGAGACGGGGCATGAAGTTATTTCTAGGAGTTGGAGACATACGCAGTTTAGCTCAGTTCTGGGGATCTTTGAAAGTCCTATACAAACTTGTTCCTACATAGTAACTTGCTCCTTGGAATGAGAAAGTGCTTGCTTAAAGCAACGTGCTATATGATCTGAATGCCCGAATTGGGAATCTGTGTCAAATCTTTGTTAGGAATTATGTGATCCTTACTAGCTGGAAGTAAGGGAAATGGGGCATGAAGTTATTTCTAGGAGTTGGAGACATACCAACATTAGCTCAGTTCTGAGCATCTTTGAAATACCTATGCAAACTTGTTCCTAGATAGTAACTTGCTAGTTGGAATGACAACGTTCTTGCTTAAAGCAAGTGCTATATGTTCTGAATGCCCGAATTGGGAATATGTGTCAGAACTTGGTTAGGAATTATGTGATCCTTACTAGCTGGAAGTAAGGGAGATGGGGCATGAAGTTATTTCTAGGAGTTGGAGACATACCCACTTTAGCTCAGTTCTGGGCATCTTTGAAATACCTATACAAACTTGTTCCTACATAGTAACTTGCAACTTGGAATGAGAAAGTGCTTGCTTAAAGCAACGTGCTATATGTTCTGAATGCCCGAATTCGGAATCTGTGTGAAAACTTTGTTAGGAATTATGTGATCCTTACTAGCTGGAAGTAAGGGAGATGGGGCATGAAGTTATTTCTAGGAGTTGGAGACATACCAAGTTTAGCTCAGTTCTGGGCATCTTTGAAATACCTATACAAACTTGTTCCCACATAGTAACTTGCAACTTGAAATGAGAAAGTGCTTGCTTAAAGCAACGTGCTATATGTTCTGAATGCCCGAATTCGGAATCTGTGTGAAAACTTTGTTAGGAATTATGTGATCCTTACTAGCTGGAAGTAAGGGAGATGGGGCATGAAGTTATTTCTAGGAGTTGGAGACTTAGCAAGTTTAGCTCAGTTCTGGGGATCTTTGAAAGTCCTATACAAACTTGTTCACACATAGTAACTTGCTACTTGGAATGAGAAAGTGCTTGCTTAAAGCAACGTGCTATATGTTCTGAATGCCCGAATTGGGAATCTGTGTCAAAAAGGTTGTTAGGAATTATGTGATCCTTACTAGCTGGAAGTAAGGAAGATGGCGCATGAAGTTATTTCTAGGAGTTGGAGACATACCAAGTTTAGCTCAGTTCTGGGCATCTTTGAAATACCTATACAAACTTGTTCCTACATAGTAACTTGCTACTTGGAATGAGAAAGTGCTTGCTTAAAGCAACGTGCTATATGTTCTGAATGCCCGAAGTGGGAATCTGTGTCAAAACTTTGTTAGGAATTATGTGATCCTTACTAGCTGGAAGTAAGGAAGATGGGGCATGAAGTTTTTTCTAGGAGTTGGAGACACACCCACATTAGTTCAGTTCTGGGGATCTTTGAAAGTCCTATACAATCTTGTTCATACATAGTAACTTGCTACTTGGAATGAGAAGGTGCTTGCTTAAAGCAACGTGCTATATTTTCTGAATGCCCGAATTGGGCATCTGTGTCAAAACTTTGCTAGGAATTATGTGATCCTTACTAGCTGGAAGTAAGGGAGATGGGGCATGAAGTTATTTCTAGGAGTTGGAGACATACCAAGTTTAGCTCAGTACTGGGAACCTTTGACATACCTATACAAACTTGTTCCTAGATAGTAACTTGCTAGTTGGAATGACAACGTGCTTGCTTAAAGCACGTGCTATATGTTCTGAATGCCCGAATTGGGAATCTGTGTCAGAACTTTGTTAGGTATTATGTGATCCTTACTAGCTGGTAGTAAGGGAGATGGGGCATGAAGTTATTGCTAGGAGTTGGAGACATACCCACTTTCGCTCAGTTCTGGGCATCATTGAAATACCTATACAAACTTGTTCCTTCATAGTATCTTGCTAGTTGGAATGAGAAAGTGCTTGCTTAGAGACACGTGCTATATGTTCTGAATGCCCCAATTAGGAATCTGTGTCAAAACTTTGTTAGGAATTATGTGATCCTTCCTAGCTGGAAGAAAAGGAGATGGGGCCTGAAGTTATTTATGGGAGTTGGAGACATAACAAGTTTAGCTCAGTTCTGGGAATCTTAGAAAGTCCTATACACACTTGTTCTTACATAGTAACTTGCTACTTCGAATGAGAAAGTGCTTGCTTAAAGCAACGTGCTATATGTTCTCAATGTCCGAATTGGGAATCTGTGTCAAAACTTTGTTAGGAATTATGTGATCCTTACTAGCTGGAAGTAAGGGAGATGGGGCATGAAGTTATTTATAGGAGTTGGAAACATTCTCACTTTAGCTAAGTTCTGGTGATCTTTGAAAGTCCTATACAAAGTTGTTCCTAGATAGTAACTTGTTGTTGGAAAGAGAAAGTGCTTACATAAAGCAACTTTCTATATGTTCTGATTGCCAGAATTGGGAATCTGTGTCAAAACTTTGTTAGGAATTATGTGATCCTTACTAGATGGAAGTAAGGGAGATGGGTCATGAAGTTATTTCTAGGAGTTGGAGACATACCAAGTTTAGCTCAGTTCTGGGCATCTTTTAAAGTCCTATACAAACTTGTTCCTGCATAGTTACTTGCTACTTCGAATGAGAAAGTGCTTGCTTACAGCAACGTGCTATATGTTCTGAATATCCGAATTGGGAATCTGTGTCAGAACTTTGTTAGGAATTATGTGATCCTTACTAGCTGGAAGTAAGGGAGATGGGGCATGAAGTTATTTATAGGAGTTGGAAAAATTCTGACTTTAGCTAAGTTCTGGTGATCTTTGAATGTCCTATACAAAGTTGTTCCTAGATAGTAACTTGCTAGTTGGAATGAGAAAGTGCTTGCTTAAAGCAACGTGGTACATGTTCCGAATGCCCGAATTGGGTATCTGTGTCACAAATTTGTTAGGAATTATGTGATCCTTACTAGCTGGAAGTAAGGGAGATGGAGCATGAAGTTATTTCTAGGAGTTGGAGACATACCAAGTTTAGCTCAGTTCTGGGCATCTTTGAAATACCTATACAAACTTGTTTCTACATAGTAACTTGCAACTTTGAATGAGAATGTGCTTACTTACAGCAACGTGCTATATGTTCTGAATGCACGAATTGGGAATCTGTGTCAAAACTTTGTTAGGAATTATGTGATCCTTACGACCTGAAAGTAAGGGAGTTGGGACATGAAGTTGTTTCTAGGAGTTGGAGACATACCAAGATTAGTTCAGTTCTGGGCATCTTTGAAATACCTATACAAACTTGTTCCTACATAGTAACTTGCAACTTTGAATGAGAATGTGCTTGCTTACAGCAACGTGCTATATGTTCTGAATGCCCGAATTGGGAATCTGTGTCAAAACTTTGTTAGGAATTATGTGATCCTTACTAGATGGAAGTAAGGTAGATGTGGCATGAAGTTATTTCTAGGAGTTGGAAACATACCCATTTTAGCTCAGTTCTGGGCATCTTTGAAATACCTATAGAAACTTGTTCCTACATAGTAACTTGCAACTTTGAATGAGAATGTGCTTGCTTAAAGCAACGTGCTACATGTTCTGAATGCCCGAATTGGGAATCTGTGTCAAAACTTTGTTAGGAATTACGTGATCCTTACTAGCTGGAAGTAAGGGAGATGGGGCATGAAGATATTTCTAGGAGTTGGAGACATACCAAGTTTAGCTCAGTTCTGGTCATCTTTGAAATACCTATACAAACTTGTTCCTACATAGTAACTTGCATCTTTGAATGAGTATGTGCTTGCTTACAGCAACGTGCTATATGTTCTGAATGCCCGAATTGGGAATCTGTGTCAAAACTTTGTTAGGAATTATGTGATCCTTACTAGATGGAAGTAAGGGAGATGGTGCATGAAGCTATTTCTAGGAGTTGGAGACATACCCACTTTAGCTCAGTTCTGGGCATCTTGGTAATACCTATAGAAACTTGTTCCTACATAGTTACTTGCTACTTGGTATGAGAATGTGCTTGCTTAAAGCAACGTGCTACATGTTCCGAATGCCCGAATTGGGTATCTGTGTCACAAATTCGTTAGGAATTATGTGATCCTTACTAGCTGGAAGTATGGGAGATGGGGCATGAAGTTATTTCTAGGAGTTGGAGACATACCAAGTTTAGCTCAGTTCTGGGCATCTTTGAAATACCTATACAAACTAGTTCCCACGTAGTAACTTGCTACTTGGAATGAGAATGTGCTTGCTTACAGCAACGTGGTATATGTTCTGAATGCCCGAATTGGGAATCTGTGTCAAAACTTTGTTAGGCATTATGTGATCCATACTAGCTGGAAGTAAGTGAGATGGGGCATGAAGTTATTTCTAGGAGTTGGAGCCATACCAAGTTTAGCTCAGTTCTGGGCATCTTTGAAATACCTATAGAAACTTGTTCCTACATAGTAACTTGCAACTTTGAATGAGAATGTGCTTGCTTAAAGCAACGTGCTATATGTTCTGAATGTCCGAATTGGGAATCTGTGTCAAAAATATGTTAGGAATTATGTGATCCTTACTAGCTGGAAGTAAGCGAGATGGGGCATGAAGTTATTTCTAGGAGTTGGAGACATACCAAGTTTAGCTCAGTTCTGGGCATCTTTGAAATACCTATACAAACACTTTCTACATAGTAACTGGCAACTTTGACTGAGAATGTGCTTGCTTACAGCAACGTGCTATATGTTCTGAATGCCCGAATTGGGAATCTGTGTCAAAACTTTGTTAGGAATTATGTGATCCTTACTAGCTGGAAGTAAGGGAGATGGGGCATGAAGTTATTTCTAGGTGTTGGACACATACCCACTTTAGCTCAGTTCTGGGCTTCTTTGAAATACCTATACAAACTTGTTCCTACATAGTAACTTGCAACTTTTAATGAGAATGTGCTTGCTTACAGCAACGTGCTACATGTTCTGAATGCCCGAATTGGGAATCTCTGTCAAAACTTCGTTAGGAACTATGTGATCCTTGCTAGCTGGAAGCAAGGGAGATGGGGCATGAAGTTATTTCTAGGAGTTGGAGACATACCAAGTTTAGCTCAGTTCTGGGCATCTTTGAAATACCTATAGAAACTTGTTCCTACATAGTAACTTGCAACTTTGAATGAGAATGTGCTTGCTTACAGCAACGTGCTATATGTTCTGAATGTTCGAATTGGGAATCTGTGTCAAAAATATGTTAGGAATTAAGTGATCCTTACTAGATGGAAGTAAGGGAGATGGGGCATTAAGTTATTTCTAGGAGTTAGAAATATAACCACTTTAGCTCAGTTCTGGGCATCTTTGAAATACCTATACAAATTTGTTCCTACATAGTAACTTGCAACTTTGAATGAGAATGTGCTTGCATATAGCAACGTGCTATATGTTCTGAATGCCCGAATTGGGAATCTGTGTCAAAACTTTGTTAGGAATTATGCGATCCTTACTAGCTGGAAGTAAGGGAGATGGGGCATGAAGTTATTTCTAGGAGTTGGAGACATACCAAGTTTAGCTCAGTTCTGGGCATCTTTGAAATCCTATTCCATCTTGTTCCTACATAGTAACTTGCAACTTTGAATGAGAATGTGCTTGCTTACAGCAACGTGCTATATGTTCTGAATGCCCGAATTGGGAATCTGTGTCCAAACTTTGTTAGGAATTATGTCATCCTTACTAGATGGAAGTAAGGGAGATGGGCCATGAAGTTATTTCTAGGAATTGGAGACATACCAAGTTTAGCTCAGTTCTGGGCATCTTTGAAATAGCTATACAAACTTGTTCCTACATAGTAACTTGGAACTTTGAATGAGAATGTGCTTACTTAAAGCAACGTGCTGTATGTTCTGAATGCCCGAATTGGGAATCTGTGTCAAAACTTTGTTAGGAATTATGTGATCCTTACTAGCTGGAAGTAAGCGAGATTGGGCATGAAGTTATTTCTAGGAGTTGGAGACATACCATGTTTAGCTCAGTTATGTTCATCTTTGAAATACCTATACAAACACTTTCCTACATAGTAACTGGCAACTTTGAATGAGAATGTGCTTGCTTACAGCAACGTGCTATATGTTCTGAATGCCCGAATTGGGAATCTGTGTCAAAACTTTGTTAGGAATTATGTGATCCTTACTAGCTGGAAGTAAGGGAGATGGGGCATGAAGTTATTTCTAGGAGTTGGACACATACCCACTTTAGCTCAGTTCTGGGCTTCTTTGAAATACCTATACAAACTTGTTCCTACATAGTAACTTGCAACTTTTAATGAGAATGTGCTTGATTACAGCAACGTGCTACATGTTCTGAATGCCCGAATTGGGAATCTGTGTCAAAACTTTGTTAGGAATTATGTGATCCTTACTAGCTGGAAGCAAGGAAGATGGGGCATGAAGTTATTTCTAGGAGTTGGAGACATACCCACTTTAGCTCAGTTCTGGGCATCTTTGAAATACCTATAGAAACTTGTTCCTACATAGTAACTTGCTACTTGGAATGAGAAAGTGCTTGCTTAAAGCAACGTGCTACATGTTCTGAATGCCCGAATTGGGAATCTGTGTCACAACTTGGTTAGGAATTATGTGATCCTTACTAGCTGGAAGTATGGGAGATGGGGCATGAAGTTATTTCAAGGAGTTGGAGACATACCAAGTTTAGCTCAGTTCTGGGCATCTTTGAAATACCTATACAAACTAGTTCCTACATAGTAACTTGCTACTTGGAAAGAGAATGTGCTTGCTTACAGCAACGTGCTATACGTTCTGAATGCCAGAATTGGGAATCTGTGTCAAAACTTTGTTAGGAATTACGTGATCCTTACAAGCTGGAAGTCAGGGAGAGGGGGCATGAACTTATTTCTAGGAGTTGGAGACATACCCACTTTAGCTCTGTTCTGGGCATCTTTGAAATACCTATGCAAACTTGTTCCTACATAGTAACTTGCAACTTTGAATGAGAATGTGCTTGCTGACATCAACGTGCTATATGATCTGAATGCCCGAATTGGGAATCTGTGTCAAAACTTTGTTAGGATTTATGTGATCCTTACTAGCTGGAAGCAAGGGAGATGGGGTATGAAGTTATTTCTAGGAGTTGGAGGCATACCAAGTTTAGCTCAGTTCTGGGCATCTTTGAAATACCTATACACACTTTTTCCTACATAGTAACTTGTATCTTTGAATGAGAATGTGCTTGCTTACATCAACGTACTATATGTTCTGAATGCCCGAAGTGGGAATCTGTGTCAAAACTTTGTTAGGAATTATGTGATCCTTACTAGCTGGAAGTAAGGGAGATGGAGCATGAAGTTATTTCTAGGAGTTGGAGACATACCAAGTTTAGCTCAGTTCTGGGCATCTTTGAAATACCTATACAAACTTGTTTCTACATAGTAACTTGCAACTTTGAATGAGAATGTGCTTACTTACAGCAACGTGCTATATGTTCTGAATGCACGAATTGGGAATCTGTGTCAAAACTTTGTTAGGAATTATGTGATCCTTACGACCTGAAAGTAAGGGAGTTGGGACATGAAGTTGTTTCTAGGAGTTGGAGACATACCAAGATTAGTTCAGTTCTGGGCATCTTTGAAATACCTATACAAACTTGTTCCTACATAGTAACTTGCAACTTTGAATGAGAATGTGCTTGCTTACAGCAACGTGCTATATGTTCTGAATGCCCGAATTGGGAATCTGTGTCAAAACTTTGTTAGGAATTATGTGATCCTTACTAGATGGAAGTAAGGTAGATGTGGCATGAAGTTATTTCTAGGAGTTGGAAACATACCCATTTTAGCTCAGTTCTGGGCATCTTTGAAATACCTATAGAAACTTGTTCCTACATAGTAACTTGCAACTTTGAATGAGAATGTGCTTGCTTAAAGCAACGTGCTACATGTTCTGAATGCCCGAATTGGGAATCTGTGTCAAAACTTTGTTAGGAATTACGTGATCCTTACTAGCTGGAAGTAAGGGAGATGGGGCATGAAGATATTTCTAGGAGTTGGAGACATACCAAGTTTAGCTCAGTTCTGGTCATCTTTGAAATACCTATACAAACTTGTTCCTACATAGTAACTTGCATCTTTGAATGAGTATGTGCTTGCTTACAGCAACGTGCTATATGTTCTGAATGCCCGAATTGGGAATCTGTGTCAAAACTTTGTTAGGAATTATGTGATCCTTACTAGATGGAAGTAAGGGAGATGGTGCATGAAGCTATTTCTAGGAGTTGGAGACATACCCACTTTAGCTCAGTTCTGGGCATCTTGGTAATACCTATAGAAACTTGTTCCTACATAGTTACTTGCTACTTGGTATGAGAATGTGCTTGCTTAAAGCAACGTGCTACATGTTCCGAATGCCCGAATTGGCTATCTGTGTCACAAATTCGTTAGGAATTATGTGATCCTTACTAGCTGGAAGTATGGGAGATGGGGCATGAAGTTATTTCTAGGAGTTGGAGACATACCAAGTTTAGCTCAGTTCTGGGCATCTTTGAAATACCTATACAAACTAGTTCCCACGTAGTAACTTGCTACTTGGAATGAGAATGTGCTTGCTTACAGCAACGTGGTATATGTTCTGAATGCCCGAATTGGGAATCTGTGTCAAAACTTTGTTAGGCATTATGTGATCCATACTAGCTGGAAGTAAGTGAGATGGGGCATGAAGTTATTTCTAGGAGTTGGAGCCATACCAAGTTTAGCTCAGTTCTGGGCATCTTTGAAATACCTATAGAAACTTGTTCCTACATAGTAACTTGCAACTTTGAATGAGAATGTGCTTGCTTAAAGCAACGTGCTATATGTTCTGAATGTCCGAATTGGGAATCTGTGTCAAAAATATGTTAGGAATTATGTGATCCTTACTAGCTGGAAGTAAGCGAGATGGGGCATGAAGTTATTTCTAGGAGTTGGAGACATACCAAGTTTAGCTCAGTTCTGGGCATCTTTGAAATACCTATACAAACACTTTCCTACATAGTAACTGGCAACTTTGACTGAGAATGTGCTTGCTTACAGCAACGTGCTATATGTTCTGAATGCCCGAATTGGGAATCTGTGTCAAAACTTTGTTAGGAATTATGTGATCCTTACTAGCTGGAAGTAAGGGAGATGGGGCATGAAGTTATTTCTAGGTGTTGGACACATACCCACTTTAGCTCAGTTCTGGGCTTCTTTGAAATACCTATACAAACTTGTTCCTACATAGTAACTTGCAACTTTTAATGAGAATGTGCTTGCTTACAGCAACGTGCTACATGTTCTGAATGCCCGAATTGGGAATCTCTGTCAAAACTTCGTTAGGAACTATGTGATCCTTGCTAGCTGGAAGCAAGGGAGATGGGGCATGAAGTTATTTCTAGGAGTTGGAGACATACCAAGTTTAGCTCAGTTCTGGGCATCTTTGAAATACCTATAGAAACTTGTTCCTACATAGTAACTTGCAACTTTGAATGAGAATGTGCTTGCTTACAGCAACGTGCTATATGTTCTGAATGTTCGAATTGGGAATCTGTGTCAAAAATATGTTAGGAATTAAGTGATCCTTACTAGATGGAAGTAAGGGAGATGGGGCATTAAGTTATTTCTAGGAGTTAGAAATATAACCACTTTAGCTCAGTTCTGGGCATCTTTGAAATACCTATACAAATTTGTTCCTACATAGTAACTTGCAACTTTGAATGAGAATGTGCTTGCATATAGCAACGTGCTATATGTTCTGAATGCCCGAATTGGGAATCTGTGTCAAAACTTTGTTAGGAATTATGCGATCCTTACTAGCTGGAAGTAAGGGAGATGGGGCATGAAGTTATTTCTAGGAGTTGGAGACATACCAAGTTTAGCTCAGTTCTGGGCATCTTTGAAATCCTATTCCATCTTGTTCCTACATAGTAACTTGCAACTTTGAATGAGAATGTGCTTGCTTACAGCAACGTGCTATATGTTCTGAATGCCCGAATTGGGAATCTGTGTCCAAACTTTGTTAGGAATTATGTCATCCTTACTAGATGGAAGTAAGGGAGATGGGCCATGAAGTTATTTCTAGGAATTGGAGACATACCAAGTTTAGCTCAGTTCTGGGCATCTTTGAAATAGCTATACAAACTTGTTCCTACATAGTAACTTGGAACTTTGAATGAGAATGTGCTTACTTAAAGCAACGTGCTGTATGTTCTGAATGCCCGAATTGGGAATCTGTGTCAAAACTTTGTTAGGAATTATGTGATCCTTACTAGCTGGAAGTAAGCGAGATTGGGCATGAAGTTATTTCTAGGAGTTGGAGACATACCATGTTTAGCTCAGTTATGTTCATCTTTGAAATACCTATACAAACACTTTCCTACATAGTAACTGGCAACTTTGAATGAGAATGTGCTTGCTTACAGCAACGTGCTATATGTTCTGAATGCCCGAATTGGGAATCTGTGTCAAAACTTTGTTAGGAATTATGTGATCCTTACTAGCTGGAAGTAAGGGAGATGGGGCATGAAGTTATTTCTAGGAGTTGGACACATACCCACTTTAGCTCAGTTCTGGGCTTCTTTGAAATACCTATACAAACTTGTTCCTACATAGTAACTTGCAACTTTTAATGAGAATGTGCTTGATTACAGCAACGTGCTACATGTTCTGAATGCCCGAATTGGGAATCTGTGTCAAAACTTTGTTAGGAATTATGTGATCCTTACTAGCTGGAAGCAAGGAAGATGGGGCATGAAGTTATTTCTAGGAGTTGGAGACATACCCACTTTAGCTCAGTTCTGGGCATCTTTGAAATACCTATAGAAACTTGTTCCTACATAGTAACTTGCTACTTGGAATGAGAAAGTGCTTGCTTAAAGCAACGTGCTACATGTTCTGAATGCCCGAATTGGGAATCTGTGTCACAACTTGGTTAGGAATTATGTGATCCTTACTAGCTGGAAGTATGGGAGATGGGGCATGAAGTTATTTCAAGGAGTTGGAGACATACCAAGTTTAGCTCAGTTCTGGGCATCTTTGAAATACCTATACAAACTAGTTCCTACATAGTAACTTGCTACTTGGAAAGAGAATGTGCTTGCTTACAGCAACGTGCTATACGTTCTGAATGCCAGAATTGGGAATCTGTGTCAAAACTTTGTTAGGAATTACGTGATCCTTACAAGCTGGAAGTCAGGGAGAGGGGGCATGAACTTATTTCTAGGAGTTGGAGACATACCCACTTTAGCTCTGTTCTGGGCATCTTTGAAATACCTATGCAAACTTGTTCCTACATAGTAACTTGCAACTTTGAATGAGAATGTGCTTGCTGACATCAACGTGCTATATGATCTGAATGCCCGAATTGGGAATCTGTGTCAAAACTTTGTTAGGATTTATGTGATCCTTACTAGCTGGAAGCAAGGGAGATGGGGTATGAAGTTATTTCTAGGAGTTGGAGGCATACCAAGTTTAGCTCAGTTCTGGGCATCTTTGAAATACCTATACACACTTTTTCCTACATAGTAACTTGTATCTTTGAATGAGAATGTGCTTGCTTACATCAACGTACTATATGTTCTGAATGCCCGAAGTGGGAATCTGTGTCAAAACTTTGTTAGGAATTATGTGATCCTTACTAGCTGGAAGTAAGGGAGATGGAGCATGAAGTTATTTCTAGGAGTTGGAGACATACCAAGTTTAGCTCAGTTCTGGGCATCTTTGAAATACCTATACAAACTTGTTTCTACATAGTAACTTGCAACTTTGAATGAGAATGTGCTTACTTACAGCAACGTGCTATATGTTCTGAATGCACGAATTGGGAATCTGTGTCAAAACTTTGTTAGGAATTATGTGATCCTTACGACCTGAAAGTAAGGGAGTTGGGACATGAAGTTGTTTCTAGGAGTTGGAGACATACCAAGATTAGTTCAGTTCTGGGCATCTTTGAAATACCTATACAAACTTGTTCCTACATAGTAACTTGCAACTTTGAATGAGAATGTGCTTGCTTACAGCAACGTGCTATATGTTCTGAATGCCCGAATTGGGAATCTGTGTCAAAACTTTGTTAGGAATTATGTGATCCTTACTAGATGGAAGTAAGGTAGATGTGGCATGAAGTTATTTCTAGGAGTTGGAAACATACCCATTTTAGCTCAGTTCTGGGCATCTTTGAAATACCTATAGAAACTTGTTCCTACATAGTAACTTGCAACTTTGAATGAGAATGTGCTTGCTTAAAGCAACGTGCTACATGTTCTGAATGCCCGAATTGGGAATCTGTGTCAAAACTTTGTTAGGAATTACGTGATCCTTACTAGCTGGAAGTAAGGGAGATGGGGCATGAAGATATTTCTAGGAGTTGGAGACATACCAAGTTTAGCTCAGTTCTGGTCATCTTTGAAATACCTATACAAACTTGTTCCTACATAGTAACTTGCATCTTTGAATGAGTATGTGCTTGCTTACAGCAACGTGCTATATGTTCTGAATGCCCGAATTGGGAATCTGTGTCAAAACTTTGTTAGGAATTATGTGATCCTTACTAGATGGAAGTAAGGGAGATGGTGCATGAAGCTATTTCTAGGAGTTGGAGACATACCCACTTTAGCTCAGTTCTGGGCATCTTGGTAATACCTATAGAAACTTGTTCCTACATAGTTACTTGCTACTTGGTATGAGAATGTGCTTGCTTAAAGCAACGTGCTACATGTTCCGAATGCCCGAATTGGCTATCTGTGTCACAAATTCGTTAGGAATTATGTGATCCTTACTAGCTGGAAGTATGGGAGATGGGGCATGAAGTTATTTCTAGGAGTTGGAGACATACCAAGTTTAGCTCAGTTCTGGGCATCTTTGAAATACCTATACAAACTAGTTCCCACGTAGTAACTTGCTACTTGGAATGAGAATGTGCTTGCTTACAGCAACGTGGTATATGTTCTGAATGCCCGAATTGGGAATCTGTGTCAAAACTTTGTTAGGCATTATGTGATCCATACTAGCTGGAAGTAAGGGAGATGGGGCATGAAGTTATTTCTAGGAGTTGGAGCCATACCAAGTTTAGCTCAGTTCTGGGCATCTTTGAAATACCTATAGAAACTTGTTCCTACATAGTAACTTGCAACTTTGAATGAGAATGTGCTTGCTTAAAGCAACGTGCTATATGTTCTGAATGTCCGAATTGGGAATCTGTGTCAAAAATATGTTAGGAATTATGTGATCATTACTAGATGGGAGTAAGGGAGATGGGGCATGAAGTTATTTCTAGTAGTTGGAGATATAACCACTTTAGCTCAGTTCTGGGCATCTTTGAAATACCTATACAAACTTGTTCCTACATAGTAACTTGGAACTTTGAATGAGAATGTGCTTACTTAAAGCAACCTGCTATATGTTCTGAATGCCCGAATTGGGAATCTGTGTCAAAACTTTGTTAGGAATTATGTGATCCTTACTAGCTGGAAATAAGGGAGATGGGGCATGAAGTTATTTCTAGGAGTTGTAGACATACCAAGTTTAGCTCAGTTATGTTCATCTTTGAAATACCTATACAAACTTTTTCCTTCATAGTAACTGGCAACTTTCAATGAGAATGTGCTTGCTTATAGCAACGTGCTATATGTTCTGAATGCCCGAATTGGGAATCTGTGTCAAAACTTTGTTAGGAATTATGTGATCCTTACTAGCTGGAAGTAAGGGAGATGGGGCATGAAGTTATTTCTAGGAGTTGGACACATACCCACTTTAGTTCAGTTCTGGGCATCTTTGAAATACCTATACAAACTTGTTCCTACATAGTAACTTGCAACATTTAATGAGAATGTGCTTGCTTACAGCAACGGGCTACATGTTCTGAATGCCCGAATTGGGAATCTGTGTGAAAACTTTGTTAGGAATTATGTGATCCTTACCAGCTGGAAGTAAGGGAGATGGGGCATGAAGTTATTTCTAGGAGTTGGAGACATACCAAGTTTAGCTCAGTTCTGGGCATCTTTGAAATACCTAAACAAACTTGTTCCTACATAGTAACTTGCAACTTTGAATGAGAATGAGCTTGCTTAAAGCAACGTGCTACATGTTCTGAATGCCCGAATTAGGAATCTGTGTCAAAACTTTGTTAGGAATTATGTGATCCTTACTAGATGGAAGTAAGGGAGATGGGGCATGAAGTTATTTCTAGGAGTTGGAGACATACCCACTTTATCTCAGTTCTGGGCATCTTTGAAATATCTATACAAACTTGTTCCTACATAGTAACTTGCAACTATGAATGAGAATGTGCTTCCTTACAGCAACGTGCTATATGTTCTGAATGCCCGAATTGGGAATCTGTGTCAAAGCTTTGTTATGAAATATGTGATCCTTACTAGATGGAAGTAAGGGAGATGGGGCATGAAGTTATTTCTAGGAGTTGGAGACATACCCACTTTAGCTCAGTTCTGGGCATCTTTGAAATACCTATACAAACTTGTTCCTACATAGTAACTTGCATCTTTGAATGAGAATGTGCTTTCTTACAGCAACGTGCTATATGTTCTGAATGCCCGAATTGGGAGTCTGTGTCAAAACTTTGTTAGGAATTATGTAATCCTTACTAGCTGGAAGTAAGGGAGATGGGGCATGAAGTTATTTCTAGGAGTTCGAGACATACAAACTTTAGCTCAGTTCTGGGCATCTTTGAAATACCTATAGAAACTTGTTCATACATAGTAACTTGCTACTTCGAATGAGAAAGTGCTTGATTAAGCAACGTGCTATATGTTCTGAATGCCCGAATGGGGAATCTGTGTCAAAACTTTGTTAAGAATTACGTGATCCTTACTAGCTGGAAGTAAGGGAGGTGGGGCATGAAGTTATTTCTAGGAGTTGGAGACATACCAAGTTTAGCTCTGCTCTGGGCATCTTTGAAATACCTATACAAACTTGTTCCTACATAGTAACTTGCATCTTTGAAGGAGAATGTGCTTGCTTACAGCAACGTGCTATATGTTCTGAATGCCCGAATTGGGAATCTGTGTCAAAACTCTGTTAGGAATTATGTGATCCTTACCAGCTGGAAGTAAGGGAGTTGGGGCATGAAGTTATTTCTAGGAGTTGGAGACATACCAAGTTTAGGTCAGTCCTGTGCATCTTTGAAATGCCTATACAAACTTGTTCCTACATAGTAACTTGCTACTTGGAATGAGAAAGTGCTTGCTTACAGCAACGTGCTATATGTTCTGAATGCCTGAATTGGGAATCTGTGTCAAAATTTTGTTAGAAATTATGTGATCCTTACTAGATGGAAGTAATGGAGATGGGGCATGAAGTTATTTCTAGGAGTTGGAGACATACCCACTTTAGGTCAGTTCTGGGCATCTTTGAAATACCTATACAAACTTGTTCCTTCATAGTAACTTGCTACTTGGAATGAGAAAGTGCTTGCTTAAAGCAACGTGCTATATGTTCTGAATGCCCGAATTGGGAATCTGTGTCAATACTTTGTTAGGAATTATGTGATCCTTTCTAGCTGGAAGTAAGGGAGATGGGGCATGATGTTATTTCTAGGAGTTGGAGACATGCCAACTTTAGCTCAGTTCTGGGCATCATTGAAAGTCCTATACAAACTTGTTCCTACATAGTAACTGTCAACTTTGAATGAGAATGTGCTTGCTTACAGCAACGTGCTACATGTTCTGAATGCCCGAATTGGGAATGTGTGTCAAAACTTTGTTAGGAATTATGTGATCCTTACTAGATGGAAGTAAGGGAGATGGGGCATGAAGTTATTTATAGGAGTTGGAGACATACCCACTTTAGCTCAGTTCTGGGCATTTTGGAAATACCTATAGAAACTTGTTCCTACATAGTAACTTGCTACTTGGTATGAGAAAGTGCTTGCTTAAAGCAACGTGCTACATGTTCCGAATGCCCGATTTGGGTATCTGTGTCACAAATTCGTTAGGAATTATGTGATCCTTACTAGCTGGAAGTATGGCAGATGGGGCATGAAGTTATTTCTAGGAGTTGGAGACATACCAAGTTTAGCTCAGTTCTGGGCATCTTTGAAATACCTTTACAAACTAGTTCCCACGTAGTAACTTGCTACTTGGAATGAGAATGTGCTTGCTTACAGCAACGTGCTATATGTTCTGAATGCTCGAATTGGGAATCTGTGTCAAAACTTTGTTAGGCATTATGTGATCCATACTAGCTGGAAGTAAGAGAGATGGGGCATGAAGTTATTTCTAGGAGTTGGAGACATACCAAGTTTAGCTCAGTTCTGGGCATCTTTGAAATACCTATAGAAACTTGTTCCTACATAGTAACTTGCAACTTTGAATGAGAATGTGCTTGCTTACAGCAACGTGCTATATGTTCTGAATGTCCGAATTGGGACTCTGTGTCAAAAATATGTTAGGAATTATGTGATCCTTACTAGATGGAAGTAAGGGAGATGGGGCATGAAGTTATTTCTAGGAGTTGGAGATATAACCACTTTAGCTCAGTTCTGGGCATCTTTGAAATACCTATACAAATTTGTTCCTACATAGTAACTTGCAACTTTGAATGAGAATGTGCTTGCATACAGCAACGTGCTATATGTTCTGAATGCCCGAATTGGGAATCTGTGTCAAAACTTTGTTAGGAATTATGTGATCCTTACTAGCTGGAAGTAAGGGAGATGGGGCATGAAGTTATTTCTAGGAGTTGGATACATACCAAGTTTAGCTCAGTTCTGGGCATCTATGAAATCCTATACAAACTTGTTCCTACATAGTAACTTGCAACTTTGAATGAGAATGTGCTTGCTTACGGCATCGTGCTACATGTTCTGAATGCCCGAATTGGGAATCTGTGTCAAAACTTTGTTAGGAATTATGTGATCCTTACTAGCTGGAAGTAAGGGAGATGGGTAATGAAGTTATTTCTAGGAGTTGGAGACATACCAAGTTTAGCTCAGTCCTGTGCATCTTTGAAATACCTATACAAACTTGTTCCTACATAGTAACTTGCTACTTGGAATGAGAAAGTGCTTGCTTACAGCAACGTGCTATATGTTCTGAATGCCTGAATTGGGAATCTGTGTAAAAATTTTGTTAGAAATTATGTGATCCTTACTAGATGGAAGTAAGGGAGATGGGGCATGAAGTTATTTCTAGGAGTTGGAGACATGCCCACTTTAGGTCAGTTCTGGGCATCTTTGACATACCTAAACAAACTTGTTCCTACATAGTAACTTGCTACTTGGAATGAGAAAGTGCTTGCTTAAAGCACCGTGCTATATGTTCTGAATGCCCGAATTGGGAATCTGTGTCAAAACTTTGTTAGGAATTATGTGATCCTTACTAGATGGAAGTAAGGGAGATGGGGCATGAATTTATTTATAGGAGTTGGAGACATACCCACTTTAGCTCAGTTCTGAGCATTTTGGAAATAAGTTTAGAAACTTGTTCCTACATAGTAACTTGCTACTTGGTATGAGAAAGTGCTTGCTTAAAGCAACGTGCTACATGTTCCGAATGCCCGAATTGGGTATCTGTGTCACAAATTCGTTAGGAATTATGTGATCCTTACTAGCTGGAAGTATGGGAGATGGGGCATGAAGTTATTTCTAGGAGTTGGAGACATACCAAGTTTAGCTCAGTTCTGGGCATCTTTGAAATACCTATAGAAACTTGTTCCTACATAGTAACTTGCAACTTTGAATGAGAATGTGCTTGCTTAAAGCAACGTGCTATATGTTCTGAATGTCCGAATTGGGAATCTGTGTCAAAAATATGTTAGGAATTATGTGATCATTACTAGATGGGAGTAAGGGAGATGGGGCATGAAGTTATTTCTAGTAGTTGGAGATATAACCACTTTAGCTCAGTTCTGGGCATCTTTGAAATACCTATACAAACTTGTTCCTACATAGTAACTTGGAACTTTGAATGAGAATGTGCTTACTTAAAGCAACCTGCTATATGTTCTGAATGCCCGAATTGGGAATCTGTGTCAAAACTTTGTTAGGAATTATGTGATCCTTACTAGCTGGAAATAAGGGAGATGGGGCATGAAGTTATTTCTAGGAGTTGTAGACATACCAAGTTTAGCTCAGTTATGTTCATCTTTGAAATACCTATACAAACTTTTTCCTTCATAGTAACTGGCAACTTTCAATGAGAATGTGCTTGCTTATAGCAACGTGCTATATGTTCTGAATGCCCGAATTGGGAATCTGTGTCAAAACTTTGTTAGGAATTATGTGATCCTTACTAGCTGGAAGTAAGGGAGATGGGGCATGAAGTTATTTCTAGGAGTTGGACACATACCCACTTTAGTTCAGTTCTGGGCATCTTTGAAATACCTATACAAACTTGTTCCTACATAGTAACTTGCAACATTTAATGAGAATGTGCTTGCTTACAGCAACGGGCTACATGTTCTGAATGCCCGAATTGGGAATCTGTGTGAAAACTTTGTTAGGAATTATGTGATCCTTACCAGCTGGAAGTAAGGGAGATGGGGCATGAAGTTATTTCTAGGAGTTGGAGACATACCAAGTTTAGCTCAGTTCTGGGCATCTTTGAAATACCTAAACAAACTTGTTCCTACATAGTAACTTGCAACTTTGAATGAGAATGAGCTTGCTTAAAGCAACGTGCTACATGTTCTGAATGCCCGAATTAGGAATCTGTGTCAAAACTTTGTTAGGAATTATGTGATCCTTACTAGATGGAAGTAAGGGAGATGGGGCATGAAGTTATTTCTAGGAGTTGGAGACATACCCACTTTATCTCAGTTCTGGGCATCTTTGAAATATCTATACAAACTTGTTCCTACATAGTAACTTGCAACTATGAATGAGAATGTGCTTCCTTACAGCAACGTGCTATATGTTCTGAATGCCCGAATTGGGAATCTGTGTCAAAGCTTTGTTATGAAATATGTGATCCTTACTAGATGGAAGTAAGGGAGATGGGGCATGAAGTTATTTCTAGGAGTTGGAGACATACCCACTTTAGCTCAGTTCTGGGCATCTTTGAAATACCTATACAAACTTGTTCCTACATAGTAACTTGCATCTTTGAATGAGAATGTGCTTTCTTACAGCAACGTGCTATATGTTCTGAATGCCCGAATTGGGAGTCTGTGTCAAAACTTTGTTAGGAATTATGTAATCCTTACTAGCTGGAAGTAAGGGAGATGGGGCATGAAGTTATTTCTAGGAGTTCGAGACATACAAACTTTAGCTCAGTTCTGGGCATCTTTGAAATACCTATAGAAACTTGTTCATACATAGTAACTTGCTACTTCGAATGAGAAAGTGCTTGATTAAGCAACGTGCTATATGTTCTGAATGCCCGAATGGGGAATCTGTGTCAAAACTTTGTTAAGAATTACGTGATCCTTACTAGCTGGAAGTAAGGGAGGTGGGGCATGAAGTTATTTCTAGGAGTTGGAGACATACCAAGTTTAGCTCTGCTCTGGGCATCTTTGAAATACCTATACAAACTTGTTCCTACATAGTAACTTGCATCTTTGAAGGAGAATGTGCTTGCTTACAGCAACGTGCTATATGTTCTGAATGCCCGAATTGGGAATCTGTGTCAAAACTCTGTTAGGAATTATGTGATCCTTACCAGCTGGAAGTAAGGGAGTTGGGGCATGAAGTTATTTCTAGGAGTTGGAGACATACCAAGTTTAGCTCAGTCCTGTGCATCTTTGAAATGCCTATACAAACTTGTTCCTACATAGTAACTTGCTACTTGGAATGAGAAAGTGCTTGCTTACAGCAACGTGCTATATGTTCTGAATGCCTGAATTGGGAATCTGTGTCAAAATTTTGTTAGAAATTATGTGATCCTTACTAGATGGAAGTAATGGAGATGGGGCATGAAGTTATTTCTAGGAGTTGGAGACATACCCACTTTAGGTCAGTTCTGGGCGTCTTTGAAATACCTATACAAACTTGTTCCTTCATAGTAACTTGCTACTTGGAATGAGAAAGTGCTTGCTTAAAGCAACGTGCTATATGTTCTGAATGCCCGAATTGGGAATCTGTGTCAATACTTTGTTAGGAATTATGTGATCCTTTCTAGCTGGAAGTAAGGGAGATGGGGCATGATGTTATTTCTAGGAGTTGGAGACATGCCAACTTTAGCTCAGTTCTGGGCATCATTGAAAGTCCTATACAAACTTGTTCCTACATAGTAACTGTCAACTTTGAATGAGAATGTGCTTGCTTACAGCAACGTGCTACATGTTCTGAATGCCCGAATTGGGAATGTGTGTCAAAACTTTGTTAGGAATTATGTGATCCTTACTAGATGGAAGTAAGGGAGATGGGGCATGAAGTTATTTATAGGAGTTGGAGACATACCCACTTTAGCTCAGTTCTGGGCATTTTGGAAATACCTATAGAAACTTGTTCCTACATAGTAACTTGCTACTTGGTATGAGAAAGTGCTTGCTTAAAGCAACGTGCTACATGTTCCGAATGCCCGATTTGGGTATCTGTGTCACAAATTCGTTAGGAATTATGTGATCCTTACTAGCTGGAAGTATGGCAGATGGGGCATGAAGTTATTTCTAGGAGTTGGAGACATACCAAGTTTAGCTCAGTTCTGGGCATCTTTGAAATACCTTTACAAACTAGTTCCCACGTAGTAACTTGCTACTTGGAATGAGAATGTGCTTGCTTACAGCAACGTGCTATATGTTCTGAATGCTCGAATTGGGAATCTGTGTCAAAACTTTGTTAGGCATTATGTGATCCATACTAGCTGGAAGTAAGAGAGATGGGGCATGAAGTTATTTCTAGGAGTTGGAGACATACCAAGTTTAGCTCAGTTCTGGGCATCTTTGAAATACCTATAGAAACTTGTTCCTACATAGTAACTTGCAACTTTGAATGAGAATGTGCTTGCTTACAGCAACGTGCTATATGTTCTGAATGTCCGAATTGGGACTCTGTGTCAAAAATATGTTAGGAATTATGTGATCCTTACTAGATGGAAGTAAGGGAGATGGGGCATGAAGTTATTTCTAGGAGTTGGAGATATAACCACTTTAGCTCAGTTCTGGGCATCTTTGAAATACCTATACAAATTTGTTCCTACATAGTAACTTGCAACTTTGAATGAGAATGTGCTTGCATACAGCAACGTGCTATATGTTCTGAATGCCCGAATTGGGAATCTGTGTCAAAACTTTGTTAGGAATTATGTGATCCTTACTAGCTGGAAGTAAGGGAGATGGGGCATGAAGTTATTTCTAGGAGTTGGATACATACCAAGTTTAGCTCAGTTCTGGGCATCTATGAAATCCTATACAAACTTGTTCCTACATAGTAACTTGCAACTTTGAATGAGAATGTGCTTGCTTACGGCATCGTGCTACATGTTCTGAATGCCCGAATTGGGAATCTGTGTCAAAACTTTGTTAGGAATTATGTGATCCTTACTAGCTGGAAGTAAGGGAGATGGGTAATGAAGTTATTTCTAGGAGTTGGAGACATACCAAGTTTAGCTCAGTCCTGTGCATCTTTGAAATACCTATACAAACTTGTTCCTACATAGTAACTTGCTACTTGGAATGAGAAAGTGCTTGCTTACAGCAACGTGCTATATGTTCTGAATGCCTGAATTGGGAATCTGTGTAAAAATTTTGTTAGAAATTATGTGATCCTTACTAGATGGAAGTAAGGGAGATGGGGCATGAAGTTATTTCTAGGAGTTGGAGACATGCCCACTTTAGGTCAGTTCTGGGCATCTTTGACATACCTAAACAAACTTGTTCCTACATAGTAACTTGCTACTTGGAATGAGAAAGTGCTTGCTTAAAGCACCGTGCTATATGTTCTGAATGCCCGAATTGGGAATCTGTGTCAAAACTTTGTTAGGAATTATGTGATCCTTACTAGATGGAAGTAAGGGAGATGGGGCATGAATTTATTTATAGGAGTTGGAGACATACCCACTTTAGCTCAGTTCTGAGCATTTTGGAAATAAGTATAGAAACTTGTTCCTACATAGTAACTTGCTACTTGGTATGAGAAAGTGCTTGCTTAAAGCAACGTGCTACATGTTCCGAATGCCCGAATTGGGTATCTGTGTCACAAATTCGTTAGGAATTATGTGATCCTTACTAGCTGGAAGTATGGGAGATGGGGCATGAAGTTATTTCTAGGAGTTGGAGACATACCAAGTTTAGCTCAGTTCTGGGCATCTTTGAAATACCTATACAAACTAGTTCCCACGTAGTAACTTGCAACTTTGAATGAGAATGTGCTTGCTTACGGCAACGTGCTACATGTTCTGAATGCCCGAATTGGGAATCTGTGTCACAACTTGGTTAGGAATTATGTGATCCTTACTAGCTGGAAGTATGGGAGATGGGGCATGAAGTTATTTCAAGGAGTTGGAGACATACCAAGTTTAGCTCAGTTCTGGGCATCTTTGAAATACCTATACAAACTAGTTCCTACATAGTAACTTGCTACTTGGAAAGAGAATGTGCTTGCTTACAGCAACGTGCTATACGTTCTGAATGCCAGAATTGGGAATCTGTGTCAAAACTTTGTTAGGAATTACGTGATCCTTACAAGCTGGAAGTCAGGGAGAGGGGGCATGAACTTATTTCTAGGAGTTGGAGACATACCCACTTTAGCTCAGTTCTGGGCATCTTTGAAATACCTATGCAAACTTGTTCCTACATAGTAACTTGCAACTTTGAATGAGAATGTGCTTGCTGACATCAACGTGCTATATGATCTGAATGCCCGAATTGGGAATCTGTGTCAAAACTTTGTTAGGATTTATGTGATCCTTACTAGCTGGAAGCAAGGGAGATGGGGTATGAAGTTATTTCTAGGAGTTGGAGGCATACCAAGTTTAGCTCAGTTCTGGGCATCTTTGAAATACCTATACAAACTTGTTTCTACATAGTAACTTGCAACTTTGAATGAGAATGTGCTTACTTACAGCAACGTGCTATATGTTCTGAATGCACGAATTGGGAATCTGTGTCAAAACTTTGTTAGGAATTATGTGATCCTTACGACCTGAAAGTAAGGGAGTTGGGACATGAAGTTGTTTCTAGGAGTTGGAGACATACCAAGATTAGTTCAGTTCTGGGCATCTTTGAAATACCTATACAAACTTGTTCCTACATAGTAACTTGCAACTTTGAATGAGAATGTGCTTGCTTACAGCAACGTGCTATATGTTCTGAATGCCCGAATTGGGAATCTGTGTCAAAACTTTGTTAGGAATTATGTGATCCTTACTAGATGGAAGTAAGGTAGATGTGGCATGAAGTTATTTCTAGGAGTTGGAAACATACCCATTTTAGCTCAGTTCTGGGCATCTTTGAAATACCTATAGAAACTTGTTCCTACATAGTAACTTGCAACTTTGAATGAGAATGTGCTTGCTTAAAGCAACGTGCTACATGTTCTGAATGCCCGAATTGGGAATCTGTGTCAAAACTTTGTTAGGAATTACGTGATCCTTACTAGCTGGAAGTAAGGGAGATGGGGCATGAAGATATTTCTAGGAGTTGGAGACATACCAAGTTTAGCTCAGTTCTGGTCATCTTTGAAATACCTATACAAACTTGTTCCTACATAGTAACTTGCATCTTTGAATGAGTATGTGCTTGCTTACAGCAACGTGCTATATGTTCTGAATGCCCGAATTGGGAATCTGTGTCAAAACTTTGTTAGGAATTATGTGATCCTTACTAGATGGAAGTAAGGGAGATGGTGCATGAAGCTATTTCTAGGAGTTGGAGACATACCCACTTTAGCTCAGTTCTGGGCATCTTGGTAATACCTATAGAAACTTGTTCCTACATAGTTACTTGCTACTTGGTATGAGAATGTGCTTGCTTAAAGCAACGTGCTACATGTTCCGAATGCCCGAATTGGGTATCTGTGTCACAAATTCGTTAGGAATTATGTGATCCTTACTAGCTGGAAGTATGGGAGATGGGGCATGAAGTTATTTCTAGGAGTTGGAGACATACCAAGTTTAGCTCAGTTCTGGGCATCTTTGAAATACCTATACAAACTAGTTCCCACGTAGTAACTTGCTACTTGGAATGAGAATGTGCTTGCTTACAGCAACGTGGTATATGTTCTGAATGCCCGAATTGGGAATCTGTGTCAAAACTTTGTTAGGCATTATGTGATCCATACTAGCTGGAAGTAAGGGAGATGGGGCATGAAGTTATTTCTAGGAGTTGGAGCCATACCAAGTTTAGCTCAGTTCTGGGCATCTTTGAAATACCTATAGAAACTTGTTCCTACATAGTAACTTGCAACTTTGAATGAGAATGTGCTTGCTTATAGCAACGTGCTATATGTTCTGAATGCCCGAATTGGGAATCTGTGTCAAAACTTTGTTAGGAATTATGTGATCCTTACTAGCTGGAAGTAAGGGAGATGGGGCATGAAGTTATTTCTAGGAGTTGGACACATACCCACTTTAGTTCAGTTCTGGGCATCTTTGAAATACCTATACAAACTTGTTCCTACATAGTAACTTGCAACATTTAATGAGAATGTGCTTGCTTACAGCAACGGGCTACATGTTCTGAATGCCCGAATTGGGAATCTGTGTGAAAACTTTGTTAGGAATTATGTGATCCTTACCAGCTGGAAGTAAGGGAGATGGGGCATGAAGTTATTTCTAGGAGTTGGAGACATACCAAGTTTAGCTCAGTTCTGGGCATCTTTGAAATACCTAAACAAACTTGTTCCTACATAGTAACTTGCAACTTTGAATGAGAATGAGCTTGCTTAAAGCAACGTGCTACATGTTCTGAATGCCCGAATTAGGAATCTGTGTCAAAACTTTGTTAGGAATTATGTGATCCTTACTAGATGGAAGTAAGGGAGATGGGGCATGAAGTTATTTCTAGGAGTTGGAGACATACCCACTTTATCTCAGTTCTGGGCATCTTTGAAATATCTATACAAACTTGTTCCTACATAGTAACTTGCAACTATGAATGAGAATGTGCTTCCTTACAGCAACGTGCTATATGTTCTGAATGCCCGAATTGGGAATCTGTGTCAAAGCTTTGTTATGAAATATGTGATCCTTACTAGATGGAAGTAAGGGAGATGGGGCATGAAGTTATTTCTAGGAGTTGGAGACATACCCACTTTAGCTCAGTTCTGGGCATCTTTGAAATACCTATACAAACTTGTTCCTACATAGTAACTTGCATCTTTGAATGAGAATGTGCTTTCTTACAGCAACGTGCTATATGTTCTGAATGCCCGAATTGGGAGTCTGTGTCAAAACTTTGTTAGGAATTATGTAATCCTTACTAGCTGGAAGTAAGGGAGATGGGGCATGAAGTTATTTCTAGGAGTTCGAGACATACAAACTTTAGCTCAGTTCTGGGCATCTTTGAAATACCTATAGAAACTTGTTCATACATAGTAACTTGCTACTTGGAATGAGAAAGTGCTTGATTAAGCAACGTGCTATATGTTCTGAATGCCCGAATGGGGAATCTGTGTCAAAACTTTGTTAAGAATTACGTGATCCTTACTAGCTGGAAGTAAGGGAGGTGGGGCATGAAGTTATTTCTAGGAGTTGGAGACATACCAAGTTTAGCTCTGCTCTGGGCATCTTTGAAATACCTATACAAACTTGTTCCTACATAGTAACTTGCATCTTTGAAGGAGAATGTGCTTGCTTACAGCAACGTGCTATATGTTCTGAATGCCCGAATTGGGAATCTGTGTCAAAACTCTGTTAGGAATTATGTGATCCTTACCAGCTGGAAGTAAGGGAGTTGGGGCATGAAGTTATTTCTAGGAGTTGGAGACATACCAAGTTTAGCTCAGTCCTGTGCATCTTTGAAATGCCTATACAAACTTGTTCCTACATAGTAACTTGCTACTTGGAATGAGAAAGTGCTTGCTTACAGCAACGTGCTATATGTTCTGAATGCCCGAATTGGGAATCTGTGTCAAAATTTTGTTAGAAATTATGTGATCCTTACTAGATGGAAGTAATGGAGATGGGGCATGAAGTTATTTCTAGGAGTTGGAGACATACCCACTTTAGGTCAGTTCTGGGCATCTTTGAAATACCTATACAAACTTGTTCCTTCATAGTAAGTTGCTACTTGGAATGAGAAAGTGCTTGCTTAAAGCAACGTGCTATATGTTCTGAATGCCCGAATTGGGAATCTGTGTCAATACTTTGTTAGGAATTATGTGATCCTTTCTAGCTGGAAGTAAGGGAGATGGGGCATGATGTTATTTCTAGGAGTTGGAGACATGTCAACTTTAGCTCAGTTCTGGGCATCATTGAAAGTCCTATACAAACTTGTTCCTACATAGTAACTGTCAACTTTGAATGAGAATGTGCTTGCTTACAGCAACGTGCTACATGTTCTGAATGCCCGAATTGGGAATGTGTGTCAAAACTTTGTTAGGAATTATGTGATCCTTACTAGATGGAAGTAAGGGAGATGGGGCATGAAGTTATTTATAGGAGTTGGAGACATACCCACTTTAGCTCAGTTCTGGGCATTTTGGAAATACCTATAGAAACTTGTTCCTACATAGTAACTTGCTACTTGGTATGAGAAAGTGCTTGCTTAAAGCAACGTGCTACATGTTCCGAATGCCCGATTTGGGTATCTGTGTCACAAATTCGTTAGGAATTATGTGATCCTTACTAGCTGGAAGTATGGCAGATGGGGCATGAAGTTATTTCTAGGAGTTGGAGACATACCAAGTTTAGCTCAGTTCTGGGCATCTTTGAAATACCTTTACAAACTAGTTCCCACGTAGTAACTTGCTACTTGGAATGAGAATGTGCTTGCTTACAGCAACGTGCTATATGTTCTGAATGCTCGAATTGGGAATCTGTGTCAAAACTTTGTTAGGCATTATGTGATCCATACTAGCTGGAAGTAAGAGAGATGGGGCATGAAGTTATTTCTAGGAGTTGGAGACATACCAAGTTTAGCTCAGTTCTGGGCATCTTTGAAATACCTATAGAAACTTGTTCCTACATAGTAACTTGCAACTTTGAATGAGAATGTGCTTGCTTACAGCAACGTGCTATATGTTCTGAATGTCCGAATTGGGACTCTGTGTCAAAAATATGTTAGGAATTATGTGATCCTTACTAGATGGAAGTAAGGGAGATGGGGTATGAAGTTATTTCTAGGAGTTGGAGATATAACCACTTTAGCTCAGTTCTGGGCATCTTTGAAATACCTATACAAATTTGTTCCTACATAGTAACTTGCAACTTTGAATGAGAATGTGCTTGCATACAGCAACGTGCTATATGTTCTGAATGCCCGAATTGGGAATCTGTGTCAAAACTTTGTTAGGAATTATGTGATCCTTACTAGCTGGAAGTAAGGGAGATGGGGCATGAAGTTATTTCTAGGAGTTGGATACATACCAAGTTTAGCTCAGTTCTGGGCATCTATGAAATCCTATACAAACTTGTTCCTACATAGTAACTTGCAACTTTGAATGAGAATGTGCTTGCTTACGGCATCGTGCTACATGTTCTGAATGCCCGAATTGGGAATCTGTGTCAAAACTTTGTTAGGAATTATGTGATCCTTACTAGCTGGAAGTAAGGGAGATGGGTAATGAAGTTATTTCTAGGAGTTGGAGACATACCAAGTTTAGCTCAGTCCTGTGCATCTTTGAAATACCTATACAAACTTGTTCCTACATAGTAACTTGCTACTTGGAATGAGAAAGTGCTAGCTTACAGCAACGTGCTATATGTTCTGAATGCCTGAATTGGGAATCTGTGTAAAAATTTTGTTAGAAATTATGTGATCCTTACTAGATGGAAGTAAGGGAGATGGGGCATGAAGTTATTTCTAGGAGTTGGAGACATGCCCACTTTAGGTCAGTTCTGGGCATCTTTGACATACCTAAACAAACTTGTTCCTACATAGTAACTTGCTACTTGGAATGAGAAAGTGCTTGCTTAAAGCACCGTGCTATATGTTCTGAATGCCCGAATTGGGAATCTGTGTCAAAACTTTGTTAGGAATTATGTGATCCTTACTAGATGGAAGTAAGGGAGATGGGGCATGAATTTATTTATAGGAGTTGGAGACATACCCACTTTAGCTCAGTTCTGAGCATTTTGGAAATAAGTATAGAAACTTGTTCCTACATAGTAACTTGCTACTTGGTATGAGAAAGTGCTTGCTTAAAGCAACGTGCTACATGTTCCGAATGCCCGAATTGGGTATCTGTGTCACAAATTCGTTAGGAATTATGTGATCCTTACTAGCTGGAAGTATGGGAGATGGGGCATGAAGTTATTTCTAGGAGTTGGAGACATACCAAGTTTAGCTCAGTTCTGGGCATCTTTGAAATACCTATACAAACTAGTTCCCACGTAGTAACTTGCAACTTTGAATGAGAATGTGCTTGCTTACGGCAACGTGCTACATGTTCTGAATGCCCGAATTGGGAATCTGTGTCAAAACTTTGTTAGGAATTATGTGATCCTTACTAGCTGGAAGTAAGGGAGATGGGGCATGAAGTTATTTCTAGGAGTTGGAAACATACCAAGTTTAGCTCAGTCCTGTGCATCTTTGAAATACCTATACAAACTTGTTCCTACATAGTAACTTGCTACTTGGAATGAGAAAGTGCTTGCTTACAGCAACGTGCTATATGTTCTGAATGCTTGAATTGGGAATCTGTGTCAAAATTTTGTTAGAAATTATGTGATCCTTACTAGATGGAAGTAATGGAGATGGGGCATGAAGTTATTTCTAGGAGTTGGAGACATACCCACTGTAGGTCAGTTCTGGGCATCTTTGAAATACCTATACAAACTTGGTCCTACATAGTAACTTGCTACTTGGAATGAGAAAGTGCTTGCTTAAAGCAACGTGCTATATGTTCTGAATGCCTGAATTGGGAATCTGTGTCAAAACTTTGTTAGGAATTATGTGATCCTTACTAGCTGGAAGTAAGGGAGATGGGGCCTGAAGTTATTTCTAGGAGTTGGAGACACATCAAGTTTAGCTCAGTTCTGGGCATCTTTGAAATATCTATACTAAGTTGTTCCTACATAGTAACTTGCATCTTTGAATGAGAATGTGCTTGCTTACAGCAACGTGCTATATGTTCTGAATGCCCGAATTGGAATCTGTGTCAAAACGTTTATAGGAATTATGTGATCCTTACTAGCTGGAAGTAAGGAAGATGGGGCATGAAGTTATTTCTAGGAGTTGGAGACATACCCACTTTAGCTCAGTTCTGGGCATCTTTGAAATACCTATACAAACTTGTTCCTACGTAGTAACTTGCTACTTGGAATGAGAAAGTGCTTGCTTACAGCAACGTGCTATATGTTCTGAATGCCCGAATTGGGAATCTGTGTCAAAACTTTGTTAGGAATTATGTGATCCTTACTAGCTGGAAGTAATGGAGATGTGGCATGAAGTCATTTCTAGGAGTTGGAGACATACCGAGTTTAGCTCAGTTCTGGGCATCTTTGAAATACCTATACAAACTTGTTCCTACATAATACCTTGCAACTTTGAATGAGAATGTGCTTCCTTACAGCAACGTGCTATATGTTCTGAATGCCCGAATTGGGAATCTGTGTCAAAATTGGTTAGGAATTATGTGATACTTACAAGCTGGAAGTAAGGGAGTTGGGGCATGAAGTTATTTCTAGGAGTTGGAGATATACCATGTTTAGCTCAGTTCTGGGCATCTTTGAAATACCTATACAAAATTGTTCCTACATAGTAACTTGCTACTTGGAATGAGAAAGTGCTTGCTTAAAGCAAGGTGCTACATGTTCTGAATGCCAGAATTGGGAATCTGTGTCAAAAGTTTGTTAGGCAATATGTGATCCTTACTAGATGGAAGTAAGGGAGATGGGGCATGAAGTTATTTCTAGGAGTTGGAGACATACCAAGTTTAGCTCAGTTCTGGGCATCTTTGAAATACCTATACAAACTTGTTCCTACATAGTAACTTGCAACTTTGAATGAGAATGTGCTTGCTTACAGCAACGTGCTATATGTTCTGAATGCCCGAATTGGGAATCTGTGTCAAAACTTTGTTAGGAAGTATGTGATCCTTACTAGATGGAAGTAAGGGACATGGGGCATGAAGTTATATCTAGGAATTGGACACATACCAAGTTTAGCTCAGTTCTGGGCATCTTTGAAATACCTATACAAACTTGTTCCTACATAGTAACTTGCAACTTTGAATGAGAATGTGCTTGCTTACAGCAACGTGCTATATGTTCTGAATGCCCGAATTGGGAATCTGTGTCAAAACTTTGTTAGGAATTATGTGATCCTTACTTGCTTGAAGTAAGGGAGATGGGGCATGAAGATATTTCTAGGAGTTGGAGACATACCCACTTTACCTCAGTTCTGGGCATCTTTGAAATACCTATACAAACTTGTTCCTACATAGTAACTTGCTACTTGGAATGAGAAAGGGCTTGCTTAATGGAATGTGCTATATGTTCTGAATGCCCGAATTGGGAATCTGTGTCAAACTTTGTTAGGAATTATGTGATCCTTAATAGCTGGAAGTAAGAGTGATGGGGCCTGATGTTATTTCTAGGTGTTGGAGACACACCAAGTTTAGCTCAGTTCTGGGCATCTTTGAAATATCTATACTAAGTTGTTCCTACATAGTAACTTGCATCTTTGAATGAGAATGTGGTTGCTTACAGCAACGTGCTATATGTTCTGAATGCCCGAATTGGAAATCTGTGTCAAAACTTTGTTAGGAATTATTTGATCCTTTCTAGCTGGAAGTAAGGGAGTTGGGGCATGAAGTTATTTCTAGCAGTTGGAGACATACCAAGTTTAGCTCAGTTCTGGGCATCTTTGAAATACCTATACAAACTTTTCCTACATAGTAACTTGCTACTTGGAATGAGAAAGTGCTTGCTTAAAGCAAAGTAGTACATGATGTGAATGCATGAATTGGGAATCTGTGTCAAAACTTTCTTAGGAATTATGTGATCCTTACTAGCTGGAAGTAATGGAGATGGGGCGTGATGTTATTTCTAGGAGTTGGAGATATCACCACTTTACCTCTGTTCTGGGCATCTTTGAAATACCTATACAAAATTGTTCCTACATAGAAACTTGCAACTTTGAATGAGAATTTGCTTGCTTACAACAACGTGCTGTATGTTCTGAATGCCCGAATTGGGAATCTGTGTCAAAACTTTGTTTGGAATTATGTGATCCTTACTAGCTGGAAGAAGGGACATGGGGCATGAAGTTATTTCTAGGAGTTTGAGACATACCAAGTTTAGCTCTGTTCTGGGCATCTTTGAAATACCTATACAAACTTTTTCCTACATAGTAACTTGCAACTTTGAATGAGAATGTGCTTGCTTACAGCAACGTGCTATATGTTCTGAATGCCCGAATTGGGAATCTGTGTCAAAACTTTGTTAGGAATTATGTGATCCTTACTAGCTGGAAGTAAGGGAGATGGGGCATGAAGTTATTTCTAGGAGTTTGAGACATACCAAGTTTTGCTCTGTTCTGGGCATCTTTGAAATACCTATACAAACTTGTTCCTACATAGTAACTTGTAACTTTGAATGAAAATGTGCTTGCTTACAGCAACGTGCTATATGTTCTGAATGCCGGAATTGGGAATCTGTGTCAAAACTTTGTTAGGAATTATGTGATCCTTACTAGCTGGAAGTAAGGGAGATGGGGCATGAAGTTATTTCTAGGAGTTGGAGACATTCCCACTTTAGCTCAGTTCTGGGCATCTTTGAAATACGTATACAAACTTGTTCCTACATAGTAACTTGCAACTTTGAATGAGAATGTGCTTGCTTACAGCAACGTGCTATATGTTCTGAATGCCCGAATTGGGAATCTGTGTCAAAACTTTTTTAGGAATTATGTGATCCTTACTAGCTGGAAGTAAGGGAGTTGGGGCATGAAGTTATTTATCGGAGTTGGAGACATACCAAGTTTAGCTCAGTTCTGGGCATCTTTGAAATACCTATACAAACTTGTTCCTACAAGTAACTTGCATCTTAGAATGAGAATGTGCTTACTTACAGCAATGTGCTACATGTTCTGAATGCCCGAATTGGGAATCTGTGTCAAATTTTGTTAGGCATTATGTGATCCTTACTAGCTGGAAGTAAGGGAGATGGGGCATGAAGTTATTTCTAGGAGTTGGAGACATACCCACTTTTGTTCAGTTCTGGGCATCTTTGAAATACCTATACAAACTTGTTCCTACATAGTAACTTGCTACATGGAATGAGAAAGTGCTTGCTTAAAGCAACGTGCTATATGTTCTGAATGCCCGAATTGGGTATCTGTGTCAAAACTTTGTTAGGAATTATGTGATCCTTATTAGCTGGAAGTAAGGGAGATGGGGCATGAAGTTATTTCTAGGAGTTGGAGACATAGCAAGTTTAGCTCATTTCTGCGCGTCTTTGAAATACCTATACAAACTTGTTCCTACATAGTAACTTGCAACTTTGAATGAGAATGTGCTTGCTTACAGCAACGTGCTATATGTTCTGAATGCCCAAATTGGGAATCTGTGTCAAAACTTTGTTAGGAATTATGTGATCCTTACTAGCTGGAAGTAAGGGAGATGGGGCATGAAGTTATTTCTAGGATTTGGAGACATACCAAGTTTAGCTCAGTTCTGGGCATCTTTGAAATACCTATACAAACTTGTTCCTACATAGTAACTTGCATCTTTGAATGAGAATGTGCTTGCTTACAGCAACGTGCTATATGTTCTGAATGCCCGAATTGGGAATCTGTGTCAAAACTTTGTTAGGAATTATGTGATCCTTACTAGCTGGAAGTAAGGGAGTTGGGACATGAAGTTATTTCTAGGAGTTGGAGACATACCCACTATAGCTCAGTTCTGGGCATCTTTGAAATACCTATACAAACTTCTTCCTACATAGTAACTTGCAACTTTGAATGAGAATGTGCTTGCTTACAGCAACGTGCTATATGTTCTGAATGCCCGAATTGGAAATCTGTGTCAAAACTTTGTTAGGAATTATGTGATCCTTACCAGCTGGAATTAAGGGAGTTGGGGCATGAAGTTATTTCTAGGAGTTGGAGACATACCAAGTTTAGCTCAGTTCTGGGCATCTTTGAAATACCTATACAAACTTGTTCCTACATAGCAACTTGCATCTTTGAATGAGAATGTGCTTGCTTACAGCAACGTGCTATATGTTCTGAATGCCCGAATTGGGAATCTGTGTCAAAACTTTGTTAGGAATTATGTGATCCTTACTAGCTGGAAGTAAGGGAGATGGGGCATGAAGTTATTTCTAGGAGTTGGAGACATACCCACTTTAGCTCAGTTCTGGGCATCTTTGAAATACCTATACAAACTTGTTCCTACATAGTAACTTGCAACTTTGAATGAGAATGTGCTTGCTTAGAGCAACGTGCTATATGTTCTGAATGCCCGAATTGGGAATCTGTGTCAAAACTTTGTTAGGAATTATGTGATCCTTACTAGCTGGAAGTAAGGGAGTTGGGGCATGAAGTTATTTCTCGGAGTTGGAGACATACCAAGTTTAGCTCAGTTCTGGGCATCTTTGAAATACCTATACAAACTTGTTCCTACAAGTAACTTGCATCTTAGAATGAGAATGTGCTTACTTACAGCAACGTGCTACATGTTCTGAATGCCCGAATTGGGAATCTGTGTCAAATTTTGTTAGGCATTATGTGATCCTTACTAGCTGGAAGTAAGGGAGATGGGGCATGAAGTTATTTCTAGGAGTTGGAGACATACCCACTTTTGTTCAGTTCTGGGCATCTTTGAAATACCTATACAAACTTGTTCCTACATAGTAACTTGCTACATGGAATGAGAAAGTGCTTGCTTAAAGCAACGTGCTATATGTTCTGAATGCCCGAATTGGGAATCTGTGTCAAAACTTTGTTAGGAATTATGTGATCCTTATTAGCTGGAAGTAAGGGAGATGGGGCATGAAGTTATTTCTAGGAGTTGGAGACATAGCAAGTTTAGCTCATTTCTGCGCGTCTTTGAAATACCTATACAAACTTGTTCCTACATAGTAACTTGCAACTTCGAATGAGAATGTGCTTGCTTACAGCAACGTGCTATATGTTCTGAATGCCCGAATTGGGAATCTGTGTCAAAACTTTGTTAGGAATTATGTGATCCTTACTAGCTGGAAGTAAGGGAGATGGGGCATGAAGTTATTTCTAGTATTTGGAGACATACCAAGTTTAGCTCAGTTCTGGGCATCTTTGAAATACCTATACAAACTTGTTCCTACATAGTAACTTGCATCTTTGAATGAGAATGTGCTTGCTTACAGCAACGTGCTATATGTTCTGAATGCCCGAATTGGGAATCTGTGTCAAAACTTTGTTAGGATTTATGTGATCCTTACTAGCTGGAAGTAAGGGAGTTGGGACATGAAGTTATTTCTAGGAGTTGGAGACATACCCACTATAGCTCAGTTCTGGGCATCTTTGAAATACCTACACAAACTTGTTCCTACATAGTAACTTGCAACTTTGAATGAGAATGTGCTTGCTTACAGCAACGTGCTATATGTTCTGAATGCCCGAATTGGAAATCTGTGTCAAAACTTTGTTAGGAATTATGTGATCCTTACCAGCTGGAATTAAGGGAGTTGGGGCATGAAGTTATTTCTAGGAGTTGGAGACATACCAAGTTTAGCTCAGTTCTGGGCATCTTTGAAATACCTATACAAACTTGTTCCTACATAGTAACTTGCATCTTTGAATGAGAATGTGCTTGCTTACAGCAACGTGCTATATGTTCTGAATGCCCGAATTGGGAATCTGTGTCAAAACTTTGTTAGGAATTATGTGATCCTTACTAGCTGGAAGTAAGGGAGATGGGGCATGAAGTTATTTCTAGGAGTTGGAGACATACCCACTTTAGCTCAGTTCTGGGCATCTTTGAAATACCTATACAAACTTGTTCCTACATAGTAACTTGCATCTTTGAATGAGAATGTGCTTGCTTAGAGCAACGTGCTATATGTTCTGAATGCCCGAATTGGGAATCTGTGTCAAAACTTTGTTAGGAATTATGTGATCATTACTAGCTGGAAGTAAGGGAGATGGGGCATGAAGTTATTTCTAGGAGTTGGAGACATACCAAGTTTAGCTCTTCTGGGCATCTTTGAAATACCTATACAAACTTGTTCCTACATAGTAACTTGCAACTTTGAATGAGAATGTGCTTGCTTACAGCAACGTGCTATATGTTCTGAATGCCCGAATTGGGAATCTGTGTCAAACTTTGTTAGGAATTATGTGATCCTTACTAGCTGGAAGTAAGGGAGTTGGGACATGAAGTTATTTCTAGGAGTTGGAGACATACCCACTATAGCTCAGTTCTGGGCATCTTTGAAATACCTATACAAACTTGTTCCTACATAGTAACTTGCAACTTTGAATGAGAATGTGCTTGCTTACAGCAACGTGCTATATGTTCTGAATGCCCGAATTGGGAATCTGTGTCAAAACTTTGTTAGGAATTATGTGATCCTTATCAGCTGGAAGTAAGGGAGTTGGGGCATGAAGTTCTTTCTAGGAGTTGGAGACATACCAAGTTTAGCTCAGTTCTGGGCATCTTTGAAAGTCCTATACAAACTTGTTCCTACATAGTAACTTGCAACTTTGAATGAGAATGTGCTTGCTTGCAGCAACGTGCTATATGTTCTGAATGCCCGAATTGGGAATCTGTGTCAAAACTTTGTTAGGAATTATGTGATCCGTACCAGCTGGAAGGAAGGGAGGTGGGGCATGAAGGTATTTCTAGGAGTTGGAGACATACCCACTTTAGCTCAGTTCTGGGCATCTTTGAAATACCTATACAAACTTGTTCCTACATAGTAACTTGCTACTTGGAATGAGAAAGTGCTTGCTTAAAGCAACGTGCTATATATTCTGAATGCCCGAATTGGGAATCTGTGTCAAAACTTTGTTAGGAATTATGTAATCCTTACTAGTTGGAAGTAAGATAGTTGGGACATGAAGTTATTTCTAGGAGTTGGAGACATACCCACTTTAGCTCAGTTCTGGGCATCTTTGAAATACCTATACAAACTGGTTCCTACATAGTAACTTGCTACTTGGAAGGAGAATGTCCTTGCTTACAGCAACGTGCAATATGTTCTGAATGCCCGAATTGGGAATCTGTGTCAAAACTTTGTTAGGAATTATGTGATCCTTACTAGTGGAAGTAAGGGAGATGGGGCATGAAGTTATTTCTAGGAGTTGGAGACATACCCACTTTAGCTCAGTTCTGGGCATCTTTGAAATACCTATACAAACTTGTTCCTACATAGTAACTTGCAACTTTGAATGAGAATGTGCTCGCTTACAGCAACGTGCTATATGTTCAGAATGCCCGAATTGGGAATCTGTGTCAAAACATTTTTAGGAATTATGTGATCCTTACTAGCTGGAAGTAAGGAAGATGGGGCATGAAGTTCTTTCTAGGAGTTGGAGACATACCAAGTTTAGCTCAGTTCTGGGCATCTTTGAAAGTCCTATACAAACTTGTTCCTACATAGTAACTTGCAACTTTGAATGAGAATGTGCTTGCTTACAGCAACGTGCTATATGTTCTGAATGCCCGAATTGGGAATCTGTGTCAAAACTTTGTTAGGACTTATGTGATCCTTACCAGCTGGAAGGAAGGGAGGTGGGGCATGAAGGTATTTCTAGGAGTTGGAGACATACCCACTTTAGCTCAGTTCTGGGCATCTTTGAAATACCTATACAAACTTGTTCCTACATAGTAACTTGCTACTTGGAATGAGAAAGTGCTTGCTTAAAGCAACGTGCTATATGTTCTGAATGCCCGAATTGGGAATCTGTGTCAAAACTTTGTTAGGAATTATGTGATCCTTACTAGTTGGAAGTAAGATAGTTGGGACATGAAGTTATTTCTAGGAGTTGGAGACATACCCACTTTAGCTCAGTTCTGGGCATCTTTGAAATACCTATACAAACTGGTTCCTACATAGTAACTTGCTACTTGGAAGGAGAATGTGCTTGCTTACAGCAACGTGCTATATGTTCTGAATGCCCGAATTGGGAATCTGTGTAAAAACTTTGTTAGGAATTATGTGATCCTTACTAGTGGAAGTAAGGGAGATGGGGCATGAAGTTATTTCTAGGAATTGGAGACATACCCATTTTAGCTCAGTTCTGGGCATCTTTGAAATACCTATACAAACTTGTTCCTACATAGTAACTTGCTACTTGGAATGAGAAAGTGCTTGCTTAAAGCAACGTGCTACATGTTCTAAATGCCCGAATTGGGAATCTGTGTCAAAACTTTGTTAGGAATTATGTGATCCTTACTAGCTGGAAGTAAGGGAGATGGGGCATGAAGTTATTTCTAGGAGTTGGAGACATACCAAGTTTAGCTCAGTTCTGGGCATCTTTGAAATACCTATACAAACTTGTTCCTACATAGTAACTTGCAACTTTGAATGAGAATGTGCTTGCTTACAGCAACGTGCTATATGTTCTGAATGCCCGAATTGGGAATCTGTGTCAAAACTTTGTTAGGAAGTATGTGATCCTTACTAGATGGAAGTAAGGGAGATGGGGTATGAAGTTATATCTAGGAGTTGGAGACATACCAAGTTTAGATCAGTTCTGGGCATCTTTGAAATACCTATACAAACTTGTTCCTACATAGTAACTTGCAACTTTGAATGAGAATGTGCTTGCTTACAGCAACGTGCTATATGTTCTGAATGCCCGAATTGGGAATCTGTGTCAAAACTATGTTAGGAATTATGTGATCCTTACTAGCTGGAAGTAAGGGAGATGGGGCATGAAGATATTTCTAGGAGTTGGAGACATACCCACTTTACCTCAGTTCTGGGCATCTTTGAAATACCTATACAAACTTGTTCCTACATAGTAACTTGCTACTTGGAATGAGAAAGTGCTCGCTCAAAGCAACGTGCTATATGTTCTGAATGCCCGAATTGGGAATCTGTTTCAAAACTTTGTTAGGAATTATGTGATCCTTACTAGCTGGAAGTAAGGGAAATGGGGCATGAAGTTATTTCTAGGAGTTGGAGACATACCCACTTTAGCTCAGTTCTGGGCATCTTTGAAATACCTATACAAACTTGTTCCTACGTAGTAACTTGCTACTTGGAATGAGAAAGTGCTTGCTTAAAGCAACGTGCTATATGTTGTGAATGCCCGAATTGGGAATCTGTGTCAAAACTTTGTTAGGAATTATGTGATCCTTACTAGCTGGAAGTAAGGGAGATGGGGCATGATGTTATTTCTAGGAGTTGGAGACATACCCACTTTAACTCAGTTCTGGGCATCTTTGAAATACCTATACAAACTTGTTCCTACATAGTAACTTGCTACTTGGAATGAGAATGTGCTTGCTTAAATCAACGTGCTACATGTTCTGAATGCCCCAATTGGGAATCTGTGTCAAAACTTCGTTAGGCATTATGTGATCCTTACCAGCTGGAAGTAAGGGAGATGGGGCATGAAGTTCTTTCTAGGAGTTGGAGACATACCAAGTTTAGCTCAGTTCTGGGCATCTTTGAAAGTCCTATACAAACTTGTTCCTACATAGTAACTTGCAACTTTGAATGAGAATGTGCTTGCTTACAGCAACGTGCTATATGTTCTGAATGCCCGAATTGGGAATCTGTGTCAAAACTTTGTTAGGACTTATGTGATCCTTACCAGCTGGAAGGAAGGGAGGTGGGGCATGAAGGTATTTCTAGGAGTTGGAGACATACCCACTTTAGCTCAGTTCTGGGCATCTTTGAAATACCTATACAAACTTGTTCCTACATAGTAACTTGCTACTTGGAATGAGAAAGTGCTTGCTTAAAGCAACGTGCTATATGTTCTTAATGCCCGAATTGGGAATCTGTGTCAAAACTTTGTTAGGAATTATGTGATCCTTACTAGTTGGAAGTAAGATAGTTGGGACATGAAGTTATTTCTAGGAGTTGGAGACATACCCACTTTAGCTCAGTTCTGGGCATCTTTGAAATACCTATACAAACTGGTTCCTACATAGTAACTTGCTACTTGGAAGGAGAATGTGCTTGCTTACAGCAACGTGCTATATGTTCTGAATGCCCGAATTGGGAATCTGTGTCAAAACTTTGTTAGGAATTATGTGATCCTTACTAGTGGAAGTAAGGGAGATGGGGCATGAAGTTATTTCTAGGAGTTGGAGACATACCCATTTTAGCTCAGTTCTGGGCATCTTTGAAATACCTATACAAACTTGTTCCTACATAGTAACTTGCTACTTGGAATGAGAAAGTGCTTGCTTAAAGCAACGTGCTACATGTTCTAAATGCCCGAATTGGGAATCTGTGTCAAAACTTTGTTAGGAATTATGTGATCCTTACTAGCTGGAAGTAAGGGAGATGGGGCATGAAGTTATTTCTAGGAGTTGGAGACATACCAAGTTTAGCTCAGTTCTGGGCATCTTTGAAATACCTATACAAACTTGTTCCTACATAGTAACTTGCAACTTTGAATGAGAATGTGCTTGCTTACAGCAACGTGCTATATGTTCTGAATGCCCGAATTGGGAATCTGTGTCAAAACTTTGTTAGGAAGTATGTGATCCTTACTAGATGGAAGTAAGGGAGATGGGGTATGAAGTTATATCTAGGAGTTGGAGACATACCAAGTTTAGATCAGTTCTGGGCATCTTTGAAATACCTATACAAACTTGTTCCTACATAGTAACTTGCAACTTTGAATGAGAATGTGCTTGCTTACAGCAACGTGCTATATGTTCTGAATGCCCGAATTGGGAATCTGTGTCAAAACTATGTTAGGAATTATGTGATCCTTACTAGCTGGAAGTAAGGGAGATGGGGCATGAAGATATTTCTAGGAGTTGGAGACATACCCACTTTACCTCAGTTCTGGGCATCTTTGAAATACCTATACAAACTTGTTCCTACATAGTAACTTGCTACTTGGAATGAGAAAGTGCTCGCTCAAAGCAACGTGCTATATGTTCTGAATGCCCGAATTGGGAATCTGTTTCAAAGCTTTGTTAGGAATTATGTGATCCTTACTAGCTGGAAGTAAGGGAAATGGGGCATGAAGTTATTTCTAGGAGTTGGAGACATACCCACTTTAGCTCAGTTCTGGGCATCTTTGAAATACCTATACAAACTTGTTCCTACGTAGTAACTTGCAACTTTGAATGAGAATGTGCTTGCTTACAGCAACGTGCTATATGTTCTGAATGCCGGAATTGGGAATTTGTGTCAAAACTTTGTTAGGAATTATGTGATCCTTACTAGATGGAAGTAAGGGAGATGGGGCATGAAGTTATTTCTAGGAGTTGGAGACATACTCACTTTAGCTCAGTTCTGGGAATCTTTGAAATACCTATACAAACTTGTTCCTACATAGTAACTTGCAACTTTGAATGAGAATGTGCTTGCTTACAGCAACGTGCTATATGTTCTGAATGCCCGAATTGGGAATCTGTGTCAAAACATTGTTAGGAATTATGTGATCCTTACTAGATGGAAGTAAGGGAGATGGGGCATGAAGTTATTTCTAGGAGTTGGAGACATACCCACTTTAGCTCAGTTCTGGGCATCTTTGAAATACCTATAGAAACTTGTTCCTACATAGTAACTTGCTACTTGGAATGAGAATGTGCTTGCTTAAAGCAAAGTACTACATGTTGTGAATGCACGAATTGGGAATCTGTGTCAAAACTTTCTTAGGAATTATGTGATCCTTACTAGCTGGAAGTAACGGAGATGGGGCGTGATGTTATTTCTAGGAGTTGGAGATATAACCACTTTACCTCTGTTCTGGGCATCTTTGAAATACCTATACAAAATTGTTCCTACATAGAAACTTGCAACTTTGAATGAGAATTTGCTTGCTTACAACAAGGTGCTGTATGTTCTGAATGCCCGAATTGGGAATCTGTGTCAAAACTTTGTTTGGAATTATGTGATCCTTACTAGCTGGAAGTAAGGGTCATGGGGCATGAAGTTATTTCTAGGAGTTTGAGACATACCAAGTTTAGCTCTGTTCTGGGCATCTTTGAAATACCTATACAAACTTTTTCCTACATAGTAACTTGCAACTTTGAATGAGAATGAGCTTGCTTACAGCAACATGCTATATGTTCTGAATGCCCGAATTGGGAATCTGTGTCAAAACTTTGTTAGGAATTATGTGATCCTTACTAGCTGGAAGTAAGGGAGTTGGGGCATGAAGGTATTTCCAGGAGTTTGAGACATACCAAGTTTAGCTCTGTTCTGGGCATCTTTGAAATACCTATACAAACTTGTTCCTACATAGTAACTTGCAACTTTGAATGAGAATGTGCTTGCTTACAGCAACGTGCTATATGTTCTGAATGCCGGAATTGGGAATTTGTGTCAAAACTTTGTTAGGAATTATGTGACTTACTAGCTGGAAGTAAGGGAGATGGGGCATGAAGTTATTTCTAGGAGTTGGAGACATTCCCACTTTAGCTCAGTTCTGGGCATCTTTGAAATACCTATACAAACTTGTTCCTACATAGTAACTTGCAACTTTGAATGAGAATGTGCTTGCTTACAGCAACGTGCTATATGTTCTGAATGCCCGAATTGGGAATCTGTGTCAAAACTTTGTTAGGAATTATGTGATCCTTACTAGATGGAAGTAAGGGAGATGGGGCATGAAGTTATTTCTAGGAGTTGGAGACATACCCTCTTTAGTTCAGTTCTGGGCATCTTTGAAATACCTATACAAACTTGTTCCTACATAGTAACTTGCTGCTTGGAATGAGAAAGTGCTTGCTTAAAGCAACGTGCTATATGTTCTGAATTCCCGAATTGGGAATCTGTGTCAAAACTTTGTTAGGAATTATGTGATCCTTACCAGCTGGAAGTAATGGAGATGGGGCATGAAGTTATTTTTAGGAGTTGGAGACATACCGAGTTTAGCTCAGTTCTGGGCATCTTTGAAATACCTATACAAACTTGTTCCTACATAGTAACTTGCATCTTTGAATGAGAATGTGTTTGCTTACAGCAACGTGCTATATGTTCTGAATGCCCGAATTGGGAATCTGTGTCAAAACTTTGTTAGGAATTATGTGATACTTACAAGCTGGAAGTAAGGGAGATGGGGCATGAAGTTATTTCTAGGAGTTGGAGTCATACCAAGTTTAGCTCAGTTCTGGGCATCTTTGAAATACCTATACAAAATTGTTCCTACATAGTAACTTGCTACTTGGAATGAGAAAGTGCTTGCTTAAAGCAACGTGCTACATGTTCTGAATGCCCGAATTGGGAATCTGTGTCAAAAGTTTGTTTGGAATTATGTGATCCTTACTAGCTGGAAGTAAGGGAGATGGGGCATGAAGTTATTTCCAGGAGTTTGAGACATACCAAGTTTAGCTCTGCTCTGGGCATCTTTGAAATACCTATACAAACTTGTTCCTACATAGTAACTTGCAACTTTGAATGAGAATGTGCTTGCTTACAGCAACGTGCTATATGTTCTGAATGCCCGAATTGGGAATCTGTCAAAACTTTGTTAGGAATTATGTGATCCTTACCAGCTGGAAGTAAGGGAGTTGGAGCATGAAGTTATTTCTAGGAGTTGGAGACATACCAAGTTTAGCTCATTTCTGCGCGTCTTTGAAATACCTATACAAACTTGTTCCTACATAGTAACTTGCAACTTTGAATGAGAATGTGCTTGCTTAAAGCAACGTGCTATATGTTTTGAATGCCCGAATTGGGAATCTGTGTCAAAACTTTGTTAGGAATTATGTGATCCTTACTAGATGGAAGTAAGGGAGATGGGCCATGAAGTTATTTCTACGAGTTGGAGACATACCCACTTTAGTTCAGTTCTTGGCATCTTTGAAATACCTATACAAACTTGTTCCTGCATAGTAACATGCTAGTTGGAATGAGAAAGTGCTTGCTTAAAGCAACGTGCTACATGTTCTGAATGCCCGAATTGGGAATCTGTGTCAAAACTTTGTTAGGCATTATGTGATCCTTACCAGCTGGAAGTAAGGGAGATGGGGCATGAAGTTATTTCTAGGAGTTGGAGACATACCCACTTTAGCTCAGTTCTTGGCATCTTTGAAATACCTATACAAACTTGTTCCTACATAGTAACTTGCTACTTGGAATGAGAAAGTGCTTGCTTAAAGCAACGTGCTACATGTTCTGAATTCCCGAATTGGGAATCTGTGTCAAAACTTTGTTAGGAATTATGTGATCCTTACCAGCTGGAAGTAATGGAGATGGGGCATGAAGTTATTTCTAGGAGTTGGAGACATACCGAGTTTAGCTCAGTTCTGGGCATCTTTGAAATACCTATACAAACTTGTTCCTACATAGTAACTTGCATCTTTGAATGAGAATGTGTTTGTTTACAGCAACGTGCTATATGTTTTGAATGCCCGAATTGGGAATCTGTGTCAAAACTTTGTTAGGAATTATGTGATACTTACAAGCTGGAAGTAAGGGAGATGGGGCATGAAGTTATTTCTAGGAGTTGGAGTCATACCAAGTTTAGCTCAGTTCTGGGCATCTTTAAATACCTATACCAAATTGTTCCTACATAGTAACTTGCTACTTGGAATGAGAAAGTGCTTGCTTAAAGCAACGTGCTACATGTTCTGAATGCCCGAATTGGGAATCTGTGTCAAAAGTTTGTTTGGAATTATGTGATCCTTACTAGCTGGAAGTAAGGGAGATGGGGCATGAAGTTATTTCCAGGAGTTTGAGACATACCAAGTTTAGCTCTGCTCTGGGCATCTTTGAAATACCTATACAAACTTGTTCCTACATAGTAACTTGCAACTTTGAATGAGAATGTGCTTGCTTACAGCAACGTGCTATATGTTCTGAAAGCCGGAATTGGGAATCTGTGTCAAAACTTTGTTAGGAATTATGTGATCCTTACTAGATGGAAGTAAGGGAGATGGGGCATGAAGTTATTTCTAGGAGTTGGAGACATACCCACTTTAGCTCAGTTCTGGGCATCTTTGAAATACCTATACAAACTTGTTCCTACATAGTAACTTGCAACTTTGAATGAGAATGTGCTTGCTTACAGCAACGTGCTATATGTTCTGAATGCCCGAATTGGGAATCTGTGTCAAAACTTTGTTAGGAATTATGTGATCCTTACTAGATGGAAGTAAGGGAGATGGGGCATGAAGTTATTTCTAGGAGTTGGAGACATACCCACTTTAGCTCAGTTCTGGGCATCTTTGAAATACCTATAGAAACTTGTTCCTACATAGTAACTTGCTACTTGGAATGAGAAAGTGCTTGCTTAAATCAAAGTGCTACATGTTGTGAATGCACGAATTGGGAATCTGTGTCAAAACTTTTTTAGGAATTATGTGATCCTTACTAGCTGGAAGTAATGGAGATGGGGCGTGATGTTATTTCTAGGAGTTGGAGATATAACCACTTTACCTCTGTTCTGGGCATCTTTGAAATACCTATACAAAATTGTTGCTACATAGAAACTTGCAACTTTGAATGAGAATTTGCTTGCTTACAACAACGTGCTGTATGTTCTGAATGCCCGAATTGGGAATCTGTGTCAAAACTTTGTTTGGAATTATGTGATCCTTACTAGCTGGAAGTAAGGGACATGGGGCATGAAGTTATTTCTAGGAGTTTGAGACATACGAAGTTTAGCTCTGTTCTGGGCATCTTTGAAATACCTATACAAACTTCTTCCTACATAGTAACTTGCAACTTTGAATGAGAATGTGCTTGCTTACAGCAACGTGCTATATGTTCAGAATGCCCGAATTGGGAATCTGTGTCAAAACTTTGTTAGGAATTATGTGATCCTTACTAGCTGGAAGTAAGGGAGATGGGGCATGAAGTTATTTCTAGGAGTTTGAGACATACCAAGTTTTGCTCTGTTCTGGGCATCTTTGAAATACCTATACAAACTTGTTCCTACATAGTAACTTGTAACTTTGAATGAGAATGTGCTTGCTTACAGCAACGTGCTATATGTTCTGAATGCCGGAATTGGGAATCTGTGTCAAAACTTTGTTAGGAATTATGTGATCCTTACTAGCTGGAAGTAAGGGAGATGGGGCATGAAGTTATTTCTAGGAGTTGGAGACATTCCCACTTTAGCTCAGTTCTGGGCATCTTTGAAATACCTATACAAACTTGTTCCTACATAGTAACTTGCAACTTTGAATGAGAATGTGCTTGCTTACAGCAACGTGCTATATGTTCTGAATGCCCGAATTGGGAATCTGTGTCAAAACTTTGTTAGGAATTATGTCATCCTTACTAGCTGGAAGTAAGGGAGATGGAGCATGAAGTTATTCCTAGGAGTTGGAGACATACCAAGTTTAGCTCTGTTCTGGGCATCTTTGATATACCTATACAAACTTGTTCCTACATAGTAACTTGCATCTTTGAATGAGTATGTGCTTGCTTACAGCAACGTGCTATATGTTCTGAATGCCCGAATTGGGAATCTGTGTCAAAACTTTGTTAGGAAATATGTGATCCTTATTAGCTGGAAGTAAGGCAGATGGGGCATGGAGTTATTTCTAGGAATTGGAGACATACCAAGTTTAGCTCATTTCTGTGCGTCTTTGAAATACCTATACAAACTTGTTCCTACATAGTAACTTGCAACTTTGAATGAGAATGTGCTTGCTTAAAGCAACGTGCTATATGTTTTGAATGCCCGAATTGGGAATCTGTGTCAAAACTTTGTTAGGAATTATGTGATCCTTACTAGATGGAAGTAAGGGAGATGGGCCATGAAGTTATTTCTACGAGTTGGAGACATACCCACTTTAGTTCAGTTCTTGGCATCTTTGAAATACCTATACAAACTTGTTCCTGCATAGTAACATGCTAGTTGGAATGAGAAAGTGCTTGCTTAAAGCAACGTGCTACATGTTCTGAATGCCTGAATTGGGAATCTGTGTCAAAACTTTGTTAGGCATTATGTGATCCTTACCAGCTGGAAGTAAGGGAGATGGGGCATGAGGTTATTTCTAGGAGTTGGAGACATACCCACTTTAGCTCAGTTCTGGGCATCTTTGAAATACCTATACAAACTTGTTCCTACATAGTAACTTGCTACTTGGAATGAGAAAGTGCTTGCTTAAAGCAACGTGCTACATGTTCTGAATGCCGGAATTGGGAATCTGTGTCAAAATTTTGTTAGGAATTATGTGATCCTTACTAGCTGGAAGTAAGGGAGATGGGGCATGAAGTTATTTCTAGGAGTTGGAGACATACCCACTTTAGCTCAGTTCTGGGCATCTTTGAAATACCTATACAAACTTGTTCCTACATAGTAACTTGCAACTTTGAGAATGTGCTTGCTTACAGCAACGTGCTATATGTTCTGAATGCCCGAATTGGGAATCTGTGTCAAAACTTTGTTAGGAATTATGTGATCCTTACTAGATGGAAGTAAGGGAGATGGGGCATGAAGTTATTTCTAGGAGTTGGAGACATACCCTCTTATTTCAGTTCTTGGCATCTTTGAAATACCTAAACAAACTTGTTCCTACATAGTAACTTGCTGCTTGGAATGAGAAAGTGCTTGCTTAAAGCAACGTGCTATATGTTCTGAATGCCCGAATTGGGAATCTGTGTCAAAACTTTGTTAGGAATTATGTCATCCTTACTAGCTGGAAGTAAGGGAGATGGAGCATGAAGTTATTCCTAGGAGTTGGAGACATACCAAGTTTAGCTCTGTTCTGGGCATCTTTGAAATACCTATACAAACTTGTTCCTACATAGTAACTTGCATCTTTGAATGAGAATGTGTTTGCTTACAGCAACGTGCTATATGTTCTGAATGCCCGAATTGGGAATCTGTGTCAAAACTTTGTTAGGAATTATGTGATACTTACAAGCTGGAAGTAAGGGAGATGGGGCATGAAGTTATTTCTAGGAGTTGGAGTCATACCAAGTTTAGCTCAGTTCTGGGCATCTTTGAAATACCTATACAAAATTGTTCCTACATAGTCACTTGCTACTTGGAATGAGAAAGTGCTTGCTTAAAGCAACGTGCTACATGTTCTGAATGCCCGAATTGGGAATCTGTGTCAAAAGTTTGTTTGGAATTATGTGATCCTTACTAGCTGGAAGTAAGGGAGATGGGGCATGAAGTTATTTCCTGGAGTTTGAGACATACCAAGTTTAGCTCTGCTCTGGGCATCTTTGAAATACCTATACAAACTTGTTCCTACATAGAAACTTGCAACTTTGAATGAGAATGTGCTTGCTTACAGCAACGTGCTATATGTTCTGAATGCCGGAATTGGGAATCTGTGTCAAAACTTTGTTAGGAATTATGTGATCCTTACTAGATGGAAGTAAGGGAGATGGGGCATGAAGTTATTTCTAGGAGTTGGAGACATACTCACTTTAGCTCAGTTCTGGACATCTTTGAAATACCTATACAAACTTGTTCCTACATAGTAACTTGCAACTTTGAATGAGAATGTGCTTGCTTACAGCAACGTGCTATATGTTCTGAATGCCCGAATTGGGAATCTGTGTCAAAACTTTGTTAGGAATTATGTGATCCTTACTAGATGGAAGTAAGGGAGATGGGGCATGAAGTTATTTCTAGGAGTTGGAGACATACCCACTTTAGCTCAGTTCTGGGCATCTTTGAAATACCTATAGAAACTTGTTCCTACATAGTAACTTGCAACTTTGAATGAGAATGTGCTTGCTTACAGCAACGTGCTATATGTTCTGAATGCCCGAATTGGGAATCTGTGTCAAAACTTTGTTAGGAATTATGTGATCCTTACTAGCTGGAAGTAAGGGAGATGGGGCATGAAGTTATTTCTAGGAGTTTGAGACATACCAAGTTTTGCTCTGTTCTGGGCATCTTTGAAATACCTATACAAACTTGTTCCTACATAGTAACTTGTAACTTTGAATGAGAATGTGCTTGCTTACAGCAACGTGCTATATGTTCTGAATGCCGGAATTGGGAATCTGTGTCAAAACTTTGTTAGGAATTATGTGATCCTTACTAGCTGGAAGTAAGGGAGATGGGGCATGAAGTTATTTCTAGGAGTTGGAGACATTCCCACTTTAGCTCAGTTCTGGGCATCTTTGAAATACCTATACAAACTTGTTCCTACATAGTAACTTGCAACTTTGAATGAGAATGTGCTTGCTTACAGCAACGTGCTATATGTTCTGAATGCCCGAATTGGGAATCTGTGTCAAAACTTTGTTAGGAATTATGTCATCCTTACTAGCTGGAAGTAAGGGAGATGGAGCATGAAGTTATTCCTAGGAGTTGGAGACATACCAAGTTTAGCTCTGTTCTGGGCATCTTTGATATACCTATACAAACTTGTTCCTACATAGTAACTTGCATCTTTGAATGAGTATGTGCTTGCTTACAGCAACGTGCTATATGTTCTGAATGCCCGAATTGGGAATCTGTGTCAAAACTTTGTTAGGAAATATGTGATCCTTATTAGCTGGAAGTAAGGCAGATGGGGCATGGAGTTATTTCTAGGAATTGGAGACATACCAAGTTTAGCTCATTTCTGTGCGTCTTTGAAATACCTATACAAACTTGTTCCTACATAGTAACTTGCAACTTTGAATGAGAATGTGCTTGCTTAAAGCAACGTGCTATATGTTTTGAATGCCCGAATTGGGAATCTGTGTCAAAACTTTGTTAGGAATTATGTGATCCTTACTAGATGGAAGTAAGGGAGATGGGCCATGAAGTTATTTCTACGAGTTGGAGACATACCCACTTTAGTTCAGTTCTTGGCATCTTTGAAATACCTATACAAACTTGTTCCTGCATAGTAACATGCTAGTTGGAATGAGAAAGTGCTTGCTTAAAGCAACGTGCTACATGTTCTGAATGCCTGAATTGGGAATCTGTGTCAAAACTTTGTTAGGCATTATGTGATCCTTACCAGCTGGAAGTAAGGGAGATGGGGCATGAGGTTATTTCTAGGAGTTGGAGACATACCCACTTTAGCTCAGTTCTGGGCATCTTTGAAATACCTATACAAACTTGTTCCTACATAGTAACTTGCTACTTGGAATGAGAAAGTGCTTGCTTAAAGCAACGTGCTACATGTTCTGAATGCCGGAATTGGGAATCTGTGTCAAAATTTTGTTAGGAATTATGTGATCCTTACTAGATGGAAGTAAGGGAGATGGGGCATGAAGTTATTTCTAGGAGTTGGAGACATACCCACTTTAGCTCAGTTCTGGGCATCTTTGAAATACCTATACAAACTTGTTCCTACATAGTAACTTGCAACTTTGAATGAGAATGTGCTTGCTTACAGCAACGTGCTATATGTTCTGAATGAACGAATTGGGAATCTGTGTCAAAACTTTGTTAGGAATTATGTGATCCTTACTAGATGGAAGTAAGGGAGATGGGGCATGAAGTTATTTCTAGGAGTTGGAGACATACCCTCTTATTTCAGTTCTTGGCATCTTTGAAATACCTAAACAAACTTGTTCCTACATAGTAACTTGCTGCTTGGAATGAGAAAGTGCTTGCTTAAAGCAACGTGCTATATGTTCTGAATGCCCGAATTGGGAATCTGTGTCAAAACTTTGTTAGGAATTATGTCATCCTTACTAGCTGGAAGTAAGGGAGATGGAGCATGAAGTTATTCCTAGGAGTTGGAGACATACCAAGTTTAGCTCTGTTCTGGGCATCTTTGAAATACCTATACAAACTTGTTCCTACATAGTAACTTGCATCTTTGAATGAGAATGTGTTTGCTTACAGCAACGTGCTATATGTTCTGAATGCCCGAATTGGGAATCTGTGTCAAAACTTTGTTAGGAATTATGTGATACTTACAAGCTGGAAGTAAGGGAGATGGGGCATGAAGTTATTTCTAGGAGTTGGAGTCATACCAAGTTTAGCTCAGTTCTGGGCATCTTTGAAATACCTATACAAAATTGTTCCTACATAGTCACTTGCTACTTGGAATGAGAAAGTGCTTGCTTAAAGCAACGTGCTACATGTTCTGAATGCCCGAATTGGGAATCTGTGTCAAAAGTTTGTTTGGAATTATGTGATCCTTACTAGCTGGAAGTAAGGGAGATGGGGCATGAAGTTATTTCCTGGAGTTTGAGACATACCAAGTTTAGCTCTGCTCTGGGCATCTTTGAAATACCTATACAAACTTGTTCCTACATAGAAACTTGCAACTTTGAATGAGAATGTGCTTGCTTACAGCAACGTGCTATATGTTCTGAATGCCGGAATTGGGAATCTGTGTCAAAACTTTGTTAGGAATTATGTGATCCTTACTAGATGGAAGTAAGGGAGATGGGGCATGAAGTTATTTCTAGGAGTTGGAGACATACTCACTTTAGCTCAGTTCTGGACATCTTTGAAATACCTATACAAACTTGTTCCTACATAGTAACTTGCAACTTTGAATGAGAATGTGCTTGCTTACAGCAACGTGCTATATGTTCTGAATGCCCGAATTGGGAATCTGTGTCAAAACTTTGTTAGGAATTATGTGATCCTTACTAGATGGAAGTAAGGGAGATGGGGCATGAAGTTATTTCTAGGAGTTGGAGACATACCCACTTTAGCTCAGTTCTGGGCATCTTTGAAATACCTATAGAAACTTGTTCCTACATAGTAACTTGCTACTTGGAATGAGAAAGTGCTTGCTTAAAGCAAAGTGCTACATGTTGTGAATGCACGAATTGGGAATCTGTGTCAAAACTTTCTTAGGAATTATGTGATCCTTACTAGCTGGAAGTAATGGAGATGGGGCGTGATGTCATTTCTAGGAGTTGGAGATATAACCACTTTACCTCAGTTCTGGGCATCTTTGAAATAGCTATACAAAATTGTTCCTACATAGAAACTTGCAACTTTGAATGAGAATTTGCTTGCTTACAACAACGTGCTGTATGTTCTGAATGCCCGAATTGGGAATCTGTGTCATAACTTTGTTTGGAATTATGTGATCCTTACTAGCTGGAAGTAAGGGACATGGGGCATGAAGTTATTTCTAGGAGTTTGAGACATACCAAGTTTAGCTCTGTTCTGGGCATCTTTGAAATACCTATACAAACTTGTTCCTACATAGTAACTTGCAACTTTGAATGAGAATGTGCTTGCTTACAGCAACGTGCTATATGTTCTGAATGCCCGAATTGGGAATCTGTGTCAAAACTTTGTTAGGAATTATGTGATCCTTACTAGCTGGAAGTAAGGGAGATGGGGCATGAAGTTATTTCTAGGAGTTGGAGACATACCAAGTTTTGCTCTGTTCTGGGCATCTTTGAAATACCTATACAAACTTGTTCCTACATAGTAACTTGCAACTTTGAATGAGAATGTGCTTGCTTACAGCAACGTGCTATATATTCTGAATGCCGGAATTCGGAATCTGTGTCAAAACTTTGTTAGGAATTATGTGATCCTTACTAGCTGGAAGTAAGGGAGATGGGGCATGAAGTTATTTCTAGGAGTTGGAGACATACCCACTTTAGCTCAGTTCTGGGCATCTTTGAAATACCTATACAAACTTGTTCCTACATAGTAACTTGCAACTTTGAATGAGAATGTGCTTGCTTACAGCAACGTGCTATATGTTCTGAATGCCCGAATTGGGAATCTGTGTCAAAACTTTGTTAGGAATTATGTGATCCTTACTAGATGGAAGTAAGGGAGATGGGGCATGAAGTTATTTCTAGGAGTTGGAGACATACCCTCTTCAGTTCAGTTCTGGGCATCTTTGAAATACCTATACAAACTTGTTCCTACATAGTAACTTGCTGCTTGGAATGAGAAAGTGCTTGCTTAAAGCAACGTGCTATATGTTCTGAATGCCCGAATTGGGAATCTGTGTCAAAAGTTTGTTAGGAATTATGTCATCCTTACTAGCTGGAAGTAAGGGAGATGGAGCATGAAGTTATTTCTAGGAGTTGGAGACATACCAAGTTTAGCTCTGTTCTGGGCATCTTTGATATACCTATACAAACTTGTTCCTACATAGTAACTTGCAACTTTGAATGAGAATGTGCTTGCTTAAAGCAACGTGCTATATGTTCTGAATGCCCGAATTGGGAATCTGTGTCAAAACTTTGTTAGGAATTATGTGATCCTTACTAGCTGGAAGTAAGGGAGTTGGGACATGAAGTTATTTCTAGGAGTTGGAGACATACCCACTATAGCTCAGCTCTGGGCATCTTTGAAATACCTATACAAACTTGTTCCTACATAGTAACTTGCAACTTTGAATGAGAATGTGCTTGCTTACAGCAACGTGCTATATGTTCTGAATGCCCGAATTGGGAATCTGTGTCAAAACTTTGTTAGGAATTATGTGATCCTTACCAGCTGGAAGTAAGGGAGTTGGGGCATGAAGTTATTTCTAGGAGTTGGAGACATACCAAGTTTAGCTCATTTCTGCGCGTCTTTGAAATACCTATACAAACTTGTTCCTACATAGTAACTTGCAACTTTGAATGAGAATGTGCTTGCTTAAAGCAACGTGCTATATGTTTTGAATGCCCGAATTGGGAATCTGTGTCAAAACTTTGTTAGGAATTATGTGATCCTTACCAGATGGAAGTAAGGGAGATGGGCCATGAAGTTATTTCTACGAGTTGGAGACATACCCACTTTAGTTCAGTTCTTGGCATCTTTGAAATACCTATACAAACTTGTTCCTGCATAGTAACATGCTAGTTGGAATGAGAAAGTGCTTGCTTAATGCAACGTGCTACATGTTCTGAATGCCCGAATTGGGAATCTGTGTCAAAACTTTGTTAGGCATTATGTGATCCTTACCAGCTGGAAGTAAGGGAGATGGGGCATGAAGTTATTTCTAGGAGTTGGAGACATACCCACTTTAGCTCAGTTCTGGGCATCTTTGAAATACCTATACAAACTTGTTCCTACATAGTAACTTGCTACTTGGAATGAGAAAGTGCTTGCTTAAAGCAACGTGCTATATGTTCTGAATGCCCGAATTGGGAATCTGTGTCAAAACTTTGTTAGGAATTATGTGATACTTACAAGCTGGAAGTAAGGGAGATGGGGCATGAAGTTATTTCTAGGAGTTGGAGTCATACCAAGTTTATCTCAGTTCTGGGCATCTTTGAAATACCTATACAAAATTGTTCCTACATAGTAACTTGCTACTTGGAATGAGAAAGTGCTTGCTTAAAGCAACGTGCTACATGTTCTGAATGCCGGAATTGGGAATCTGTGTCAAAACTTTGTTAGGAATTATGTGATCCTTACTAGCTGGAAGTAAGGGAGATGGGGCATGAAGTTATTTCTAGGAGTTGGAGACATACCCACTTTAGCTCAGTTCTGGGCATCTTTGAAATACCTATACAAACTTGTTCCTACATAGTAACTTGCAACTTTGAATGAGAATGTGCTTGCTTACAGCAACGTGCTATATGTTCTGAATGCCCGAATTGGGAATCTGTGTCAAAACTTTGTTAGGAATTATGTGATCCTTACTAGATGGAAGTAAGGGAGATGGGGCATGAAGTTATTTCTAGGAGTTGGAGACATACCCTCTTTAGTTCAGTTCTGGGCATCTTTGAAATACCTATACAAACTTGTTCCTACATAGTAACTTGCCGCTTGGAATGAGAAAGTGCTTGCTTAAAGCAACGTGCTATATGTTCTGAATGCCCGAATTGGGAATCTGTGTCAAAACTTTGTTAGGAATTATGTCATCCTTACTAGCTGGCAGTAAGGGAGATGGGGCATGAAGTTATTTCTAGGAGTTGGAGACATACCAAGTTTAGCTCTGTTCTGGGCATCTTTGATATACCTATACAAACTTGTTCCTACATAGTAACTTGCATCTTTGAATGAGTATGTGCTTGCTTACAGCAACGTGCTATATGTTCTGAATGCCCGAATTGGGAATGTGTGTCAAAACTTTGTTAGGAATTATGTGATCCTTATTAGCTGGAAGTAAGGCAGATGGGGCATGAAGTTATTTCTAGGAGTTGAAGACATACCAAGTTTAGCTCATTTCTGCGCGTCTTTCAAATACCTATACAAACTTGTTCCTACATAGTAACTTGCAACTTTGAATGAGAATGTGCTTGCTTAAAGCAACGTGCTATATGTTCTGAATGCCCGAATTGGGAATCTGTGTCAAAACTTTGTTAGGAATTATGTCATCCTTACTAGCTGGAAGTAAGGGAGTTGGGACATGAAGTTATTTCTAGGAGTTGGAGACATACCCAATATAGCTCAGCTCTGGGCATCTTTGAAATACCTATACAAACTTGTTCCTACATAGTAACTTGCAACTTTGAATGAGAATGTGCTTGCTTACAGCAACGTGCTATATGTTCTGAATGCCCGAATTGGGAATCTGTGTCAAAACTTTGTTAGGAATTATGTGATCCTTACCAGCTGGAAGTAAGGGAGTTGGGGCATGAAGTTATTTCTAGGAGTTGGAGACATACCAAGTTTAGCTCATTTCTGCGCGTCTTTGAAATACCTATACAAACTTGTTCCTACATAGTAACTTGCAACTTTGAATGAGAATGTGCTTGCTTAAAGCAACGTGCTATATGTTTTTAATGCCCGAATTGGGAATCTGTGTCAAAACTTTGTTAGGAATTATGTGATCATTACTAGCTGGAAGTAAGGGAGATGGGCCATGAAGTTATTTCTACGAGTTGGAGACATACCCACTTTAGTTCAGTTCTTGGCATCTTTGAAATACCTATACAAACTTGTTCCTGCGTAGTAACATGCTAGTTGGAATGAGAAAGTGCTTGCTTAAAGCAACGTGCTACATGTTCTGAATGCCCGAATTGGGAATCTGTGTCAAAACTTTGTTAGGCATTATGTGATCCTTACCAGCTGGAAGTAAGGGAGATGGGGCATGAAGTTATTTCTAGGAGTTGGAGACATACCCACTTTAGCTCAGTTCTGGGCATCTTTGAAATACCTATACAAACTTGTTCCTACATAGTAACTTGCTACTTGGAATGAGAAAGTGCTTGCTTAAAGCAACGTGCTATATGTTCTGAATTCCCGAATTGGGAATCTGTGTCAAATCTTTGTTAGGAATTATGTGATCCTTACCAGCTGGAAGTAATGGAGATGGGGCATGAAGTTATTTCTAGGAGTTGGAGACATACCGAGTTTAGCTCAGTTCTGGGCATCTTTGAAATACCTATACAAACTTGTTCCTACAGAGTAACTTGCATCTTTGAATGAGAATGTGTTTGCTTACAGCAACGTGCTATATGTTCTGAATGCCCGAATTGGGAATCTGTGTCAAAACTTTGTTAGGAATTATGTGATACTTACAAGCTGGAAGTAAGGGAGATGGGGCATGAAGTTATTTCTAGGAGTTGGAGTCATACCAAGTTTAGCTCAGTTCTGGGCATCTTTGAAATACCTATACAAAATTGTTCCTACATAGTAACTTGCTACTTGGAATGAGAAAGTGCTTGCTTAAAGCAACGTGCTACATGTTCTGAATGCCCGAATTGGGAATCTGTGTCAAACGTTTGTTTGGAATTATGTGATCCTTACTAGCTGGAAGTAAGGGAGATGGGGCATGAAGTTATTTCCAGGAGTTTGAGACATACCAAGTTTAGCTCTGCTCTGGGCATCTTTGAAATACCTATACAAACTTGTTCCTACATAGTAACTTGCAACTTTGAATGAGAATGTGCTTGCTTACAGCAACGTGCTATATGTTCTGAATGCCGGAATTGGGAATCTGTGTCAAAACTTTGTTAGGAATTATGTGATCCTTACTAGATGGAAGTAAGGGAGATGGGGCATGAAGTTATTTCTAGGAGTTGGAGACATACCCACTTTAGCTCAGTTCTGGGCATCTTTGAAATACCTATACAAACTTGTTCCTACATAGTAACTTGCAACTTTGAATGAGAATGTGCTTGCTTTCAGCAACGTGCTATATGTTCTGAATGCCCGAATTGGGAATCTGTGTCAAAACTTTGTTAGGAATTATGTGATCCTTACTAGATGGAAGTAAGGGAGATGGGGCATGAAGTTATTTCTAGGAGTTGGAGACATACCCACTTTAGCTCAGTTCTGGGCATCTTTGAAATACCTATAGAAACTTGTTCCTACATAGTAACTTGCTACTTGGAATGAGAAAGTGCTTGCTTAAAGCAAAGTGCTACATGTTGTGAATGCACGAATTGGGAATCTGTGTCAAAACTTTGTTAGGAATTATGTGATCCTTACTAGCTGGAAGTAATGGAGATGGGGCGTGATGTTATTTCTAGGAGTTGGAGATATAACCACTTTACCTCAGTTCTGGGCGTCTTTGAAATAGCTATACAAAATTGTTCCTACATAGAAACTTGCAACTTTGAATGAGAATTTGCTTGCTTACAACAACGTGCTGTATGTTCTGACTGCCCGAATTGGGAATCTGTGTCAAAACTTTGTTTGGAATTATGTGATCCTTACTAGCGGAAGTAAGGGACATGGGGCATGAAGTTATTTCTAGGAGTTTGAGACATACCAAGTTTAGCTCTGTTCTGGGCATCTTTGAAATACCTATACAAACTTGTTCCTACATAGTAACTTGCAACTTTGAATGAGAATGTGCTTGCTTACAGCAACGTGCTATATGTTCTGAATGCCCGAATTGGGAATCTGTGTCAAAACTTTGTTAGGAATTATGTGATCATTACTAGCTGGAAGTAAGGGAGATGGGGCATGAAGTTATTTCTAGGAGTTGGAGACATACCAAGTTTTGCTCTGTTCTGGGCATCTTTGAAATACCTATACAAACTTGTTCCTACATAGTAACTTGCAACTTTGAATGAGAATGTGCTTGCTTACAGCAACGTGCTATATATTCTGAATGCCGGAATTGGGAATGTGTGTCAAAACTTTGTTAGGAATTATGTGATCCTTACTAGCTGGAAGTAAGGGAGATGGGGCATGAAGTTATTTCTAGGAGTTGGAGACATACCCACTTTAGCTCAGTTCTGGGCATCTTTGAAATACCTATACAAACTTGTTCCTACATAGTAACTTGCTGCTTGGAATGAGAAAGTGATTGCTTAAAGCAACGTGCTATATGTTCTGAATGCCCGAATTGGGAATCTGTGTCAAAACTTTGTTAGGAATTATGTCATCCTTACTAGCTGGCAGTAAGGGAGATGGAGCATGAAGTTATTTCTAGAAGTTGGAGACATACAAAGTTTAGCTCTGTTCTGGGCATCTTTGATATACCTATACAAACTTGTTCCTACATAGTAACTTGCATCTTTGAATGAGTATGTGCTTGCTGACAGCAACGTGCTATAGGTTCTGAATGCCCGAATTGGGAATCTGTGTCAAAACTTTGTTAGGAATTATGTGATCCTTATTAGCTGGAAGTAAGGCAGATGGGGCATGAAGTTATTTCTAGGAGTTGGAGACATACCAAGTTTAGCTCATTTCTGCGCGTCTTTGAAATACCTATACAAACTTGTTCCTACATAGTAACTTGCAACTTTGAATGAGAATGTGCTTGCTTAAAGCAACGTGCTATATGTTCTCAATGCCCGAATTGGGAATCTGTGTCAAAACTTTGTTAGGAATTATGTGATCCTTACTAGCTGGAAGTAAGGGAGTTGGGACATGAAGTTATTTATAGGAGTTGGAGACATACCCACTATAGCTCAGCTCTGGGCATCTTTGAAATACCTATACAAACTTGTTCCTACATAGTAACTTGCAACTTTGAATGAGAATGTGCTTGCTTACAGCAACGTGCTATATGTTCTGAATGCCCGAATTGGGAATCTGTGTCAAAACTTTGTTAGGAATTATGTGATCCTTACCAGCTGGAAGTAAGGGAGTTGAGGCATGAAGTTATTTCTAGGAGTTGGAGACATACCAAGTTTAGCTCAGTTCTGGGCATCTTTGAAAGTCCTATACAAACTTGTTCCTACATAGTAACTTGCAACTTTGAATGAGAATGTGCTTGCTTACAGAAACGTGCTATATGTTCTGAATGCCCGAATTGGGAATCTCTTTCAAAACTTTGTTAGGAATTATGTGATCCCTACCAGCTGGAAGTAAGGGAGATGTGGCATGAAGTTATTTCTAGGAGTTGGAGACATACCCACTTTAGCTCAGTTCTGGGCATCTTTGAAATACCTATACAAACTTGTTCCTACATAGTAACTTGCTACTTGGAATGAGAAAGTGCTTGCTTAAAGCAACGTGCTATATGTTCTGAATACCCGAATTGGGAATCTGTGTCAAAACTTTGTTAGAAATTATGTGATCCTTACTAGATGGAAGTAAGGGAGATGGGGCATGAAGTTATTTCTAGGAGTTGGAGACATACCCACTTTAGCTCAGTTCTGGGCATCTTTGAAATACCTATACAAACTTGTTCCTACATAGTAACTTGCAACTTTGAATGAGAATGTGCTTGCTTACAGCAACGTGCTATATGTTCTGCATGCCCGAATTGGGAATCTGTGTCAAATCTTTGTTAGGAATTATGTGATCCTTACTAGATGGAAGTAAGGGAGATGGGGCATGAAGTTATTTCTAGGAGTTGGAGACATACAACGTTTAGCTCAGTTCTGGGCATCTTTGAAATACCTATACAAACTTGTTCCTACATAGTAACTTGCATCTTTGAATGAGAATGTGCTTGCTTACAGCAACGTGCTATATGTTCTGAATGCCCGAATTGGGAATCTTTGTCAAAACGTTGTTAGGAATTATGTGATCCTTACTAGCTGGAAGTAAGGGAGTTGTGGCATGAAGGTATTTCTAGGAGTTGGACACATACCAAGTTTAGCACATTTCTGGGCATCTTTGAAATACCTATACAAACTTGTTCCTACATAGTAACTTGCAACTTTGAATGAGAATGTACTTGCTTACAGCAACGTGCTATATGTTCTGAATGCCCGAATTGGGAATCTGTGTCAAAACTTTGTTAGGAATTATGTGATCCTTACTAGCTGGAAGTAAGGGAGATGGGGCATGAAGTTATTTCTAGGAATTGGACACATACCAAGTTTAGCTCAGTTCTGGGCATCTTTGAAAGTCCTATTCAAACTTGTTCCTACATAGTAACTTGCAACTTTGAATGAGAATGTGCTTGCTTACAGCAACGTGCTATATGTTCTGAATGCCCGAATTGGGAATCTGTGTCAAAACTTTTTTAGGAATTATGTGATCCTTACTAGATGGAAGTAAGGGAGATGGGGCATGAAGTTTTTTCTAGGAGTTGGAGACATACAACGTTTAGCTCAGTTCTGGGCATCTTTGAAATACCTATACAAACTTGTTCCTACATAGTAACTTGCAATTTTGAATGAGAATGTGCTTGCTTACAGCAACGTGCTATATGTGCTGAATGCCCGAATTGGGAATCTGTGTCAAAACTTTGTTAGGAATTATGTGATCCTTACTAGATGGAAGTAAGGAAGATGGGGCATGAAGTTATTTCTAGGAGTTGGAGACATACAACGTTTAGCTCAGTTCTGGGCATCTTTGAAATACCTATACAAACTTGTTCCTACATAGTAACTTGCATCTTTGAATGAGAATGTGCTTGCTTACAGCAACGTGCTATATTCTGAATGCCCGAATAGGGAATCTGTGTCAAAACTTTGTGAGGAATTATGTGATCCTTACTAGCTGGAAGTAAGGGAGATGGGGCATGAAATTATTTCTAGGAGTTGGACACATACCAAGTTTAGCTCAGTTCTTTGCATCTTTGAAATACCTATACAAACTTGTTCCTACATAGTAACTTGCAACTTTGAATGAGAATGTGCTTGCTTACAGCAACGTGCTATATGTTCTGAATGCCCGAATTGGGAATCTGTGTCAAAACTTTGTTAGAAATTATGTGATCCTTACTAGCTGGAAGTAAGAGAGATGGGGCATGAAGTTATTTCTAGGAGTAGGAGACATACCAAGTTTAGCTCAGTTCTGGGCATCTTTGAAGTACCTATACAAACTTTTTCCTACATAGTAACTTGCAACTTTGAATGAGAATGTGCTTGCTTACAGCAACGTGCTATATGTTCTGAATGCCCGAATTGGGAATCTGTGTCAAAACTTTGTTAGAAATTATGTGATCCTTACTAGATGGAAGTAAGGGAGATGGGGCATGAAGTTATTTCTAGGAGTTGGAGACATACAACGTTTAGCTCAGTTCTGGGCATCTTTGAAATACCTATACAAACTTGTTCCTACATAGTAACTTGCATCTTTGAATGAGAATGTGCTTGCTTACAGCAACGTGCTATATGTTCTGAATGCCCGAATTGGGAATCTGTGTCAAAACTTTGTTAGGAATTATGTGATCCTTTCTAGCTGGAAGTAAGGGAGATGAGGCATGAAGTTATTTCTAGAAGTTGGAGACATACCAAGTTTAGCTCAGTTCTGAGCATCATTGAAAGTCCTATTCAAACTTTTCCTACATAGTAACTTGCAACTTTGAATGAGAATGTGCTTTCTTACAGCAACGTGCTATATGTTCTGAATGCCCGAATTGGGAATCTGTGTCAAAACTTTGTTAGGCATTATGTGATCCTTACTAGCTGGAAGTAAGAGAGTTGTGGCATGAAGTTATATCTAAGAGTTGGACACATTCCAAGTTTAGCTCAGTTCTGGGCATCTTTGAAATGCCTATACAAACTTGTTCCTACATAGTAACATGCAACTTTGAATGAGAATGTGCTTGCTTACAGCAACGTGCTATATGTTCTGAATGCCCGAATTGGGAATCTGTGTCAAAACTTTGTTAGGAATTATGTGATCCTTACTAGATGGAAGTAAGGGAGATGGGGCATGAAGTTATTTCTAGGAGTTGGAGACATACAACGTTTAGCTCAGTTCTGGGCATCTTTGAAATACCTATACAAACTTGTTCCTACATAGTAACTTGCAACTTTGAATGAGAATGTGCTTGCTTACAGCAACGTTCTATATGTTCTGAGTGCCCGAATTGGGAATCTGTGTCAAAAGTTTTTAGGAATTATGTGATCCTTACTAGCTGGAAGTAAGGGAGTTGGGGCATGAAGGTATTTCTAGGAGTTGGAGACATACAACGTTTAGCTCAGTTCTGGGAATCTTTGAAATACCTATACAAACTTGTTCCTACTTACTAACTTGCAACTTTGAATGAGAATGTGCTTGCTTACAGCAACGTGCTATATGTTCTGAATGCCCGAATTGGGAATCTGTGTCAAAACTTTGTTAGGAATTATGTGATCCTTACGAGATGGAAGTAAGGGAGATGGGGCATCAAGTTATTTCTAGGAGTTGGAGACATACAACGTTTAGCTCAGTTTTGGGCATCTTTGAAATACCTATACAAACTTGTTCCTACATAGTAACTTGCAACTTTGAATGAGAATGTGCTTGCTTACAGCAATGTGCTATATGTTCTGAATGCCCGAATAGGGAAACTGTGTCAAAACTTTGTTAGGAATTATGTGATCCTTACTAGCTGGAAGTAAAGGGAGTTGGGGCATGAAGGTATTTCTAGGAGTTGGACACATACCAAGTTTAGCACAGTTGTGGGCATCTTTGAAATACCTATACAAACTTGTTCCTACATAGTAACTTGCAACTTTGAATGAGAATGTGCTTGCTTACAGCAACTTGCTATATGTTCTGAATGCCCGAATTGGGAATCTGTGTCAAAACTTTGTTAGGAATTATGTGATGCTTACTAGCTGGAAGTAAGGGAGATGGGGCATGAAGTTATTTCTAGGAGTTGGAGACATACCAAGTTTAGCTCAGTTCTGGGCATCTTTGAAATACCTATACAAACTTGTTCCTACATAGTAACTTGCAACTTTGAATGAGAATGTGCTTGCTTGCAGCAACGTGCTATATGTTCTCAATGCCCGAATTGGGAATCTGTGTCAAATCTTTGTAAGGAATTATGTGATCCTTACTAGCTGGAAGTAAGGGAGATGGGGCATGAAGTTATTTCTAGGAGTTGGACACATATCAACTTTAGCTCAGTTCTGGGCATCTTTGAAATACCTATACAAACTTGTTCCTACATAGTAACTTGCATCTTAGAATGAGAATGTGCTTGCTTACAGCAACGTGCTATATGTTCTGAATGCCCGAATTGGGAATCTGTGTCAAAACTTTGTTAGAAATTATGTGATCCTTACTAGATGGAAGTAAGGGAGATGGGGCATGAAGTTATTTCTAGGAGTTGGAGACATACCAAGTTTAGCTCAGTTCTGGGCATCTTTGAAATACCTATACAAACTTGTTCCTACATAGTAACTTGCATCTTTTAATGAGAATGTGCTTGCTTACAGCAACGTGCTATATGTTCTGAATGCCCAAATTGGGAATCTGTGTCAAAACTTTGTTAGGAATTATGTGATCGTTACTAGCTGGAAGTAAGGGAGATGGGGCATGAAGTTATTTCTAGGAGTTGGACACATAAGAACTTTAGCTCAGTTCTGGGCATCTTTGAAATACCTATACAAACTTGTTCCTACATAGTAACTTGCAACTTTGAATGAGAATGTGCTTGCTTAGAGCAACGTGCTATATGTACTGAATGCCCGAATAGGGAATCTGTGTCAAAACTTTGTTAGGAATTTTGTGATCCTTACTAGCTGTAACTAAGGGAGATGGGGCATGAAGTTATTTCAAGGAGTTGGAGACATACCAATTCAGCTCAGTTCTGGGCATCTTTGAAATACCTATACAAACTTGTTCCTACATAGTAACTTCCATCTTTGAATGAGAATGTGCTTGCTTACAGCAACGTGCTATATGTTCTGAATGCCCGAATTGGGAATCAGTGTCAAAACTTTGTTAGGAATTATGTGATCCTTACTAGATGAAAGTAAGGGAGATGGGGCATGAAGTTATTTCTAGGAGTTGGAGAAATACAACGTTTAGCTCAGTTCTGTGCATCTTTGAAATACCTATACCAACTTGTTCCTACATAGAAACTTGCAACTTTAAATGAGAATGTGCTTGCTCACAGCAACGTGCTATATGTTCTGAATGCCCGAATTGGGAATCTGTGTCAAAAATTTGTTAGGAATTATGTGATCCTTACTAGCTGGAAGTAAGGGAGTTGGGGCATGAAGTTATTTCTAGAGGTAGGACACATACCAAGTTTAGCTCAGTTCTGGGCATCTTTGAAATACCTATACAAACTTGTTGCTACATAGTAACTTGCAACTTTGAATGAGAATGTGCTTGCTCACAGCAACGTGCTATATGTTCTGAATGCCCGAATTGGGAATCTGTGTCAAAACTTTGTTAGAAATTATGTGATCCTTACTAGCTGGAAGTAAGGGAGATGGGGCATGAAGTTAATTTTAGGAGTTGGAAACATACCAAGTTTAGCTCAGTTCTGGGCATCTTTGAAATACCTATACAAACTTGTTCCTACATAGTAACTTGCAACTTTGAATGAAAATGTGCTTGCTTGCACCAACGTGCTATATGTTCTGAATGCCAGAATTGGGAATCTGTGTCAAAACTTTGTTAGGAATTATGTGATCCTTACTAGATGGAAGTAAGTGAGATGGGGCATGAAGTTATTTCTAGGAGTTGGTGACATACCAATTTAGCTCAGTTCTGGGCATCTTTGAAATACCTATACAAACTTGTTCCTACATAGTCACTTGCAACTTTGAATGAGAATGTGCTTGCTTAGAGCAAAGTGCTATATGTACTGAATGCCCGAATAGGGAATCTGTGTCAAAACTTTGTTAGGAATTATGTGATCCTTACTAGCTGTAAGTAAGGGAGATGGGGCATGAAGTTATTTCAAGGAGTTGGAGACATACCAATTCAGCTCAGTTCTGGGCATCTTTGAAATACCTATACAAACTTGTTCCTACATAGTAACTTGCATCTTTGAATAAGAATGTGCTTGCTTACAGCAACGTGCTATATGTTCTGAATGCCCGAATTGGGAATCTATGTCAAAGCTTTGTGAGGAATTATGTGATCCTTACTAGCTGGATGTAAGGGAGAGGGGCATGAAGTTATTTCTAAAGGTTGGACACATACAACGTTTAGCTCAGTTCTGGGCATCTTTGAAATACCTATACAAACTTGTTCCTACATAGTAACTTGCAACTTTGAATGAGAATGTGCTTGCTTACAGCAACGTGCTATATGTTCTGAATGCCCGAATTGGGAATCTGTGTCAAAACTTTGTTAGGAATTATGTGATCCTTACTAGCTGGAAGTAAGGGAGATGGGGCATGAAATTATTTCTAGGAGTTCGACACATACCAAGTTTAGCTCAGTTCTGGGCATCTTTGAAATACCTATACAAACTGGTTCCTACATTGTAACTTGCAACTTTGAATGAGAATGTGCTTGCTTGCAGCAACGTGCTATATGTTCTGAATGCCCGAATTGGGAATCTGTGTCAAAACTTTGTTAGGAATTATGTGATCCTTACTAGCTGGAAGTAAGGGAGAGGGGGCATGAAGTTATTTCTAGGAGTTGGACACATACCAAGTTTAGCTCAGTTCTGGGCATCTTTGAAATACCTATACAAACTTGTTCCTACATAGTAACTTGCATCTTTGAATGAGAATGTGCCTGCTTACAGCAACGTGCTATATGTTCTGAATGCCCGAATTGGGAATCTGTGTCAAAACTTTGTTAGGAATTATGTGATCCTTACTAGCTGGAAGAAAGGGAGATTTGGCATGAAGTTATTTCTAGGAGTTGGAGACATACCAACTTTAGCTCAGTTCTGGGCATCTTTGAAATACCTATACAAACTTGTTCCTACATAGTAACTTGCAACTTTGAATGAGAATGTGCTTGCTTACAGCAACGTGCTATATGTTCTGAATGCCCGAATTAGGAATCTGTGTCAAAACTTTGTTAGAAATTATGTGATCCTTACTAGATGGAAGTAAGTGAGATGGGGCATGAAGTTATTTCTAGGAGTGGGAGAGATACCAAGTTCATCTAAGTTCTGGGCATCTTTGAAAGTCCTATTCAAACTTGTTCCTACATAGTAACTTGCAACTTTGAATGAGAATGTGCTTGCTTACAGCAACGTGCTATATGTTCTGAATGCCCGAATTGGGAATCTGTGTCAAATCTTTGTTAGGAATTATGTGATCCTTACTAGCTGGAAGTAAGGGAGTTGGGGCATGAAGTTATTTCCAGAGGTAGAACACATACCAAGTTTAGCTCAGTTCTGGGCATCTTTGAAATACCTATACAAACTTGTTCCTACATAGTAACTTGCAACTTTGAATGAGAATGTGCTTGCTTGCAGCAACGTGCTATATGTTCTGAATGCCCGAATTGGGAATCTGTGTCAAAACTTTGTTAGGAATTATGTGATCCTTACTAGCTGAAAGTAAGGGAGATGGGGCAAGAAGTTATTTCTAGGAGTTGGAGACATACCAACTTTAGCTCAGTTCTGGGCATCTTTGAAATACCTATACTAACTTGTTCCTACATAGTAACTTGCAACTTTGAATGAGAATGTGCTTGCTTACAGCAACGCACTATGTTCTGAATGCCCGAATAGGGAATCTGTGTCAAAACTTTGTTAGGAATTATGTGATCCTTTCTAGCTGGAAGTAAGGGAGATGGGGCATGAAGTTATTTCTAGGAGTTGGACACATAACAAGTTTAGCTCAGTTCTGGGCATCTTTGAAATACCTATACAAACTTGTTCCTACATAGTAACTTGCAACTTTGACTGAGAATGTGCTTGCTTACAGCAACGTGCTATAAGTTCTGAATGCCTGAATTGGGAATCTGTGTCAAAATTTGTTAGGAATTATGTGATCCTTACTAGATGGAAGTAAGGGAGATGGGGCATGAAGTTATTTCTAGGAGTTGGAGAAATACCAAGTTTAGCTCAGTTCTGGGCATCTTTGAAATACCTATACAAACTTGTTCCTACATAGTAACTTGCAACATTGAATGAGAATGTGCTTGCTTACAGCAACGTGCTATATATTCTGAATGCCCGAATAGGGAATCTGTGTCAAAACTTTGTAAGGAATTATGTGATCCTTACTAGCTGGAAGTAAGGGAGTTGGGGCATGAAGTTATTTCTAGGATTTGGAGACATAACAAGTTTAGCTCAGTTCTGGGCATCTTTGAAATTCCTATACAAACTTGTTACTACATAGTAACTTGCAACTTTGAATGAGAATGTGCTTACTTGCAGCAACGTGCTATATGTTCTGAATGCCCGAATTGGGAATCTGTGTCAAAACTTTGTTAGGAATTATGTGATCCTTACTAGCTGGAAGAAAGGGAGATGGGGCATGAAGTTATTTCTAGGAGTTGGAGACATACCAAGTTTAGCTCAGTTCTGGGCATCTTTGAAATACCTATACAAACTTGTTACAACATAGTACCTTGCATCTTTGAATGAGAATGTGCTTGCTTACAGCAACGTGCTATATGTACTGAATGCCCGAATTGGGAATCTGTGTCAAATCTTTGTTAGGTATTATGTGATCCTTACTAGCTGGAAGTAAGGGAGATGGCGCATGAAGTTATTTCTAGAGGTTGGACACATACAACGTTTAGCTCAGTTCTGGGCATCTTTGAAATACCTATACAAACTTGTTCCTACATAGTAACTTGCAACTTTGAATGAGAATGTGCTTGCTTACAGCAACGTGCTATATGTTCTGAATGCCCGAATAGGGAATCTGTGTCAAAACTTTGTTAGGAATTATGTGATCCTTACTAGATGGAAGTAAGGGACATGGGGCATGAAGTTATTTCTAGGAGTTGGAGACATACAACGTTTAGCTCAGTTCTGGGCATCTTTCAAATACCTATACAAACTTGTTCCTACATAGGTACTTGCAACTTTGAATGAGAATGTGCTTGCTTACAGCAACGTGCTATATGTTCTGCATGCCCGAATTGGGAATCTGTGTCAAAACTTTGTTAGGAATTATGTGATCCTTACTAGATGGAAGTAAGGGAGATGGGGCATGAAGTTATTTCTAGGAGTTGGAGACATACAACGTTTAGGTCAGTTCTGGGCATCTTTGAAATACCTATACAAACTTGTTCCTACATAGTAACTTGCATCTTTGAATGAGAATGTGCTTGCTTACAGCAACGTGCTATATGTTCTGAATGCCCGAATTGTGAATCTGTGTCAAAACTTTGTTAGGAATTATGTGATCCTTACTAGCTGGAAGTAAGGGAGATGGGTCATGAAATTATTTCTAGGAATTGGACACATACCAAGTTTAGCTCAGTTCTGGGCATCTTTGAAATACCTATACAAACTTGTTCCTACATAGTAACTTGCAACTTTGAACGAGAATGTGCTTGCTTACAGCAACGTGCTATATGTTCTGAATGCCCGAATTGGGAATCTGTGTCAAAACTTTGTTAGAAATTATGTGATCCTTACTAGCTGGAAGTAAGGGAGATGGGGCATGAAATTATTTCTAGGAGTTCGACACATACCAAGTTTAGCTCAGTTCTGGGCATCTTTGAAACACCTATACAAACTGGTTCCTACATTGTAACTTGCAACTTTGAATGAGAATGTGCTTGCTTGCAGCAACGTGCTATATGTTCTGAATGCCCGAATTGGGAATCTGTGTCAAAACTTTGTTAGGAATTATGTGATCCTTACTAGCTGGAAGTAAGGGAGAGGGGGCATGAAGTTATTTCTAGGAGTTGGACACATACCAAGTTTAGCTCAGTTCTGGGCATCTTTGAAATACCTATACAAACTTGTTCCTACATAGTAACTTGCATCTTTGAAAGAGAATGTGCCTGCTTACAGCAACGTGCTATATGTTCTGAATGCCCGAATTGGGAATCTGTGTCAAAACTTTGTTAGGAATTATGTGATCCTTACTAGCTGGAAGAAAGGGAGATTTGGCATGAAGTTATTTCTAGGAGTTGGAGACATACCAACTTTAGCTCAGTTCTGGGCATCTTTGAAATACCTATACAAACTTGTTCCTACATAGTAACTTGCAACTTTGAATGAGAATGTGCTTGCTTACAGCAACGTGCTATATGTTCTGAATGCCCGAATTAGGAATCTGTGTCAAAACTTTGTTAGAAATTATGTGATCCTTACTAGATGGAAGTAAGTGAGATGGGGCATGAAGTTATTTCTAGGAGTTGGTGACATACCAATTTAGCTCACTTCTGGGCATCTTTGAAATACCTATACAAACTTGTACCTACATAGTAACTTGCATCTTTGAATGAGAATGTGCTTGCTTACAGCAACGTGCTATATGTTCTGAATCCCCGAATTGGGAATATGTGTCAAAACTTTGTTAGGAATTATGTGATCCTTAATAGCTGGAAGTAAGTGAGATGGGGCATGAAGTTATTTCTAGGAGTTGGAGACATACCAAGTTCATCTAAGTTCTGGGCATCTTTGAAAGTCCTATTCAAACTTGTTCCTACATAGTAACTTGCAACTTTGAATGAGAATGTGCTTGCTTACAGCAACGTGCTATATGTTCTGAATGCCCGAATTGAGAATCTGTGTCAAAACTTTGTTAGGAATTATGTGATCCTTACTAGCTGGAAGTAAGGTAGTTGGGGCATGAAGTTATATCTAGGAGTTGGACTCATACCAAGTTTAGCTCAGTTCTGGGCATCTTTGAAATACCTATACAAACTTGTTCCTACATAGTAACTTGCAACTTTGAATGAGAATGTGCTTGCTTACAGCAACGTGCTATATATTCTGAATGCCCGAATTGGGAATCTGTGTCAAAACTTTGTTAGGAATTATGTGATCCTTACTAGATGGAAGTAAGGGAGATGGGGCATGATGTTATTTCTAGGAGTTGGACACATACAACGTTTAGCTCAGTTCTGGGCATCTTTGAAATACCTATACAAACTTGTTCCTACATAGTAACTTGCAACTTTGAATGAGAATGTGCTTGCTTACAGCAACGTGCTATATGTTCTGAATGCCCGAATAGGGAATCTGTGTCAAAACTTTGTTAGGAATTATGTGATCCTTACTAGCTGGAAGTAAGGGAGATGGGGCATGAAGGTATTTCTAGGAGTTGGACACATACCAAGTTTAGCACAGTTCTGGGCATCTTTGAAATACCTATAGAAACTTGTTCCTACATAGTAACTTGCAACTTTGAATGAGAATGTGCTTGCTTACAGCAACGTGCTATATGTTCTGAATGCCTGAATTTGGAATCTGTGTCAAAATTTGTTAGGAATTATGTGATCCTTACTAGATGGAAGTAAGGGAGATGGGGCATGAAGTTATTTCTAGGAGTTGGAGACATACCAAGTTTAGCTCAGTTCTGGGCATCTTTGAAATACCTATACAAACTTGTTCCTACATAGTAACTTGCAACATTGAATGAGAATGTGCTTGCTTACAGCAACGTGCTATATATTCTGAATGCCCGAATAGGGAATCTGTGTCAAATCTTTGTAAGGAATTATGTGATCCTCACTAGCTGGAAGTAAGTGAGATGGGGCATGAAGTTATTTCTAGGAGTGGGAGAGATACCAAGTTCATCTAAGTTCTGGGCATCTTTGAAAGTCCTATTCAAACTTGTTCCTACATAGTAACTTGCAACTTTGAATGAGAATGTGCTTGCTTACAGCAACGTGCTATATGTTCTGAATGCCCGAATTGGGAATCTGTGTCAAATCTTTGTTAGGAATTATGTGATCCTTACTAGCTGGAAGTAAGGGAGTTGGGGCATGAAGTTATTTCCAGAGGTAGAACACATACCAAGTTTAGCTCAGTTCTGGGCATCTTTGAAATACCTATACAAACTTGTTCCTACATAGTAACTTGCAACTTTGAATGAGAATGTGCTTGCTTACAGCAACGTGCTATAAGTTCTGAATGCCTGAATTGGGAATCTGTGTCAAAATTTGTTAGGAATTATGTGATCCTTACTAGATGGAAGTAAGGGAGATGGGGCATGAAGTTATTTCTAGGAGTTGGAGAAATACCAAGTTTAGCTCAGTTCTGGGCATCTTTGAAATACCTATACAAACTTGTTCCTACATAGTAACTTGCAACATTGAATGAGAATGTGCTTGCTTACAGCAACGTGCTATATATTCTGAATGCCCGAATAGGGAATCTGTGTCAAAACTTTGTAAGGAATTATGTGATCCTTACTAGCTGGAAGTAAGGGAGTTGGGGCATGAAGTTATTTCTAGGATTTGGAGACATAACAAGTTTAGCTCAGTTCTGGGCATCTTTGAAATTCCTATACAAACTTGTTACTACATAGTAACTTGCAACTTTGAATGAGAATGTGCTTACTTGCAGCAACGTGCTATATGTTCTGAATGCCCGAATTGGGAATCTGTGTCAAAACTTTGTTAGGAATTATGTGATCCTTACTAGCTGGAAGAAAGGGAGATGGGGCATGAAGTTATTTCTAGGAGTTGGAGACATACCAAGTTTAGCTCAGTTCTGGGCATCTTTGAAATACCTATACAAACTTGTTACAACATAGTACCTTGCATCTTTGAATGAGAATGTGCTTGCTTACAGCAACGTGCTATATGTACTGAATGCCCGAATTGGGAATCTGTGTCAAATCTTTGTTAGGTATTATGTGATCCTTACTAGCTGGAAGTAAGGGAGATGGCGCATGAAGTTATTTCTAGAGGTTGGACACATACAACGTTTAGCTCAGTTCTGGGCATCTTTGAAATACCTATACAAACTTGTTCCTACATAGTAACTTGCAACTTTGAATGAGAATGTGCTTGCTTACAGCAACGTGCTATATGTTCTGAATGCCCGAATAGGGAATCTGTGTCAAAACTTTGTTAGGAATTATGTGATCCTTACTAGATGGAAGTAAGGGACATGGGGCATGAAGTTATTTCTAGGAGTTGGAGACATACAACGTTTAGCTCAGTTCTGGGCATCTTTGAAATACCTATACAAACTTGTTCCTACATAGGTACTTGCAACTTTGAATGAGAATGTGCTTGCTTACAGCAACGTGCTATATGTTCTGAATGCCCGAATTGGGTATCTGTGTCAAAACTTTGTTAGGAATTATGTGATCCTTACTAGCTGGAAGTAAGGGAGTTGGGGCATGAAGTTATTTCTAGAGGTAGAAAACATACCAACTTTAGCTCAGTTCTGGGCATCTTTGAAATACCTATACAAACTTGTTCCTACATAGTAACTTGCAACCTTTAATGAGAATGTACTTGCTTGCAGCAACGTGCTATATGTTCTGAATGCCCGAATTGGGAATCTGTGTCAAAACTTTGTTAGGAATTATGTGATCCTTACTAGATGGAAGTAAGGGAGATGGGGCATGAAGTTATTTCTAGGAGTTGGAGACATACAACGTTTAGCTCAGTTCTGGGCATCTTTGAAATACCTATAGAAACTTGTTCCTACATAGTAATTTGCAACTTTGAATGAGAATGTGCTTGCTTACAGCAACGTGCTATATGTTCTGAATGCCCGAATTGGGAATCTGTGTCAAAACTTTGTTAGGAATTATGTGATCCTTACTAGATGGAAGTAAGGGAGATGGGGAATGAAGTTATTTCTAGGAGTTGGAGACATACAACGGTTAGCTCAGTTCTGGGCATCTTTGAAATACCTATACTAACTTGTTCCTACATAGTAACTTGCAACTTTGAATGAGAATGTGCTTGCTTACAGCAACGTGCTATATGTTCTGAATGCCCGAATTGGGAATCTGTGTCAAAACTTTGTTAGGAATTATGTGATCCTTACTAGCTGGAAGTAAGGGAGATGGGACATGAAATTATTTCTATGAGTTGGACACATATCAAGTTTAGCTCAGTTCTGGGCATCTTTGAAATACCTATACAAACTTGTTCCTACATAGTAACTTGCAACTTTGAATGAGAATGTGCTTGCTTACAGCAACGTGCTATATGTTCTGAAAGCCCGAATTGGGAATCTGTGTCAAAACTTTGTTAGGAATTATGTGATCCTTACTAGATGGAAGTAAGGGAGATGGGGCATGAAGTTATTTCTAGAGGTTGGACACATACAACGTTTAGCTCAGTTCTGGGCATCTTTGAAATACCTATACAAACTTGTTCCTACATAGTAACTTGCAACTTTGAATGAGAATGTGCTTGCTTGCAGCAACGTGCTATATGTGCTGAATGCCCGAATTGGGAATCTGTGTCAAAACTTTGTTAGGAATTATGTGATCCTTACTAGCTGGAAGTAAGGGAGTTGGGGCATGAAGTTATTTCTAGAGGTAGAAAACATACCAAGTTTAGCTCAGTTCTGGGCATCTTTGAAATACATATACAAACTTGTTCCTACATAGTAACTTGCATCTTTGAATGAGAATGTGCTTGCTTACAGCAACGTGCTATATGTTCTGAATGCCCGAATAGGGAATCTGTGTCAAAACTTTGTAAGGAATTCTGTGATCCTTACTATCTGGAAGTAAGGGAGTTGGGGCATGAAGTTATTTCTAGGAGTTGGAGACATACCAAGTTTAGCTCAGTTCTGGGCATCTTTGAAATTCCTATACAAACTTGTTACTACATAGTAACTTGCAACTTTGAATGAGAATGTGCTTGCTTGCAGCAACGTGCTATATGTTCTGAATGCCCGAATTGGGAATCTGTGTCAAAACTTTGTTAGGAATTATGTAATCCTTACTAGCTGGAAGAAAGGGAGATGGGGCATGAAGTTATTTCTAGGAGTTTGAGACATACCAAATTTAGCTCAGTTCTGGGCATCTTTGAAATACCTATACAAACTTGTTACAACATACTAACTTGCATCTTTGAATGAGAATGTGCTTGCTTACAGCAACGTGCTATATGTACTGAATGCCCAAACTGGGAATCTGTGTCAAAACTTTGTTAGGTATTATGTGATCCTTACTAGCTGGAAGTACGGGAGATGGCGCATGAAGTTATTTCTAGAGGTTGGACACATACAACGTTTAGCTCAGTTCTGGGCATCTTTGAAATACCTATACAAACTTGTTCCTACATAGTAACTTGCAACTTTGAATGAGAATGTGTTTGCTTACAGCAACGTGCTATATGTTCTGAATGCCCGAATTGGGAATCTGTGTCAAAACTTTGTTAGGAATTATGTGATCCTTACTAGATGGAAGTAAGGGAGATGGGGCATGAAGTTATTTCTAGGAGTTGGAGACATACAACGTTTAGCTCAGTTCTGGGCATCTTTGAAATACCTATACAAACTTGTTCCTACATAGTAACTTGCAACTTTGAATGAGAATGTGCTTGCTTACAGCAACGTGCTATATGTTCTGAATGCCCGAATTGGGTATCTGTGTCAAAACTTTGTTAGGAATTATGTGATCCTTACTAGCTGGAAGTAAGGGAGTTGGGGCATGAAGTTATTTCTAGAGGTAGAAAACATACCAACTTTAGCTCAGTTCTGGGCATCTTTGAAATACCTATACAAACTTGTTCCTACATAGTAACTTGCAACTTTGAATGAGAATGTGCTTGCTTACAGCAACGTGCTATATGTTCTGAAAGCCCGAATTGGGAATCTGTGTCAAAACTTTGTTAGGAATTATGTGATCCTTACTAGCTGGAAGTAAGGGAGATGGGGCATGAAGTTATTTCTAGAGGTTGGACACATACAACGTTTAGCTCAGTTCTGGGCATCTTTGAAATACCTATACAAACTTGTTCCTACATAGTAACTTGCAACTTTGAATGAGAATGTGCTTGCTTGCAGGAACGTGCTATATGTGCTGAATGCCCGAATTGGGAATCTGTGTCAAAACTTTGTTAGGAATTATGTGATCCTTACTAGCTGGAAGTAAGGGAGTTGGGGCATGAAGTTATTTCTAGAGGTAGAAAACATACCAAGTTTAGCTCAGTTCTGGGCATCTTTGAAATACCTATACAAACTTGTTCCTACATAGTAACTTGCAACTTTGAATGAGAATGTGCTTGCTTACAGCAACGTGCTATATGTTCTGAATGCCCGAATTGGGAATCTGTGTGAAAACTTTGTTAGGAATTATGTGATCCTTACTAGATGGAAGTAAGGGAGATGGGGAATGAAGTTATTTCTAGGAGTTGGAGACATACAACGTTTAGCTCAGTTCTGGGCATCTTTGAAATACCTATACTAACTTGTTCCTACATAGTAACTTGCAACTTTGAATGAGAATGTGCTTGCTTACAGCAACGCACTATGTTCTGAATGCCCGAATAGGGAATCTGTGTCAAAACTTTGTTAAGAATTATGTGATCCTTACTAGCTGGAAGTAAGGGAGATGGGTCATGAAGTTATTTCTAGGAGTTGGACACATACCAAGTTTAGCTCAGTTCTGGGCATCTTTGAAATACCTATACAAACTTGTTCCTACATAGTAACTTGCAACTTTGAATGAGAATGTGCTTGCTTGCAGCAACGTGCTATATGTTCTGAATGCCCGAATTGGGAATCTGTGTCAAAACTTTGTTAGGAATTATGTGATCCTTACTAGCTGGAAGTAAGGGAGTTGGGGCATGAAGTTATTTCTAGGAGTTGGACACATACCAAGTTTAGCTCAGTTCTGGGCATCTTTGAAATACCTATACAAACTTGTTCCTACATAGTAACTTGCAACTTTGAATGAGAATGTGCTTGCTTACAGCAACGAGCTATATGTTCTGAATGCGCGAATTGGGAATGTGTGTCAAAACTTTGTTAGGAATTATGTGATCCTTACTAGCTGGAAGTAAGGGAGTTGGGGCATGAAGTTATTTCCAGAGGTAGAACACATACCAAGTTTAGCTCAGTTCTGGGCATCTTTGAAATACCTATACAAACTTGTTCCTACATAGTAACTTGCAACTTTGAATGAGAATGTGCTTGCTTGCAGCAACGTGCTATATGTTCTGAATGCCCGAATTGGGAATCTGTGTCAAAACTTTGTTAGGAATTATGTGATCCTCACTAACTGGAAGTAAGGGAGTTGGGGCATGAAGTTATTTCTAGGAGTTCGACACATACCAAGTTTAGCTCAGATCTGGGCATCTTTGAAATACCTATACAAACTTGTTCCTACATAGTAACTTGCAACTTTGAATGAGAATGTGCTTGCTTACAGCAACGTGCTATATGTTCTGAATGCCCGAATAGGGAATCTGTGTCAAAACTTTGTTAGGAATTATGTGATCCTTACTAGCTGGAAGTAAGGGAGTTGGGTCATGAAGTTATTTATAGAGATAGAAAACATACCAACTTTAGCTCAGTTCTGGGCATCTTTGAAATACCTATACTAACTTGTTCCTATATAGTAACTTGCAACTTTGAATGAGAATGTGCTTGCTTACAGCAACGTGCTATATGTTCTGAATGCCCGAATTGGGAATCTGTGTCAAAACTTTGTTAGGAATTATGTGATCCTTACTAGATGGAAGTAAGGGAGATGGGGCATGAAGTTATTTCTAGGAGTTGGAGAAATACCAAGTTTAGCTCAGTTCTGGGCATCTTTGAAATACCTATACAAACTTGTTCCTACATATTAACTTGCAACTTTGAATGAGAATGTGCTTGCTTACAGCAACGTACTATATGTTCTGAATGCCCGAATTGGGAATCTGTGTCAAAACTTTGTTAGGAATTATGTGATCCTTACTAGATGGAAGTAAGGGAGATGGGGCATGAAGTTATTTCTAGGAGTTGGAGAAATACCAAGTTTAGCTCAGTTCTGGGCATCTTTGAAATACCTATACAAACTTGTTCCTACATATTAACTTGCATCTTTGAATGAGAATGTGCTTGCTTACAGCAACGTACTATATGTTCTGAATGCCCGAATTGGGAATCTGTGTCAAAACTTTGTTAGGAATTATGTGATCCTTACTAGATGGAAGTAAGGGAGATGGGGCATGAAGTTATTTCTAGGAGTTGGAGAAATACCAAGTTTAGCTCAGTTCTGGGCATCTTTGAAAAACCTATACAAACTTGTTCCTACATAGTAACTTGCATCTTTGAATGAGAATGTGCTTGCTTACAGCAACGTACTATATGTTCTGAATGCCCGAATTGGGAATCTGTGTCAAAACTTTGTTAGGAATTATGTGATCCTTACTAGCTGGAAGTAAGGGAGATGGGTCATGAAATTATTTCTAGGAATTGGACACATACCAAGTTTAGCTCAGTTCTGGGCATCTTTGAAATACCTATACAAACTTGTTCCTACATAGTAACTTGCAACTTTGAACGAGAATGTGCTTGCTTACAGCAACGTGCTATATGTTCTGAATGCCCGAATTGGGAATCTGTGTCAAAACTTTGTTAGAAATTATGTGATCCTTACTAGCTGGAAGTAAGGGAGATGGGGCATGAAATTATTTCTAGGAGTTCGACACATACCAAGTTTAGCTCAGTTCTGGGCATCTTTGAAATACCTATACAAACTGGTTCCTACATTGTAACTTGCAACTTTGAATGAGAATGTGCTTGCTTGCAGCAACGTGCTATATGTTCTGAATGCCCGAATTGGGAATCTGTGTCAAAACTTTGTTAGGAATTATGTGATCCTTACTAGCTGGAAGTAAGGGAGAGGGGGCATGAAGTTATTTCTAGGAGTTGGACACATACCAAGTTTAGCTCAGTTCTGGGCATCTTTGAAATAACTATACAAACTTGTTCCTACATAGTAACTTGCATCTTTGAATGAGAATGTGCCTGCTTACAGCAACGTGCTATATGTTCTGAATGCCCGAATTGGGAATCTGTGTCAAAACTTTGTTAGGAATTATGTGATCCTTACTAGCTGGAAGAAAGGGAGATTTGGCATGAAGTTATTTCTAGGAGTTGGAGACATACCAACTTTAGCTCAGTTCTGGGCATCTTTGAAATACCTATACAAACTTGTTCCTACATAGTAACTTGCAACTTTGAATGAGAATGTGCTTGCTTACAGCAACGTGCTATATGTTCTGAATGCCCGAATTAGGAATCTGTGTCAAAACTTTGTTAGAAATTATGTGATCCTTACTAGATGGAAGTAAGTGAGATGGGGCATGAAGTTATTTCTAGGAGTTGGTGACATACCAATTTAGCTCACTTCTGGGCATCTTTGAAATACCTATACAAACTTGTACCTACATAGTAACTTGCATCTTTGAATGAGAATGTGCTTGCTTACAGCAACGTGCTATATGTTCTGAATCCCCGAATTGGGAATATGTGTCAAAACTTTGTTAGGAATTATGTGATCCTTAATAGCTGGAAGTAAGTGAGATGGGGCATGAAGTTATTTCTAGGAGTTGGAGACATACCAAGTTCATCTAAGTTCTGGGCATCTTTGAAAGTCCTATTCAAACTTGTTCCTACATAGTAACTTGCAACTTTGAATGAGAATGTGCTTGCTTACAGCAACGTGCTATATGTTCTGAATGCCCGAATTGGGAATCTGTGTCAAAACTTTGTTAGGAATTATGTGATCCTTACTAGCTGGAAGTAAGGTAGTTGGGGCATGAAGTTATATCTAGGAGTTGGACTCATACCAAGTTTAGCTCAGTTCTGGGCATCTTTGAAATACCTATACAAACTTGTTCCTACATAGTAACTTGCAACTTTGAATGAGAATGTGCTTGCTTACAGCAACGTGCTATATATTCTGAATGCCCGAATTGGGAATCTGTGTCAAAACTTTGTTAGGAATTATGTGATCCTTACTAGATGGAAGTAAGGGAGATGGGGCATGATGTTATTTCTAGTAGTTGGACACATACAACGTTTAGCTCAGTTCTGGGCATCTTTGAAATACCTATACAAACTTGTTCCTACATAGTAACTTGCAACTTTGAATGAGAATGTGCTTGCTTACAGCAACGTGCTATATGTTCTGAATGCCCGAATAGGGAATCTGTGTCAAAACTTTGTTAGGAATTATGTGATCCTTACTAGCTGGAAGTAAGGGAGATGGGGCATGAAGGTATTTCTAGGAGTTGGACACATACCAAGTTTAGCACAGTTCTGGGCATCTTTGAAATACCTATAGAAACTTGTTCCTACATAGTAACTTGCAACTTTGAATGAGAATGTGCTTGCTTACAGCAACGTGCTATATGTTCTGAATGCCTGAATTTGGAATCTGTGTCAAAATTTGTTAGGAATTATGTGATCCTTACTAGATGGAAGTAAGGGAGATGGGGCATGAAGTTATTTCTAGGAGTTGGAGACATACCAAGTTTAGCTCAGTTCTGGGCATCTTTGAAATACCTATACAAACTTGTTCCTACATAGTAACTTGCAACATTGAATGAGAATGTGCTTGCTTACAGCAACGTGCTATATATTCTGAATGCCCGAATAGGGAATCTGTGTCAAATCTTTGTAAGGAATTATGTGATCCTCACTAGCTGGAAGTAAGTGAGATGGGGCATGAAGTTATTTCTAGGAGTGTGAGAGATACCAAGTTCATCTAAGTTCTGGGCATCTTTGAAAGTCCTATTCAAACTTGTTCCTACATAGTAACTTGCAACTTTGAATGAGAATGTGCTTGCTTACAGAAACGTGCTATATGTTCTGAATGCCCGAATTGGGAATCTGTGTCAAATCTTTGTTAGGAATTATGTGATCCTTACTAGCTGGAAGTAAGGGAGTTGGGGCATGAAGTTATTTCCAGAGGTAGAACACATACCAAGTTTAGCTCAGTTCTGGGCATCTTTGAAATACCTATACAAACTTGTTCCTACATAGTAACTTGCAACTTTGAATGAGAATGTGCTTGCTTGCAGCAACGTGCTATATGTTCTGAATGCCCGAATTGGGAATCTGTGTCAAAACTTTGTTAGGAATTATGTGATCCTTACTAGCTGAAAGTAAGGGAGATGGGGCAAGAAGTTATTTCTAGGAGTTGGAGACATAGCAACTTTAGCTCAGTTCTGGGCATCTTTGAAATACCTATACTAACTTGTTCCTACATAGTAACTTGCAACTTTGAATGAGAATGTGCTTGCTTACAGCAACGCACTATGTTCTGAATGCCCGAATAGGGAATCTGTGTCAAAACTTTGTTAGGAATTATGTGATCCTTTCTAGCTGGAAGTAAGGGAGATGGGGCATGAAGTTATTTCTAGGAGTTGGACACATACCAAGTTTAGCTCAGTTCTGGGCATCTTTGAAATACCTATACAAACTTGTTCCTACATAGTAACTTGCAACTTTGACTGAGAATGTGCTTGCTTACAGCAACGTGCTATAAGTTCTGAATGCCTGAATTGGGAATCTGTGTCAAAATTTGTTAGGAATTATGTGATCCTTACTAGATGGAAGTAAGGGAGATGGGGCATGAAGTTATTTCTAGGAGTTGGAGAAATACCAAGTTTAGCTCAGTTCTGGGCATCTTTGAAATACCTATACAAACTTGTTCCTACATAGTAACTTGCAACATTGAATGAGAATGTGCTTGCTTACAGCAACGTGCTATATATTCTGAATGCCCGAATAGGGAATCTGTGTCAAAACTTTGTAAGGAATTATGTGATCCTTACTAGCTGGAAGTAAGGGAGTTGGGGCATGAAGTTATTTCTAGGATTTGGAGACATAACAAGTTTAGCTCAGTTCTGGGCATCTTTGAAATTCCTATACAAACTTGTTACTACATAGTAACTTGCAACTTTGAATGAGAATGTGCTTACTTGCAGCAACGTGCTATATGTTCTGAATGCCCGAATTGGGAATCTGTGTCAAAACTTTGTTAGGAATTATGTGATCCTTACTAGCTGGAAGAAAGGGAGATGGGGCATGAAGTTATTTCTAGGAGTTGGAGACATACCAAGTTTAGCTCAGTTCTGGGCATCTTTGAAATACCTATACAAACTTGTTACAACATAGTACCTTGCATCTTTGAATGAGAATGTGCTTGCTTACAGCAACGTGCTATATGTTCTGAATGCCCGAATTGGGTATCTGTGTCAAAACTTTGTTAGGAATTATGTGATCCTTACTAGCTGGAAGTAAGGGAGTTGGGGCATGAAGTTATTTCTAGAGGTAGAAAACATACCAACTTTAGCTCAGTTCTGGGCATCTTTGAAATACCTATACAAACTTGTTCCTACATAGTAACTTGCAACCTTTAATGAGAATGTACTTGCTTGCAGCAACGTGCTATATGTTCTGAATGCCCGAATTGGGAATCTGTGTCAAAACTTTGTTAGGAATTATGTGATCCTTACTAGATGGAAGTAAGGGAGATGGGGCATGAAGTTATTTCTAGGAGTTGGAGACATACAACGTTTAGCTCAGTTCTGGGCATCTTTGAAATACCTATAGAAACTTGTTCCTACATAGTAATTTGCAACTTTGAATGAGAATGTGCTTGCTTACAGCAACGTGCTATATGTTCTGAATGCCCGAATTGGGAATCTGTGTCAAAACTTTGTTAGGAATTATGTGATCCTTACTAGATGGAAGTAAGGGAGATGGGGAATGAAGTTATTTCTAGGAGTTGGAGACATACAACGTTTAGCTCAGTTCTGGGCATCTTTGAAATACCTATACTAACTTGTTCCTACATAGTAACTTGCAACTTTGAATGAGAATGTGCTTGCTTACAGCAACGTGCTATATGTTCTGAATGCCCGAATTGGGAATCTGTGTCAAAACTTTGTTAGGAATTATGTGATCCTTACTAGCTGGAAGTAAGGGAGATGGGGCATGAAATTATTTCTATGAGTTGGACACATATCAAGTTTAGCTCAGTTCTGGGCATCTTTGAAATACCTATACAAACTTGTTCCTACATAATAACTTGCAACATTGAATGAGAATGTGCTTGCTTACAGCAACGTGCTATATGTTCTGAATGCCCGAATTGGGATTCTGTGTCAAAAACTTTGTTAGAAATTATGTGATCCTTACTAGATGAAAGTAAGGGAGTTGGGGCATGAAGTTATTTCTAGAGGTAGAACACATACCAATTTTAGCTCAGTTCTGGGCATCTTTGAAATACCTATACAAACTTGTTCCTACATAGTAACTTGCAACTTTGAATGAGAATGTGCTTGCTTACAGCAACGTGCTATATGTTCTGAAAGCCCGAATTGGGAATCTGTGTTAAAACTTTGTTAGGAATTATGTGATCCTTACTAGATGGAAGTAAGGGAGATGGGGCATGAAGTTATTTCTAGAGGTTGGACACATACAACGTTTAGCTCAGTTCTGGGCATCTTTGAAATAACTATACAAACTTGTTCCTACATAGTAACTTGCAACTTTGAATGAGAATGTCCTTGCTTGCAGCAACGTGCTATATGTGCTGAATGCCCGAATTGGGAATCTGTGTCAAAACTTTGTTAGGAATTATGTGATCCTTACTAGCTGGAAGTAAGGGAGTTGGGGCATGAAGTTATTTCTAGAGGTAGAAAACATACCAAGTTTAGCTCAGTTCTGGGCATCTTTGAAATACCTATACAAACTTGTTCCTACATAGTAACTTGCATCTTTGAATGAGAATGTGCTTGCTTACAGCAACGTGCTATATATTCTGAATGCCCGAATAGGGAATCTGTGTCAAAACTTTGTAAGGAATTATGTGATCCTTACTATCTGGAAGTAAGGGAGTTGGGGCATGAAGTTATTTCTAGGAGTTGGAGACATACCAAGTTTAGCTCAGTTCTGGGCATCTTTGAAATTCCTATACAAACTTGTTACTACATAGTAACTTGCAACTTTGAATGAGAATGTGCTTGCTTGCAGCAACGTGCTATATGTTCTGAATGCCCGAATTGGGAATCTGTGTCAAAACTTTGTTAGGAATTATGTAATCCTTACTAGCTGGAAGAAAGGGAGATGGGGCATGAAGTTATTTCTAGGAGTTTGAGACATACCAAATTTAGCTCAGTTCTGGGCATCTTTGAAATACCTATACAAACTTGTTACAACATACTAACTTGCATCTTTGAATGAGAATGTGCTTGCTTACAGCAACGTGCTATATGTACTGAATGCCCAAATTGGGAATCTGTGTCAAAACTTTGTTAGGTATTATGTGATCCTTACTAGCTGGAAGTACGGGAGATGGCGCATGAAGTTATTTCTAGAGGTTGGACACATACAACGTTTAGCTCAGTTCTGGGCATCTTTGAAATACCTATACAAACTTGTTCCTACATAGTAACTTGCAACTTTGAATGAGAATGTGATTGCTTACAGCAACGTGCTATATGTTCTGAATGCCCGAATTGGGAATCTGTGTCAAAACTTTGTTAGGAATTATGTGATCCTTACTAGATGGAAGTAAGGGAGATGGGGCATGAAGTTATTTCTAGGAGTTGGAGACATACAACTTTTAGCTCAGTTCTGGGCATCTTTGAAATACCTATACAAACTTGTTCCTACATAGTAACTTGCAACTTTGAATGAGAATGTGCTTGCTTACAGCAACGTGCTATATGTTCTGAATGCCCGAATTGGGTATCTGTGTCAAAACTTTGTTAGGAATTATGTGATCCTTACTAGCTGGAAGTAAGGGAGTTGGGGCATGAAGTTATTTCTAGAGGTAGAAAACATACCAACTTTAGCTCAGTTCTGGGCATCTTTGAAATACCTATACAAACTTGTTCCTACATAGTAACTTGCAACTTTGAATGAGAATGTGCTTGCTTACAGCAACGTGCTATATGTTCTGAAAGCCCGAATTGGGAATCTGTGTCAAAACTTTGTTAGGAATTATGTGATCCTTACTAGCTGGAAGTAAGGGAGATGGGGCATGAAGTTATTTCTAGAAGTTGGACACATACAACGTTTAGCTCAGTTCTGGGCATCTTTGAAATACCTATACAAACTTGTTCCTACATAGTAACTTGCAACTTTGAATGAGAATGTGCTTGCTTGCAGCAACGTGCTATATGTGCTGAATGCCCGAATTGGGAATCTGTGTCAAAACTTTGTTAGGAATTATGTGATCCTTACTAGCTGGAAGTAAGGGAGTTGGGGCATGAAGTTATTTCTAGAGGTAGAAAACATACCAAGTTTAGCTCAGTTCTGGGCATCTTTGAAATACCTATACAAACTTGTTCCTACATAGTAACTTGCAACTTTGAATGAGAATGTGCTTGCTTACAGCAACGTGCTATATGTTCTGAATGCCCGAATTGGGAATCTGTGTCAAAACTTTGTTAGGAATTATGTGATCCTTACTAGATGGAAGTAAGGGAGATGGGGAATGAAGTTATTTCTAGGAGTTGGAGACATACAACGTTTAGCTCAGTTCTGGGCATCTTTGAAATACCTATACTAACTTGTTCCTACATAGTAACTTGCAACTTTGAATGAGAATGTGCTTGCTTACAGCAACGCACTATGTTCTGAATGCCCGAATAGGGAATCTGTGTCAAAACTTTGTTAAGAATTATGTGATCCTTACTAGCTGGAAGTAAGGGAGATGGGTCATGAAGTTATTTCTAGGAGTTGGACACATACCAAGTTTAGCTCAGTTCTGGGCATCTTTGAGATACCTATACAAACTTGTTCCTACATAGTAACTTGCAACTTTGAATGAGAATGTGCTTGCTTGCAGCAACGTGCTATATGTTCTGAATGCCCGAATTGGGAATCTGTGTCAAAACTTTGTTAGGAATTATGTGATCCTTACTAGCTGGAAGTAAGGGAGTTGGGGCATGAAGTTATTTCTAGGAGTTGGACACATACCAAGTTTAGCTCAGTTCTGGGCATCTTTGAAATACCTATACAAACTTGTTCCTACATAGTAACTTGCAACTTTGAATGAGAATGTGCTTGCTTACAGCAACGAGCTATATGTTCTGAATGCGCGAATTGGGAATGTGTGTCAAAACTTTGTTAGGAATTATGTGATCCTTACTAGCTGGAAGTAAGGGAGTTGGGGCATGAAGTTATTTCCAGAGGTAGAACACATACCAAGTTTAGCTCAGTTCTGGGCATCTTTGAAATACCTATACAAACTTGTTCCTACATAGTAACTTGCAACTTTGAATGAGAATGTGCTTGCTTGCAGCAACGTGCTATATGTTCTGAATGCCCGAATTGGGAATCTGTGTCAAAACTTTGTTAGGAATTATGTGATCCTCACTAACTGGAAGTAAGGGAGTTGGGGCATGAAGTTATTTCTAGGAGTTCGACACATACCAAGTTTAGCTCAGATCTGGGCATCTTTGAAATACCTATACAAACTTGTTCCTACATAGTAACTTGCAACTTTGAATGAGAATGTGCTTGCTTACAGCAACGTGCTATATGTTCTGAATGCCCGAATTGGGAATCTGTGTCAAAACGATGTTAGGAATTATGTGATCCTTACTAGCTGGAAGTAAGGGGCATGGGGCATGAAGTTATTTCTAGAGGTTGGACACATACAACGTTTAGCTCAGTTCTGGGCATCTTTGAAATACCTATACAAACTTGTTCCTACATAGTAACTTGCAACTTTGAATGAGAATGTGCTTGCTTACAGCAACGTGCTATATGTTCTGAATGCCCGAATAGGGAATCTGTGTCAAAACTTTGTTAGGAATTATGTGATCCTTACTAGCTGGAAGTAAGGGAGTTGGGTCATGAAGTTATTTATAGAGGTAGAAAACATACCAACTTTAGCTCAGTTCTGAGCATCTTTGAAATACCTATACAAACTTGTTCCTACATAGTAACTTGCAACCTTTAATGAGAATGTGCTTGCTTGCAGCAACGTGCTATATGTTCTGAATGCCCGAATTGGGAATCTGTGTCAAAACTTTGTTAGGAATTATGTGATCCTTACTAGATGGAAGTAAGGGAGATGGGGCATGAAGTTATTTCTAGGAGTTGGAGACATACAACTTTTAGCTCAGGTCTGGGCATCTTTGAAATACCTATACAAACTTGTTCCTACATAGTAACTTGCAACTTTGAATGAGAATGTGCTTGCTTACAGCAACGTGCTATATGTTCTGAAGGCCCGAATTGGGAATCTGTGTCAAAACTTTGTTAGGAATTATGTGATCCTTAATAGATGGATGTAAGGGAGATGGGGAATGAAGTTATTTCTAGGAGTTGGAGACATACAACGTTTAGCTCAGTTCTGGGCATCTTTGAAATACCTATACTAACTTGTTCCTATATAGTAACTTGCAACTTTGAATGAGAATGTGCTTGCTTACAGCAACGTGCTATATGTTCTGAATGCCCGAATTGGGAATCTGTGTCAAAACTTTGTTAGGAATTATGTGATCCTTACTAGATGGAAGTAAGGGAGATGGGGCATGAAGTTATTTCTAGGAGTTGGAGAAATACCAAGTTTAGCTCAGTTCTGGGCATCTTTGAAATACCTATACAAACTTGTTCCTACATATTAACTTGCAACTTTGAATGAGAATGTGCTTGCTTACAGCAACGTACTATATGTTCTGAATGCCCGAATTGGGAATCTGTGTCAAAACTTTGTTAGGAATTATGTGATCCTTACTAGATGGAAGTAAGGGAGATGGGGCATGAAGTTATTTCTAGGAGTTGGACACATACCAAGTTTAGCTCAGTTCTGGGCATCTTTGAAATACCTATACAAACTTGTTCCTACATAGTAACTTGCAACTTTGAATGAGAATGTGCTTGCTTACAGCAACGTGCTATATGTTCTGAATGCCCGAATTGGGTATCTGTGTCAAAACTTTGTTAGGAATTATGTGATCCTTACTAGCTGGAAGTAAGGGAGTTGGGGCATGAAGTTATTTCTAGAGGTAGAAAACATACCAACTTTAGCTCAGTTCTGGGCATCTTTGAAATACCTATACAAACTTGTTCCTACATAGTAACTTGCAACTTTGAATGAGAATGTGCTTGCTTACAGCAACGTGCTATATGTTCTGAAAGCCCGAATTGGGAATCTGTGTCAAAACTTTGTTAGGAATTATGTGATCCTTACTAGATGGAAGTAAGGGAGATGGGGCATGAAGTTATTTCTAGAGGTTGGACACATACAACGTTTAGCTCAGTTCTGGGCATCTTTGAAATACCTATACAAACTTGTTCCTACATAGTAACTTGCAACTTTGAATGAGAATGTGCTTGCTTACAGCAACGTGCTATATGTTCTGAATGCCCGAATTGGGTATCTGTGTCAAAAGTTTGTTAGGAATTATGTGATCCTTACTAGCTGGAAGTAAGGGAGTTGGGGCATGAAGTTATTTCTAGAGGTAGAAAACATACCAACTTTAGCTCAGTTCTGGGCATCTTTGAAATACCTATACAAACTTGTTCCTACATAGTAACTTGCAACTTTGAATGAGAATGTGCTTGCTTACAGCAACGTGCTATATGTTCTGAAAGCCCGAATTGGGAATCTGTGTCAAAACTTTGTTAGGAATTATGTGATCCTTACTAGATGGAAGTAAGGGAGATGGGGCATGAAGTTATTTCTAGAGGTTGGACACATACAACGTTTAGCTCAGTTCTGGGCATCTTTGAAATACCTATACAAACTTGTTCCTACATAGTAACTTGCATCTTTGAATGAGAATGTGCTTGCTTGCAGCAACGTGCTATATGTGCTGAATGCCCGAATTGGGAATCTGTGTCAAAACTTTGTTAGGAATTATGTGATCCTTACTAGCTGGAAGTAAGGGAGTTGGGGCATGAAGTTATTTCTAGAGGTAGAAAACATACCAAGTTTAGCTCAGTTCTGGGCATCTTTGAAATACCTATACAAACTTGTTCCTACATAGTAACTTGCAACTTTGAATGAGAATGTGCTTGCTTACAGCAACGTGCTATATGTTCTGAATGCCCGAATTGGGAATCTGTGTCAAAACTTTGTTAGGAATTATGTGATCCTTACTAGATGGAAGTAAGGGAGATGGGGAATGAAGTTATTTCTAGGAGTTGGAGACATACAACGTTTAGCTCAGTTCTGGGCATCTTTGAAATACCTATACTAACTTGTTCCTACATAGTAACTTGCAACTTTGAATGAGAATGTGCTTGCTTACAGCAACGCACTATGTTCTGAATGCCCGAATAGGGAATCTGTGTCAAAACTTTGTTAAGAATTATGTGATCCTTACTAGCTGGAAGTAAGTGAGATGGGGCATGAAGTTATTTCTAGGAGTTGGACACATACCAAGTTTAGCTCAGTTCTGGGCATCTTTGAAATACCTATACAAACTTGTTCCTACATAGTAACTTGCAACTTTGAATGAGAATGTGCTTGCTTGCAGCAACGTGCGATATGTTCTGAATGCCCGAATTGGGAATCTGTGTCAAAACTTTGTTAGGAATTATGTGATCCTTACTAGCTGGAAGTAAGGGAGTTGGGGCATGAAGTTATTTCTAGGAGTTGGACACATACCAAGTTTAGCTCAGTTCTGGGCATCTTTGAAATACCTATACAAACTTGTTCCTACATAGTAACTTGCAACTTTGAATGAGAATGTGCTTGCTTACAGCAACGAGCTATATGTTCTGAATGCGCGAATTGGGAATGTGTGTCAAAACTTTGTTAGGAATTATGTGATCCTTACTAGCTGGAAGTAAGGGAGTTGGGGCATGAAGTTATTTCCAGAGGTAGAACACATACCAAGTTTAGCTCAGTTCTGGGCATCTTTGAAATACCTATACAAACTTGTTCCTACATAGTAACTTGCAACTTTGAATGAGAATGTGCTTGCTTGCAGCAACGTGCTATATGTTCTGAATGCCCGAATTCGGAATCTGTGTCAAAACTTTCTTAGGAATTATGTGATCCTCACTAACTGGAAGTAAGGGAGTTGGGGCATGAAGTTATTTCTAGGAGTTGGAGAAATACCAAGTTTAGCTCAGTTCTGGGCATCTTTGAAATACCTATACAAACTTGTTCCTACATATTAACTTGCAACTTTGAATGAGAATGTGCTTGCTTACAGCAACGTACTATATGTTCTGAATGCCCGAATTGGGAATCTGTGTCAAAACTTTGTTAGGAATTATGTGATCCTTACTAGATGGAAGTAAGGGAGATGGGGCATGAAGTTATTTCTAGGAGTTGGAGAAATACCAAGTTTAGCTCAGTTCTGGGCATCTTTGAAAAACCTATACAAACTTGTTCCTACATAGTAACTTGCATCTTTGAATGAGAATGTGCTTGCTTACAGCAACGTACTATATGTTCTGAATGCCCGAATTGGGAATCTGTGTCAAAACTGTGTTAGGAATTATGTGATCCTTACTAGCTGGAAGTAAGGGAGTTGGGGCATGAAGTTATTTCTAGGAGTTGGACACATACCAAGTTTAGCTCAGTTCTGGGCATCTTTGAAATACCTATACAAACTTGTTCCTACATAGTAACTTGCAACTTTGAATGAGAATGTGCTTGCTTACAGCAACGTGCTATATGTTCTGAATGCCCGAATTGGGTATCTGTGTCAAAACTTTGTTAGGAATTATGTGATCCTTACTAGCTGGAAGTAAGGGAGTTGGGGCATGAAGTTATTTCTAGAGGTAGAAAACATACCAACTTTAGCTCAGTTCTGGGCATCTTTGAAATACCTATACAAACTTGTTCCTACATAGTAACTTGCAACTTTGAATGAGAATGTGCTTGCTTACAGCAACGTGCTATATGTTCTGAAAGCCCGAATTGGGAATCTGTGTCAAAACTTTGTTAGGAATTATGTGATCCTTACTAGATGGAAGTAAGGGAGATGGGGCATGAAGTTATTTCTAGAGGTTGGACACATACAACGTTTAGCTCAGTTCTGGGCATCTTTGAAATACCTATACAAACTTGTTCCTACATAGTAACTTGCAACTTTGAATGAGAATGTGCTTGCTTACAGCAACGTGCTATATGTTCTGAATGCCCGAATTGGGTATCTGTGTCAAAAGTTTGTTAGGAATTATGTGATCCTTACTAGCTGGAAGTAAGGGAGTTGGGGCATGAAGTTATTTCTAGAGGTAGAAAACATACCAACTTTAGCTCAGTTCTGGGCATCTTTGAAATACCTATACAAACTTGTTCCTACATAGTAACTTGCAACTTTGAATGAGAATGTGCTTGCTTACAGCAACGTGCTATATGTTCTGAAAGCCCGAATTGGGAATCTGTGTCAAAACTTTGTTAGGAATTATGTGATCCTTACTAGATGGAAGTAAGGGAGATGGGGCATGAAGTTATTTCTAGAGGTTGGACACATACAACGTTTAGCTCAGTTCTGGGCATCTTTGAAATACCTATACAAACTTGTTCCTACATAGTAACTTGCATCTTTGAATGAGAATGTGCTTGCTTGCAGCAACGTGCTATATGTGCTGAATGCCCGAATTGGGAATCTGTGTCAAAACTTTGTTAGGAATTATGTGATCCTTACTAGCTGGAAGTAAGGGAGTTGGGGCATGAAGTTATTTCTAGAGGTAGAAAACATACCAAGTTTAGCTCAGTTCTGGGCATCTTTGAAATACCTATACAAACTTGTTCCTACATAGTAACTTGCAACTTTGAATGAGAATGTGCTTGCTTACAGCAACGTGCTATATGTTCTGAATGCCCGAATTGGGAATCTGTGTCAAAACTTTGTTAGGAATTATGTGATCCTTACTAGATGGAAGTAAGGGAGATGGGGAATGAAGTTATTTCTAGGAGTTGGAGACATACAACTTTTAGCTCAGTTCTGGGCATCTTTGAAATACCTATACTAACTTGTTCCTACATAGTAACTTGCAACTTTGAATGAGAATGTGCTTGCTTACAGCAACGCACTATGTTCTGAATGCCCGAATAGGGAATCTGTGTCAAAACTTTGTTAAGAATTATGTGATCCTTACTAGCTGGAAGTAAGTGAGATGGGGCATGAAGTTATTTCTAGGAGTTGGACACATACCAAGTTTAGCTCAGTTCTGGGCATCTTTGAAATACCTATACAAACTTGTTCCTACATAGTAACTTGCAACTTTGAATGAGAATGTGCTTGCTTGCAGCAACGTGCGATATGTTCTGAATGCCCGAATTGGGAATCTGTGTCAAAACTTTGTTAGGAATTATGTGATCCTTACTAGCTGGAAGTAAGGGAGTTGGGGCATGAAGTTATTTCTAGGAGTTGGACACATACCAAGTTTAGCTCAGTTCTGGGCATCTTTGAAATACCTATACAAACTTGTTCCTACATAGTAACTTGCAACTTTGAATGAGAATGTGCTTGCTTACAGCAACGAGCTATATGTTCTGAATGCGTGAATTGGGAATGTGTGTCAAAACTTTGTTAGGAATTATGTGATCCTTACTAGCTGGAAGTAAGGGAGTTGGGGCATGAAGTTATTTCCAGAGGTAGAACACATACCAAGTTTAGCTCAGTTCTGGGCATCTTTGAAATACCTATACAAACTTGTTCCTACATAGTAACTTGCAACTTTGAATGAGAATGTGCTTGCTTGCAGCAACGTGCTATATGTTCTGAATGCCCGAATTCGGAATCTGTGTCAAAACTTTCTTAGGAATTATGTGATCCTCACTAACTGGAAGTAAGGGAGTTGGGGCATGAAGTTATTTCTAGGAGTTCGACACATACCAAGTTTAGCTCAGATCTGGGCATCTTTGAAATACCTATACAAACTTGTTCCTACATAGTAACTTGCAACTTTGAATGAGAATGTGCTTGCTTACAGCAACGTGCTATATGTTCTGAATGCCCGAATTGGGAATCTGTGTCAAAACGTTGTTAGGAATTATGTGATCCTTACTAGCTGGAAGTAAGGGGCATGGGGCATGAAGTTATTTCTAGAGGTTGGACACATACAACGTTTAGCTCAGTTCTGGGCATCTTTGAAATACCTATACAAACTTGTTCCTACATAGTAACTTGCAACTTTGAATGAGAATGTGCTTGCTTACAGCAACGTGCTATATGTTCTGAATGCCCGAATAGGGAATCTGTGTCAAAACTTTGTTAGGAATTATGTGATCCTTACTAGCTGGAAGTAAGGGAGTTGGGTCATGAAGTTATTTATAGAGGTAGAAAACATACCAACTTTAGCTCAGTTCTGGGCATCTTTGAAATACCTATACAAACTTGTTCCTACATAGTAACTTGCAACCTTTAATGAGAATGTGCTTGCTTGCAGCAACGTGCTATATGTTCTGAATGCCCGAATTGGGAATCTGTGTCAAAACTTTGTTAGGAATTATGTGATCCTTACTAGATGGAAGTAAGGGAGATGGGGCATGAAGTTATTTCTAGGAGTTGGAGACATACAACGTTTAGCTCAGTTCTGGGCATCTTTGAAATACCTATACAAACTTGTTCCTACATAGTAACTTGCAACTTTGAATGAGAATGTGCTTGCTTACAGCAACGTACTATATGTTCTGAATGCCCGAATTGGGAATCTGTGTCAAAACTTTGTTAGGAATTATGTGATCCTTACTAGATGGAAGTAAGGGAGATGGGGCATGAAGTTATTTCTAGGAGTTGGAGAAATACCAAGTTTAGCTCAGTTCTGGGCATCTTTGAAAAACCTATACAAACTTGTTCCTACATAGTAACTTGCATCTTTGAATGAGAATGTGCTTGCTTACAGCAACGTACTATATGTTCTGAATGCCCGAATTGGGAATCTGTGTCAAAACTGTGTTAGGAATTATGTGATCCTTACTAGCTGGAAGTAAGGGAGTTGGGGCATGAAGTTATTTCTAGGAGTTGGACACATACCAAGTTTAGCTCAGTTCTGGGCATCTTTGAAATACCTATACAAACTTGTTCCTACATAGTAACTTGCAACTTTGAATGAGAATGTGCTTGCTTACAGCAACGTGCTATATGTTCTGAATGCCCGAATTGGGTATCTGTGTCAAAACTTTGTTAGGAATTATGTGATCCTTACTAGCTGGAAGTAAGGGAGTTGGGGCATGAAGTTATTTCTAGAGGTAGAAAACATACCAACTTTAGCTCAGTTCTGGGCATCTTTGAAATACCTATACAAACTTGTTCCTACATAGTAACTTGCAACTTTGAATGAGAATATGCTTGCTTACAGCAACGTGCTATATGTTCTGAAAGCCCGAATTGGGAATCTGTGTCAAAACTTTGTTAGGAATTATGTGATCCTTACTAGATGGAAGTAAGGTAGATGGGGCATGAAGTTATTTCTAGAGGTTGGACACATACAACGTTTAGCTCAGTTCTGGGCATCTTTGAAACACCTATACAAACTTGTTCCTACATAGTAACTTGCAACTTTGAATGAGAATGTGCTTGCTTACAGCAACGTGCTATATGTTCTGAATGCCCGAATTGGGTATCTGTGTCAAAACTTTGTTAGGAATTATGTGATCCTTACTAGCTGGAAGTAAGGGAGTTGGGGCATGAAGTTATTTCTAGAGGTAGAAAACATACCAACTTTAGCTCAGTTCTGGGCATCTTTGAAATACCTATACAAACTTGTTCCTACAGAGTAACTTGCAACTTTGAATGAGAATGTGCTTGCTTACAGCAACGTGCTATATGTTCTGAAAGCCCGAATTGGGAATCTGTGTCAAAACTTTGTTAGGAATTATGTGATCCTTACTAGATGGAAGTAAGGGAGATGGGGCATGAAGTTATTTCTAGAGGTTGGACACATACAACGTTTAGCTCAGTTCTGGGCATCTTTGAAATACCTATACTAACTTGTTCCTACATAGTAACTTGCAACTTTGAATGAGAATGTGCTTGCTTACAGCAACGCACTATGTTCTGAATGCCCGAATAGGGAATCTGTGTCAAAACTTTGTTAAGTATTATGTGATCCTTACTAGCTGGAAGTAAGGGAGATGGGGCATGAAGTTATTTCTAGGAGTTGGACACATACCAAGTTTAGCTCAGTTCTGGGCATCTTTGAAATACCTATACAAACTTGTTCCTACATAGTAACTTGCAACTTTGAATGAGAATGTGCTTGCTTGCAGCAACGTGCTATATGTTCTGAATGCCCGAATTGGGAATCTGTGTCAAAACTTTGTTAGGAATTATGTGATCCTTACTAGCTGGAAGTAAGGGAGTTGGGGCATGAAGTTATTTCTAGGAGTTGGACACATACCAAGTTTAGCTCAGTTCTGGGCATCTTTGAAATACCTATACAAACTTGTTCCTACATAGTAACTTGCAACTTTGAATGAGAATGTGCTTGCTTACAGCAACGAGCTATATGTTCTGAATGCGCGAATTGGGAATGTGTGTCAAAACTTTGTTAGGAATTATGTGATCCTTACTAGCTGGAAGTAAGGGAGTTGGGGCATGAAGTTATTTCCAGAGGTAGAACACATACCAAGTTTAGCTCAGTTCTGGGCATCTTTGAAATACCTATACAAACTTGTTCCTACATAGTAACTTGCAACTTTGAATGAGAATGTGCTTGCTTGCAGCAACGTGCTATATGTTCTGAATGCCCGAATTGGGAATCTGTGTCAAAACTTTGTTAGGAATTATGTGATCCTCACTAACTGGAAGTAAGGGAGTTGGGGCATGAAGTTATTTATAGAGGTAGAAAACATACCAACTTTAGCTCAGTTCTGGGCATCTTTGAAATACCTATACAAACTTGTTCCTACATAGTAACTTGCAACCTTTAATGAGAATGTGCTTGCTTGCAGCAACGAGCTATATGTTCTGAATGCCCGAATTGGGAATCTGTGTCAAAACTTTGTTAGGAATTATGTGATCCTTACTAGATGGAAGTAAGGGAGATGGGGCATGAAGTTATTTCTAGGAGTTGGAGACATACAACGTTTAGCTCAGTTCTGGGCATCTTTGAAATACCTATACAAACTTGTTCCTACATAGTAACTTGCATCTTTGAATGAGAATGTGCTTGCTTACAGCAACGTGCTATATGTTCTGAATGCCCGAATTGGGAATCTGTGTCAAAACTTTGTTAGGAATTATGTGATCCTTAATAGATGGATGTAAGGGAGATGGGGAATGAAGTTATTTCTAGGAGTTGGAGACATACAACGTTTAGCTCAGTTCTGGGCATCTTTGAAATACCTATACTAACTTGTTCCTATATAGTAACTAGCAACTTTGAATGAGAATGTGCTTGCTTACAGCAACGTGCTATATGTTCTGAATGCCCGAATTCGGAATCTGTGTCAAAACTTTGTTAGGAATTATGTGATCCTTACTAGATGGAAGTAAGTGAGATGGGGCATGAAGTTATTTCTAGGAGTTGGACACATACCAAGTTTAGCTCAGTTCTGGGCATCTTTGAAATACCTATACAAACTTGTTCCTACATATTAACTTGCAACTTTGAATGAGAATGTGCTTGCTTACAGCAACGTACTATATGTTCTTAATGCCCGAATTGGGAATCTGTGTCAAAACTTTGTTAGGAATTATGTGATCCTTACTAGATGGAAGTAAGGGAGATGGGGCATGAAGTTATTTCTAGGAGTTGGAGAAATACCAAGTTTAGCTCAGTTCTGGGCATCTTTGAAAAACCTATACAAACTTGTTCCTACATAGTAACTTGCATCTTTCAATGAGAATGTGCTTGCTTACAGCAACGTACTATATGTTCTGAATGCCCGAATTGGGAATCTGTGTCAAAACTGTGTTAGGAATTATGTGATCCTTACTAGCTGGAAGTAAGGGAGTTGGGGCATGAAGTTATTTCTAGGAGTTGGACACATACCAAGTTTAGCTCAGTTCTGGGCATCTTTGAAATACCTATACAAACTTGTTCCTACATAGTAACTTGCAACTTTGAATGAGAATGTGCTTGCTTACAGCAACGTGCTATATGTTCTGAATGCCGAATTGGGAATGTGTGTCAAAACTTTGTTAGGAATTATGTGATCCTTACTAGCTGGAAGTAAGGGATTGGGGCATGAAGTTATTTCTAGAGGTAGAACACATACCAAGTTTAGCTCAGTTCTGGGCATCTTTGAAATACCTATACAAACTTGTTCCTACATAGTAACTTGCAACTTTGAATGAGAATGTGCTTGCTTACAGCAACGTGCTATATGTTCTGAATGCCCGAATTGGGAATCTGTGTCAAAACTTTGTTAGGAATTATGTGATCCTTACTAGCTGGAAGTAAGGGAGATGGGGCATGAAGGTATTTCGAGGAGTTGGACACATACCAAGTTTCGCACAGCTCTGGGCATCTTTGAAATACCTATAGAAACTTGTTCCTACATAGTAACTTGCAACTTTGAATGAGAATGTGCTTGCTTACAGCAACGTGCTATATGTTCTGAATGCCTGAATTGGGAATCTGTGTCAAAATTTGTTAGGAATTATGTGATCCTTACTAGATGGAAGTAAGGGAGATGGGGCATGAAGTTATTTCTAGGAGTTGGAGACATACCAAGTTTAGCTCAGTTCTGGGCATCTTTGAAATACTTATACAAACTTGTTCCTACATAGTAACTTGCAACTTTGAATGAGAATGTGCTTGCTTGCAGCAACGTGCTATATGTGCTGAATGCCCGAATTGGGAATCTGTGTCAAAACTTTGTTAGGAATTATGTGATCCTTACTAGCTGGAAGTAAGGGAGTTGGGGCATGAAGTTATTTCTAGAGGTAGAAAACATACCAAGTTTAGCTCAGTTCTGGGCATCTTTGAAATACCTATACAAACTTGTTCCTGCATAGTAACTTGCAACATTTAATGAGAATGTGCTTGCTTGCAGCAACGTGCTATATGTTCTGAATGCCAGAATTGGGAATCTGTGTCAAAACTTTGTTAGGAATTATGTGATCCTTACTAGATGGAAGTAAGGGAGATGGGGCATGAAGTTATTTCTAGAGGTTGGACAGATGCAACGTTTAGCTCAGTTCTGGGCATCTTTGAAATACCTATACAAACTTGTTCTTACATAGTAACTTGCAACTTTGAATGAGAATGTGCTTGCTTACAGCAACGTGCTATATGTTCTGAATGCCCGAATTGGGAATCTGTGTCAAAACTTTGTTAGGAATTATGTGATCCTTACTAGATGGAAGTAAGGGAGATGGGGAATGAAGTTATTTCTAGGAGTTGGAGACATACAACGTTTAGCTCAGTTCTGGGCATCTTTGAAATACCTATACTAACTTGTTCCTACATAGTAACTTGCAACTTTGAATGAGAATGTGCTTGCTGACAGCAACGCACTATGTTCTGAATGCCCGAATTGGGAATCTGTGTCAAAACTTTGTTAGGAATTATGTGATCCTTACTAGATGGAAGTAAGGGAGTTGGGGCATGAAGTTATTTCTAGGAGTTGGACACATACCAAGTTTAGCTCAGTTCTGGGCATCTTTGAAATACATATACAAACTTGATCCTACATAGTAACTTGCAACTTTGAATGAGAATGTGCTTGCTTACAGCAACGAGCTATATGTTCTGAATGCTCGAATTGGGAATGTGTGTCAAAACTTTGTTAGGAATTATGTGATCCTTACTAGCTGGAAGTAAGGGAGTTGGGGCATGAAGTTATTTCCAGAGGTAGAACACATACCAAGTTTAGCTCAGTTCTGGGCATCTTTGAAATACCTATACAAACTTGTTCCTACATAGTAACTTGCAACTTTGAATGAGAATGTGCTTGCTTGCAGCAACGTGCTATATGTTCTGAATGCCCGAATTGGGAATCTGTGTCAAAACTTTGTTAGGAATTATGTGATCCTCACTAGCTGGAAGTAAGGGAGTTGGGGCATGAAGTTATTTCGAGGAGTTCGACACATACCAAGTTTAGCTCAGATCTGGGCATCTTTGAAATACCTATACAAACTTGTTCCTACATAGTAACTTGCAACTTTGAATGAGAATGTGCTTGCTTACAGCAACGTGCTATATGTTCTGAATGCCCGAATTGGGAATCTGTGTCAAAACGTTGTTAGGAATTATGTGATCCTTACTAGCTGGAAGTAAGGGGGATGGGGCATGAAGATATTTCTAGAGGTTGGACACATACAACGTTTAGCTCAGTTCTGGGCATCTTTGAAATACCTATACAAACTTGTTCCTACATAGTAACTTGCAACTTTGAATGAGAATGTGCTTGCTTACAGCAACGTGCTATATGTTCTGAATGCCCGAATAGGGAATCTGTGTCTAAACTTTGTTAGGAATTATGTGAGCATTACTAGCTGGAAGTAAGGGAGATGGGGCATGAAGTTATTACTAGGAGTTGGACACATACCAAGTTTAGCTCAGTTCTGGGCATCTTTGAAATACCTATACAAACTTGTTCCTACATAGTAACTTGCAACTTTGAATGAGAATGTGCTTGCTTACAGCAACGTGCTATATGTTCTGAATGCCCGAATTGGGAATCTGTGTCAAAACGTTGTTAGGAATTATGTGATCCTTACTAGCTGGAAGTAAGGGGGATGGGGCATGAAGTTATTTCTAGAGCTTGGACACATACAACGTTTAGCTCAGTTCTGGGCATCTTTGAAATACCTATACAAACTTGTTCCTACATAGTAACTTGCAACTTTGAATGAGAATGTGCTTGCTTACAGCAACGTGCTATATGTTCTGAATGCCCGAATTGGGAATCTGTGTCAAAACTTTGTTAGGAATTATGTGATCCTTACTAGATGGAAGTAAGGGAGATGGAGCATGAAGTTATTTCTAGGAGTTGGAGAAATACCAAGTTTAGCTCAGTTCTGGGCATCTTTGAAATACCTATACAAACTTGTTCCTACATATTAACTTGCAACTTTGAATGAGAATGTGCTTGCTTACAGCAACGTACTATATGTTCTGAATGCCCGAATTGGGAATCTGTGTCAAAACTTTGTTAGGAATTATGTGATCCTTACTAGATGGAAGTAAGGGAGATGGGGCATGAAGTTATTTCTAGGAGTTGGAGAAATACCAAGTTTATCTCAGTTCTGGGCATCTTTGAAAAACCTATACAAACTTGTTCCTACTTAGTAACTTGCATCTTTGAATGAGAATGTGCTTGCTTACAGCAACGTACTATATGTTCTGAATGCCCGAATTGGGAATCTGTGTAAAAACTTTGTTAGGAATTATGTGATCCTTACTAGGTGGAAGTAAGGGAGTTGGGGCATGAAGTTATTTCTAGGAGTTGGAGACATACCAAGTTTAGCTCAGTTCTGGGCATCTTTGAAATACCTATACAAACTTGTTCCTACATAGTAACTTGCAACTTTGAATGAGAATGTGCTTGCTTACAGCAACGTGCTATATGTTCTGTATGCCCGAATTGGGAATGTGTGTCAAAACTTTGTTAGGAATTATGTGATCCTTACTAGCTGGAAGTAAGGGATTTGGGGCATGAAGTTATTTCTAGAGGTAGAACACATACCAAGTTTAGCTCAGTTCTGGGCATCTTTGAAATACCTATACAAACTTGTTCGTACATAGTAACTTGCAACTTTGAATGAAAATGTGCTTGCTTGCAGCAACGTGCTATATGTTCTGAATGCCTGAATTGGGAATCTGTGTCAAAACTTTGTTAGGAATTATGTGATCCATACTAGCTGAAAGTAAGGGAGATGGGGCAAGAAGTTATTTCTAGGAGTTGGAGACATACCAAGTTTAGCTCAGTTCTGGGCATCTTTGAAATACCTATACAAACTTGTTCCTACATAGTAACTTGCAACTTTGAATGAGAATGTGCTTGCTTACAGCAACGTGCTATATGTTCTGAATGCCCGAATTGGGAATCTGTGTCAAAACTTTGTTAGGAATTATGTGATCCTCACTAGCTGGAAGTAAGTGAGATGGGGCATGAAATTATTTCTAGGAGTTGGACACATACCAAATTTAGCTCAGTTCTGGGAATCTTTGAAATACCTATACAAACTTGTTCCTACATAGTAACTTGCAACTTTGAATGAGAATGTGCTTGCTTACAGCAACGTGCTATATGTTCTGAATGCCCGAATTGGGAATCTGTGTCAAAACTTTGTTAGGAATTATGTGATCCTTACTAACTGGAAGTAAGTGAGTTGGGGCATGAAGTTATTTCTAGGAGTTGGACACATACCAAGTTTAGCTCAGTTCTGGGCATCTTTGATATACCTATACAAACTTGTTCCTACATAGTAACTTGCAACTTTGAATGAGAATGTGCTTGCTTACAGCCACGTGCTATATGTTCTGAATGCCCGAATTGGGAATCTGTGTCAAAACTTTGTTAGGAATTATGTGATCCTTACTAGCTGGAAGTAAGGGAGTTGGGCCATGAAGTTATTTCTAGGAGTTGGACACCTACCAAGTTTAGCTCAGTTCTGGGCATCTTTGAAATACCTATACAAACTTGTTCCTACATAGTAACTTGCAACTTTGAATGAGAATGTGCTTGCTTACAGCAACGTGCTATATGTTCTGAATGCCCGAATTGGGAATCTGTGTCAAAACTTTGTTAGGAATTATGTAATCCTTACTAGCTGGAAGTAAGGGAGATGGGGCATGAAGTTATTTCTAGAGGTGGGACACATACAACGTTTAACTCAGTTCTGGGCATCTTTGAAATACCTATACAAACTTGTTCCTACATAGTAACTTGCAACTTTGAATGAGAATGTGCTTGCTTACAGCAACGTGCTATATGTTCTGAATGCCCGAATTGGGAATCTGTGTCAAAACTTTGTTAGGAATTATGTGATCCTTACTAGCTGGAAGTAAGAGAGATGGGGCATGAAGTTATTTCTAGGAGTTGGAGAGATACCAAGTTTAGCTCAGTTCTGGGTATCTTTGAAATACCTATACAAACTTGTTCCTACATAGTAACTTGCAACTTTGAATGAGAATGTGCTTGCTTACAGCAACGTGCTATATGTACTGAATGCCCGAATTGGGAATCTGTGTCAAAACTTTGTTAGGAATTATGTGATCCTTACTAGGTGGAAGTAAGGGAGTTGGGGCATGAAGTTATTTCTAGGAGTTGGAGACTATCAAGTTTAGCTCAGTTCTGGGCATCTTTGAAATACCTATACAAACTTGTTACTACATAGTAACTTGCAACTTTGAATGAGAATGTGCTTGCTTACAGCAACGTGCTATATGTTCTGAATGCCCGAATTGGGAATCTGTGTCAAAACGTTGTTAGGAATTATGTGATCCTTACTAGCTGGAAGTAAGGGGGATGGGGCATGAAGATATTTCTAGAGGTTGGACACATACAACGTTTAGCTCAGTTCTGGGCATCTTTGAAATACCTATACAAACTTGTTCCTACATAGTAACTTGCAACTTTGAATGAGAATGTGCTTGCTTACAGCAACGTGCTATATGTTCTGAATGCCCGAATAGGGAATCTGTGTCTAAACTTTGTTAGGAATTATGTGATCATTACTAGCTGGAAGTAAGGGAGATGGGGCATGAAGTTATTACTAGGAGTTGGACACATACCAAGTTTAGCTCAGTTCTGGGCATCTTTGAAATACCTATACAAACTTGTTCCTACATAGTAACTTGCAACTTTGAATGAGAATGTGCTTGCTTACAGCAACGTGCTATATGTTCTGAATGCCCGAATTGGGAATCTGTGTCAAAACGTTGTTAGGAATTATGTGATCCTTACTAGCTGGAAGTAAGGGGGATGGGGCATGAAGTTATTTCTAGAGGTTGGACACATACAACGTTTAGCTCAGTTCTGGGCATCTTTGAAATACCTATACAAACTTGTTCCTACATAGTAACTTGCAACTTTGAATGAGAATGTGCTTGCTTACAGCAACGTGCTTTATGTTCTGAATGCCCGAATTGGGAATCTGTGTCAAAACTTTGTTAGGAATTATGTGATCCTTACTAGATGGAAGTAAGGGAGATGGAGCATGAAGTTATTTCTAGGAGTTGGAGAAATACCAAGTTTAGCTCAGTTCTGGGCATCTTTGAAATACCTATACAAACTTGTTCCTACATATTAACTTGCAACTTTGAATGAGAATGTGCTTGCTTACAGCAACGTACTATATGTTCTGAATGCCCGAATTGGGAATATGTGTCAAAACTTTGTTAGGAATTATGTGATCCTTACTAGATGGAAGTAAGGGAGATGGGGCATGAAGTTATTTCTAGGAGTTGGAGAAATACCAAGTTTAGCTCAGTTCTGGGCATCTTTGAAAAACCTATACAAACTTGTTCCTACTTAGTAACTTGCATCTTTGAATGAGAATGTGCTTGCTTACAGCAACGTACTATATGTTCTGAATGCCCGAATTGGGAATCTGTGTCAAAACTTTGTTAGGAATTATGTCATCCTTACTAGGTGGAAGTAAGGGAGTTGGGGCATGAAGTTATTTCTAGGAGTTGGAGACATACCAAGTTTAGCTCAGTTCTGGGCATCTTTGAAATACCTATACAAACTTGTTCCTACAGAGTAACTTGCAACTTTGAATGAGAATGTGCTTGCTTACAGCAACGTGCTATATGTTCTGTATGCCCGAATTGGGAATGTGTGTCAAAACTTTGTTAGGAATTATGTGATCCTTACTAGCTGGAAGTAAGGGATTTGGGGCATGAAGTTATTTCTAGAGGTAGAACACATACCAAGTTTAGCTCAGTTCTGGGCATCTTTGAAATACCTATACAAACTTGTTCGTACATAGTAACTTGCAACTTTGAATGAGAATGTGCTTGCTTGCAGCAACGTGCTATATGTTCTGAATGCCCGAATTGGGAATCTGTGTCAAAACTTTGTTAGGAATTATGTGATCCTCACTAGCTGGAAGTAAGTGAGATGGGGCATGAAATTATTTCTAGGAGTTGGACACATACCAAATTTAGCTCAGTTCTGGGAATCTTTGAAATACCTATACAAACTTGTTCCTACATAGTAACTTGCAACTTTGAATGAGAATGTGCTTGCTTACAGCAACGTGCTATATGTTCTGAATGCCCGAATTGGGAATCTGTGTCAAAACTTTGTTAGGAATTATGTGATCCTTAATAGCTGGAAGTAAGGGAGTTGGGGCATGAAGTTATTTCTAGGAGTTGGACACATACCAAGTTTAGCTCAGTTCTGGGCATCTTTGATATACCTATACAAACTTGTTCCTACATAGTAACTTGCAACTTTGAATGAGAATGTGCTTGCTTACAGCCACGTGCTATATGTTCTGAATGCCCGAATTGGGAATCTGTGTCAAAACTTTGTTAGGAATTATGTGATCCTTACTAGCTGGAAGTAAGGGAGTTGGGCCATGAAGTTATTTCTAGGAGTTGGACACATACCAAGTTTAGCTCAGTTCTGGGCATCTTTGAAATACCTATACAAACTTGTTCCTACATAGTAACTTGCAACTTTGAATGAGAATGTGCTTGCTTACAGCAACGTGCTATATGTTCTGAATGCCCGAATTGGGAATCTGTGTCAAAACTTTGTTAGGAATTATGTGATCCTTACTAGCTGGAAGTAAGGGAGTTGGGCCATGAAGTTATTTCTAGGAGTTGGACACATACCAAGTTTAGCTCAGTTCTGGGCATCTTTGAAATACCTATACAAACTTGTTCCTACATAGTAACTTGCAACTTTGAATGAGAATGTGCTTGCTTACAGCAACGTGCTATATGTTCTGAATGCCCGAATTGGGAATCTGTGTCAAAACTTTGTTAGGAATTATGTAATCCTTACTAGCTGGAAGTAAGGGAGATGGGGCATGAAGTTATTTCTAGGAGTTGGAGAGATACCAAGTTTAGCTCAGTTCTGGGCATCTTTGAAATACCTATACAAACTTGTTCCTACATAGTAACTTGCAACTTTGAATGAGAATGTGCTTGCTTACAGCAACGTGCTATATGTACTGAATGCCCGAATTGGGAATCTGTGTCAAAACTTTGTTAGGAATTATGTGATCCTTACTAGGTGGAAGTAAGGGAGTTGGGGCATGAAGTTATTTCTAGGAGTTGGAGACTATCAAGTTTAGCTCAGTTCTGGGCATCTTTGAAATACCTATACAAACTTGTTACTACATAGTAACTTGCAACTTTGAATGAGAATGTGCTTGCTTACAGCAACGTGCTATATGTTCTGAATGCCCGAATTGGGAATCTGTGTCAAAACGTTGTTAGGAATTATGTGATCCTTACTAGCTGGAAGTAAGGGGGATGGGGCATGAAGATATTTCTAGAGGTTGGACACATACAACGTTTAGCTCAGTTCTGGGCATCTTTGAAATACCTATACAAACTTGTTCCTACATAGTAACTTGCAACTTTGAATGAGAATGTGCTTGCTTACAGCAACGTGCTATATGTTCTGAATGCCCGAATAGGGAATCTGTGTCTAAACTTTGTTAGGAATTATGTGATCATTACTAGCTGGAAGTAAGGGAGATGGGGCATGAAGTTATTACTAGGAGTTGGACACATACCAAGTTTAGCTCAGTTCTGGGCATCTTTGAAATACCTATACAAACTTGTTCCTACATAGTAACTTGCAACTTTGAATGAGAATGTGCTTGCTTACAGCAACGTGCTATATGTTCTGAATGCCCGAATTGGGAATCTGTGTCAAAACGTTGTTAGGAATTATGTGATCCTTACTAGCTGGAAGTAAGGGGGATGGGGCATGAAGTTATTTCTAGAGGTTGGACACATACAACGTTTAGCTCAGTTCTGGGCATCTTTGAAATACCTATACAAACTTGTTCCTACATAGTAACTTGCAACTTTGAATGAGAATGTGCTTGCTTACAGCAACGTGCTTTATGTTCTGAATGCCCGAATTGGGAATCTGTGTCAAAACTTTGTTAGGAATTATGTGATCCTTACTAGATGGAAGTAAGGGAGATGGAGCATGAAGTTATTTCTAGGAGTTGGAGAAATACCAAGTTTAGCTCAGTTCTGGGCATCTTTGAAATACCTATACAAACTTGTTCCTACATATTAACTTGCAACTTTGAATGAGAATGTGCTTGCTTACAGCAACGTACTATATGTTCTGAATGCCCGAATTGGGAATATGTGTCAAAACTTTGTTAGGAATTATGTGATCCTTACTAGATGGAAGTAAGGGAGATGGGGCATGAAGTTATTTCTAGGAGTTGGAGAAATACCAAGTTTAGCTCAGTTCTGGGCATCTTTGAAAAACCTATACAAACTTGTTCCTACTTAGTAACTTGCATCTTTGAATGAGAATGTGCTTGCTTACAGCAACGTACTATATGTTCTGAATGCCCGAATTGGGAATCTGTGTCAAAACTTTGTTAGGAATTATGTCATCCTTACTAGGTGGAAGTAAGGGAGTTGGGGCATGAAGTTATTTCTAGGAGTTGGAGACATACCAAGTTTAGCTCAGTTCTGGGCATCTTTGAAATACCTATACAAACTTGTTCCTACAGAGTAACTTGCAACTTTGAATGAGAATGTGCTTGCTTACAGCAACGTGCTATATGTTCTGTATGCCCGAATTGGGAATGTGTGTCAAAACTTTGTTAGGAATTATGTGATCCTTACTAGCTGGAAGTAAGGGATTTGGGGCATGAAGTTATTTCTAGAGGTAGAACACATACCAAGTTTAGCTCAGTTCTGGGCATCTTTGAAATACCTATACAAACTTGTTCGTACATAGTAACTTGCAACTTTGAATGAGAATGTGCTTGCTTGCAGCAACGTGCTATATGTTCTGAATGCCCGAATTGGGAATCTGTGTCAAAACTTTGTTAGGAATTATGTGATCCTCACTAGCTGGAAGTAAGTGAGATGGGGCATGAAATTATTTCTAGGAGTTGGACACATACCAAATTTAGCTCAGTTCTGGGAATCTTTGAAATACCTATACAAACTTGTTCCTACATAGTAACTTGCAACTTTGAATGAGAATGTGCTTGCTTACAGCAACGTGCTATATGTTCTGAATGCCCGAATTGGGAATCTGTGTCAAAACTTTGTTAGGAATTATGTGATCCTTAATAGCTGGAAGTAAGGGAGTTGGGGCATGAAGTTATTTCTAGGAGTTGGACACATACCAAGTTTAGCTCAGTTCTGGGCATCTTTGATATACCTATACAAACTTGTTCCTACATAGTAACTTGCAACTTTGAATGAGAATGTGCTTGCTTACAGCCACGTGCTATATGTTCTGAATGCCCGAATTGGGAATCTGTGTCAAAACTTTGTTAGGAATTATGTGATCCTTACTAGCTGGAAGTAAGGGAGTTGGGCCATGAAGTTATTTCTAGGAGTTGGACACATACCAAGTTTAGCTCAGTTCTGGGCATCTTTGAAATACCTATACAAACTTGTTCCTACATAGTAACTTGCAACTTTGAATGAGAATGTGCTTGCTTACAGCAACGTGCTATATGTTCTGAATGCCCGAATTGGGAATCTGTGTCAAAACTTTGTTAGGAATTATGTAATCCTTACTAGCTGGAAGTAAGGGAGATGGGGCATGAAGTTATTTCTAGAGGTGGGACACATACAACGTTTAACTCAGTTCTGGGCATCTTTGAAATACCTATACAAACTTGTTCCTACATAGTAACTTGCAACTTTGAATGAGAATGTGCTTGCTTACAGCAACGTGCTATATGTTCTGAATGCCCGAATTGGGAATCTGTGTCAAAACTTTGTTAGGAATTATGTGATCCTTACTAGCTGGAAGTAAGAGAGATGGGGCATGAAGTTATTTCTAGGAGTTGGAGAGATACCAAGTTTAGCTCAGTTCTGGGTATCTTTGAAATACCTATACAAACTTGTTCCTACATAGTAACTTGCAACTTTGAATGAGAATGTGCTTGCTTAGAGCAACGTGCTATATGTTCTGAATGCCCGAATTGGGAATCTGTGTCAAAACTTTGTTAGGAATTATGTGATCCTTACTAGCTGGAAGTAAGGGAGATGGGGCATGAAGTTATTTCTAGGAGTTGGACACATACCAAGTTTAGCTCAGTTCTGGGCATCTTTGATATACCTATACAAACTTGTTCCTACATAGTAACTTGCAACTTTGAATGAGAATGTGCTTGCTTACAGCCACGTGCTATATGTTCTGAATGCCCGAATTGGGAATCTGTGTCAAAACTTTGTTAGGAATTATGTGATCCTTACTAGCTGGAAGTAAGGGAGTTGTGGCATGAAGTTATTTCTAGGAGTTGGACACATACCAAGTTTAGCTCAGTTCTGGGCATCTTTGAAATACCTATACAAACTTGTTCCTACATAGTAACTTGCAACTTTGAATGAGAATGTGCTTGCTTACAGCAACGTGCTATATGTTCTGAATGCCCGAATTGGGAATCTGTGTCAAAACTTTGTTAGGAATTATGTGATCCTTACTAGCTGGAAGTAAGGGAGATGGGGCATAAAGTTATTTCTAGGAGTTGGAGACATACCAAGTTTAGCTCAGTTCTGGGCATCTTTGAAATACCTATACAAACTTGTTCCTACATAGTAACTTGCACTTTGAATGAGAATGTGCTTGCTTACAGCAACGTGCTATATGTTCTGAATGCCCGAATTGGGAATGTGTCAAAACTTTGTTAAGAATTATGTGATCCTTACTAGATGGAAGAAAGGGAGATGGGGCATGAAGTTATTTCTAGGAGTTGGAGACATATCAAGTTTAGCTCAGTTCTGGGGATCTTTGAAATACCTATACAAACTTGTTCGTACATAGTAACTTGCAACTTTGAATGAGAATGTGCTTGCTTGCAGCAACGTGCTATATGTTCTGAATGCCCGAATTGGGAATCTGTGTCAAAACTTTGTTAGGAATTATGTGATCCATACTAGCTGAAATTAAGGGAGATGGGGCAAGAAGTTATTTCTAGGAGTTGGAGACATACCAAGTTTAGCTCAGTTCTGGGCATCTTTGAAATACCTATACAAACTTGTTCCTACATAGTAACTTGCAACTTTGAATGAGAATGTGCTTGCTTACAGCAACGTGCTATATGTTCTGAATGCCCGAATTGGGAATCTGTGTCAAAACTTTGTTAGGAATTATGTGATCCTCACTAGCTGGAAGTAAGTGAGATGGGGCATGAAGTTATTTCTAGGAGTTGGACACATACCAAATTTAGCTCAGTTCTGGGAATCTTTGAAATACCTATACAAACTTGTTCCTACATAGTAACTTGCAACTTTGAATGAGAATGTGCCTGCTTACAGCAACGTGCTATATGTTCTGAATGCCCGAATTGGGAATCTGTGTCAAAACTTTGTTAGGAACTATGTGATCCTTACTAGATGGAAGTAAGGTAGATGGGGCATGAAGTTATTTCTAGGAGTGGGAGACATATCAAGTTTAGCTCAGTTCTGGGCATCTTTGAAATACCTATACAAACTTGTTCCTACATAGTAACTTGCATCTTTGAATGAGAATGTGCTTGCTTACAGCAACGTGCTATATGTTCTGAATGCCCGAATTGGGAATCTGTGTCAAAACTTTGTTAGGAATTATGTGATCCTTACTAGCTGGAAGTAAGGGAGTTGGGGCATGAAGTTATTTCTAGGAGTTGGACACATACCAAGTTTAGCTCAGTTCTGGGCATCTTTGATATACCTATACAAACTTGTTCCTACATAGTAACTTGCAACTTTGAATGAGAATGTGCTTGCTTACAGCCACGTGCTATATGTTCTGAATGCCCGAATTGGGAATCTGTGTCAAAACTTTCTTAGGAATTATGTGATCCTTACTAGCTGGAAGTAAGGGAGTTGTGGCATGAAGTTATTTCTAGGAGTTGGACACATACCAAGTTTAGCTCAGTTCTGGGCATCTTTGAAATACCTATACAAACTTGTTCCTACATAGTAACTCGCAACTTTGAATGAGAATGTGCTTGCTTACAGCAACGTGCTATATGTTCTGAATGTCCGAATTGGGAATCTGTGTCAAAACTTTGTTAGGAATTATGTGATCCTTACTAGCTGGAAGTAAGGGAGATGGGGCATGAAGTTATTTCTAGAGGTTGGACACATAAAACGTTTAGCTCAGTACTGGGCATCTTTGAAATACCTATACAAACTTGTTCCTACATAGTAACTTGCAACTTTGAATGAGAATGTGCTTGCTTACAGCAACGTGCTATATGTTCTGAATGCCCGAATTGGGAATCTGTGTCAAAACTTTGTTAGGAATTATGTGATCCTTACTAGCTGGAAGTAAGGGAGTTGGGGCATGAAGTTATTTCTAGGAATTGGACACATAACAAGTTTAGCTCAGATCTGGGCATCTTTGAAATACCTATACAAACTTGTTCCTACATAGTAACTTGCAACTTTGAATGAGAATGTGCTTGCTTACAGCAACGTGCTATATGTTCTGAATGCCCGAATTGGGAATCTGTGTCAAAACTTTGTTAGGAATTATGTGATCCTTACTAGCTGGAAGTAAGGGAGATGGGGCATGAAGTTATTTCTAGAGGTTGGACACATACAACGTTTAGCTCAGTTCTGGGCATCTTTGAAATACCTATACAAACTTGTTCCTACATAGTAACTTGCAACTTTGAATGAGAATGTGCTTGCTTACAGCAACGTGCTATATGTTCTGAATGCCCGAATTGGGAATCTGTGTCAAAACTTTGTTAGGAATTATGTGATCCTTACTAGATGGAAGTAAGTGAGATGGGGCATGAAGTTATTTCTAGGAGTGGGAGACATATCAAGTTTAGCTCAGTTCTGGGCATATTTGAAATACCTATACAAACTTGTTCCTACATAGTAACTTGCATCTTTGAATGAGAATGTGCTTGCTTACAACAACGTGCTATATGTACTGAATGCCCGAATTGGGAATCTGTGTCAAAACTTTGTTAGGAATTATGTGATCCTTACTAGCTGTAAGTAAGGGAGTTGGGGCATGAAGTTATTTCTAGGAGTTGGACACATACCAAGTTTAGCTCAGTTCTGGGCATCTTTGATATACCTATACAAACTTGTTCCTACATAGTAACTTGCAACTTTGAATGAGAATGTGCTTATTTACAGCAACGTGCTATATGTTCTGAATGCCCGAATTGGGAATCTGTGTCAAAACTTTGTTAGGAATTATGTGATCCTTACTAGCTAGAAGTAAGGGCGTTGTGGCATGAAGTTATTTCTAGGAGTTGGAGACATACCAAGTTTAGCTCAGTTCTGGGCATCTTTGAAATACCTATACAAACTTGTTCCTACATAGTAACTTGCAACTTTGAATGAGAATGTGCTTGCTTACAGCAACGTGCTATATGTTCTGAATGCCCGAATTGGGAATCTGTGTCAAAAGTTTGTTAGGAATTATGTGATCCTTACAAGCTGGAAGTAAGGGAGATGGGGCATGAAGTTATTTCTAAGAGTTGGAGACATACCAAGTTTAGCTCAGTTCTGGGCATCTTTGAAATACCTATACAAACTTGTTCCTACATAGTAACTTGCAACTTTGAATGAGAATGTGCTTGCTTACAGCAACGTGCTATATGTTCTGAATGCCCGAATTGGGAATCTGTGTCAAAACTTTGTTAGGAATTATGTGATCCTTACAAGCTGGAAGTAAGGGAGATGGGGCATGAAGTTATTTCTCGGAGTTGGAGACATATCAAGTTTAGCTCAGTTCTGGGCATCTTTGAAATACCTATACAAACTTGTTCCTACATAGTAACTTGCAACTTTGAATGAGAATGTGCTTGCTTACAGCAACGTGCTATATGTTCTGAATGCCCGAATTGGGAATCTGTGTCAAAACTTTGTTAGGAATTATGTGATCCTTACTAGCTGGAAGTAAGGGAGTTGGGGCATGAAGGTATTTCTAGGAGTTGGACACATACCAAGTTTAGCACAGTTCTGGGCATCTTTGAAATACCTATACAAACTTGTTCCTACATAGTAACTTGCATCTTTGAATGAGAATGTGCTTGCTTACAGCAACGTGCTGTATGTTTTGAATGCCCGAATTGGGAATCTGTGTCAAAACTTTGTTAGGAATTATGTAATCCTTACTAGCTGGAAGTAAGGGAGATGGGGCATGAAATTATTTCTAGGAGTTGGAGACATACCAAGGTTAGCTCAGTTCTGGGCATCTTTGAAATACCTATACAAAGTTGTTCCTACATAGTAACTTGCAACTTTGAATGAGAAAGTGCTTGCTTGCAGCAACGTGCTATATGTTCTGAATGCCCGTATTGGGAATCTGTGTCAAAACTTTGTTAGGAATTATGTGATCCTTACTAGCTGGAAGTAAGGGAGTTGGGGCATGAAGGTATTTCTAGGAGTTGGACACATACCAAGTTTAGCACAGTTCTGGTCATCTTTGAAATACCTATACAAACTTGTTCCTACATAGTAACTTGCAACTTTGAATGAGAATGTGCTTGCTTGCAGCAATGTGCTATATGTTCTGAATGCCCGAATTGGGAATCTGTGTCAAATCTTTGTTAGGAATTATGTGATCCTTACTAGCTGGAAGTAAGGGAGATGGGGCACGAAGTTATTTCTAGGAGTTGGAGACATACCAAGTTTAGCTCAGTTCTGGGCATCTTTGAAATACCTATACAAACTTGTTCCTACATAGTAACTTGCAACTTTGAATGAGAATGTGCTTGCTTAGAGCAACGTGCTATATGTTCTGAATGCCCGGATTGGGAATCTGTGTCAAAACTTTGTTAGGAATTACGTGATCCTTACTAGCTGGAAGTAAGGGAGTTGGGGCATGAAGTTATTTCTAGAGGTAGGACACATACAAAGTTTAGCTCAGTTCTGGGCATCATTGAAATACCTATACAAACTTGTTTCTACATAGTAACTTGCAACTTTGAATGAGAATGTGCTTGCTTACAGCAACGTGCTATATGTTCTGAATGCCTGAATTGGGAATCGGTGTCAAAACTTTGTTAGGAATTATGTGATCCTTACTAGCTGGAAGTAAGGGAGTTGGGGCATGAAGGTATTTCCAGGAGGTGGACACATACCAAGTTTAGCACAGTTCTGGGCATCTTTGAAATACCTATACAAACTTGTTCCTACATAGTAACTTGCAACTTTGAATGAGAATGTGCTTGCTTACAGCAACGTGCTATATGTTCTGAATGCCCGAATTGGGAATCTGTGTCAAAACTTTGTTAGGAATTATGTAATCCTTACTAGCTGGAAGTAAGGGAGATGGGGCATGAAATTATTTCTAGGAGTTGGAGACATACCAAGTTTAGCTCAGTTCTGGGCATCTTTGAAATACCTATACAAACTTGTTCCTACATAGTAACTTGCAACTTTGAATGAGAATGTGCTTGCTTACAGCAACGTGCTATATGTTTTGAATGCCCGAATTGGGAATCTGTGTCAAAACTTTGTTATAAATTATGTGATCCTTACTAGCTGGAAGTAAGGGAGATGGTGCATGAGGTTATTTCTAGGAGTTGGAGACCTACCAAGTTTAGCTCAGTTCTGGGCATCTTTGAAATACCTATACAAACTTGTTCCTACATAGTAACTTGCAACTTTGAATGAGAATGTGCTTGCTTACAGCAACGTGCTATATGTTCTGAATGCCCGAATAGGGAATCGGTGTCAAAACTTTGTTAGGAATTATGTGATCCTTACTAGCTGGAAGTAAGGGAGTTGGGGCATGAATGTATTTCTAGGAGGTGGACACATACCAAGTTTAGCACAGTTCTGGGCATCTTTGAAATACCTATACAAACTTGTTCCTACATAGTAACTTGCAACTTTGAATGAGAATGTGCTTGCTTACAGCAACGTGCTATATGTTCTGAATGCCCGAATTGGGAATCTGTGTCAAAACTTTGTTAGGAATTATGTAATCCTTACTAGCTGGAAGTAAGGGAGATGGGGCATGAAATTATTTCTAGGAGTTGGAGACATACCAAGTTTAGCTCAGTTCTGGGCATCTTTGAAATACCTATACAAACTTGTTCCTACATAGTAACTTGCAACTTTGAATGAGAATGTGCTTGCTTACAGCAACGTGCTATATGTTTTGAATGCCCGAATTGGGAATCTGTGTCAAAACTTTGTTATAAATTATGTGATCCTTACTAGCTGGAAGTAAGGGAGATGGGGCATGAGGTTATTTCTAGGAGTTGGAGACCTACCAAGTTTATCTCAGTTCTGGGCATCTTTGAAATACCTATACAAACTTGTTCCTACATAGTAACTTGCAACTTTGAATGAGATGGTGCTTGCTTACAGCAACGTGCTATATGTTCTGATTGCCCGAATAGGGAATCTGTGTCAAAACTTTGTTAGGAATTATGTGATCCTTACTAGCTGGAAGTAAGGGAGATGGGGCATGAAGTTATTTCTAGGAGTTGGAGACATACCAAGTTTAGCTCAGTTCTGGGCATCTTTGAAATACCTATACAAAGTTGTTCCTACATAGTAACTTGCAACTTTGAATGAGAAAGTGCTTGCTTGCAGCAACGTGCTATATGTTCTGAATGCCCGAATTGGGAATCTGTGTCAAAACTGTGTTAGGAATTATGTGATCCTTACTAGCTGGAAGTAAGGGAGTTGGGGCATGAAGTTATTTCTAGGAGTTGGACACATACCAACTTTAGCTCAGTTCTGGGCATCTTTGAAATACCTATACAAACTTGTTCCTACCTAGTAACTTGCATCTTTGAATGAGAATGTGCTTGCTTACAGCAACGTGCTATATGTTCTGAATGCCCGAATTGGGAATCTGTGTCAAAACTTTGTTAGAAATTATGTGATCCTTACTAGCTGGAAGTAAGGGAGTTGGGTCACGAAGTTGTTTCTAGGAGTTGGAAACATACCAAGTTTAGCTCAGTTCTGGGCATCTTTGAAATACCTATACAAACTTGTTCCTACATAGTAACTTGCAACTTTGAATGAGAATGTGCTTGCTTACAGCAACGTGCTATATGTTCTGAATGCCCGAATTGGGGATCTGTGTCAAAACTTTGTTAGGAATTATGTGATCCTTACTAGCTGGAGAGTAAGGGAGTTGGGGCATGAAGTTATTTCTAGGAGTTGGACACATACCAAGTTTAGCTCAGATCTCGGCATCTTTGAAATACCTATACTAACTTGTTCCTACATAGTAACTTGCAACTTTGAATGAGAATGTGCTTGCTTACAGCAACTTGCTATATGTTCGTTTTGCCCGAATTGGGAATCTGTGTCAAAACTTTGTTAGGAATTATGTGATCCACACTAGCTCGAAGTAAGGGAGATGGGGCATGAAGTTATTTCTAGAGGTTGGACACATACAACGTTTAGCTCAGTTCTGGGCATCTTTGAAATACCTATACAAACTTGTTCCTACATAGTAACTTGCAACTTTGAATGAGAATGTGCTTGCTTACAACAACGTGCTATATGTTCTGAATGCCCGAATTGGGAATCTGTGTCAAAACTTTGTTAGGAATTATGTGATCCTCACTAGCTGGAAGTAAGTGAGATGGGGCATGAAGTTATTTCTAGGAGTTGGACACATACCAAGTTTAGCTCAGTTCTGGGCATCTTTGAAATACCTATACAAACTTGTTCCTACATAGTAACTTGCAACTTTGAATGAGAATGTGCTTGCTTACAGCAACGTGCTATATGTTCTGAATGCCCGAATTGGGAATCTGTGTCAAAACTTTGTTAGGAATTATGTGATCCTTACTAGATGGAAGTTAGGGAGATGGGGCATGAAGTTATTTCTAGGAGTGGGAGACATATCTAGTTTAGCTCAGTTCTGGGCATCTTTGAAATACCTATACAAACTTGTTCCTACATGGTAACTTGCATCTTTGAATGAGAATGTGCTTGCTTACAGCAACGTGCTATATGTTCTGAATGCCCGAATTGGGAATCTGTGTCAAAACTTTGTTAGGAATTATGTGATCCTTACTAGTTGGAAGTAAGGGAGTTGGGGCATGAAGTTATTTCTAGGAGTTGGACACATACAAAGTTTAGCTCAGTTCTGGGCATCTTTGAAATACCTATACAAACTTGTTCCAACATAGTAACTTGCAACTTTGAATGAGAATGTGCTTGCTTACAGCAACGTGCTATATGTTCTGAATGAGCGAATTGGGAATCTGTGTCAAAACTTTGTTTGGAATTATGTGATCCTTACTAGCTGGAAGTAAGGGAGATGGGGCATGAAGTTATTTCTAGGAGTTGGACACATACCAAGTTTAGCTCAGTTCTGGGCATCTTTGAAATACCTATACAAACTTGTTCCTACATAGTAACTTGCAACTTTGAATGAGAATGTGCTTGCTTACAGCAACGTGCTATATGTTCTGAATGCCCGAATTGGGAATCTGTGTCAAAACTTTGTTAGGAATTACGTGATCCTTACTAGCTGGAAGTAAGGGAGTTGGGGCATGAAGTTATTTCTAGAGGTAGGACACATACCAAGTTTAGCTCAGTTCTGGGCCTCATTGAAATACCTATACAAACTTGTTTCTACATAGTAACTTGCAACTTTGAATGAGAATGTGCTTGCTTACAGCAACGTGCTATATGTTCTGAATGCCTGAATTGGGAATCGGTGTCAAAACTTTGTTAGGAATTATGTGATCCTTACTAGCTGGAAGTAAGGGAGTTGGGGCATGAAGGTATTTCCAGGAGGTGGACACATACCAAGTTTAGCACAGTTCTGGGCATCTTTGAAATACCTATACAAACTTGTTCCTACATAGTAACTTGCAACTTTGAATGAGAATGTGCTTGCTTACAGCAACGTGCTATATGTTCTGAATGCCCGAATTGGGAATCTGTGTCAAAACTTTGTTAGGAATTATGTAATCCTTACTAGCTGGAAGTAAGGGAGATGGGGCATGAAATTATTTCTAGGAGTTGGAGACATACCAAGTTTAGCTCAGTTCTGGGCATCTTTGAAATACCTATACAAACTTGTTCCTACATAGTAACTTGCAACTTTGAATGAGAATGTGCTTGCTTACAGCAACGTGCTATATGTTTTGAATGCCCGAATTGGGAATCTGTGTCAAAACTTTGTTATAAATTATGTGATCCTTACTAGCTGGAAGTAAGGGAGATGGTGCATGAGGTTATTTCTAGGAGTTGGAGACCTACCAAGTTTAGCTCAGATCTGGGCATCATTGAAATACCTATACAAACTTGTTCCTACATAGTAACTTGCAACTTTGAATGAGAATGTGCTTGCTTACAGCAACGTGCTATATGTTCTGAATTCCCGAATAGGGAATCGGTGTCAAAACTTTGTTAGGAATTATGTGATCCTTACTAGCTGGAAGTAAGGGAGTTGGGGCATGAATGTATTTCTAGGAGGTGGACACATACCAAGTTTAGCACAGTTCTGGGCATCTTTGAAATGCCTATACAAACTTGTTCCTACATAGTAACTTGCAACTTTGAATGAGAATGTGCTTGCTTACAGCAACGTGCTATATGTTCTGAATGCCCGAATTGGGAATCTGTGTCAAAACTTTGTTAGGAATTATGTAATCCTTACTAGCTGGAAGTAAGGGAGATGGGGCATGAAATTATTTCTAGGAGTTGGAGACATACCAAGTTTAGCTCAGTTCTGGGCATCTTTGAAATACCTATACAAACTTGTTCCTACATAGTAACTTGCAACTTTGAATGAGAATGTGCTTGCTTACAGCAACGTGCTATATGTTTTGAATGCCCGAATTGGGAATCTGTGTCAAAACTTTGTTATAAATTATGTGATCCTTACTAGCTGGAAGTAAGGGAGATGGGGCATGAGGTTATTTCTAGGAGTTGGAGACCTACCAAGTTTATCTCAGTTCTGGGCATCTTTGAAATACCTATACAAACTTGTTCCTACATAGTAACTTGCAACTTTGAATGAGATGGTGCTTGCTTACAGCAACGTGCTATATATTCTGATTGCCCGAATAGGGAATCTGTGTCAAAACTTTGTTAGGAATTATGTGATCCTTACTAGCTGGAAGTAAGGGAGATGGGGCATGAAGTTATTTCTAGGAGTTGGAGACATACCAAGTTTAGCTCAGTTCTGGGCATCTTTGAAATACCTATACAAAGTTGTTCCTACGTAGTAACTTGCAACTTTGAATGAGAAAGTGCTTGCTTGCAGCAACGTGCTATATGTTCTGAATGCCCGAATTGGGAATCTGTGTCAAAACTGTGTTAGGAATTATGTGATCCTTACTAGCTGGAAGTAAGGGAGTTGGGGCATGAAGTTATTTCTAGGAGTTGGACACATACCAACTTTAGCTCAGTTCTGGGCATCTTTGAAATACCTATACAAACTTGTTCCTACATAGTAACTTGCATCTTTGAATGAGAATGTGCTTGCTTACAGCAACGTGCTATATGTTCTGAATGCCCGAATTGGGAATCTGTGTCAAAACTTTGTTAGAAATTATGTGATCCTTACTAGCTGGAAGTAAGGGAGTTGGGTCACGAAGTTGTTTCTAGGAGTTGGAAACATACCAAGTTTAGCTCAGTTCTGGGCATCTTTGAAATACCTATACAAACTTGTTCCTACATAGTAACTTGCAACTTTGAATGAGAATGTGCTTGCTTACAGCAACGTGCTATATGTTCTGAATGCCCGAATTGGGGATCTGTGTCAAAACTTTGTTAGGAATTATGTGATCCTTACTAGCTGGAGAGTAAGGGAGTTGGGGCATGAAGTTATTTCTAGGAGTTGGACACATACCAAGTTTAGCTCAGATCTCGGCATCTTTGAAATACCTATACTAACTTGTTCCTACATAGTAACTTGCAACTTTGAATGAGAATGTGCTTGCTTACAGCAACTTGCTATATGTTCGTTTTGCCCGAATTGGGAATCTGTGTCAAAACTTTGTTAGGAATTATGTGATCCACACTAGCTCGAAGTAAGGGAGATGGGGCATGAAGTTATTTCTAGAGGTTGGACACATACAACGTTTAGCTCAGTTCTGGGCATCTTTGAAATACCTATACAAACTTGTTCCTACATAGTAACTTGCAACTTTGAATGAGAATGTGCTTGCTTACAACAACGTGCTATATGTTCTGAATGCCCGAATTGGGAATCTGTGTCAAAACTTTGTTAGGAATTATGTGATCCTCACTAGCTGGAAGTAAGTGAGATGGGGCATGAAGTTATTTCTAGGAGTTGGACACATACCAAGTTTAGCTCAGTTCTGGGCATCTTTGAAATACCTATACAAACTTGTTCCTACATAGTAACTTGCAACTTTGAATGAGAATGTGCTTGCTTACAGCAACGTGCTATATGTTCTGAATGCCCGAATTGGGAATCTGTGTCAAAACTTTGTTAGGAATTATGTGATCCTTACTAGATGGAAGTTAGGGAGATGGGGCATGAAGTTATTTCTAGGAGTGGGAGACATATCTAGTTTAGCTCAGTTCTGGGCATCTTTGAAATACCTATACAAACTTGTTCCTACATGGTAACTTGCATCTTTGAATGAGAATGTGCTTGCTTACAGCAACGTGCTATATGTTCTGAATGCCCGAATTGGGAATCTGTGTCAAAACTTTGTTAGGAATTATGTGATCCTTACTAGTTGGAAGTAAGGGAGTTGGGGCATGAAGTTATTTCTAGGAGTTGGACACATACAAAGTTTAGCTCAGTTCTGGGCATCTTTGAAATACCTATACAAACTTGTTCCTACATAGTAACTTGCAACTTTGAATGAGAATGTGCTTGCTTACAGCAACGTGCTATATGTTCTGAATGAGCGAATTGGGAATCTGTGTCAAAACTTTGTTTGGAATTATGTGATCCTTACTAGCTGGAAGTAAGGGAGATGGGGCATGAAGTTATTTCTAGGAGTTGGACACATACCAAGTTTAGCTCAGTTCTGGGCATCTTTGAAATACCTATACAAACTTGTTCCTACATAGTAACTTGCAACTTTGAATGAGAATGTGCTTGCTTACAGCAACGTGCTATATGTTCTGAATGCCCGAATTGGGAATCTGTGTCAAATCTTTGTTAGGAATTATGTGGTCCTTACTAGCTGGAAGTAAGGGAGATGGGGCATGAAGTTATTTCTAGGAGTTGGACACATACCAAGTTTAGCACAGTTCTGGGCATCTTTGAAATACCTATACAAACTTGTTCCTACATAGTAACTTGCAACTTTGAATGAGAATGTGCTTGCTTACAGCAACGTGCTATATGTTCTGGATGCCCGAATTGGGAATCTGTGTCAAAACTTTGTTAGGAATTATGTGATCCTTACTAGCTGGAAGTAAGGGAGATGGGGCATGAAGTTATTTCTAGGAGTTGGAGACATATCAAGTTTAGCTCAGTTTTGGGCATCTTTGAAATACCTATACAAACTTGTTCCTACATAGTAACTTGCAACTTTGAATGAGAATGTGCTTGCTTACAGCAACGTGCTATATGTTCTGAATGCCCGAATAGGGAATCTGTGTCAAAACTTTGTTAGGAATTTTGTGATCCTTAATAGCTGAAAGTAAGGGAGTTGGGGCATGAAGGTATTTCTAGGAGTTGGACACATACCAAGTTTAGCACAGTTCTGGGCATCTTTGAAATACCTATACAAACTTGTTCCTACATAGTAACTTGCAACTTTGAATGAGAATGTGCTTGCTTACAGCAACGTGCTATATGTTCTGAATGCCCGAATTGGGAATCTGTGTCAAAACTTTGTTAGGAATTATGTAATCCATACTAGCTGGAAGTAAGGGAGATGCGGCATGAAATTATTTCTGGGAGTTGGAGACATACCAAGTTTAGCCTAGTTCTGGGCATCTTTGAAATACCTATACAAACTTGTTCCTACATAGTAACTTGCAACTTTGAATGAGAATGTGCTTGCTTGCAACAACGTGCTATATGTTCTGAATGCCCGTATTGGGAATCTGTGTCAAAACTTTGTTAGGAATTATGTGATCCTTACTAGCTGGAAGTAAGTGAGTTGGGGCATGAAGGTATTTCTAGGAGTTGGACACATACCAAGATTAGCACAGTTCTGGTCATCTTTGAAATACCTATACAAACTTGTTCCTACATAGTAACTTGCAACTTTGAATGAGATTGTGCTTGCTTGCAGCAACGTGCTATATGTTCTGAATGCCCGAATTGGGAATCTGTGTCAAATCTTTGTTAGCAATTATGTGATCCTTACTACCTGGAAGTAAGGGAGATGGGGCATGAAGTTATTTCTAGGAGTTGGAGACATACCAAGTTTAGCTCAGTTCTGGGCATCTTTGAAATACCTATACAAACTTGTTCCTACATAGTAACTTGCAACTTTGAATGAGAATGTGCTTGCTTAGAGCAACGTGCTATATGTTCTGAATGCCCGAATTGGGAATCTGTGTCAAAACTTTGTTAGGAATTATGTGATCCTTACTAGCTGGAAGTAAGGGAGATGGGGCATGAAGTTATTTCTAGGAGTTGGACACATACCAAGTTGAGCTCAGTTCCGGACATCTTTGAAATACCTATACAAACTTGTTCCTACATAGTAACTTGCAACTTTGAATGAGAATGTGCTTGCTTACAGCAACGTGCTATATGTTTTGAATGCCCGAATTGGGAATCTGTGTCAAAACTTTGTTAGGAATTACGTGATCCTTACTAGCTGGAAGTAATGGAGTTGGGGCATGAAGATATTTCTAGAGGTAGGACACATATCAAGTTTAGCTCAGTTCTGGGCATCATTGAAATACCTATACAAACTTGTTCCTACATAGTAACTTGCAACTTTGAATGAGAATGTGCTTGCTTACAGCAACGTGCTATATGTTCTGAATGCCCGAATTGGGAATCTGTGTCAAAACTTTGTTAGGAATTATGTGATCCTTACTAGCTGGAAGTAAGGGAGTTGGGGCATGAAGTTATTTCTAGAGGTAGGACACATACCAAGTTTAGCTCAGTTCTGGGCATCTTTGAAATATCTATACAAACTTGTTCCTACAGAGTAACTTGCAACTTTGAATGAGAATGTGCTTGCTTACAGCAACGTGCTATATGTTCTGAATGCCCGAATTGGGAATCTGTGTCAAATCTTTGTTAGGAATTATGTGATCCTTACTAGCTGGAAGTAAGGGAGATGGGGCATGAAGTTATTTCTAGGAGTTGGAGACATACAACTTTTAGCTCTGTTCTGGGCATCTTTGAAATTCCAATACAAACTTGATCCTACATAGTAACTTGCAACTTTGAATGAGAATGTGCTTGCTTACAGCAACGTGCTATATGTTCTGAATGCCCGAATTGGGAATCTGTGTCAAAATTTGTTAGGAATTATGTGATCCTTACTAGCTGGAAGTAAGGGAGATGGGGCATGAAGATATTTCTAGGAGTTGGACACATACCAAGTTTAGCTCAGTTCTGGGCATCTTTGAAATACCTATACAAACTTGTTCCTACATAGTAACTTGCAACTTTGAATGAGAATGTGCTTGCTTACAGCAACGTGCTATATGTTCTGAATGCCCGAATTGGGGATCTGTGTCAAAACTTTGTTAGGAATTATGTGATCCTTACTAGCTGGAGAGTAAGGGAGTTGGGGCATGAAGTTATTTCTAGGAGTTGGACACATACCAAGTTTAGCTCAGATCTCGGCATCTTTGAAATACCTATACTAACTTGTTCCTACATAGTAACTTGCAACTTTGAATGAGAATGTGCTTGCTTACAGCAACTTGCTATATGTTCGTTTTGCCCGAATTGGGAATCTGTGTCAAAACTTTGTTAGGAATTATGTGATCCACACTAGCTCGAAGTAAGGGAGATGGGGCATGAAGTTATTTCTAGAGGTTGGACACATACAACGTTTAGCTCAGTTCTGGGCATCTTTGAAATACCTATACAAACTTGTTCCTACATAGTAACTTGCAACTTTGAATGAGAATGTGCTTGCTTACAACAACGTGCTATATGTTCTGAATGCCCGAATTGGGAATCTGTGTCAAAACTTTGTTAGGAATTATGTGATCCTCACTAGCTGGAAGTAAGTGAGATGGGGCATGAAGTTATTTCTAGGAGTTGGACACATACCAAGTTTAGCTCAGTTCTGGGCATCTTTGAAATACCTATACAAACTTGTTCCTACATAGTAACTTGCAACTTTGAATGAGAATGTGCTTGCTTACAGCAACGTGCTATATGTTCTGAATGCCCGAATTGGGAATCTGTGTCAAAACTTTGTTAGGAATTATGTGATCCTTACTAGATGGAAGTTAGGGAGATGGGGCATGAAGTTATTTCTAGGAGTGGGAGACATATCTAGTTTAGCTCAGTTCTGGGCATCTTTGAAATACCTATACAAACTTGTTCCTACATGGTAACTTGCATCTTTGAATGAGAATGTGCTTGCTTACAGCAACGTGCTATATGTTCTGAATGCCCGAATTGGGAATCTGTGTCAAAACTTTGTTAGGAATTATGTGATCCTTACTAGTTGGAAGTAAGGGAGTTGGGGCATGAAGTTATTTCTAGGAGTTGGACACATACAAAGTTTAGCTCAGTTCTGGGCATCTTTGAAATACCTATACAAACTTGTTCCTACATAGTAACTTGCAACTTTGAATGAGAATGTGCTTGCTTACAGCAACGTGCTATATGTTCTGAATGAGCGAATTGGGAATCTGTGTCAAAACTTTGTTTGGAATTATGTGATCCTTACTAGCTGGAAGTAAGGGAGATGGGGCATGAAGTTATTTCTAGGAGTTGGACACATACCAAGTTTAGCTCAGTTCTGGGCATCTTTGAAATACCTATACAAACTTGTTCCTACATAGTAACTTGCAACTTTGAATGAGAATGTGCTTGCTTACAGCAACGTGCTATATGTTCTGAATGCCCGAATTGGGAATCTGTGTCATATCTTTGTTAGGAATTATGTGGTCCTTACTAGCTGGAAGTAAGGGAGATGGGGCATGAAGTTATTTCTAGGAGTTGGACACATACCAAGTTTAGCACAGTTCTGGGCATCTTTGAAATACCTATACAAACTTGTTCCTACATAGTAACTTGCAACTTTGAATGAGAATGTGCTTGCTTACAGCAACGTGCTATATGTTCTGGATGCCCGAATTGGGAATCTGTGTCAAAACTTTGTTAGGAATTATGTGATCCTTACTAGCTGGAAGTAAGGGAGATGGGGCATGAAGTTATTTCTAGGAGTTGGAGACATATCAAGTTTAGCTCAGTTTTGGGCATCTTTGAAATACCTATACAAACTTGTTCCTACATAGTAACTTGCAACTTTGAATGAGAATGTGCTTGCTTACAGCAACGTGCTATATGTTCTGAATGCCCGAATAGGGAATCTGTGTCAAAACTTTGTTAGGAATTTTGTGATCCTTAATAGCTGAAAGTAAGGGAGTTGGGGCATGAAGGTATTTCTAGGAGATGGACACATACCAAGTTTAGCACAGTTCTGGGCATCTTTGAAATACCTATACAAACTTGTTCCTACATAGTAACTTGCAACTTTGAATGAGAATGTGCTTGCTTACAGCAACGTGCTATATGTTCTGAATGCCCGAATTGGGAATCTGTGTCAAAACTTTGTTAGGAATTATGTAATCCATACTAGCTGGAAGTAAGGGAGATGCGGCATGAAATTATTTCTGGGAGTTGGAGACATACCAAGTTTAGCCTAGTTCTGGGCATCTTTGAAATACCTATACAAACTTGTTCCTACATAGTAACTTGCAACTTTGAATGAGAATGTGCTTGCTTGCAACAACGTGCTATATGTTCTGAATGCCCGTATTGGGAATCTGTGTCAAAACTTTGTTAGGAATTATGTGATCCTTACTAGCTGGAAGTAAGTGAGTTGGGGCATGAAGGTATTTCTAGGAGTTGGACACATACCAAGATTAGCACAGTTCTGGTCATCTTTGAAATACCTATACAAACTTGTTCCTACATAGTAACTTGCAACTTTGAATGAGATTGTGCTTGCTTGCAGCAACGTGCTATATGTTCTGAATGCCCGAATTGGGAATCTGTGTCAAATCTTTGTTAGCAATTATGTGATCCTTACTACCTGGAAGTAAGGGAGATGGGGCATGAAGTTATTTCTAGGAGTTGGAGACATACCAAGTTTAGCTCAGTTCTGGGCATCTTTGAAATACCTATACAAACTTGTTCCTACATAGTAACTTGCAACTTTGAATGAGAATGTGCTTGCTTAGAGCAACGTGCTATATGTTCTGAATGCCCGAATTGGGAATCTGTGTCAAAACTTTGTTAGGAATTATGTGATCCTTACTAGCTGGAAGTAAGGGAGATGGGGCATGAAGTTATTTCTAGGAGTTGGACACATACCAAGTTGAGCTCAGTTCCGGACATCTTTGAAATACCTATACAAACTTGTTCCTACATAGTAACTTGCAACTTTGAATGAGAATGTGCTTGCTTAGAGCAACGTGCTATATGTTTTGAATGCCCGAATTGGGAATCTGTGTCAAAACTTTGTTAGGAATTACGTGATCCTTACTAGCTGGAAGTAATGGAGTTGGGGCATGAAGATATTTCTAGAGGTAGGACACATATCAAGTTTAGCTCAGTTCTGGGCATCATTGAAATACCTATACAAACTTGTTCCTACATAGTAACTTGCAACTTTGAATGAGAATGTGCTTGCTTACAGCAACGTGCTATATGTTCTGAATGCCCGAATTGGGAATCTGTGTCAAAACTTTGTTAGGAATTATGTGATCCTTACTAGCTGGAAGTAAGTGAGTTGGGGCATGAAGTTATTTCTAGAGGTAGGACACATACCAAGTTTAGCTCAGTTCTGGGCATCTTTGAAATATCTATACAAACTTGTTCCTACAGAGTAACTTGCAACTTTGAATGAGAATGTGCTTGCTTACAGCAACGTGCTATATGTTCTGAATGCCCGAATTGGGAATCTGTGTCAAATCTTTGTTAGGAATTATGTGATCCTTACTAGCTGGAAGTAAGGGAGATGGGGCATGAAGTTATTTCTAGGAGTTGGAGACATACAACTTTTAGCTCTGTTCTGGGCATCTTTGAAATTCCAATACAAACTTGATCCTACATAGTAACTTGCAACTTTGAATGAGAATGTGCTTGCTTACAGCAACGTGCTATATGTTCTGAATGCCCGAATTGGGAATCTGTGTCAAAATTTGTTAGGAATTATGTGATCCTTACTAGCTGGAAGTAAGGGAGATGGGGCATGAAGATATTTCTAGGAGTTGGACACATACCAAGTTTAGCTCAGTTCTGGGCATCTTTGAAATACCTATACAAACTTGTTCCTACATAGTAACTTGCATCTTTGAATGAGAATGTGCTTGCTTACAGCAACGTTCTATATGTTCTGAATGCCCGAATTGGGAATCTGTGTCAAAACTTTGTTAGGAATTATGTGATCCTCACTAGCTGGAAGTAAGTGAGATGGGGCATGAAGTTATTTCTAGGAGTTGGACACATACCAAGTTTAGCTCAGTTCTGGGCATATTTGAAATACCTATACAAACTTGTTCCTACATAGTAACTTGCAACTTTGAATGAGAATGTGCTTGCTTACAGCAACGTGCTATATGTTCTGAATGCCCGAATTGGGAATCTGTGTCAAAACTTTGTTAGGAATTATGTGATCCTTACTAGATTGAAGTTAGGGAGATGGGGCATGAAGTTATTTCTAGGAGTGGGAGACATATCTAGTTTAGCTCAGATCTGAGCATCTTTGAAATACCTATACAAACTTGTTCCTACATAGTAACTTGCAACTTTGAATGAGAATGTGCTTGCTTACAGCAACGTGCTATGTGTTCTGAATGAGCGAATTGGGAATCTGTGTCAAAACTTTGTTAGGAATTATGTGATCCTTACTAGCTGGAAGTAAGGGAGATGGGGCATGAAGTTATTTCTAGGAGTTGGACACATACCAAGTTTAGCTCAGTTCTGGGCATCTTTGAAATACCTATACAAACTTGTTCCTACATAGTAACTTGCATCTTTGAATGAGAATGTGCTTGCTTACAGCAACGTGCTATATGTTCTGAATGCCCGAATTGGGAATCTGTGTCAAATCTTTGTTAGGAATTATGTGGTCCTTACTAGCTGGAAGTAAGGGAGATGGGGCATGAAGTTATTTCTAGGAGTTGGACACATACCAAGTTTAGCACAGTTCTGGGCATCTTTGAAATACCTATACAAACTTGTTCCTACATAGTAACTTGCACCTTTGAATGAGAATGTGCTTGCTTACAGCAACGTGCTATATGTTCTGAATGCCCGAATTGGGAATCTGTGTCAAAACTTTGTTAGGAATTATGTGATCCTTACTAGCTGGAAGTAAGGGAGATGGGGCATGAAGTTATTTCTAGGAGTTGGAGACATATCAAGTTTAGCTCAGTTCTGGGCATCTTTGAAATACCTATACAAACTTGTTCCTACATAGTAACTTGCAACTTTGAATGAGAATGTGCTTGCTTACAGCAACGTGCTATATGTTCTGAATGCCCGAATAGGGAATCTGTGTCAAAACTTTGTTAGGAATTTTGTGATCCTTAATAGCTGGAAGTAAGGGAGTTGGGGCATGAAGGTATTTCTAGGAGTTGGACACATACCAAGTTTAGCACAGTTCTGGGCATCTTTGAAATACCTATACAAACTTGTTCCTACATAGTAACTTGCAACTTTGAATGAGAATGTGCTTGCTTACAGCAACGTGCTATATGTTCTGAATGCCCGAATTGGCAATCTGTGTCAAAACTTTGTTAGGAATTATGTAATCCATACTAGCTGGAAGTAAGGGAGATGGGGCATGAAATTATTTCTGGGAGTTGGAGACATACCAAGTTTAGCCTAGTTCTGGGCATCTTTGAAATACCTATACAAACTTGTTCCTACATAGTAACTTGCAACTTTGAATGAGAATGTGCTTGCTTGCAGCAACGTGCTATATGTTCTGAATGCCCGTATTGGGAATCTGTGTCAAAACTTTGTTAGGAATTATGTGATCCTTACTAGCTGGAAGTAAGTGTGTTGGGGCATGAAGGTATTTCTAGGAGTTGGACACATACCAAGATTAGCACAGTTCTGGTCATCTTTGAAATACCTATACAAACTTGTTCCTACATAGTAACTTGCAACTTTGAATGAGATTGTGCTTGCTTGCAGCAACGTGCTATATGTTCTGAATGCCCGAATTGGGAATCTGTGTCAAATCTTTGTTAGCAATTATGTGATCCTTACTAGCTGGAAGTAAGGGAGATGGGGCATGAAGTTATTTCTAGGAGTTGGAGACATACCAAGTTTAGCTCAATTCTGGGCATCTTTGAAATACCTATACAAACTTGTTCCTACATAGTAACTTGCAACTTTGAATGAGAATGTGCTTGCTTACAGCAACGTGCTATATGTTTTGAATGCCCGAATTGGGAATCTATGTCAAAACTTTGTTAGGAATTACGTGATCCTTACTAGCTGGAAGTAATGGAGTTGGGGCATGAAGTTATTTCTAGAGGTAGGACACATATCAAGTTTAGCTCAGTTCTGGGCATCTTTGAAATACCTATACAAACTTGTTCCTACATAGTAACTTGCAACTTTGAATGAGAATGTGCTTGCTTACAGCAACGTGCTATATGTTCTGAATGCCCGAATTGGGAATCTGTGTCAAAACTTTGTTAGGAATTATGTGATCCTTACTAGCTGGAAGTAAGGGAGTTGGGGCATGAAGTTATTTCTAGAGGTAGGACACATACCAAGTTTAGCTCAGTTCTGGGCATCTTTGAAATATCTATACAAACTTGTTCCTACAGAGTAACTTGCAACTTTGAATGAGAATGTGCTTGCTTACAGCAACGTGCTATATGTTCTGAATGCCCGAATTGGGAATCTGTGTCAAATCTTTGTTAGGAATTATGTGATCCTTACTAGCTGGAAGTAAGGGAGATGGGGCATGAAGTTATTTCTAGGAGTTGAAGACATACAACTTTTAGCTCTGTTCTGGGCATCTTTGAAATTCCTATACAAACTTGATCCTACATAGTAACTTGCAACTTTGAATGAGAATGTGCTTGCTTACAGCAACGTGCTATATGTTCTGAATGCCCGAATAGGGAATCTGTGTCAAAACTTTGTTAGGAATTTTGTGATCCTTAATAGCTGGAAGTAAGGGAGTTGGGGCATGAAGGTATTTCTAGGAGTTGGACACATACCAAGTTTAGCACAGTTCTGGGCATCTTTGAAATACCTATACAAACTTGTTCCTACATAGTAACTTGCAACTTTGAATGAGAATGTGCTTGCTTACAGTAACGTGCTATATGTTCTGAATGCCCGAATTGGCAATCTGTGTCAAAACTTTGTTAGGAATTATGTAATCCATACTAGCTGGAAGTAAGGGAGATGGGGCATGAAATTATTTCTGGGAGTTGGAGACATACCAAGTTTAGCCTAGTTCTGGGCATCTTTGAAATACCTATACAAACTTGTTCCTACATAGTAACTTGCAACTTTGAATGAGAATGTGCTTGCTTGCAGCAACGTGCTATATGTTCTGAATGCCCGTATTGGGAATCTGTGTCAAAACTTTGTTAGGAATTATGTGATCCTTACTAGCTGGAAGTAAGTGTGTTGGGGCATGAAGGTATTTCTAGGAGTTGGACACATACCAAGATTAGCACAGTTCTGGTCATCTTTGAAATACCTATACAAACTTGTTCCTACATAGTAACTTGCAACTTTGAATGAGATTGTGCTTGCTTGCAGCAACGTGCTATATGTTCTGAATGCCCGAATTGGGAATCTGTGTCAAATCTTTGTTAGCAATTATGTGATCCTTACTAGCTGGAAGTAAGGGAGATGGGGCATGAAGTTATTTCTAGGAGTTGGAGACATACCAAGTTTAGCTCAATTCTGGGCATCTTTGAAATACCTATACAAACTTGTTCCTACATAGTAACTTGCAACTTTGAATGAGAATGTGCTTGCTTACAGCAACGTGCTATATGTTTTGAATGCCCGAATTGGGAATCTGTGTCAAAACTTTGTTAGGAATTACGTGATCCTTACTAGCTGGAAGTAATGGAGTTGGGGCATGAAGTTATTTCTAGAGGTAGGACACATATCAAGTTTAGCTCAGTTCTGGGCATCATTGAAATACCTATACAAACTTGTTCCTACATAGTAACTTGCAACTTTGAATGAGAATGTGCTTGCTTACAGCAACGTGCTATATGTTCTGAATGCCCGAATTGGGAATCTGTGTCAAAACTTTGTTAGGAATTATGTGATCCTTACTAGCTGGAAGTAAGGGAGTTGGGGCATGAAGTTATTTCTAGAGGTAGGACACATACCAAGTTTAGCTCAGTTCTGGGCATCTTTGAAATATCTATACAAACTTGTTCCTACAGAGTAACTTGCAACTTTGAATGAGAATGTGCTTGCTTACAGCAACGTGCTATATGTTCTGAATGCCCGAATTGGGAATCTGTGTCAAATCTTTGTTAGGAATTATGTGATCCTTACTAGCTGGAAGTAAGGGAGATGGGGCATGAAGTTATTTCTATGAGTTGGAGACATACCAAGTTTAGCTCAATTCTGGGCATCTTTGAAATACCTATACAAACTTGTTCCTACATGGTAACTTGCAACTTTGAATGAGAATGTGCTTGCTTACAGCAACGTGCTATATGTTCTGAATGCCCGAATTGGGAATCTTTGACAAATCTTTGTTAGGAATTATGTGATCCTTACTAGCTGGAAGTACTGGAGATGGGGCATGAAGTTATTTCTAGGAGTTGGAGACATACCAAGTTTATCTCAGTTCTGGGCATCTTTGAAATACCTATACAAACTTGTTCCTACATGGTAACTTGCAACTTTGAATGAGAATGTGCTTGCTTACAGCAACGTGCTATATGTTCTGAATGCCCGAATTGGGAATCTGTGTCAAAACTTTGTTAGGAATTACGTGATCCTTACTAGCTGGAAGTAAGGGAGTTGGGGCATGAAGTTATTTCTAGAGGTAGGACACATACCAAGTTTAGCTCAGTTCTGGGCATCTTTGAAATACCTATAAAAACTTGTTCCTACATAGTAACTTCCAACTTTGAATGAGAATGTGCTTGCTTACAGCAACGTGCTATATGTTCTGAATGCCCGAATTGGGAATCTGTGTCAAAACTTTGTTAGGAATTATGTGATCCTTACTATCTGGAAGTAAGGGAGATGGGGCATAAAGTTATTTCTAGGAGTTGGAGACATACAACTTTTAGCTCTGTTCTGGGCATCTTTGAAATACCTATACAAACTTGTTCCTACATAGTAACTTGCAACTTTGAATGAGAATGTGCTTGCTTACAGCAACGTGCTATATGTTCTGAATGCCCGAATTGGGAATCTGTGTCAAAACTTTGTTAGGAATTATGTGATCCTTACTAGCTGGAAGTAAGTGAGTTGGGGCATGAAGGTATTTCTAGGAGTTGGACACATACCAAGATTAGCACAGTTCTGGTCATCTTTGAAATACCTATACAAACTTGTTCCTAAATAGTAACTTGCAACTTTGAATGAGATTGTGCTTGCTTGCAGCAACGTGCTATATGTTCTGAATGCCCGAATTGGGAATCTGTGTCAAATCTTTGTTAGCAATTATGTGATCCTTACTAGCTGGAAGTAAGGGAGATGGGGCATGAAGTTATTTCTAGGAGTTGGAGACATACCAAGTTTAGCTCAGTTCTGGGCATCTTTGAAATACCTATACAAACTTGTTCCTACATAGTAACTTGCAACTTTGAATGAGAATGTGCTTGCTTAGAGCAACGTGCTATATGTTCTGAATGCCCGAATTGGGAATCTGTGTCAAAACTTTGTTAGGAATTATGTGATCCTTACTAGCTGGAAGTAAGGGAGATGGGGCATGAAGTTATTTCTAGGAGTTGGACACATACCAAGTTGAGCTCAGTTCCGGACATCTTTGAAATACCTATACAAACTTGTTCCTACATAGTAACTTGCAACTTTGAATGAGAATGTGCTTGCTTACAGCAACGTGCTATATGTTTTGAATGCCCGAATTGGGAATCTGTGTCAAAACTTTGTTAGGAATTACGTGATCCTTACTAGCTGGAAGTAATGGAGTTGGGGCATGAAGTTATTTCTAGAGGTAGGACACATATCAAGTTTAGCTCAGTTCTGGGCATCATTGAAATACCTATACAAACTTGTTCCTACATAGTAACTTGCAACTTTGAATGAGAATGTGCTTGCTTACAGCAACGTGCTATATGTTCTGAATGCCCGAATTGGGAATCTGTGTCAAAACTTTGTTAGGAATTATGTGATCCTTACTAGCTGGAAGTAAGGGAGTTGGGGCATGAAGTTATTTCTAGAGGTAGGACACATACCAAGTTTAGCTCAGTTCTGGGCATCTTTGAAATATCTATACAAACTTGTTCCTACAGAGTAACTTGCAACTTTGAATGAGAATGTGCTTGCTTACAGCAACGTGCTATATGTTCTGAATGCCCGAATTGGGAATCTGTGTCATATCTTTGTTAGGAATTATGTGATCCTTACTAGCTGGAAGTAAGGGAGATGGGGCATGAAGTTATTTCTAGGAGTTGGAGACATACAACATTTAGCTCTGTTCTGGGCATCTTTGAAATTCCTATACAAACTTGTTCCTACATAGTAACTTGCAACTTTGAATGAGAATGTGCTTGCTTACAGCAACGTGCTATATGTTCTGAATGCCCGAATTGGGAATCTGTGTCAAAATTTGTTAGCAATTATGTGATCCTTACTAGCTGGAAGTAAGGGAGATGGGGCATGAAGTTATTTCTAGGAGTTGGAGACATACCAAGTTTAGCTCAGTTCTGGGCATCTTTGAAATACCTATACAAACTTGTTCCTACATAGTAACTTGCAACTTTGAATGAGAATGTGCTTGCTTAGAGCAACGTGCTATATGTTCTGAATGCCCGAATTGGGAATCTGTGTCAAAACTTTGTTAGGAATTATGTGATCCTTACTAGCTGGAAGTAAGGGAGATGGGGCATGAAGTTATTTCTAGGAGTTGGACACATACCAAGTTGAGCTCAGTTCCGGACATCTTTGAAATACCTATACAAACTTGTTCCTACATAGTAACTTGCAACTTTGAATGAGAATGTGCTTGCTTACAGCAACGTGCTATATGTTCTGAATGCCCGAATTGGGAATCTGTGTCAAAACTTTGTTAGGAATTACGTGATCCTTACTAGCTGGAAGTAATGGAGTTGGGGCATGAAGTTATTTCTAGAGGTAGGACACATATCAAGTTTAGCTCAGTTCTGGGCATCATTGAAATACCTATACAAACTTGTTCCTACATAGTAACTTGCAACTTTGAATGAGAATGTGCTTGCTTACAGCAACGTGCTATATGTTCTGAATGCCCGAATTGGGAATCTGTGTCAAAACTTTGTTAGGAATTATGTGATCCTTACTAGCTGGAAGTAAGGGAGTTGGGGCATGAAGTTATTTCTAGAGGTAGGACACATACCAAGTTTAGCTCAGTTCTGGGCATCTTTGAAATATCTATACAAACTTGTTCCTACAGAGTAACTTGCAGCTTTGAATGAGAATGTGCTTGCTTACAGCAACGTGCTATATGTTCTGAATGCCCGAATTGGGAATCTGTGTCATATCTTTGTTAGGAATTATGTGATCCTTACTAGCTGGAAGTAAGGGAGATGGGGCATGAAGTTATTTCTAGGAGTTGGAGACATACAACTTTTTGCTCTGTTCTGGGCATCTTTGAAATTCCTATACAAACTTGTTCCTACATAGTAACTTGCAACTTTGAATGAGAATGTGCTTGCTTACAGCAACGTGCTATATGTTCTGAATGCCCGAATTGGGAATCTGTGTCAAAATTTGTTAGGAATTATGTGATCCTTACTAGCTGGAAGTAAGGGAGATGGGGCATGAAGTTATTTCTAGGAGTTGGACACATACCAAGTTTAGCTCAGTTCTGGGCATCTTTGAAATACTTATACAAACTTGTTCCTACATAGTAACTTGCAACTTTGAATTAGAATGTGCTTGCTTACAGCAACGTGCTATATGTTCTGAATGCCCGAATTGGGAATCTGTGTCAAAACTTTGTTAGGAATTATGTGATCCTTACTAGCTGGAAGTAAGGGAGATGGGGCATGAAGTTATTTCTAGGAGTTGGAGACATACCAAGTTTAGCTCAGTTCTGGGCATCTTTGAAATACCTATACAAACTTGTTCCTACATGGTAACTTGCAACTTTGAATGAGAATGTGCTTGCTTACAGCAACGTGCTATATGTTCTGAATGCCCGAATTGGGAATCTGTGACAAAACTTTGTTAGGAATTATGTGATCCTTACTAGCTGGAAGTAATGGAGATGGGGCATGAAGTTATTTCTAGGAGTTGGAGACATACCAAGTTTATCTCAGTTCTGGGCATCTTTGAAATACCTATACAAACTTGTTCCTACATGGTAACTTGCAACTTTGAATGAGAATGTGCTTGCTTACAGCAACGTGCTATATGTTCTGAATGCCCGAATTGGGAATCTGTGTCAAAACTTTGTTAGGAATTACGTGATCCTTACTAGCTGGAAGTAAGGGAGTTGGGGCATGAAGTTATTTCTAGAGGTAGGACACATACCAAGTTTAGCTCAGTTCTGGGCATCTTTGAAATACCTATAAAAACTTGTTCCTACATAGTAACTTCCAACTTTGAATGAGAATGTGCTTGCTTACAGCAACGTGCTATATGTTCTGAATGCCCGAATTGGGAATCTGTGTCAAAACTTTGTTAGGAATTATGTGATCCTTACTATCTGGAAGTAAGGGAGATGGGGCATAAAGTTATTTCTAGGAGTTGGAGACATACAACTTTTAGCTCTGTTCTGGGCATCTTTGAAATACCTATACAAACTTGTTCCTACATAGTAACTTGCAACTTTGAATGAGAATGTGCTTGCTTACTGCAACGTGCTATATGTTCTGAATGCCCGAATTGGGAATCTGTGTCAAAACTTTGTTAGGAATTATGTGATCCTTACTAGCTGGAAGTAAGTGAGTTGGGGCATGAAGGTATTTCTAGGAGTTGGACACATACCAAGATTAGCACAGTTCTGGTCATCTTTGAAATACCTATACAAACTTGTTCCTACATAGTAACTTGCAACTTTGAATGAGATTGTGCTTGCTTGCAGCAACGTGCTATATGTTCTGAATGCCCGAATTGGGAATCTGTGTCAAATCTTTGTTAGCAATTATGTGATCCTTACTAGCTGGAAGTAAGGGAGATGGGGCATGAAGTTATTTCTAGGAGTTGGAGACATACCAAGTTTAGCTCAGTTCTGGGCATCTTTGAAATACCTATACAAACTTGTTCCTACATAGTAACTTGCAACTTTGAATGAGCATGTGCTTGCTTAGAGCAACGTGCTATATGTTCTGAATGCCCGAATTGGGAATCTGTGTCAAAACTTTGTTAGGAATTATGTGATCCTTACTAGCTGGAAGTAAGGGAGATGGGGCATGAAGTTATTTCTAGGAGTTGGACACATACCAAGTTGAGCTCAGTTCCGGACATCTTTGAAATACCTATACAAACTTGTTCCTACATAGTAACTTGCAACTTTGAATGAGAATGTGCTTGCTTACAGCAACGTGCTATATGTTTTGAATGCCCGAATTGGGAATCTGTGTCAAAACTTTGTTAGGAATTACGTGATCCTTACTAGCTGGAAGTAATGGAGTTGGGGAATGAAGTTATTTCTAGAGGTAGGACACATATCAAGTTTTCTCAGTTCTGGGCATCATTGAAATACCTATACAAACTTGTTCCTACATAGTAACTTGCAACTTTGAATGAGAATGTGCTTGCTTACAGCAACGTGCTATATGTTCTGAATGCCCGAATTGGGAATCTGTGTCAAAACTTTGTTAGGAATTATGTGATCCTTACTAGCTGGAAGTAAGGGAGTTGGGGCATGAAGTTATTTCTAGAGGTAGGACACATACCAAGTTTAGCTCAGTTCTGGGCATCTTTGAAATATCTATACAAACTTGTTCCTACAGAGTAACTTGCAACTTTGAATGAGAATGTGCTTGCTTACAGCAACGTGCTATATGTTCTGAATGCCCGAATTGGGAATCTGTGTCAAAACTTTGTTAGGAATTATGTGATCCTTACTAGCTGGAAGTAAGGGAATTGGTGCATGTAGGTATTTCTTGGAGTTGGACACATACCAAGTTTAGCACAGTTCTGGGCATCTTTGAAATACCTATACAAACTTGTTCCTACATAGTAACTTGCAACTTTGAATGAGAATGTGCTTGCTTACAGCAACGTGCTATATGTTCTTCATGCCCGAATTGGGAATCTGTGTCAAAACTTTGTTAGGAATTATGTGATCCTTACTAGCTGGAAGTAAGGGAGATGGGGCATGAAGTTATTTCTAGGAGTAGGACACATACCAAGTTTAGCTCATTTCTGGGCATCTTTGAAATACCTATACAAACTTGTTCCTACATAGTAACTTGCAACTTTGAATGAGAATGTGCTTGCTTACAGCAACGTGCTATATGTTCTGAATGCCCGAATTGGGAATCTTTGACAAAATTTTGTTAGGAATTATGTGATCCTTACAAGCTGGAAGTAAGGGAGATGGGGCATGAAGTTATTTCTAGGAGTTGGAGACATACCAAGTTTAGCTCAGTTCTGGGCATCTTTGTAATACCTATACAAACTTGTTCCTACATAGTAACTTGCAACTTTGAATGAGAATGTGCTTGCTTACAGCAACGTGCTATATGTTCTGAATGCCCGAATTGGGAATCTGTGTCAAATCTTTGTTAGGAATTATGTGATCCTTACTAGCTGGAAGTAAGGGAGATGGGGCATGAAGTTATTTCTAGGAGTTGGACACATACCAAGTTTAGCTCAGTTCTGGGCATCTTTGAAATACCTATACAAACTTGTTCCTACATAGTAACTTGCAACTTTGAATGAGAATGTGCTTGCTTACAGCAACGTGCTATATGTTCTGAATGCCCGAATTGGGAATCTGTGTCAAAACTTTGTTAGGAATTATGTGATCCTTACTAGCTGGAAGTATGGGAGATGGGGCATGAAGTTATTTCTAGGAGTTGGACACATACCAAGTTTAGCTCAGTTCTGGGCATCTTTGAAATACCTATACAAACTTGTTCCTATATAGTAACTTGCAACTTTGAATGAGAATGTGCTTGCTTACAGCAACGTGCTATATGTTCTGAATGCCCGAATTGGGAATCTGTGTCAAAACTTTGTTAGGAATTACGTGATCCTTACTAGCTGGAAGTAAGGGAGTTGGGGCATGAAGTTATTTCTAGAGGTAGGACACATACCAAGTTTAGTTCAGTTCTGGGCATCTTTGAAATACCTATACAAACTTGTTCCTACATAGTAACTTGCAACTTTGAATGAGAATGTGCTTGCTTACAGCAACGGGCTATATGTTCTGAATGCCCGAATTGGGAATCTGTGTCAAATCTTTGTTAGGAAATATGTGATCCTTACTAGATGTAAGTAAGGTTGATGGGGAATGAAGTTATTTCTAGGAGATGGAGACATACAACGTTTAGCTCAGTTCTGGGCATCTTTGAAATACCTATACAAACTTGTTGCTACATAGTAACTTGCAACTTTGAATGAGAAAGTGCTTGCTTAGAGAAACGTGCTATATGTTCTGAATGCCCGAATTGGGAATCTGTGTCAAAACTTTGTTAGGAATTACGTGATCCTTACTAGCTGGAAGTAAGGGAGTTGGGGCATGAAGTTATTTCTAGAGGTAGGACACATACCAAGTTTAGTTCAGTTCTGGGCATCTTTGAAATACCTATACAAACTTGTTCCTACATAGTAACTTGCAACTTTAAATGAGAATGTGCTTGCTACAGCAACGTGCTATATGTTTTGAATGCCCGAATTGGGAATCTGTGTCAAAACTTTGTTAGGAATTATGTGATCCTTACTAGCTGGAAGTAAGGGAGTTGGGGCATGAAGTTATTTCTAGAGGTAGGACACATACCAAGTTTAGCTCAGTTCTGGGCATCTTTGAAATACCTATACAAACTTGTTCCTACATAGTAACTTGCAACTTTGAATGAGAATGTGCTTGCTTACAGCAACGTGCTATATGTTCTGAATGCCCGAATTGGGAATCTGTGTCAAAACTTTGTTAGGAATTATGTGATCCTTACTAGCTGGAAGTAAGGGAGATGGGGCATGAAGTTATTTCTAGGAGTTGGACACATACCAAGTTTAGCTCAGTTCTGGGCATCTTTGAAATACCTATACAAACTTGTTCCTACATAGTAACTTGCAACTTTGAATGAGAATGTGCTTGCTTACAGCGACGTGCTATATGTTCTGAATGCCCGAATTGGGAATCTGTGTCAAAACTTTGTTAGGAATTACGTGATCCTTACTAGCTGGAAGTAAGGGAGTTGGGGCATGAAGTTATTTCTAGAGGTAGGACACATACCAAGTTTAGCTCAGTTCTGGGCATCTTTGAAATACCTATACAAACTTGTTCCTACATAGTAACTTGCAACTTTGAATGAGAATGTGCTTGCTTACAGCAACGTGCTATATGTTCTGAATGTCCGAATTGGGAATCTGTGTCAAAACTTTGTTAGGAATTATGTGATCCTTACTAGCTGGAAGTAAGGGAGTTGGGGCATGAAGTTATTTCTAGAGGTAGGACACATACCAAGTTTAGCTCAGTTCTGGGCATCTTTGAAATACCTATACAAACTTGTTCCTACATAGTAACTTGCAACTTTGAATGAGAATGTGCTTGCTTACAGCAACGTGCTATATGTTCTGAATGCCCGAATTGTTAATCTGTGTCAAATCTTTGTTAGGAATTATGTGATCCTTACTAGCTGGAAGTAAGGGAGATGGGGCATGAAGTTATTTCTAGGAGTTGGAGACATACATCTTTTATCTCGTTTCTGGGTATCTTTGAAATACCTATACAAACTTGTTCCTACATAGTAACTTGCAACTTTGAATGAGAATGTGCTTGCTTACAGCAACGTGCTATATGTTCTGAATGCCCGAATTGGGAATCTGTGTCAAAATTTGTTAGGAATTACGTGATCCTTACTACCTGGAAGTAAGGGAGTTGGGGCATGAAGGTATTTCTAGGAGTTGGACACATACCAAGTTTAGCACAGTTCTGGGCATCTTTGAAATACCTATACAAACTTGTTCCTACATAGTAACTTGCAACTTTGAATGAGAATGTGCTTGCTTAGATCCACGTGCTATATGTTCTGAATGCCCGAACTGGGAATCTGTGTCAAAACTTTGTTAGGAATTATGTGATTCTTACTAGATGGAAATATGGTTGATGGGGAATGAAGTTATTTCTAGGAGATGGAGACATACAACGTTTAGCTCAGTTCTGGGCATCTTTGAAATACCTATACAAACTTGTTGCTACATAGTAACTTGCAACTTTGAATGAGAATGTGCTTGCTACAGCACCGTGCTATATGTTCTGAATGCCCGAATAGGGAATCTGTGTCAAAGCTTTGTTAGGAATTATGTGATCCTTACTAGCTGGAAGTAAGAGAATTGGGGCATGAAGGTATTTTTAGGAGTTGGACACATACCAAGTTTAGCACAGTTCTGGGCATCTTTGAAATACCTATACAAACTTGTTCCTACATAGTAACTTGCAACTTTGAATGAGAATGTGCTTGCTTACAGCAACGTGCTATATGTTCTGAATGCCCGAATTGGGAATCTGTGTCAAAACTTTGTTAGGAATTATGTGATCCTTACTAGCTGGAAGTAAGGGAGATGGGGCATGAAGTTATTTCTAGGAGTTGGAGACATATCAAGTTTAGCTCAGTTCTGGGCATCTTTGAAATACCTATACAAACTTGTTTCTACATTGTAACTTGCAACTTTGAATGAGAATGTGCTTGCTTACAGCAACGTGCTATATGTTCTGAATGCCCGAATTGGGAATCTGTGTCAAAACTTTGTTAGGAATTATGTGATCCTTACTAGCTGGAAGTAAGGGAGTTGGGGCATGAAGGTATTTCCAGGAGTTGGACACATACCAAGTTTAGCACAGTTCTGGGCATCTTTGAAATACCTATACAAACTTGTTCCTACATAGTAACTTGCATCTTTGAATGAGAATGTGCTTGCTTACAGCAACGTGCTATATGTTCTGAATGACCGATTTGGGAAACTGTGTCAAATCATTGTTAGGAATTATGTGATCCTTACCAGATGGAAATAAGGGAGATGGGGAATGAAGGTATTTCTAGGAGTTGGAGACATACAACGTTTAGCTCAGTTCTGGGCATCTTTGAAATACCTATACAAACTTGTTCCTACATAGTAACTTGCAACTTTGAATGAGAATGTGCTTGCTTACAGCAACGTGCTATATGTTCTGAATGCCCGAATTGGCAATCTGTGTCAAAACTTTGTTAGGAATTACGTGATCCTTACTAGCTGAAAGTAAGGGAGTTGGGGCATGAAGTTATTTCTAGAGGTATGACACATACCAAGTTTAGCTCAGTTCTGGGCATCTTTGAAATACCTATACAAACTTGTTCCTACATAGTAACTTGCAACTTTGAATGAGAATGTGCTTGCTTACAGCAACGTGCTATATGTTCTGAATGCCCGAATTGGGAATCTGTGTCAAAACTTTGTTATGAATTATGTGATCCTTACTAGCTGGAAGTAAGGGAGATGGGGCATGAAGTTATTTCTAGAGGTAGGACACATACCAAGTTTAGCTCAGTTCTGGGCATCTTTGAAATACCTATACAAACTTGTTCCTACATAGTAACTTGCAACTTTGAATGAGAATGTGCTTGCTTACAGCAACGTGCTATATGTTCTGAATGCCCGAATTGGGAATCTGTGTCAAAATTTGTTAGGAATTATGTGATCCTTACTAGCTGGAAGTAAGGGAGATGGGGCATGAAGTTATTTCTAGGAGTTGGACACATACCAAGTTTAGCTCAGTTCTGGGCATCTTTGAAATACCTATACAATCTTGTTCCTACATAGTAACTTGCAACTTTGAATGAGAATGTGCTTGCTTACAGCAACGTGCTATATGTTCTGAATGCCCGAATTGGGAATCTTTGACAAAACTTTGTTAGGAATTATGTGATCCTTACTAGCTGGAAGTAAGGGAGATGGGGCATGAAGTTATTTATAGGAGTTGGAGACATACCAAGTTTAGCTCAGTTCTGGGCATCTTTGAAATACCTATACAAACTTGTTCCTACATAGTAACTTGCAACTTTGAATGAGAATGTGCTTGCTTACAGCAACGTGCTATATGTTCTGAATGCCCGAATTGGGAATCTGTGTCAAAACTTTGTTAGGAATTATGTGATCCTTACTAGCTGGAAGTAAGGGAGTTGGGGCATGAAGGTATTTCTAGGAGTTGGACACATACCAAGTTTAGCTCAGTTCTGGGCATCTTTGAAATACCTATACAAACTTGTTCCTACATAGTAACTTGCAACTTTGAATGAGAATGTGCTTGCTTAGAGCAACGTGCTATATGTTCTGAATGCCCGAATTGGGAATCTGTGTCAAAACTTTGTTAGGAATTATGTGATCCTTACTAGCTGGAAAAAAGGGAGATGGGGCATGAAGTTATTTCTAGGAGTTGGACACATACCAAGTTTAGCTCACTTCTGGGCATCTTTGAAATACCTATACAAACTTGTTCCTACATAGTAACTTGCAACTTTGAATGAGAATGTGCTTGCTTACAGCAACGTGCTATATGTTCTGAATGCCCGAATTGGGAATCTGTGTCAAAACTTTGTTAGGAATTATGTGATCCTTACCAGCTGGAAGTAAGTGAGATGGGGCATGAAGTTATTTCTAGGAGTTGGAGACATACCAAGTTTAGCTCAGTTCTGGGCATCTTTGAAATACCTATACAAACTTGTTCCTACATAGTATCTTACAACTTTGAATGAGAATGTGCTTGCTTACAGCAACGTGCTATATGTTCTGAATGCCCGAATTGGGAATCTTTGACAAAACTTTGTTAGGAATTATGTGATCCTTACTAGCTGGAAGTAAGGGAGATGGGGCATGAATTTATTTATAGGAGTTGGAGACATACCAAGTTTAGCTCACTTCTGGGCATCTTTGAAATACCTATACAAACTTGTTCCTACATGGTAACTTGCAACTTTAAATGAGAATGTGCTTGCTTACAGCAACGTGCTATATTTTCTGAATGCCCGAATTGGGAATCTGTGTCAAAACTTTGTTAGGAATTATGTGATCTTTACTAGCTGGAAGTAATGGAGATGGGGCATGAAGTTATTTCTAGGAGTTAGAGACATACAACGTTTAGCTCAGTTCTGGGCATCTTTGAAATACCTATACAAACTTGTTCCTACATAGTAACTTGCATCTTTGAATGAGAATGTGCTTGCTTACAGCAACGTGCTATATGTTCTGAATGCCCGAATAGGGAATCTGTGTCAAAACTTTGTTAGGAATTATGTGATCCTTACTAGCTGGAAGTAAGGGAGTTGGGGCATCAAGGTATTTCTAGGAGTTGGACACATACCACGTTTAGCACAGTTCTGGGCATCTTTGAAATACCGATACAAACTTGTTCCTACATAGTAACTTGCAACTTTGAATGAGAATGTGCTTGCTTACAGCAACGTGCTATATGTTCTGAATGCACGAATTGGGAATCTGTGTCAAATTTTGTTAGGAATTATGTGATCTTTACTAGCTGGATGTAAGGGAGTTGGGGCATGAAGGTATTTCTAGGAGTTGGAGACATACCAAGTTTAGCACAGTTCTGGGCATCTTTGAAATACCTATACAAACTTGTTCCTACATAGTAACTTGCAACTTTGAATGAGAATGTGCTTGCTTACAGCAACGTGCTATATGTTCTGAATGCCCGAATTGGGAATCTGTGTCAAAACTTTGTTAGGAATTATGTGATCCTTACTAGCTGGAAGTAAGGGAGATGGGGCATGAAGTTATTTCTAGGAGTTGGACACATACCAAGTTTAGCTCAGTTCTGGGCATCTTTGAAATACCTATACAAACTTGTTCCTACATAGTAACTTGCAACTTTGAATGAGAATGTGCTTGCTTACAGCAAGGTGCTATATGTTCTGAATGCCCGAATTGGGAATCTGTGTCAAAACTTTGTTAGGAATTATGTGATCCTTACTAGCTGGAAGTAAGGGAGATCTGGCATGAAGTTATTTCTAGGAGTTGGAGACATATCAAGTTTAGCTCAGTTCTGGGCATCTTTGAAATACCTATACAGACTTGTTCCTACATAGTAACTTGCATCTTTGAATGAGAATGTGCTTGCTTACAGCAACGTGCTATATGTTCTGAATGCCCGAATTGGGAATCTGTGTCAAAACTTTGTTAGAAATTATGTGATCCTTACTAGCTTTAAGTAAGGGAGATGGGGCATGAAGTTATTTCTAGGAGTTGGAGACATACCAAGTTTAGCTCAGTTCTGGGCATCTTTGAAATACCTATACAAACTTGGTCCTACATAGTAACTTGCAACTTTGAATGAGAATGTGCTTGCTTACAGCAAGGTGCTATATGTTCTGAATGCCCGAATTGGGAATCTGTGTCAAAACTTTGTTAGGAATTATGTGATCCTTACTAGCTGGAAGTAAGGGAGATCTGGCATGAAGTTATTTCTAGGAGTTGGAGACATATCAAGTTTAGCTCAGTTCTGGGCATCTTTGAAATACCTATACAGACTTGTTCCTACATAGTAACTTGCATCTTTGAATGAGAATGTGCTTGCTTACAGCAACGTGCTATATGTTCTGAATGCCCGAATTGGGAATCTGTGTCAAAACTTTGTTAGGAATTATGTGATCCTTACCAGCTGGAAGTAAGTGAGATGGGGCATGAAGTTATTTCTAGGAGTTGGAGACATACCAAGTTTAGCTCAGTTCTGGGCATCTTTGAAATACCTATACAAACTTGTTCCTACATGGTAACTTGCAACTTTGAATGAGAATGTGCTTGCTTACAGCAACGTGCTATATTTTCTGAATGCCCGAATTGGGAATCTGTGTGAAAACTTTGTTAGGAATTATGTGATCTTTACTAGCTGGAAGTAATGGAGATGGGGCATGAAGTTATTTCTAGGAGTTGGAGACATACAACGTTTAGCTCAGTTCTGGGCATCTTTGAAATACCTATACAAACTTGTTCCTACATAGTAACTTGCATCTTTGAATGAGAATGTGCTTGCTTACAGCAACGTGCTATATGTTCTGAATGCCCGAATAGGGAATCTGTGTCAAATCTTTGTTAGGAATTATGTGATCCTTACTAGCTGGAAGTAAGGGAGTTGGGGCATCAAGGTATTTCTAGGAGTTGGACACATACCACGTTTAGCACAGTTCTGGGCATCTTTGAAATACCGATACAAACTTGTTCCTACATAGTAACTTGCAACATTGAATGAGAATGTGCTTGCTTACAGCAACGTGCTATATGTTCTGAATGCACGAATTGGGAATCTGTGTCAAAATTTGTTAGGAATTATGTGATCTTTACTAGCTGGATGTAAGGGAGTTGGGGCATGAAGGTATTTCTAGGAGTTGGAGACATACCAAGTTTAGCACAGTTCTGGGCATCTTTGAAATACCTATACAAACTTGTTCCTACATAGTAACTTGCAACTTTGAATGAGAATGTGCTTGCTTACAGCAACGTGCTATATGTTCTGAATGCCCGAATTGGGAATCTGTGTCAAAACTTTGTTAGGAATTATGTGATCCTTACTAGCTGGAAGTAAGGGAGATGGGGCATGAAGTTATTTCTAGGAGTTGGACACATACCAAGTTTAGCTCAGTTCTGGGCATCTTTGAAATACCTATACAAACTTGTTCCTACATAGTAACTTGCAACTTTGAATGAGAATGTGCTTGCTTACAGCAAGGTGCTATATGTTCTGAATGCCCGAATTGGGAATCTGTGTCAAAACTTTTTTAGGAATTATGTGATCCTTACTAGCTGGAAGTAAGGGAGATCTGGCATGAAGTTATTTCTAGGAGTTGGAGAAATATCAAGTTTAGCTCAGTTCTGGGCATCTTTGAAATGCCTATACAGACTTGTTCCTACATAGTAACTTGCATCTTTGAATGAGAATGTGCTTGCTTACAGCAACGTGCTATATGTTCTGAATGCCCGAATTGGGAATCTTTGACAAAACTTTGTTAGGAATTATGTGATCCTTACTAGCTGGAAGTAAGGGAGATGGGGCATGAAGTTATTTATAGGAGTTGGAGACATACCAAGTTTAGCTCAGTTCTGGGCATCTTTGAAATACCTATACAAACTTGTTCCTACATGGTAACTTGCAACTTTGAATGAGAATGTGCTTGCTTACAGCAACGTGCTATATTTTCTGAATGCCCGAATTGGGAATCTGTGTCAAAACTTTGTTAGGAATTATGTGATCTTTACTAGCTGGAAGTAATGGAGATGGGGCATGAAGTTATTTCTAGGAGTTGGAGACATACAACGTTTAGCTCAGTTCTGGGCATCTTTGAAATACCTATACAAACTTGTTCCTACATAGTAACTTGCATCTTTGAATGAGAATGTGCTTGCTTACAGCAACGTGCTATATGTTCTGAATGCCCGAATAGGGAATCTGTGTCAAATCTTTGTTAGGAATTATGTGATCCTTACTAGCTGGAAGTAAGGGAGTTGGGGCATCAAGGTATTTCTAGGAGTTGGACACATACCACGTTTAGCACAGTTCTGGGCATCTTTGAAATACCGATACAAACTTGTTCCTACATAGTAACTTGCAACTTTGAATGAGAATGTGCTCGCTTACAGCAACGTGCTATATGTTCTGAATGCACGAATTGGGAATCTGTGTCAAAATTTGTTAGGAATTATGTGATCTTTACTAGCTGGATGTAAGGGAGTTGGGGCATGAAGGTATTTCTAGGAGTTGGAGACATACAAAGAGTAGCACAGTTCTGGGCATCTTTGAAATACCTATACAAACTTGTTCCTACATAGTAACTTGCAACTTTGAATGAGAATGTGCTTGCTTACAGCAACGTGCTATATGTTCTGAATGCCCGAATTGGGAATCTGTGTCAAAACTTTGTTAGGAATTATGTGATCCTTACTAGCTGGAAGTAAGGGAGATGGGGCATGAAGTTATTTCTAGGAGTTGGACACATACCAAGTTTAGCTCAGTTCTGGAAATCTTTGAAATACCTATACAAACTTGTTCCTACATAGTAACTTGCAACTTTGAATGAGAATGTGCTTGCTTACACCAATGTGCTATATGTTCTGAATGCCCGAATTGGGAATCTGTGTCAAAACTTTGTTAGGAATTATGTGATCCTTACTAGCTGGAAGTAAGGGAGATGGGGCATGAAGTTATTTCTAGAGGTTGGACACATACAACGTTTAGCTCAGTTCTGGGCATCTTTTAAATACCTATACAAACTTGTTCCTACATAGTAACTTGCAACTTTGAATGAGAATGTGCTTGCATACAGCAACGTGCTATATGTTGTGAATGCCCGAATTGGGAATCTGTGTCAAAACTTTGTTAGGAAGTATGTGATCCTTACCAGCTGGAAGTAAGCGAGATGGGGCATGATGTTATTTCTAGGAGTTGGATACATACAACGTTTAGCTCAGTTCTGGGCATCTTTGAAATACCTATACAAACTTGTTCCTACATAGTAACTTGCAACTTTGAATGAGAGTGTGCTTACTTACAGCAACGTGCTATATGTTCTGAATGCCCGAATTGGGAATCTGTGTCAAAACTTTGTTAGGAATTATGTGATCCTTACTAGATGGAAGTAAGGGAGATGGGGCATGAAGTTATTTCTAGGAGTTGGAGACATACAACGTTTAGTTCAGTTCTGGGCATCTTTGAAATACCTATACAAACTTGTTCCTACATAATAACTTGCATCTTTGAATGAGAATGTGCTTGCTTACAGCAACGTGCTATATGTTCTGAATGCCCGAATTGGAAATCTGTGTCAAAACTTTGTTAGGAATTATGTGATCTTTACTAGCTGGAAGTAAGGGAGTTGGGGCATGAAGGTATTACTAGGAGTTGGACACATACCAAGTTTAGCACAGCTCTGGGCATCTTTGAAATACCTATACAAACTTGTTCCTACATAGTAACTTGCAACTTTGAATGAGAATGTGCTTGCTTAGAGCAACGTGCTATATGATCTGAATGCCCGAATTGGGAATGTGTGTCAAAATTTGTTAGGAATTATATGATCCTTACTAGCTGGAAGTAAGGGAGTTGGGGCATGAAGGTATTTCTAGGAGTTGGAGACATACCAAGTTTAGCTCAGTTCTGGGCATCTTAGAAATACCTATACAAACTTGTTCCTACATAGTAACTTGCAACTTTGAATGAGAATGTGCTTGCTTACAGCAACGTGCTATATGTTTTGAATGCCCGAATTGGGAATCTGTGTCAAATCTTTGTTAGAAATTATGTGATCCGTACTAGCTGGAAGTAAGGGAGATGGGGCATGATGTTATTTCTAGGAGTTGGAGACATACCAAGTTTAGCTCAGTTCTGGGCATCTTTGAAATACCTATACAAACTTGTTACTACATAGTGACTTGCAACTTTAAATGAGAAGGTGCTTGCTTACAGCAACGTGCTATATGTTCTGAATGCCCGAATTGGGAATCTGTGTCAAAACTTTGTTAGGAATTATGTGATACTTACTAGCTGGAAGTAAGGGAGATGGGGCATGAAGTTATTTCTAGGAGTTGGAGACATACCAAGTTTAGCTCAGTTCTGGGCATCTTTGAAATACCTATACAAACTTGTGCCTACATAGTAACTTGCAACCTTGAATGAGAATGTGCTTGCTTACAGCAACGTGCTATATGTTCTGAATGCCCGAATTGGGAATCTTTGACAAAACTTTGTTTGGAATTATGTGATCCTTACTAGCTGGAAGCAAGGGAGATGGGGCATGAAGTTATTTCTAGGAGTTGGAGACATACCAAGTTTATCTCAGTTCTGGGCATCTTTGAAATACCTATACAAACTTGTTCCTACATAGTAACTTGCAACTTTGAATGAGAATGTGCTTGCTTGCAGCAACGTGCTATATGTTCTGAATGCCCGAATTGGGAATCTGTGTCAAATCTTTGTTAGGAATTATGTGATCCTTACTAGCTGGAAGTAAGGGAGATGGAGCATGAAGTTATTTCTATGAGTTGGAGACATACCAAGTTTAGCTCAGTTCTGGGCATCTTTGAAATACCTATACAAACTTGTTCCTACATAGTAACTTGCAACTTTGAATGAGAATGTGCTTGCTTAGAGCAACGTGCTATATTTTCTGAATGCCCGAATTGGGAATCTGTGTCAAAACTTTGTTAGGAATTATGTGATCCTTACTAGCTGGAAGTAAGGGAGATGGGGCATGAAGTTATTTCTAGGAGTTGGACACATACCAAGTTTAGCTCAGTTCTGGGCATCTTTGAAATACCTATACAAACTTGTTCCTACATAGTAACTTGCAACTTTGAATGAGACTGTGCTTGCTTACAGCAACCTGCTATATGTTGTGAATGCCCGAATTGGGAATCTGTGTCAAAACTTTGTTAGGAATTATGTGATCCTTACTAGCTGGAAGTAAGGGAGTTGGGGCATGAAGTTATTTCGAGGAGTTGGACACATACCAAGTTTAGCTCAGTTCTGGGCATCTTTGAAATACCTATACAAACTTGTGCCTACATAGTAACTTGCAACCTTGAATGAGAATGTGCTTGCTTACAGCAACGTGCTATATGTTCTGAATGCCCGAATTGGCAATCTTTGACAAAACTTTGTTAGGAATTATGTGATCCTTACTAGCTGGAAGTAAGGGAGATGGGGCATGAAATTATTTCTAGGAGTTGGAGACATACCAAGTTTATCTCAGTTCTGGGCATCTTTGAAATACCTATACAAACTTGTTCCTACATAGTAACCTGCAACTTTGAATGAGAATGGTGCTTGCTTGCAGCAACGTGCTATATGTTCTGAATGCCCGAATTGGGAATCTGTGTCTAATCTTTGTTAGGAATTATGTGATCCTTACTAGCTGGAAGTAAGGGAGATGGAGCATGAAGTTATTTCTATGAGTTGGAGACATACCAAGTTTAGCTCAGTTCTGGGCATCTTTGAAATACCTATACAAACTTGTTCCTACATAGTAACTTGCAACTTTGAATGAGAATGTGCTTGCTTAGAGCAACGTGCTATATGTTCTGAATGCCCGAATTGGGAATCTGTGTCAAAACTTTGTTAGGAATTATGTGATCCTTACTAGCTGGAAGTAAGGGAGATGGGGCATGAAGTTATTTCTAGGAGTTGGACACATACCAAGTTTAGCTCAGTTCTGGGCATCTTTGAAATACCTATATAAACTTGTTCCTACATAGTAACTTGCAACTTTTAATGAGAATGTGCTTGCTTACAGCAACGTGCTATATGTTCTGAATGCCCGAATTGGGAATCTGTGTCAAAACTTTGTTAGGAATTATGTGATCCTTAATAGATGGAAGTAAGGGAGATGGGGCATGAAGTTATTTCTAGGAGTTGGAGACATACAACGTTTAGCTCAGTTCTGGGCATCTTTGAAATACCTATACAAACTTGTTCCTACATAATAACTTGCATCTTTGAATGAGAATGTGCTTGCTTACAGCAACGTGCTATATGTTCTGAATGCCCGAATTGGAAATCTGTGTCAAAACTTTGTTAGGAATTATGTGATCTTTACTAGCTGGAAGTAATGGAGTTGGGGCATGAAGGTATTACTAGGAGTTGGACACATACCAAGTTTAGCACAGTTCTGGGCATCTTTGAAATACCTATACAAACTTGTTCCTACATAGTAACTTGCAACATTGAATGAGAATGTGCTTGCTTAGAGCAACGTGCTATATGTTCTGAATGCCCGAATTGGGAATGTGTGTCAAAATTTGTTAGGAATTATGTGATCCTTACTAGCTGGAAGTAAGGGAGTTGGGGCATGAAGGTATTTCTAGGAGTTGGAGACATACCAAGTTTAGCTCAGTTCTGGGCATCTTAGAAATACCTATACAAACTTGTTCCTACATAGTAACTTGCAACTTTGAATGAGAATGTGCTTGCTTACAGCAACGTGCTATATGTTTTGAATGCCCGAATTGGGAATCTGTGTCAAATCTTTGTTAGAAATTATGTGATCCGTACTAGCTGGAAGTAAGGGAGATGGGGCATGATGTTATTTCTAGGAGTTGGAGACATACCAAGTTTAGCTCAGTTCTGGGCATCTTTGAAATACCTATACAAACTTGTTACTACATAGTGACTAGCAACTTTAAATGAGAAGGTGCTTGCTTACAGCAACGTGCTATATGTTCTGAATGCCCGAATTGGGAATCTGTGTCAAAACTTTGTTAGGAATTATGTGATACTTACTAGCTGGAAGTAAGGGAGGTGGGGCATGAAGTTATTTCTAGGAGTTGGAGACATACCAAGTTTAGCTCAGTTCTGGGCATCTTTGAAATACCTATACAAACTTCTGCCTACATAGTAACTTGCAACCTTGAATGAGAATGTGCTTGCTTACAGCAACGTGCTATATGTTCTGAATGCCCGAATTGGGAATCTTTGACAAAACTTTGTTTGGAATTATGTGATCCTTACTAGCTGGAAGTAAGGGAGATGGGGCATGAAGTTATTTCTAGGAGTTGGAGACATACCAAGTCTATCTCAGTTCTGGGCATCTTTGAAATACCTATACAAACTTGTTCCTACATAGTAACTTGCAACTTTGAATGAGAATGTGCTTGCTTGCAGCAACGTGCTATATGTTCTGAATGCCCGAATTGGGAATCTGTGTCAAGTCTTTGTTAGGAATTATGTGATCCTTACTAGCTGGAAGTAAGGGAGATGGAGCATGAAGATATTTCTATGAGTTGGAGACATACCAAGTTTAGCTCAGTTCTGGGCATCTTTGAAATACCTATACAAACTTGTTCCTACATAGTAACTTGCAACTTTGAATGAGAATGTGCTTGCTTAGAGCAACGTGCTATATGTTGTGAATGCCCGAATTGGGAATCTGTGTCAAAACTTTTTTAGGAATTATGTGATCCTTACTAGCTGGAAGTAAGGGAGTTGGGGCATGAAGTTATTTCTAGGAGTTGGACACATACCAAGTTTAGCTCAGTTCTGGGCATCTTTGAAATACCTATACAAACTTGTGCCTACATAGTAACTTGCAACCTTGAATGAGAATGTGCTTGGTAAGAGCAACGTGCTATATGTTCTGAATGCCCGAATTGGGAATCTTTGACAAAACTTTGTTAGGAATTATGTGATCCTTACTAGCTGGAAGTAAGGGAGATGGGGCATGAAGTTATTTCTAGGAGTTGGAGACATACCAAGTTTATCTCAGTTCTGGGCATCTTTGAAATACCTATACAAACTTGTTCCTACATAGGAACTTGCAACTTTGAATGAGAATGTGCTTGCTTGCAGCAACGTGCTATATGTTCTGAATGCCCGAATTGGGAATCTGTGTCAAATCTTTGTTAGGAATTATGTGATCCTTACAAGCTGGAAGTAAGGGAGATGGGGCATGAAGTTATTTCTAGGAGTTGGACACATACCAAGTTTAGCTCAGTTCTGGGCATCTTTGAAATACCTATACAAACTTGTTCCTACATAGTAACTTGCAACTTTGAATGAGAATGTGCTTGCTTACAGCAACGTGCTATATGTTCTGAATGCCCGAATTGGGAATCTGTGTCAAAACTTTGTTAGGAATTATGTGATCCTTACTAGCTGGAAGTAAGGGAGATGGGGCATGAAGTTATTTCTAGAGGTTGGACACATACAACGTTTAGCTCAGTTCTGGGCATCTTTGAAATACCTATACAAACTAGTTCCTACATAGTAACTTGCATCTTTGAATGAGAATGTTCTTGCTTACAGCAACGTGCTATATGTTCTGAATGCCCGAATTGGGAATCTGTGTCAAAACTTTGTTAGGAATTATGTGATCCTTACTAGCTGGAAGTAAGGGAGATGGAGCATGAAGTTATTTCTAGGAGTTGGAGACATATCAAGTTTAGCTCAGTTCTGGGCATCTTTGAAATACCTATACAAACTTGTTCCTACATAGTAACTTGCAACTTTGAATGAGAATGTGCTTGCTTAGAGCAACGTGCTATATGTTCTGAATGCCCGAATTGGGAATCTGTGTCAAAACTTTGTTAGGAATTATGTGATCCTTACTAGATGGAAGTAAGGGAGATGGGGCATGAAGTTATTTCTAGGAGTTGGAGATATATCAAGTTTAGCTCAGTTCTGGGCATCTTTTAAATACCTATACAAAGTTGTTCCTACATAGTAACTTGCATCTTTGAATGAGAATGTGCTTGCTTACAGCAACGTGCTATATGTTCTGAATGCCCGAATTGGGCATCTGTGTCAAAACTTTGTTAGGAATTATGTGATCCTTACTAGCTGGAAGTAAGGGAGTTGGGGCATGAAGTTATTTCTATGAGTTGGACACATACCAAGTTTAGCTCAGTTCTGGGCATCTTTGAAATACCTATACAAACTTGTTCCTACATAGTAACTTGCATCTTTGAATGAGAATGTGCTTGCTTACAGCAACGTGGTATATGTTCTGAATGCCCGATTTGGGAATCTGTGTCAAATCTTTGTTAGGAATTATGTGATCCTTACTAGATGGAAATAAGGGAGATGGGGAATGAAGTTATTTCTAGGAGTTGGAGACATACAACGTTTAGCTCAGTTCTGGGCATCTTTGAAAAACCTATACAAACTTGTTCCTACATAGTAACTTGCAACTTTGAATGAGAATGTGCTTGCTTACAGCAATGTACTATATGTTCTGAATGCCCGAATAGGGAATCTGTGTCAAAACTTTGTTAGGAATTATGTGATCCTTACTAGCTGGAAGTAAGGGAGATGGGGCATGAAGTTATTTCTAGGAGTTGGAGACATACCAAGTTTAGCTCAGTTCTGGGCATCTTTGAAATACCTATACAAACTTGTGCCTACATAGTAACTTGCAACTTTGAATGAGAATGTGCTTGCTTACAGCAACGTGCTATATGTTCTGAATGCCCGAATTGGGAATCTTTGACAAATCTTTGTTAGGAATTATGTGATCCTTACTAGCTGGAAGTAAGGGAGATGGGGCATGAAGTTATTTCTAGGAGTTGGAGACATACCAAGTTTATCTCAGTTCTGGCCATCTTTGAAATACCTATACAAACTTGTTCCTACATAGTAACTTGCAACTTTGAATGAGAATGTGCTTGCTTGCAGCAACGTGCTATATGTTCTGAATGCCCGAATTGGGAATCTGTGTCAAATCTTTGTTAGGAATTATGTGATCCTTACTAGCTGGAAGTAAGGGAGATGGGGCATGAAGTTATTTCTAGGAGTTGGAGACATACCAAGATTAGCTCAGTTCTGGGCTTCTTTGAAATACCTATACAAACTTGTTCCTACATAGTAACTTGCAACTTTGAATGAGAATGTGCTTGCTTAGAGCAACGTGCTATATGATCTGAATGCCCGAATTGGGAATCTGTGTCAAAACTTTGTTAAGAATTATGTAATCCTTACTAGCTGGAAGTAAGGGAGATGGGGCATGAAGTTATTTCTAGGAGTTGGACACATACCAAGTTTAGCTCAGTTCTGGGCATCTTTGAAATACCTATACAAACTTGTTCCTACATAGTAACTTGCAACTTTGAATGAGAATGTGCTTGCTTACAGCAACGTGCTATATGTTCTGAATGCCCGAATTGGGAATCTGTGTCAAAAATTTGTTAGGAATTATGTGATCCTTACTAGCTGGAATTAAGGGAGATGGAGCATGAAGTTATTTCTAGGAGTTGGAGACATATCATGTTTAGCTCAGTTCTGGGCATCTTTGAAATACCTATACAAAGTTGTTCCTACATAGTAACTTGCATCTTTGAATGAGAATGTGCTTGCTTACAGCAACGTGCTATATGTTCTGAATGCCCGAATTGGGAATCTGTGTCAAAACTTTGTTAGGAATTATGTGATCCTTACTAGCTGGAAGTAAGGGAGTTGGGGCATGAAGTTGTTTCTAGGAGTTGGACACATACCAAGTTTATCTCAGTTCTGGGCATCTTTGAAATACCTATACAAACTTGTTCCTACATAGTAACTTGCAACTTTGAATGAGAATGTGCTTGCTTACAGCAACGTGCTACATGTCATGAATGCCCGAATTGGGAATCTGTGTCAAAACTTTGTTAGGAATTATGTGATCCTTACTAGCTGGAAGTAAGGGAGATGGGGCATGAAGTTATTTCTAGGAGTTGGAGACATATCAAGTTTAGCTCAGTTCTGGGCATCTTTGAAATACCTATACAAAGTTGTTCCTACATAGTAACTTGCATCTTTGAATGAGAATGTGCTTGCTTACAGCAACGTGCTATATGTTCTGAATGCCCGAATTGGGAATCTGTGTCAAAACATTGTTAGGAATTATGTGATCCTTACGAGCTGGAAGTAAGGGAGTTGGGGCATGAAGTTATTTCTAGGAGTTGGACACATACCAAGTTTAGCTCAGTTCTGGGCATCTTTGAAATACCTATACAAACTTGTTCCTACATACTAACTTGCAACTTTGAATGAGAATGTGCTTGCTTACAGCAACGTGCTATATGTTCTGAATGCCCGAATTGGGAATCTGTGTCAAAACTTTGTTAGGAATTATGTGATCCTTACTAGATGGAAGTAAGGGAGATGGGGCATGATGTTATTTCTAGGAGTTGGAGACATACAACGTTTAGCTCAGTTCTGGGCATCTTTGAAATACCTATACAAACTTGTTCCTACATAGTAACTTGCAACTTTGAATGAGAATGAGCTTGCTTACAGCAACGTGCTATATATTCTGAATGCCCGAATTGGGAATCTGTGTCAAAACTTTGTTAGGAATTATGTGATCCTTACTAGCTGGAAGTAAGGGAGTTGGGGCATGAAGTTATTTCTAGGAGTTGGACACATACCAAGTTTAGCTCAGTTCTGGGCATCTTTGAAATACCCATACAAACTTGTTCCTACATAGTAACTTGCAACTTTGAATGAGAATGTGCTTGCTTACAGCAATGTGCTATATGTTCTGAATGCCCGAATAGGGAATCTGTGTCAAAACTTTGTTAGGAATTATGTGATCCTTACTAGCTGGAAGTAAGGGAGATGGGGCATGAAGTTATTTCTAGAGGTTGGACACATACAACGTTTAGCTCAGTTCTGGGCATCTTTGAAATACCTATACAAACTTGTTCCTACATAGTAACTTGCAACTTTGAATGAGAAGGTGCTTGCTTACAGCAACGTGCTATATGTTCTGAATGCCCGAATTGGGAATCTGTGTCAAAACTTTGTTATGAATTATGTGATCCTTACTAGCTGGAAGTAAGGGAGTTGGGGCATGAAGTTATTTCTAGAGGTAGGACACATACCAAGTTTAGCTCAGTTCTGGGCATCTTTGAAATACCTATACAAACTTGTTCCTACATAGTAACTTGCAACTTTGAATGAGAATGTGCTTGCTTACAGCAACGTGCTATATGTTCTGAATGCCCGAATTGGGAATCTGTGTCAAAACTTTGTTAGGAATTATGTGATCTTTACTAGCTGGAAGTAAGGGAGATGGGGCATGAAGTTTTTTCTAGGAGTTGGAGACATACAACGTTTAGCTCAGTTCTGGGCATCTTTGAAATACCTATACAAACTTGTTCCTACATAGTAACTTGCAACTTTGAATGAGAATGTGCTTGCTTACAGCAACGTGCTATATGTTCTGAATGCCCGAATAGGGAATCTGTGTCAAAACTTTGTTAGGAATTATGTGATCCTTACTAGCTGGAAGTAAGGGAGTTGGGGCATGAAGGTATTTCTAGGAGTTGGACACATACCACGTTTAGCACAGTTCTGGGCATCTTTGAAATACCGATACACACTTGTTCCTACATAGTAACTTGCAACTTTGAATGAGAATGTGCTTGCTTACAGCAACGTGCTATATGTTCTGAATGCACGAATTGGGAATCTGTGTCAAAACTTTGTTAGGAATTATGTGATCCTTACTAGCTGGAAGTAAGGGAGAAGGGGCATGAAGTTATTTCTAGGAGTTGGACACATACCAAGTTTAGCTCAGTTCTGGGCATCTTTGAAATACCTATAAAAACTTGTTCCTACATAGTAACTTGCAACTTTGAATGAGAATGTGCTTGCTTACAGCAAGGTGCTATATGTTCTGAATGCCCGAATTGGGAATCTGTGTCAAAACTTTGTTAGGAATTATGTGATCCTTACTAGCTGGAAGTAAGGGAGATGGGGCATGAAGTTATTTCTAGGAGTTGGACACATATCAAGTTTAGCTCAGTTCTGGGCATCTTTGAAATACCTATACAAACTTGTTCCTACATAGTAACTTGCAACTTTGAATGAGAATGTGCTTGCTTACAGCAACGTGCTATATGTTCTGAATGCCCGAATTGGGAATCTGTGTCAAAACTTTGTTAGGAATTATGTGATCCTTACTAGATGGAAGTAAGGGAGATGGGGCATGAAGTTATTTCTAGAGGTTGGACAGATGCAACGTTTAGCTCAGTTCTGGGCATCTTTGAAATACCTATACAAACTTGTTCCTACATAGTAACTTGCAACTTTGAATGAGAAGGTGCTTGCTTACAGCAACGTGCTATATGTTCTGAATGCCCGAATTGGGAATCTGTGTCAAAACTTTGTTAGGAATTATGTGATCCTTACTAGCTGGAAGTAAGGGAGTTGGGGCATGAAGTTATTTCTAGGATTTGGAGACATACAACGTTGAGATCAGTTCTGGGCATCTTTGAAATACCTATACAAACTTGTTCCTACATAGTAACTTGCAACTTTGAATGAGAATGTGCTTGCTTACAGCAACGTGCTACATGTCATGAATGCCCGAATTGGGAATCTGTGTCAAAACTTTGTTAGGAATTATGTGATCCTTACTAGCTGGAATTAAGGGAGATGGGGCATGAAGTTATTTCTAGGAGTTGGAGACATATCAAGTTTAGCTCAGTTCTGGGCATCTTTGAAATACCTATACAAAGTTGTTCCTACATAGTAACTTGCATCTTTGAATGAGAATGTGCTTGCTTACAGCAACGTGCTATATGTTCTGAATGCCCGAATTGGGAATCTGTGTCAAAACATTGTTAGGAATTATGTGATCCTTACGAGCTGGAAGTAAGGGAGTTGGGGCATGAAGTTATTTCTAGGAGTTGGACACATACCAAGTTTAGCTCAGTTCTGGGCATCTTTGAAATACCTATACAAACTTGTTCCTACATACTAACTTGCAACTTTGAATGAGAATGTGCTTGCTTACAGCAACGTGCTATATGTTCTGAATGCCCGAATTGGGAATCTGTGTCAAAACTTTGTTAGGAATTATGTGATCCTTACTAGATGGAAGTAAGGGAGATGGGGCATGAAGTTATTTCTAGGAGTTGGAGACATACAACGTTTAGCTCAGTTCTGGGCATCTTTGAAATACCTATACAAACTTGTTCCTACATAGTAACTTGCAACTTTGAATGAGAATGAGCTTGCTTACAGCAACGTGCTATATATTCTGAATGCCCGAATTGGGAATCTGTGTCAAAACTTTGTTAGGAATTATGTGATCCTTACTAGCTGGAAGTAAGGGAGTTGGGGCATGAAGTTATTTCTAGGAGTTGGACACATACCAAGTTTAGCTCAGTTCTGGGCATCTTTGAAATACCCATACAAACTTGTTCCTACATAGTAACTTGCAACTTTGAATGAGAATGTGCTTGCTTACAGCAATGTGCTATATGTTCTGAATGCCCGAATAGGGAATCTGTGTCAAAACTTTGTTAGGAATTATGTGATCCTTACTAGCTGGAAGTAAGGGAGATGGGGCATGAAGTTATTTCTAGAGGTTGGACACATACAACGTTTAGCTCAGTTCTGGGCATCTTTGAAATACCTATACAAACTTGTTCCTACATAGTAACTTGCAACTTTGAATGAGAAGGTGCTTGCTTACAGCAACGTGCTATATGTTCTGAATGCCCGAATAGGGAATCTGTGTCAAAACTTTGTTATGAATTATGTGATCCTTACTAGCTGGAAGTAAGGGAGTTGGGGCATGAAGTTATTTCTAGAGGTAGGACACATACCAAGTTTAGCTCAGTTCTGGGCATCTTTGAAATACCTATACAAACTTGTTCCTACATAGTAACTTGCAACTTTGAATGAGAATGTGCTTGCTTACAGCAACGTGCTATATGTTCTGAATGCCCGAATTGGGAATCTGTGTCAAAACTTTGTTAGGAATTATGTGATCTTTACTAGCTGGAAGTAAGGGAGATGGGGCATGAAGTTTTTTCTAGGAGTGGGAGACATACAACGTTTAGCTCAGTTCTGGGCATCTTTGAAATACCTATACAAACTTGTTCCTACATAGTAACTTGCAACTTTGAATGAGAATGTGCTTGCTTACAGCAACGTGCTATATGTTCTGAATGCCCGAATAGGGAATCTGTGTCAAAACTTTGTTAGGAATTATGTGATCCTTACTAGCTGGAAGTAAGGGAGTTGGGGCATGAAGGTATTTCTAGGAGTTGGACACATACCACGTTTAGCACAGTTCTGGGCATCTTTGAAATACCGATACACACTTGTTCCTACATAGTAACTTGCAACTTTGAATGAGAATGTGCTTGCTTACAGCAACGTGCTATATGTTCTGAATGCACGAATTGGGAATCTGTGTCAAAACTTTGTTAGGAATTATGTGATCCTTACTAGCTGGAAGTAAGGGAGATGGGGCATGAAGTTATTTCTAGGAGTTGGACACATACCAAGTTTAGCTCAGTTCTGGGCATCTTTGAAATACCTATAAAAACTTGTTCCTACATAGTAACTTGCAAGTTTGAATGAGAATGTGCTTGCTTACAGCAACGTGCTATATGTTCTGAATGCCCGAATTGGGAATCTCTGTCAAAACTTTGTTAGGAATTATGTGATCCTTACTAGCTGGAAGTAAGGGAGATGGGGCATGAAGTTATTTCTAGGAGTTGGACACATATCAAGTTTAGCTCAGTTCTGGGCATCTTTGAAATACCTATACAAACTTGTTCCTACGTAGTAACTTGCAACTTTGAATGAGAATGTGCTTGCTTACAGCAACGTGCTATATGTTCTGAATGCCCGAATTGGGAATCTGTGTCAAAACTTTGTTAGGAATTATGTGATCCTTACTAGCTTTATGTAAGGGAGATGGGGCATGAAGTTATTTCTAGGAGTTGGAGACATACCAAGTTTACCTCAGTTCTGGGCATCTTTGAAATACCTATACAAACTTGTTCCTACATAGTAACTTGCAACTTTGAATGAGAATGTGCTTGCTTACACCAATGTGCTATATGTTCTGAATGCCCGAATTGGGAATCTGTGTCAAAACTTTGTTAGGAATTATGTGATCCTTAATAGCTGGAAGTAAGGGAGATGGGGCATGAAGTTATTTCTAGAGGTTGGACACATACAACGTTTAGCTCAGTTCTGGGCATCTTTGAAATACCTATACAAACTTGTTCCTACATAGTAACTTGCAACTTTGAATGAGAATGTGCTTCCTTACAGCAAGGTGCTATATGTTCTGAATGCCCGAATTGGGAATCTGTGTCAAAACTTTGTTAGGAATTATGTGATCCTTACTAGCTGGAAGTAAGGGAGTTGGGGCATGAAGGTATTTCTAGGAGTTGGACACATACCAAGTTTCGCTCAGTTCTGGGCATCTTTGAAATACCCATACAAACCTGTTCCTACATAGTAACTTGCAACTTTGAATGAGAATGTGCTTGCTTACAGCAATGTGCTACATGTTCTGAATGCCCGAATTGGGAATCTGTGTCAAAACTTTGTTAGGAATTATGTGATCCTTACTAGCTGGAAGAAAGGGAGTTGGGGCATGAAGTTATTTCTAGGATTTGGAGACATACAACGTTTAGCTCAGTTCTGGGCATCTTTGAAATACCTATACAAACTTGTTCCTACATAGTAACTTGCAACTTTGAATGAGAATGTGCTTGCTTACAGCAACGTGCTATATGATCTGAATGCCCGAATTGGGAATCTGTGTCAAAACTTTGTTAGGAATTATGTGATCCTTACTAGATGGAAGTAAGGGAGATGGGGCATGAAGTTATTTCTAGAGGTTGGACAGATGCAACGTTTAGCTCAGTTCTGGGCATCTTTGAAATACCTATACAAACTTGTTCCTACATAGTAACTTGCAACTTTGAATGAGAAGGTGCTTGCTTACAGCAACGTGCTATATGTTCTGAATGCCCGAATTGGGAATCTGTGTCAAAACTTTGTTAGGAATTATGTGATCCTTACTAGCTGGAAGTAAGGGAGATGTGGCATGAAGTTATTTCTAGGATTTGGAGACATACAACGTTGAGATCAGTTCTGGGCATCTTTGAAATACCTATACAAACTTGTTCCTACATAGTAACTTGCAACTTTGAATGAGAATGTGCTTGCTTACAGCAACGTGCTATATGTTCTGAATGCCCGAATTGGGAATCTGTGTCAAAAATTTGTTAGGAATTATGTGATCCTTACTAGCTGGAATTAAGGGAGATGGGGCATGAAGTTATTTCTAGGAGTTGGAGACATATCATGTTTAGCTCAGTTCTGGGCATCTTTGAAATACCGATACAAAGTTGTTCCTACATAGTAACTTGCATCTTTGAATGAGAATGTGCTTGCTTACAGCAAAGTGCTATATGATCTGAATGCCCGAATTGGGAATCTGTGTCAAAAATTTGTTAGGAATTATGTGATCCTAACTAGCTGGAAGTAAGGGAGTTGGGGCATGAAGTTATTTCTAGGAGTTGGACACATACCAAGTTTATCTCAGTTCTGGGCATCTTTGAAATACCTATACAAACTCGTTCCTACGTAGTAACTTGCAACTTTGAATGAGAATGTGCTTGCTTACAGCAACGTGCTATATGTCATGAATGCCCGAATTGGGAATCTGTGTCAAAACTTTGTTAGGAATTATGTGATCCTTACTAGCTGGAAGTAAGGGAGATGGGGCATGAAGTTATTTCTAGGAGTTGGAGACATATCAAGTTTAGCTCAGTTCTGGGCATCTTTGAAATACCTATACAAAGTTGTTCCTACATAGTAACTTGCATCTTTGAATGAGAATGTGCTTGCTTACAGCAACGTGCTATATGTTCTGAATGCCCGAATTGGGAATCTGTGTCAAAACTTTGTTAGGAATTATGTGATCCTTACTAGCTGGAAGTAAGGGAGATGTGGCATGAAGTTATTTCTAGGAGTTGGACACATACCAAGTTTAGCTCAGTTCTGGGCATCTTTGAAATACCTATAAAAACTTGTTCCTACATAGTAACTTGCAACTTTGAATGAGAATGTGCTTGCTTACAGCAACGTGCTATGTGTTCTGAATGCCCGAATTGGGAATCTGTGTCAAAACTTTGTTAGGAAATATGTGATCATTACTAGCTGGAAGTAAGGGAGATGGGGCATGAAGTTATTTCTAGGAGTTGGACACATATCAAGTTTAGCTCAGTTCTGGGCATCTTTGAAATACCTATATAAACTTGTTCCTACATAGTAACTTGCATCTTTGAATGAGAATGTGCTTGCTTACAGCAACGTGCTATATGTTCTGAATGCCCGAATTGGGAATTTGTGTCAAAACTTTGTTAGAAATTATGTGATCCTTACTAGCTTTATGTAAGGGAGATGGGGCATGAAGTTATTTCTAGGAGTTGGAGACATACCAAGTTTAGCTCAGTTCTGGGCATCTTTGAAATACCTATACAAACTTGTTCCTACATAGTAACTTGCAACTTTGAATGAGAATGTGCTTGCTTACAGCAAGGTGCTATATTTTCTGAATGCCCGAATTGGGAATCTGTGTCAAAACTTTGTTAGGAATTATGTGATCCTTACAAGATGGAAGTAAGGGAGATGGGGCATGAAGTTATTTCTAGGATTTGGACACATACCAAGTTTAGCTCAGTTCTGGGCATCTTTGAAATACCTATACAAACTTGTTCCTACATAGTAACTTGCAACTTTGAATGAGAATGTGCTTGCTTACAGCAAGGTGCTATATTTTCTGAATGCCCGAATTGGGAATCTGTGTCAAAACTTTGTTAGGAATTATGTGATCCTTACTAGCTGGAAGTAAGGGAGTTGGGGCATGAAGTTATTTCTAGGAGTTGGACACATACCAAGTTTAGCTCAGTTCTGGGCATCTTTGAAATGCCTATACAAACTTGTTCCTACATAGTAACTTGCAACTTTGAATGAGAATGTGCTTGCTTACACCAATGTGCTATATGTTCTGAATGCCCGAATTGGGAATCTGTGTAAAAACTTTGTTAGGAATTATGTGATCCTTAATAGCTGGAAGTAAGGGAGATGGGGCATGAAGTTATTTCTAGAGGTTGGACACATACAACGTTTAGCTCAGTTCTGGGCATCTTTGAAATACCTATACAAACTTGTTCCTACATAGTAACTTGCAACTTTGAATGAGAATGTGCTTGCTTACAGCAACGTGCTATATGTTGTGAATGCCCGAATTGGGAATCTGTGTCAAAACTTTGTTAGGAATTATGTGATCCTTACTAGCTGGAAGTAAGGGAGTTGGGGCATGAAGTTATTTCTAGGAGTTGGACACATACCAAGTTTCGCTCAGTTCTGGGCATCTTTGAAATACCCATACAAACTTGTTCCTACATAGTAACTTGCAACTTTGAATGAGAATGTGCTTGCTTACAGCAATGTGCTATATGTTCTGAATGCCCGAATTGGGAATCTGTGTCAAAACTTTGTTAGGAAATATGTGATCCTTACTAGCTGGAAGTAAGGGAGATGGGGCATGAAGTTATTTCTAGATGTTGGACACATACAACGTTTAGCTCAGTTCTGGGCATCTTTGAATACCTATACAAACTTGTTCCTACATAGTAACTTGCAACTTTGAATGAGAATGTGCTTGCTTACAGCAAGGTGCTATATGTTCTGAATGCCCGAATTGGGAATCTGTGTCAAAACTTTGTTAGGAATTATGTGATCTTTACTAGCTGGAAGTAAGGGAGATGGGGCATGAAGTTATTTCTAGGAGTTGGAGACATACAACGTTTAGCTCAGTTCTGGGCATCTTTGAAATACCTATACAAACTTGTTCCTACATAGTAACTTGCAACTTTGAATGAGAATGTGCTTGCTTACAGCAACGTGCTATATGTTCTGAATGCCCGAATAGGGAATCTGTGTCAAAACTTTGTTAGGAATTATGTGATCCTTACTAGCTGGAAGTAAGGGAGTTGGGGCATGAAGGTATTTCTAGGAGTTGGACACATACCACGTTTAGCACAGTTCTGGTCATCTTTGAATTACCGATACAAACTTGTTCCTACATAGTAACTTGCAACTTTGAATGAGAATGTGCTTGCTTACAGCAACGTGCTATATGTTCTGAATGCACGAATTGGGAATCTGTGTCAAAATTTGTTAGGAATTATGTGATCTTTACTAGCTGGAAGTAAGGGAGTTGGGGCATGAAGGTATTTCTAGGATTTGGAGACATACAACGTTTAGCTCAGTTCTGGGCATCTTTGAAATACCTATACAAACTTGTTCCTACATACTAACTTGCAACTTTGAATGAGAATGTGCTTGCTTACAGCAACGTGCTATATGTTCTGAATGCCCGAATTGGGAATCTGTGTCAAAACTTTGTTAAGAATTACGTGATCCTTACTAGCTGGAAGTAAGGGAGTTGGGGCATGAAGTTATTTCTAGAGGTAGGACTCATACCAAATTTAGCTCAGTTCTGGACATCTTTGAAATACCTATACAAACTTGTTCCTACGTAGTAACTTGCAACTTTGAATGAGAATGTGCTTGCTTACAGCAACGTGCTATATATTCTGAATGCACGAATTGGGAATCTGTGTCAAAATTTGTTAGGAATTATGTGATCTTTACTAGCTAGAAGTAAGGGAGTTGGGGCATGAAGGTATTTCTAGGAGTTGGAGACATACCAAGTTTAGCACAGTTCTGGGTATCTTTGAAATACCTATACAAACTTGTTCCTACATAGTAACTTGCAACTTTGAATGAGAATGTGCTTGCTTACAGCAACGTGCTATATGTTCTGAATGCCCGAATTGGGAATCTGTGTCAAAACTTTGTTAGGAATTATGTGATCCTTACTAGCTGGAAGTAAGGGAGATGTGGCATGAAGTTATTTCTAGGAGTTGGACACATACCAAGTTTAGCTCAGTTCTGGGCATCTTTGAAATACCTATAAAAACTTGTTCCTACATAGTAACTTGCAACTTTGAATGAGAATGTGCTTGCTTACAGCAACGTGCTATATGTTCTGAATGCCCGAATTGGGAATCTGTGTCAAAACTTTGTTAGGAAATATGTGATCCTTACTAGCTGGAAGTAAGGGAGATGGGGCATGAAGTTATTTCTAGGAGTTGGACACATATCAAGTTTAGCTCAGTTCTGGGCATCTTTGAAATACCTATATAAACTTGTTCCTACATAGTAACTTGCATCTTTGAATGAGAATGTGCTTGCTTACAGCAACGTGCTACATGTTCTGAATGCCCGAATTCGGAATTTGTGTCAATACTTTGTTAGAAATTATGTGATCCTTACTAGCTTTATGTAAGGGAGATGGGGCATGAAGTTATTTCTAGGAGTTGGAGACATACCAAGTTTAGCTCAGTTCTGGGCATCTTTGAAATACCTATACAAACTTGTTCCTACATAGTGACTTGCAACTTTGAATGAGAATGTGCTTGCTTACTGCAACGTGCTATATTTTCTGAATGCCCGAATTGGGAATCTGTGTCAAAACTTTGTTAGGAATTATGTGATCCTTACAAGATGGAAGTAAGGGAGATGGGGCATGAAGTTATTTCTAGGAGTTGGACACATACCAAGTTTAGCTCAGTTCTGGGCATCTTTGAAATACCTATACAAACTTGTTCCTACATAGTAACTTGCAACTTTGAATGAGAATGTGCTTGCTTACAGCAAGGTGCTATATGTTCTGAATGCCCGAATTGGGAATCTGTGTCAAAACTTTGTTAGGAATTATGTGATCCTTACTAGCTGGAAGTAAGGGAGTTGGGGCATGAAGGTATTTCTAGGAGTTGGACACATACCAAGTTTAGCTCAGTTCTGGGCATCTTTGAAATACCTATACAAACTTGTTCCTACATAGTAACCTGCAACTTTGAATGAGAATGTGCTTGCTTACAGCAAGGTGCTATATGTTCTGAATGCCCGAATTGGGAATCTGTGTCAAAAATTTGTTAGGAATTACGTGATCCTTACTAGCTGGAAGTAAGGGAGTTGGGGCATGAAGTTATTTCTAGAGGTAGGACTCATACCAAGTTTAGCTCAGTTCTGGACATCTTTGAAACACCTATACAAACTTGTTCCTACGTAGTAACTTGCAACTTTGAATGAGAATGTGCTTGCTTACAGCAACGTGCTATATGTTGTGAATGCCCGAATTGGGAATCTGTGTCAAAACTTTGTTAGGAATTATGTGATCCTTACTAGCTGGAAGTAAGGGAGTTGGGGCATGAAGTTATTTCTAGGAGTTGGACACATACCAAGTTTAGCTCAGTTCTGGGCATCTTTGAAATACCTATACAAACTTGTTCCTACATAGTAACTTGCAACTTTGAATGAGAATGTGCTTGCTTACACCAATGTGCTATATGTTCTGAATGCCCGAATTGGGAATCTGTGTCAAAACTTTGTTAGGAATTATGTGATCCTTAATAGCTGGAAGTAAGGGAGATGGGGCATGAAGTTATTTCTAGAGGTTGGACACATACAACGTTTAGCTCAGTTCTGGGCATCTTTGAAATACCTATACAAACTTGTTCCTACATAGTAACTTGCAACTTTGAATGAGAATGTGCTTGCTTACAGCAACGTGCTATATGTTGTGAATGCCCGAATTGGGAATCTGTGTCAAAACTTTGTTAGGAATTATGTGATCCTTACTAGCTGGAAGTAAGGGAGTTGGGGCATGAAGTTATTTCTAGGAGTTGGACACATACCAAGTTTAGCTCAGTTCTGGGCATCTTTGAAATACCCATACAAACTTGTTCCTACATAGTAACTTGCAACTTTGAATGAGAATGTGCTTGCTTACAGCAATGTGCTATATGTTCTGAATGCCCGAATTGGGAATCTGTGTCAAAACTTTGTTAGGAAATATGTGATCCTTACTAGCTGGAAGTAAGGGAGATGGGGCATGAAGTTATTTCTAGAGGTTGGACACATACAACGTTTAGCTCAGTTCTGGGCATCTTTGAATACCTATACAAACTTGTTCCTACATAGTAACTTGCAACTTTGAATGAGAATGTGCTTGCTTACAGCAAGGTGCTATATGTTCTGAATGCCCGAATTGGGAATCTGTGTCAAAACTTTGTTAGGAATTATGTGATCTTTACTAGCTGGAAGTAAGGGAGATGGGGCATGAAGTTATTTCTAGGAGTTGGAGACATACAACGTTTAGCTCAGTTCTGGGCATCTTTGAAATACCTATAAAAACTTGTTCCTACATAGTAACTTGCAACTTTGAATGAGAATGTGCTTGCTTACAGCAACGTGCTATATGTTCTGAATGCCCGAATTGGGAATCTGTGTCAAAACTTTGTTAGGAAATATGTGATCATTACTAGCTGGAAGTAAGGGAGATGGGGCATGAAGTTATTTCTAGGAGTTGGACACATATCAAGTTTAGCTCAGTTCTGGGCATCTTTGAAATACCTATATAAACTTGTTCCTACATAGTAACTTGCATCTTTGAATGAGAATGTGCTTGCTTACAGCAACGTGCTATATGTTCTGAATGCCCGAATTGGGAATTTGTGTCAAAACTTTGTTAGAAATTATGTGATCCTTACTAGCTTTATGTAAGGGAGATGGGGCATGAAGTTATTTCTAGGAGTTGGAGACATACCAAGTTTAGCTCAGTTCTGGGCATCTTTGAAATACCTATACAAACTTGTTCCTACATAGTAACTTGCAACTTTGAATGAGAATGTGCTTGCTTACAGCAAGGTGCTATATTTTCTGAATGCCCGAATTGGGAATCTGTGTCAAAACTTTGTTAGGAATTATGTGATCCTTACTAGCTGGAAGTAAGGGAGTTGGGGCATGAAGGTATTTCTAGGAGTTGGACACATACTAAGTTTAGCTCAGTTCTGGGCATCTTTGAAATACCTATACAAACTTGTTCCTACATAGTAACTTGCAAATTTGAATGAGAATGTGCTTGCTTACAGCAAGGTGCTATATGTTCTGAATGCCCGAATTGGGAATCTGTGTCAAAAATTTGTTAGGAATTATGTGATCCTTACTAGCTGGAAGTAAGGGAGTTGGGGCATGAAGTTATTTGTAGGATTTGGAGACATACAACGTTTAGCTGAGTTCTGGGCATCTTTGAAATACCTATACAAACTTGTTCCTACATACTAACTTGCAACTTTGAATGAGAATGTGCTTGCTTACAGCAACGTGCTATATGTTCTGAATGCCCGAATTGGGAATCTGTGTCAAAACTTTGTTAAGAATTACGTGATCCTTACTAGCTGGAAGTAAGGGAGTTGGGGCATGAAGTTATTTCTAGAGGTAGGACTCATACCAAGTTTAGCTCAGTTCTGGACATCTTTGAAATACCTATACAAACTTGTTCCTACGTAGTAACTTGCAACTTTGAATGAGAATGTGCTTGCTTACAGCAACGTGCTATATGTTGTGAATGCCCGAATTGGGAATCTGTGTCAAAACTTTGTTAGGAATTATGTGATCCTTACTAGCTGGAAGTAAGGGAGTTGGGGCATGAAGTTATTTCTAGGAGTTGGACACATACCAAGTTTAGCTCAGTTCTGGGCATCTTTGAAATACCTATACAAACTTGTTCCTACATAGTAACTTGCAACTTTGAATGAGAATGTGCTTGCTTACACCAATGTGCTATATGTTCTGAATGCCCGAATTGGGAATCTGTGTCAAAACTTTGTTAGGAATTATGTGATCCTTAATAGCTGGAAGTAAGGGAGATGGGGCATGAAGTTATTTCTAGAGGTTGGACACATACAACGTTTAGCTCAGTTCTGGGCATCTTTGAAATACCTATACAAACTTGTTCCTACATAGTAACTTGCAACTTTGAATGAGAATGTGCTTGCTTACAGCAACGTGCTATATGTTGTGAATGCCCGAATTGGGAATCTGTGTCAAAACTTTGTTAGGAATTATGTGATCCTTACTAGCTGGAAGTAAGGGAGTTGGGGCATGAAGTTATTTCTAGGAGTTGGACACATACCAAGTTTCGCTCAGTTCTGGGCATCTTTGAAATACCCATACAAACTTGTTCCTACATAGTAACTTGCAACTTTGAATGAGAATGTGCTTGCTTACAGCAATGTGTTATATGTTCTGAATGCCCGAATTGGGTATCTGTGTCAAAACTTTGTTAGGAAATATGTGATCCTTACTAGCTGGAAGTAAGGGAGATGGGGCATGAAGTTATTTCTAGAGGTTGGACACATACAACGTTTAGCTCAGTTCTGGGCATCTTTGAATACCTATACAAACTTGTTCCTACATAGTAACTTGCAACTTTGAATGAGAATGTGCTTGCTTACAGCAAGGTGCTATATGTTCTGAATGCCCGAATTGGGAATCTGTGTCAAAACTTTGTTAGGAATTATGTGATCTTTACTAGCTGGAAGTAAGGGAGATGGGGCATGAAGTTATTTCTAGGAGTTGGAGACATACAACGTTTAGCTCAGTTCTGGGCATCTTTGAAATACCTATACAAACTTGTTCCTACATAGTAACTTGCAACTTTGAATGCGAATGTGCTTGCTTACAGCAACGTGCTATATGTTCTGAATGCCCGAATAGGGAATCTGTGTCAAAACTTTGTTAGGAATTATGTGATCCTTACTAGCTGGAAGTAAGGGAGTTGGGGCATGAAGGTATTTCTAGGAGTTGGACACATACCACGTTTAGCACAGTTCTGGTCATCTTTGAATTACCGATACAAACTTGTTCCTACATAGTAACTTGCAACTTTGAATGAGAATGTGCTTGCTTACAGCAACGTGCTATATGTTCTGAATGCACGAATTGGGAATCTGTGTCAAAATTTGTTAGGAATTATGTGATCTTTACTAGCTGGAAGTAAGGGAGTTGGGGCATGAAGGTATTTCTAGGATTTGGAGACATACAACGTTTAGCTCAGTTCTGGGCATCTTAGAAATACCTATACAAACTTGTTCCTACATACTAACTTGCAACTTTGAATGAGAATGTGCTTGCTTACAGCAACGTGCTATATGTTCTGAATGCCCGAATTGGGAATCTGTGTCAAAACTTTGTTAAGAATTACGTGATCCTTACTAGCTGGAAGTAAGGGAGTTGGGGCATGAAGTTATTTCTAGAGGTAGGACTCATACCAAATTAGGTCAGTTCTGGACATCTTTGAAATACCTATACAAACTTGTTCCTACGTAGTAACTTGCAACTTTGAATGAGAATGTGCTTGCTTACAGCAACGTGCTATATGTTCTGAATGCACGAATTGGGAATCTGTGTCAAAATTTGTTAGGAATTATGTGATCTTTACTAGCTAGAAGTAAGGGAGTTGGGGCATGAAGGTATTTCTAGGAGTTGGAGACATACCAAGTTTAGCACAGTTCTGGGTATCTTTGAAATACCTATACAAACTTGTTCCTACATAGTAACTTGCAACTTTGAATGAGAATGTGCTTGCTTACAGCAACGTGCTATATGTTCTGAATGCCCGAATTGGGAATCTGTGTCAAAACTTTGTTAGGAAATATGTGATCCTTACTAGCTGGAAGTAAGGGAGATGGGGCATGAAGTTATTTCTAGGAGTTGGACACATATCAAGTTTAGCTCAGTTCTGGGCATCTTTGAAATACCTATATAAACTTGTTCCTACATAGTAACTTGCATCTTTGAATGAGAATGTGCTTGCTTACAGCAACGTGCTACATGTTCTGAATGCCCGAATTGGGAATTTGTGTCAATACTTTGTTAGAAAGTATGTGATCCTTACTAGCTTTATGTAAGGGAGATGGGGCAAGAAGTTATTTCTAGGAGTTGGAGACATACCAAGTTTAGCTCAGTTCTGGGCATCTTTGAAATACCTATACAAACTTGTTCCTACATAGTGACTTGCAACTTTGAATGAGAATGTGCTTGCTTACTGCAACGTGCTATATTTTCTGAATGCCCGAATTGGGAATCTGTGTCAAAACTTTGTTAGGAATTATGTGATCCTTACAAGATGGAAGTAAGGGAGATGGGGCATGAAGTTATTTCTAGGAGTTGGACACATACCAAGTTTAGCTCAGTTCTGGGCATCTTTGAAATACCTATACAAACTTGTTCCTACATAGTAACTTGCAACTTTGAATGAGAATGTGCTTGCTTACAGCAAGGTGCTATATGTTCTGAATGCCCGAATTGGGAATCTGTGTCAAAACTTTGTTAGGAATTATGTGATCCTTACTAGCTGGAAGTAAGGGAGTTGGGGCATGAAGGTATTTCTAGGAGTTGGACACATACCAAGTTTAGCTCAGTTCTGGGCATCTTTGAAATACCTATACAAACTTGTTCCTACATAGTAACTTGCAACTTTGAATGAGAATGTGCTTGCTTACAGCAAGGTGCTATATGTTCTGAATGCCCGAATTGGGAATCTGTGTCAAAAATTTGTTAGGAATTATGTGATCCTTACTAGCTGGAAGTAAGGGAGTTGGGGCATGAAGTTATTTGTAGGATTTGGAGACATACAACGTTTAGCTCAGTTCTGGGCATCTTTGAAATACCTATACAAACTTGTTCCTACATACTAACTTGCAACTTTGAATGAGAATGTGCTTGCTTACAGCAACGTGCTATATGTTCTGAATGCCCGAATTGGGAATCTGTGTCAAAACTTTGTTAAGAATTACGTGATCCTTACTAGCTGGAAGTAAGGGAGTTGGGGCATGAAGTTATTTCTAGAGGTAGGACTCATACCAAGTTTAGCTCAGTTCTGGACATCTTTGAAACACCTATACAAACTTGTTCCTACGTAGTAACTTGCAACTTTGAATGAGAATGTGCTTGCTTACAGCAACGTGCTATATGTTGTGAATGCCCGAATTGGGAATCTGTGTCAAAACTTTGTTAGGAATTATGTGATCCTTACTAGCTGGAAGTAAGGGAGTTGGGGCATGAAGTTATTTCTAGGAGTTGGACACATACCAAGTTTAGCTCAGTTCTGGGCATCTTTGAAATACATATACAAACTTGTTCCTACATAGTAACTTGCAACTTTGAATGAGAATGTGCTTGCTTACACCAATGTGCTATATGTTCTGAATGCCCGAATTGGGAATCTGTGTCAAAACTTTGTTAGGAATTATGTGATCCTTAATAGCTGGAAGTAAGGGAGATGGGGCATGAAGTTATTTCTAGAGGTTGGACACATACAACGTTTAGCTCAGTTCTGGGCATCTTTGAAATACCTATACAAACTTGTTCCTACATAGTAACTTGCAACTTTGAATGAGAATGTGCTTGCTTACAGCAACGTGCTATATGTTGTGAATGCCCGAATTGGGAATCTGTGTCAAAACTTTGTTAGGAATTATGTGATCCTTACTAGCTGGAAGTAAGGGAGTTGGGGCATGAAGTTATTTCTAGGAGTTGGACACATACCAAGTTTAGCTCAGTTCTGGGCATCTTTGAAATACCCATACAAACTTGTTCCTACATAGTAACTTGCAACTTTGAATGAGAATGTGCTTGCTTACAGCAATGTGCTATATGTTCTGAATGCCCGAATTGGGAATCTGTGTCAAAACTTTGTTAGGAAATATGTGATCCTTACTAGCTGGAAGTAAGGGAGATGGGGCATGAAGTTATTTCTAGAGGTTGGACACATACAACGTTTAGCTCAGTTCTGGGCATCTTTGAATACCTATACAAACTTGTTCCTACATAGTAACTTGCAACTTTGAATGAGAATGTGCTTGCTTACAGCAAGGTGCTATATGTTCTGAATGCCCGAATTGGGAATCTGTGTCAAAACTTTGTTAGGAATTATGTGATCTTTACTAGCTGGAAGTAAGGGAGATGGGGCATGAAGTTATTTCTAGGAGTTGGAGACATACAACGTTTAGCTCAGTTCTGGGCATCTTTGAAATACCTATACAAACTTGTTCCTACATAGTAACTTGCAACTTTGAATGAGAATGTGCTTGCTTACAGCAACGTGCTATATGTTCTGAATGCCCGAATAGGGAATCTGTGTCAAAACTTTGTTAGGAATTATGTGATCCTTACTAGCTGGAAGTAAGGGAGTTGGGGCATGAAGGTATTTCTAGGAGTTGGACACATACCACGTTTAGCACAGTTCTGGTCATCTTTGAAATACCGATACAAACTTGTTCCTACATAGTAACTTGCAACTTTGAATGAGAATATGCTTGCTTACAGCAACGTGCTATATGTTCTGAATGCACGAATTGGGAATCTGTGTCAAAATTTGTTAGGAATTATGTGATCTTTACTAGCTGGAAGTAAGGGAGTTGGGGCATGAAGGTATTTCTAGGATTTGGAGACATACAACGTTTAGCTCAGTTCTGGGCATCTTTGAAATACCTATACAAACTTGTTCCTACATACTAACTTGCAACTTTGAATGAGAATGTGCTTGCTTACAGCAACGTGCTATATGTTCTGAATGCCCGAATTGGGAATCTGTGTCAAAACTTTGTTAAGAATTACGTGATCCTTACTAGCTGGAAGTAAGGGAGTTGGGGCATGAAGTTATTTCTAGAGGTAGGACTCATACCAAGTTTAGCTCAGTTCTGGACATCTTTGAAATACCTATACAAACTTGTTCCTACGTAGTAACTTGCAACTTTCAATGAGAATGTGCTTGCTTACAGCAACGTGCTATATGTTGTGAATGCCCGAATTGGGAATCTGTGTCAAAACTTTGTTAGGAATTATGTGATCCTTACTAGCTGGAAGTAAGGGAGTTGGGGCATGAAGTTATTTCTAGGAGTTGGACACATACCAAGTTTAGCTCAGTTCTGGGCATCTTTGAAATACCTATACAAACTTGTTCCTACATAGTAACTTGCAACTTTGAATGAGAATGTGCTTGCTTACACCAATGTGCTATATGTTCTGAATGCCCGAATTGGGAATCTGTGTCAAAACTTTGTTAGGAATTATGTGATCCTTAATAGCTGGAAGTAAGGGAGATGAGGCATGAAGTTATTTCTAGAGGTTGGACACATACAACGTTTAGCTCAGTTCTGGGCATCTTTGAAATACCTATACAAACTTGTTCCTACATAGTAACTTGCAACTTTGAATGAGAATGTGCTTGCTTACAGCAACGTGCTATATGTTGTGAATGCCCGAATTGGGAATCTGTGTCAAAACTTTGTTAGGAAGTATGTGATCCTTACCAGCTGGAAGTAAGCGAGATGGGGCATGATGTTATTTCTAGGAGTTGGATACATACAACGTTTAGCTCAGTTCTGGGCATCTTTGAAATACCTATACAAACTTGTTCCTACATAGTAACTTGCAACTTTGAATGAGAATGTGCTTACTTACAGCAACGTGCTATATGTTCTGAATGCCCGAATTGGGAATCTGTGTCAAAACTTTGTTAGGAATTATGTGATCCTTACTAGATGGAAGTAAGGGAGATGGGGCATGAAGTTATTTCTAGGAGTTGGAGACATACAACGTTTAGCTCAGTTCTGGGCATCTTTGAAATACCTATACAAACTTGTTCCTACATAGTAACTTGCATCTTTGAATGAGAATGTGCTTGCTTACAGCAACGTGCTATATGTTCTGAATGCCCGAATTGGGAATGTGTGTCAAAATTTGTTAGGAATTATGTGATCCTTACTAGCTGGAATTAATGGAGATGGGGCATGAAGTTATTTCTAGGAGTTGGAGACATACCAAGTTTAGATCAGTTCTGGGCATCTTTGAAATACCTATACAAACTTGTGCCTACATAGTAACTTGCAACCTTGAATGAGAATGTGCTTGCTTACAGCAACGTGCTATATGTTCTGAATGCCCGAATTGGGAATCTTTGACAAAACTTTGTTAGGAATTATGTGATCCTTACTAGCTGAAAGTAAGGGAGATGGGGCATGAAGTTATTTCTAGGAGTTGGAGACATACCAAGTTTATCTCAGTTCTGGGCATCTTTGAAATACCTATACAAACTTGTTCCTACATAGTAACTTGCAACTTTGAATGAGAATGTGCTCGCTTGCAGCAACGTGCTATATGTTCTGAATGCCCGAATTGGGAATCTGTGTCAAATCTTTGTTAGGAATTATGTGATCCTTACTAGTTGGAAGTAAGGGAGATGGGGCATGAAGTTATTTCTATGAGTTGGAGACATACCAAGTTTAGCTCAGTTCTGGGCATCTTTGAAATACCTATACAAACTTGTTCCTACATAGTAACTTGCAACTTTGAATGAGAATGTGCTTGCTTAGAGCAACGTGCTATATGTTCTGAATGCCCGAATTGGGAATCTGTGTCAAATCTTTGTTAGGAATTATGTGATCCTTACTAGCTGGAAGTAAGTGAGATGGGGCATGAAGTTATTTCTTGGAGTTGGACACATACCAAGTTTACCTCAGTTCTGGGCATCTTTGAAATACCTATACAAACTTGTTCCTACATAGTAACTTGCAACTTTGAATGAGAATGTGCTTGCTTACAGCAACGTGCTATATGTTCTGAATGCCCGAATTGGGAATCTGTGTCAAAACTTTGTTAGGAATTATGTGATCCTTACTAGCTGGAATTAAGGGAGATGGGGCATGAAGTTGGTCTAGGAGTTGGAGACATATCATGTTTAGCTCAGTTCTGGGCATCTTTGAAATACCTATACAAAGTTGTTCCTACATAGTAACTTGCATCTTTGAATGAGAATGTGCTTGCTTACAGCAACGTGCTATATGTTCTGAATGCCCGAATTGGGAATCTGTGTCAAAACTTTGTTAGGAATTATGTGATCCTTACTAGCTGGAAGTAAGGGAGTTGGGGCATGAAGTTATTTCTAGGAGTTGGACACATACCAAGTTTAGCTCAGTTCTGGGCATCTTTGAAATACCTATACAAACTTGTTCCTACATAGTAACTTGCAACTTTGAATGAGAATGTGCTTGCTTACAGCAACGTGCTATATGTACTGAATGCCCGAATTGGGAATCTGTGTCAAAACTTTGCTAGGAATTATGTGATCCTTACTAGCTGGAAGTAAGTGAGATGGGGCATGAAGTTATTTCTAGGAGTTGGAGACATATCAAGTTTAGCTCAGTTCTGGGCATCTTTGAAATACCTATACAAAGTTGTTCCTACATAGTAACTTGCGTCTTTGAATGACAATGTGCTTGCTTACAGCAACGTGCTATATGTTCTGAATGCCCGAATTGGGAATCTGTGTCAAAACTTTGTTAGGAATTATGTGATCCTTACTAGCTGGAAGTAAGGGAGTTGGGGCATGAAGTTATTTCTAGGAGTTGGACACATACCAATTTTAGCTCAGTTCTGGGCATCTTTGAAATACCTATACAAACTTGTTCCTACATAGTAACTTGCATCTTTGAATGAGAATGTGCTTGCTTACAGCAACGTGCTATATGTTCTGAATGCCCGATTTGGGAATCTGTGTCAAATCTTTGTTAGGAATTATGTGATCCTTACTAGATGGAAATAAGGGAGATGGGGAATGAAGTTATTTCTAGGAGTTGGAGACATACAACGTTTAGCTCAGTTCTGGGCATCTTTGAAATACCTATACAAACTTGTTCCTACATAGAAATTTGCATCTTTGAATGAGAATGTGCTTGCTTGCAGCAACGTGCTATATGTTCTGAATGCCCGAATTGGGAATCTGTGTCAAAACTTTGTTAGGAATTATGTGATACTTACTAGCTGGAAGTAAGGGAGATGGGGCATGAAGTTATTTCTAGGAGTTGGAGACATACCAAGTTTAGCTCAGTTCTGGGCATCTTTGAAATACCTATACAAACTTGTGCCTACATAGTAACTTGCAACCTTGAATGAGAATGTGCTTGCTTACAGCAACGTGCTATATGTTCTGAATGCCCGAATTGGGAATCTTTGAGAAATCTTTGTTAGGAATTATGTGATCCTTACTAGCTGGAAGTAAGGGAGATGGGGCATGAAGTTATTTCTAGGAGTTGGAGACATACCAAGTTTAGCTCAGTTCTGGGCATCTTTGAAATACCTATACAAACTTGTTCCTACATAGTAACTTGCAACTTTGAATGAGAATGTGCTTGCTTGCAGCAACGTGCTATATGTTCTGAATGCCCGAATTGGGAATCTGTGTCAAATCTTTGTTAGGAATTATGTGATCCTTACTAGCTGGAAGTAAGGGAGATGGGGCATGAAGTTATATCTTGGAGTTGGACACATACCAAGTTTAGCTCAGTTCTGGGCATCTTTGAAATACCTATACAAACTTGTTCCTACATAGTAACTTGCATCCTCAATGAGAATGTGCTTGCTTACAGCAATGTGCTATATGTTCTGAATGCCCTAATTGGGAATCTGTGTCAAAACTTTGTTAGGAATTATGTAATCCTTACTAGCTGGAGGTAAGGGAGTTGGGGCATGAAGTTATTTCTTGGAGTTGGACACATACCAAGTTTAGCTCAGTTCTGGGCATCTTTGTAATACCTGTACAAACTTGTTCCTACATAGTAACTTGCAACTTTGAATGAGAATGTGCTTGCTTACAGCAACGTGCTATATGTTCTGAATGCCCGAATTTGGAATCTGTGTCAAAACTTTGTTAGGTATTATGTGATCCTTACTAGCTGGAAGTAAGGGAAATGGGGCATGAAATTATTTCTAGGAGTTGGACACATACCATGTTTAGCTCAGTTCTGGGCATCTTTGAAATACCTATACAAACTTGTTCCTACATAGTAACTTGCAACTGTGAATGAGAATGTGCTTGCTTACAGCAACGTGCTATATGTTCTGAATGCCCGAATTGGGAATCTGTGTCAAATCTTTGTTAGGAATTATGTGATCCTTACTAGCTGGAAGTAAGGGTGATGGGGCATGAAGTTATTTCTAGGAATTGGAAACATACCAAGTTTAGCTCAGTTCTGGGTATATTTGAAATAGCTATACAAACTTGTTCCTACATAGTAACTTGCAACTTTGAATGAGAATGTGCTTGCTTAGAGCAACGTGCTATATGTTCTGAATGCCCGAATTGGGAATCTGTGTCAAAACTTTGTTAGGAATTATGTGATCCTTAACTAGCTGGAAGTAAGGGAGTTCGGGCATGAAGGTATTTCTAGGAGTTGGACACATACCAAGTTTAGCACAGTTCTGGGCATCTTTGAAATACCTATACAAACTTGTTCCTACATAGTAACTTGCAACTTTGAATGAGAATGTGCTTGCTTACAGCAACGTGCTATATGTTCTGAATGCCCGAATTGGGAATCTGTGTCAAAACTTTGTTAGGAATTATGTGATCCTTACTAGCTGGAAGTAAGGGAGATGGGGCATGAAGTTATTTCTAGGAGTTGGAGACATACCAAGTTTAGCTCAGTTCTGGGCATCTTTGAAATACCTATACAAACTTGTTCCCACATAGTAACTGGCAACTTTGAATGAGAATGTGCTTGCTTGCAGCAACGTGCTATATGTTCTGAATGCCCGAATTCGGAATCTGTGTCAAAACTTTGTTAGGAATTATGTGATCCTTAGTAGCTGGAAGTAAGGGAGATGGGGCATGAAGTTATTTCTAGGAGTTGGAGACATACCAAGTTTAGCTCAGTTCTGGGCATCTTTGAAATACCTATACAAACTTGTTCCTACATAGTAACTTGCAACTTTGAATGAGAATGTGCTTGCTTAGAGCAACGTGCTATATGTTCTGAAGGCCCGAATTGGGAATCTGTGTCAAAATTTGTTAGGAATTATGTGATCCTTACTAGCTGGAAGTAAGGGAGTTGGGGCATGAAGGTATTTCTAGGAGTTGGACACATACAGAGTTTAGCACAGTTCTGGGCATCTTTGAAATACCTATACAAACTTGTACCTACATAGTAACTTGCAACTTTGAATGAGAATGTGCTTGCTTACAGCAACGTGCTATATGTTCTGAGTGCCCGAATTGGGAATCTTTGTCAAAACTTTGGTAGGAATGATGTGATCCTTACTAGATGGAAGTAAGGGTGATGGGGCATGAAGTTATTTCTAGGAGTGTGGAGACATACAACGTTTAGCTCAGTTCTGGGCATCTTTCAAATGCCTATACAAACTTGTTCCTACATAGTAACTTGCAACTTTGAATGAGAATGTGCTTGCTTACAGCAACGTGCTATATGTTCTGAATGCCCGAATTGGGAATCTGTGTCAAAACTTTGTTAGGAATTATGTGATCCTTACTAGCTGGAAGTAAGGGAGATGGGGCATGAAGTTATTTCTAGGAGTTGGAGACATACCAAGTTTAGCTCAGTTCTGGGCATCTTTGAAATACCTATACAAACTTGTTCCTACATAGTAACTTGCATCTTTGAATGAGAATGTGCTTGCTTACAGCAACGTGCTATATGTTCTGAATGCCCGATTTGGGAATCTGTGTCAAATCTTTGTTAGGAATTATGTGATCCTTACTAGATGGAAATAAGGGAGATGGGGAATGAAGTTATTTCTAGGAGTTGGAGACATACAACGTTTAGCTCAGTTCTGGGCATCTTTGAAATACCTATACAAACTTGTTCCTACATAGTAACTTGCAACTTTGAATGAGAATGTGCTTGCTTACAGCAACGTGCTATATGTTCTGAATGCCCGAATTGGGAATCTGTGTCAAAACTTTGTTAGGAATTATGTGATCCTTACTAGCTGGAAGTAAGGGAGATGGGGCATGAAGTTATTTCTAGGAGTTGGACACATACCAAGTTTAGCTCAGTTCTGGGCATCTTTGAAATACCTATACAAACTTGTTCCTACATAGTAACTTGCAACTTTGAATGAGAATGTGCTTGCTTACAGCAACGTGCTATATGTTCTGAATGCCCGAATTGGGAATCTGTGTCAAAACTTTGTTAGGAATTATGTGATCCTTACTAGATGGAAGTAAGGGAGATGGGGAATGAAGGTATTTCTAGGAGTTGGAGACATACAACGTTTAGCTCAGTTCTGGGCATCTTTGAAATATCTATACAAACTTGTTCCTACATAGTAACTTGCATCTTTGAATGAGAATGTGCTTGCTTACAGCAACGTGCTATATGTTCTGAATGCCCGATTTGGGAATCTGTGTCAAATCTTTGTTAGGAATTATGTGATCCTTACTAGATGGAAATAAGGGAGATGGGGAATGAAGTTATTTCTAGGAGTTGGAGACATACAACGTTTAGCTCAGTTCTGGGCATCTTTGAAATACCTATACAAACTTGTTCCTACATAGAAATTTGCATCTTTGAATGAGAATGTGCTTGCTTGCAGCAACGTGCTATATGTTCTGAATGCCCGAATTGGGAATCTGTGTCAAAACTTTGTTAGGAATTATGTGATCCTTAACTAGCTGGAAGTAAGGGAGTTCGGGCATGAAGGTATTTCTAGGAGTTGGACACATACCAAGTTTAGCACAGTTCTGGGCATCTTTGAAATACCTATACAAACTTGTTCCTACATAGTAACTTGCAACTTTGAATGAGAATGTGCTTGCTTACAGCAACGTGCTATATGTTCTGAATGCCCGAATTGGGAATCTGTGTCAAAACTTTGTTAGGAATTATGTGATCCTTACTAGCTGGAAGTAAGGGAGATGGGGCATGAAGTTATTTCTAGGAGTTGGAGACATACCAAGTTTAGCTCAGTTCTGGGCATCTTTGAAATACCTACACAAACTTGTTCCTACATAGTAACTTGCAACTTTGAATGAGAATGTGCTTGCTTGCAGCAACGTGCTATATGTTCTGAATGCCCGAATTCGGAATCTGTGTCAAAACTTTGTTAGGAATTATGTGACCCTTACTAGCTGGAAGTAAGGGAGATGGGGCATGAAGTTATTTCTAGGAGTTGGAGACATACCAAGTTTAGCTCAGTTCTGGGCATCTTTGAAATACCTATACAAACTTGTTCCTACATAGTAACTTGCAACTTTGAATGAGAATGTGCTTGCTTAGAGCAACGTGCTATATGTTCTGAAGGCCCGAATTGGGAATCTGTGTCAAAATTTGTTAGGAATTATGTGATCCTTACTAGCTGGAAGTAAGGGAGTTGGGGCATGAAGGTATTTCTAGGAGTTGGACACATACAGAGTTTAGCACAGTTCTGGGCATCTTTGAAATACCTATACAAACTTGTACCTACATAGTAACTTGCAACTTTGAATGAGAATGTGCTTTCTTACAGCAACGTGCTATATGTTCTGAGTGCCCGAATTGGGAATCTTTGTCAAAATTTTGGTAGGAATGATGTGATCCTTACTAGATGCAAGTAAGGGAGATGGGGCATGAAGTTATTTCTAGGAGTGTGGAGACATACAACGTTTAGCTCAGTTCTGGGCATCTTTGAAATACCTATACAAACTTGTTTCTACATAGTAACTTGCAACTTTGAATGAGAATGTGCTTGCTTACAGCAACGTGCTATATGTTCTGAATGCCCGAATTGGGAATCTGTGTCAAAACTTTGTTAGGAATTATGTGATCCTTACTAGCTGGAAGTAAGGGAGATGGGGAATGAAGGTATTTCTAGGAGTGTGGAGACATACAACGTTTAGCTCAGTTCTGGGCATCTTTCAAATGCCTATACAAACTTGTTCCTACATAGTAACTTGCAACTTTGAATGAGAATGTGCTTGCTTACAGCAACGTGCTATATGTTCGTATTGCCCGAATTGGGAATCTGTGTCAAAATTTGTTAGGAATTATGTGATCCTTACTAGATGGAAGTAAGGGAGATGGGGCATGAAGTTATTTCTAGAAGTTGGAGACATATCAAGTTTAGCTCAGTTCTGGGCATCTTTGAAATACCTATACAAACTTGTTCCTACATAGTAACTTGCATCTTTGAATGAGAATGTGCTTGCTTACAGCAACGTGCTATATGTTCTGAATGCCCGATTTGGGAATCTGTGTCAAATCTTTGTTAGGAATTATGTGATCCTTACTAGATGGAAATAAGGGAGATGGGGAATGAAGTTATTTCTAGGAGTTGGAGACATACAACGTTTAGCTCAGTTCTGGGCATCTTTGAAATACCTATACAAACTTGTTCCTACATAGTAACTTGCAACTTTGAATGAGAATGTGCTTGCTTACAGCAACGTGCTATATGTTCTGAATGCCCGAATTGGGAATCTGTGTCAAAACTTTTTTAGGAATTATGTGATCCTTACTAGCTGGAAGTAAGGGAGATGGGGCATGAAGTTATTTCTAGGAGTTGGACACATACCAAGTTTAGCTCAGTTCTGGGCATCTTTGAAATACCTATACAAACTTGTTCCTACATAGTAACTTGCAACATTGAATGAGAATGTGCTTGCTTACAGCAACGTGCTATATGTTCTGAATGCCCGAATTGGGAATCTGTGTCAAAACTTTGTTAGGAATTATGTGATCCTTACTAGATGGAAGTAAGGGAGATGGGGAATGAAGGTATTTCTAGGAGTTGGAGACATACAACGTTTAGCTCAGTCCTGGGCATCTTTGAAATACCTATACAAACTTGTTCCTACATAGTAACTTGCAACTTTGAATGAGAATGTGCTTGCTTACAGCAACGTGCTATATGTTCTGAATGCCCGAATAGGGAATCTGTGTCAAAACTTTGTTAGGAATTATGTGATCCTTAACTAGCTGGAAGTAAGGGAGTTCGGGCATGAAGGTATTTCTAGGAGTTGGACACATACCAAGTTTAGCACAGTTCTGGGCATCTTTGAAATACCTATACAAACTTGTTCCTACATAGTAACTTGCAACTTTGAATGAGAATGTGCTTGCTTACAGCAACGTGCTATATGTTCTGAATGCCCGAATTGGGAATCTGTGTCAAAACTTTGTTAGGAATTATGTGATCCTTACTAGCTGGAAGTAAGGGAGTTGGGGCATGAAGTTATTTCTAGGAGTTGGACACATACCAAGTTTAGCTCAGTTCTGGGCATCTTTGAAATACCTATACAAACTTGTTCCTACATAGTAACTTGCAACTTTGAATGAGAATGTGCTTGCTTACAGCAACGTGCTATATGTACTGAATGCCCGAATTGGGAATCTGTGTCAAAACTTTGTTAGGAATTATGTGATCCTTACTAGCTGGAAGTAAGGGAGATGGGGCATGAAGGTATTTCTAGGAGTTGGAGACATATCAAGTTTAGCTCAGTTCTGGGCATCTTTGAAATACCTATACAAAGTTGTTCCTACATAGTAACTTGCGTCTTTGAATGAGAATGTGCTTGCTTACAGCAACGTGCTATATGTTCTGAATGCCCGAATTGGGAATCTGTGTCAAAACTTTGTTAGGAATTATGTGATCCTTACTAGCTGGAAGTAAGGGAGTTGGGGCATGAAGTTATTTCTAGGAGTTGGACACATACCAATTTTAGCTCAGTTCTAGGCATCTTTGAAATACCTATACAAACTTGTTCCTACATAGTAACTTGCATCTTTGAATCAGAATGTGCTTGCTTACAGCAACGTGCTATATGTTCTGAATGCCCGATTTGGGAATCTGTGTCAAATCTTTGTTAGGAATTATGTGATCCTTACTAGATGGAAATAAGGGAGATGGGGAATGAAGTTATTTCTAGGAGTTGGAGACATACAACGTTTAGCTCAGTTCTGGGCATCTTTGAAATACCTATACAAACTTGTTCCTACATAGAAATTTGCATCTTTGAATGAGAATGTGCTTGCTTGCAGCAACGTGCTATATGTTCTGAATGCCCGAATTGGGAATCTGTGTCAAAACTTTGTTAGGAATTATGTGATACTTACTAGCTGGAAGTAAGGGAGATGGGGCATGAAGTTATTTCTAGGAGTTGGAGACATACCAAGTTTAGCTCAGTTCTGGGCATCTTTGAAATACCTATACAAACTTGTGCCTACATAGTAAGTTGCAACCTTGAATGAGAATGTGCTTGCTTACAGCAACGTGCTATATGTTCTGAATGCCCGAATTGGGAATCTTTGAGAAATCTTTGTTAGGAATTATGTGATCCTTACTAGCTGGAAGTAAGGGAGATGGGGCATGAAGTTATTTCTAGGAGTTGGAGACATACCAAGTTTATCTCAGTTCTGGCCATCTTTGAAATACCTATACAAACTTGTTCCTACATAGTAACTTGCAACTTTGAATGAGAATGTGCTTGCTTGCAGCAACGTGCTATATGTTCTGAATGCCCGAATTGGGAATCTGTGTCAAATCTTTGTTAGGAATTATGTGATCCTTACTAGCTGGAAGTAAGGGAGATGGGGCATGAAGTTATATCTTGGAGTTGGACACATACCAAGTTTAGCTCAGTTCTGGGCATCTTTGAAATACCTATACAAACTTGTTCCTACATAGTAACTTGCATCTTTGAATGAGAATGTGCTTGCTTACAGCAATGTGCTATATGTTCTGAATGCCCTAATTGGGAATCTGTGTCAAAACTTTGTTAGGAATTATGTAATCCTTACAAGCTGGAGGTAAGGGAGTTGGGGCATGAAGTTATTTCTTGGAGTTGGACACATACCAAGTTTAGCTCAGTTCTGGGCATCTTTGTAATACCTGTACAAACTTGTTCCTACATAGTAACTTGCAACTTTGAATGAGAATGTGCTTGCTTACAGCAACGTGCTATATGTTCTGAATGCCCGAATTTGGAATCTGTGTCAAAACTTTGTTAGGAATTATGTGATCCTTACTAGCTGGAAGTAAGGGAAATGGGGCATGAAATTATTTCTAGGAGTTGGACACATACCATGTTTAGCTCAGTTCTGGGCATCTTTGAAATACCTATACAAACTTGTTCCTACATAGTAACTTGCAACTGTGAATGAGAATGTGCTTGCTTACAGCAACGTGCTATATGTTCTGAATGCCCGAATTGGGAATCTGTGTCAAATCTTTGTTAGGAATTATGTGATCCTTACTAGCTGGAAGTAAGGGTGATGGGGCATGAAGTTATTTCTAGGAATTGGAAACATACCAAGTTTAGCTCAGTTCTGGGTATATTTGAAATAGCTATACAAACTTGTTCCTACATAGTAACTTGCAACTTTGAATGAGAATGTGCTTGCTTAGAGCAACGTGCTATATGTTCTGAATGCCCGAATTGGGAATCTGTGTCAAAACTTTTTTAGGAATTATGTGATCCTTAACTAGCTGGAAGTAAGGGAGTTCGGGCATGAAGGTATTTCTAGGAGTTGGACACATACCAAGTTTAGCACAGTTCTGGGCATCTTTGAAATACCTATACAAACTTGTTCCTACATAGTAACTTGCAACTTTGAATGAGAATGTGCTTGCTTACAGCAACGTGCTATATGTTCTGAATGCCCGAATTGGGAATCTGTGTCAAAACTTTGTTAGGAATTATGTGATCCTTACTAGCTGGAAGTAAGGGAGATGGGGCATGAAGTTATTTCTAGGAGTTGGAGACATACCAAGTTTAGCTCAGTTCTGGGCATCTTTGAAATACCTATACAAACTTGTTCCCACATAGTAACTGGCAACTTTGAATGAGAATGTGCTTGCTTGCAGCAACGTGCTATATGTTCTGAATGCCCGAATTCGGAATCTGTGTCAAAACTTTGTTAGGAATTATGTGATCCTTACTAGCTGGAAGTAAGGGAGATGGGGCATGAAGTTATTTCTAGGAGTTGGAGACATACCAAGTTTAGCTCAGTTCTGGGCATCTTTGAAATACCTATACAAACTTGTTCCTACATAGTAACTTGCAACTTTGAATGAGAATGTGCTTGCTTAGAGCAACGTGCTATATGTTCTGAAGGCCCGAATTGGGAATCTGTGTCAAAATTTGTTAGGAATTATGTGATCCTTACTAGCTGGAAGTAAGGGAGTTGGGGCATGAAGGTATTTCTAGGAGTTGGACACATACAGAGTTTAGCACAGTTCTGGGCATCTTTGAAATACCTATACAAACTTGTACCTACATAGTAACTTGCAACTTTGAATGAGAATGTGCTTGCTTACAGCAACGTGCTATATGTTCTGAGTGCCCGAATTGGGAATCTTTGTCAAAACTTTGGTAGGAATGATGTGATCCTTACTAGATGGAAGTAAGGGTGATGGGGCATGAAGTTATTTCTAGGAGTGTGGAGACATACAACGTTTAGCTCAGTTCTGGGCATCTTTCAAATGCCTATACAAACTTGTTCCTACATAGTAACTTGCAACTTTGAATGAGAATGTGCTTGCTTACAGCAACGTGCTATATGTTCTGAATGCCCGAATTGGGAATCTGTGTCAAAACTTTGTTAGGAATTATGTGATCCTTACTAGCTGGAAGTAAGGGAGATGGGGCATGAAGTTATTTCTAGGAGTTGGAGACATACCAAGTTTAGCTCAGTTCTGGGCATCTTTGAAATACCTATACAAACTTGTTCCTACATAGTAACTTGCATCTTTGAATGAGAATGTGCTTGCTTACAGCAACGTGCTATATGTTCTGAATGCCCGATTTGGGAATCTGTGTCAAATCTTTGTTAGGAATTATGTGATCCTTACTAGATGGAAATAAGGGAGATGGGGAATGAAGTTATTTCTAGGAGTTGGAGACATACAACGTTTAGCTCAGTTCTGGGCATCTTTGAAATACCTATACAAACTTGTTCCTACATAGTAACTTGCAACTTTGAATGAGAATGTGCTTGCTTACAGCAACGTGCTATATGTTCTGAATGCCCGAATTGGGAATCTGTGTCAAAACTTTGTTAGGAATTATGTGATCCTTACTAGCTGGAAGTAAGGGAGATGGGGCATGAAGTTATTTCTAGGAGTTGGACACATACCAAGTTTAGCTCAGTTCTGGGCATCTTTGAAATACCTATACAAACTTGTTCCTACATAGTAACTTGCAACTTTGAATGAGAATGTGCTTGCTTACAGCAACGTGCTATATGTTCTGAATGCCCGAATTGGGAATCTGTGTCAAAACTTTGTTAGGAATTATGTGATCCTTACTAGATGGAAGTAAGGGAGATGGGGAATGAAGGTATTTCTAGGAGTTGGAGACATACAACGTTTAGCTCAGTTCTGGGCATCTTTGAAATACCTATACAAACTTGTTCCTACATAGTAACTTGCAACTTTGAATGAGTATGTGCTTGCTTACAGCAACGTGCTATATGTTCTGAATGCCCGAATAGGGAATCTGTGTCAAAACTTAGTTAGGAATTATGTGATCCTTAACTAGCTGGAAGTAAGGGAGTTCGGGCATGAAGGTATTTCTAGGAGTTGGACACATACCAAGTTTAGCACAGTTCTGGGCATCTTTGAAATACCTATACAAACTTGTTCCTACATAGTAACTTGCAACTTTGAATGAGAATGTGCTTGCTTACAGCAACGTGCTATATGTTCTGAATGCCCGAATTGGGAATCTGTGTCAAAACTTTGTTAGGAATTATGTGATCCTTACTAGCTGGAAGTAAGGGAGATGGGGCATGAAGTTATTTCTAGGAGTTGGAGACATACCAAGTTTAGCTCAGTTCTGGGCATCTTTGAAATACCTATACAAACTTGTTCCTACATAGTAACTTGCATCTTTGAATGAGAATGTGCTTGCTTACAGCAACGTGCTATATGTTCTGAATGCCCGATTTGGGAATCTGTGTCAAATCTTTGTTAGGAATTATGTGCTCCTTACTAGATGGAAATAAGGGAGATGGGGCATGAAGTTATTTCTAGGAGTTGGAGACATACAACGTTTAGCTCAGTTCTGGGCATCTTTGAAATACCTATACAAACTTGTTCCTACATAGTAACTTGCAACTTTGAATGAGAATGTGCTTGCTTACAGCAACGTGCTATATGTTCTGAATGCCCGAATTGGGAATCTGTGTCAAAACTTTGTTAGGAATTATGTGATCCTTACTAGCTGGAAGTAAGGGAGATGGGGCATGAAGTTATTTCTAGGAGTTGGACACATACCAAGTTTAGCTCAGTTCTGGGCATTTTTGAAATACCTATACAAACTTGTTCCTACATAGTAACTTGCAACATTGAATGAGAATGTGCTTGCTTACAGCAACGTGCTATATGTTCTGAATGCCCGAATTGGGAATCTGTGTCAAAACTTTGTTAGGAATTATGTGATCCTTACTAGATGGAAGTAAGGGAGATGGGGAATGAAGGTATTTCTAGGAGTTGGAGACATACAAAGTTTAGCTCAGTTCTGGGCATCTTTGAAATACCTATACAAACTTGTTCCTACATAGTAACTTGCAACTTTGAATGAGAATGTGCTTGCTTACAGCAACGTGCTATATGTTCTGAATGCCCGAATAGGGAATCTGTGTCAAAACTTTGTTAGGAATTATGTGATCCTTAACTAGCTGGAAGTAAGGGAGTTCGGGCATGAAGGTATTTCTAGGAGTTGGACACATACCAAGTTTAGCACAGTTCTGGGCATCTTTGAAATACCTATACAAACTTGTTCCTACATAGTAACTTGCAACTTTGAATGAGAATGTGCTTGCTTACAGCAACGTGCTATATGTTCTGAATGCCCGAATTGGGAATCTGTGTCAAAACTTTGTTAGGAATTATGTGATCCTTACTAGCTGGAAGTAAGGGAGATGGGGCATGAAGTTATTTCTAGGAGTTGGAGACATACCAAGTTTAGCTCAGATCTGGGCATCTTTGAAATACCTATACAAACTTGTTCCTACATAGTAACTTGCAACTTTGAATGAGAATGTGCTTGCTTAGAGCAACGTGCTATATGTTCTGAAGGCCCGAATTGGGAATCTGTGTCAAAATTTGTTAGGAATTATGTGATCCTTACTAGCTGGAAGTAAGGGAGTTGGGGCATGAAGGTATTTCTAGGAGTTGGACACATACAGAGTTTAGCACAGTTCTGGGCATCTTTGAAATACCTATACAAACTTGTACCTACATAGTAACTTGCAACTTTGAATGAGAATGTGCTTTCTTACAGCAACGTGCTATATGTTCTGAATGCCCGAATTGGGAATCTTTGAGAAATCTTTGTTAGGAATTATGTGATCCTTACTAGCTGGAAGTAAGGGAGATGGGGCATGAAGTTATTTCTAGGAGTTGGAGACATACCAAGTTTATCTCAGTTCTGGCAATCTTTGAAATACCTATACAAACTTGTTCCTACATAGTAACTTGCAACTTTGAATGAGAATGTGCTTGCTTGCAGCAACGTGCTATATGTTCTGAATGCCCGAATTGGGAATCTGTGTCAAATCTTTGTTAGGAATTATGTGATCCTTACTAGCTGGAAGTAAGGGAGATGGGGCATGAAGTTATATCTTGGAGTTGGACACATACCAAGTTTAGCTCAGTTCTGGGCATCTTTGAAATACCTACACAAACTTGTTCCTACATAGTAACTTGCATCTTTGAATGATCATGTGCTTGCTTACAGCAATGTGCTATATGTTCTGAATGCCCTAATTGGGAATCTGTGTCAAAACTTTGTTAGGAATTATGTAATCCTTACTAGCTGGAGGTAAGGGAGTTGGGGCATGAAGTTATTTCTTGGAGTTGGACACATACCAAGTTTAGCTCAGTTCTGGGCATCTTTGTAATACCTGTACAAACTTGTTCCTACATAGTAACTTGCAACTTTGAATGAGAATGTGCTTGCTTACAGCAACGTGCTATATGTTCTGAATGCCCGAATTTGGAATCTGTGTCAAAACTTTGTTAGGAATTATGTGATCCTTACTAGCTGGAAGTAAGGGAAATGGGGCATGAAATTATTTCTAGGAGTTGGACACATACCATGTTTAGCTCAGTTCTGGGCATCTTTGAAATACCTATACAAACTTGTTCCTACATAGTAACTTGCAACTGTGAATGAGAATGTGCTTGCTTACAGCAACGTGCTATATGTTCTGAATGCCCGAATTGGGAATCTGTGTCAAATCTTTGTTAGGAATTATGTGATCCTTACTAGCTGGAAGTAAGGGAGATGGGGCATGAAGTTTTTTCTAGGAGTTGGAGACATACCAAGTTTAGCTCAGTTCTGGGCATCTTTGAAATACCTATACAAACTTGTTCATACATAGTAACTTGCATCTTTGAATGAGAATGTGCTTGCTTACAGCAACGTGCTATATGTTCTGAATGCCCGATTTGGGAATCTGTGTCAAATCTTTGTTAGGAATTATGTGATCCTTACTAGATGGAAATAAGGGAGATGGGGAATGAAGTTATTTCTAGGAGTTGGAGACATACAACGTTTAGCTCAGTTCTGGGCATCTTTGAAATACCTATACAAACTTGTTCCTACATAGTAACTTGCAACTTTGAATGAGAATGTGCTTGCTTACAGCAACGTGCTATATGTTCTGAATGCCCGAATTGGGAATCTGTGTCAAAACTTTGTTAGGAATTATGTGATCCTTACTAGCTGGAAGTAAGGGAGATGGGGCATGAAGTTATTTCTAGGAGTTGGACACATACCAAGTTTAGCTCAGTTCTGGGCATCTTTGAAATACCTATACAAACTTGTTCCTACATAGTAACTTGCAACTTTGAATGAGAATGTGCTTGCTTACAGCAACGTGCTATATGTTCTGAATGCCCGAATTGGGAATCTGTGTCAAAACTTTGTTAGGAATTATGTGATCCTTACTAGATGGAAGTAAGGGAGATGGGGAATGAAGGTATTTCTAGGAGTTGGAGACATACAACGTTTAGCTCAGTTCTGGGCATCTTTGAAATACCTATACAAACTTGTTCCTACATAGTAACTTGCAACTTTGAATGAGTATGTGCTTGCTTACAGCAACGTGCTATATGTTCTGAATGCCCGAATAGGGAATCTGTGTCAAAACTTTGTTAGGAATTATGTGATCCTTAACTAGCTGGAAGTAAGGGAGTTCGGGCATGAAGGTATTTCTAGGAGTTGGACACATACCAAGTTTAGCACAGTTCTGGGCATCTTTGAAATACCTATACAAACTTGTTCCTACATAGTAACTTGCAACTTTGAATGAGAATGTGCTTGCTTACAGCAACGTGCTATATGTTCTGAATGCCCGAATTGGGAATCTGTGTCAAAACTTTGTTAGGAATTATGTGATCCTTACTAGCTGGAAGTAAGGGAGATGGGGCATGAAGTTATTTCTAGGAGTTGGAGACATACCAAGTTTAGCTCAGTTCTGGGCATCTTTGAAATACCTATACAAACTTGTTCCTACATAGTAACTTGCATCTTTGAATGAGAATGTGCTTGCTTACAGCAACGTGCTATATGTTCTGAATGCCCGATTTGGGAATCTGTGTCAAATCTTTGTTAGGAATTATGTGATCCTTACTAGATGGAAATAAGGGAGATGGGGAATGAAGTTATTTCTAGGAGTTGGAGACATACAACGTTTAGCTCAGTTCTGGGCATCTTTGAAATACCTATACAAACTTGTTCCTACATAGTAACTTGCAACTTTGAATGAGAATGTGCTTGCTTACAGCAACGTGCTATATGTTCTGAATGCCCGAATTGGGAATCTGTGTCAAAACTTTGTTAGGAATTATGTGATCCTTACTAGCTGGAAGTAAGGGAGATGGGGCATGAAGTTATTTCTAGGAGTTGGACACATACCAAGTTTAGCTCAGTTCTGGGCATTTTTGAAATACCTATACAAACTTGTTCCTACATAGTAACTTGCAACATTGAATGAGAATGTGCTTGCTTACAGCAACGTGCTATATGTTCTGAATGCCCGAATTGGGAATCTTTGTGAAATCTTTGTTAGGAATTATGTGATCCTTACTAGCTGGAAGTAAGGGAGATGGGGCATGAAGTTATTTCTAGGAGTTGGAGACATACCAAGTTTATCTCAGTTCTGGCCATCTTTGAAATACCTATACAAACTTGTTCCTACATAGTAACTTGCAACTTTGAATGAGAATGTGCTTGCTTGCAGCAACGTGCTATATGTTCTGAATGCCCGAATTGGGAATCTGTGTCAAATCTTTGTTAGGAATTATGTGATCCTTACTAGCTGGAAGTAAGGGAGATGGGGCATGAAGTTATATCTTGGAGTTGGACACATACCAAGTTTAGCTCAGTTCTGGGCATCTTTGAAATACCTATACAAACTTGTTCCTACATAGTAACTTGCATCTTTGAATGAGAATGTGCTTGCTTACAGCAATGTGCTATATGTTCTGAATGCCCTAATTGGGAATCTGTGTCAAAACTTTGTTAGGAATTATGTAATCCTTACTAGCTGGAGGTAAGGGAGTTGGGGCATGAAGTTATTTCTTGGAGTTGGACACATACCAAGTTTAGCTCAGTTCTGGGCATCTTTGTAATACCTGTACAAACTTGTTCCTACATAGTAACTTGCAACTTTGAATGAGAATGTGCTTGCTTACAGCAACGTGCTATATGTTCTGAATGCCCGAATAGGGAATCTGTGTCAAAACTTTGTTAGGAATTATGTGATCCTTACTAGCTGGAAGTAAGGGAAATGGGGCATGAAATTATTTCTAGGAGTTGGACACATACCATGTTTAGCTCAGTTCTGGGCATCTTTGAAATACCTATACAAACTTGTTCCTACATAGTAACTTGCAACTGTGAATGAGAATGTGCTTGCTTACAGCAACGTGCTATATGTTCTGAATGCCCGAATTGGGAATCTGTGTCAAATCTTTGTTAGGAATTATGTGATCCTTACTAGCTGGAAGTAAGGGTGATGGGGCATGAAGTTATTTCTAGGAATTGGAAACATACCAAGTTTAGCTCAGTTCTGGGTATATTTGAAATAGCTATACAAACTTGTTCCTACATAGTAACTTGCAACTTTGAATGAGAATGTGCTTGCTTAGAGCAACGTGCTATATGTTCTGAATGCCCGAATTGGGAATCTGTGTCAAAACTTTGTTAGGAATTATGTGATCCTCAACTAGCTGGAAGTAAGGGAGTTCGGGCATGAAGGTATTTCTAGGAGTTGGACACATACCAAGTTTAGCACAGTTCTGGGCATCTTTGAAATACCTATACAAACTTGTTCCTACATAGTAACTTGCAACTTTGAATGAGAATGTGCTTGCTTACAGCAACGTGCTATATGTTCTGAATGCCCGAATTGGGAATCTGTGTCAAAACTTTGTTAGGAATTATGTGATCCTTACTAGCTGGAAGTAAGGGAGATGGGGCATGAAGTTATTTCTAGGAGTTGGAGACATACCAAGTTTAGCTCAGTTCTGGGCATCTTTGAAATACCTATACAAACTTGTTCCCACATAGTAACTGGCAACTTTGTATGAGAATGTGCTTCCTTGCAGCAACGTGCTATATGTTCTGAATGCCCGAATTGGGAATCTGTGTCAAAACTTTGTTAGGAATTATGTGATCCTTACTAGATGGAAGTAAGGGAGATGGGGCATGAAGTTATTTCTAGGAGTTGGAGACATACCAAGTTTAGCTCAGTTCTGGGCATCTTTGAAATACCTATACAAACTTGTTCCTACATAGTAACTTGCAACTTTGAATGAGAATGTGCTTGCTTAGAGGCAACGTGCTATATGTTCTGAAGGCCCGAATTGGGAATCTGTGTCAAAATTTGTTAGGAATTATGTGATCCTTACTAGCTGGAAGTAAGGGAGTTGGGGCATGAAGGTATTTCTAGGAGTTGGACACATAGAGAGTGTAGCACAGTTCTGGGCATCTTTGAAATACCTATACAAACTTGTACCTACATAGTAACTTGCAACTTTGAATGAGAATGTGCTTGCTTACAGCAACGTGCTATATGTTCTGAGTGCCCGAATTGGGAATCTTTGTCAAAACTTTGGTAGGAATGATGTGATCATTACTAGATGGAAGTAAGGGTGATGGGGCATGAAGTTATTTCTAGGAGTGTGGAGACATACAACGTTTAGTTCAGTTCTGGGCATCTTTCAAATGCCTATACAAACTTGTTCCTACATAGTAACTTGCAACTTTGAATGAGAATGTGCTTGCTTACAGCAACGTGCTATATGTTCTGAATGCCCGAATTGGGAATCTGTGTCAAAACTTTGTTAGGAATTATGTGATCCTTACTAGCTGGAAGTAAGGGAGATGGGGCATGAAGTTATTTCTAGGAGTTGGAGACATACCAAGTTTAGCTCAGTTCTGGGCATCTTTGAAATACCTATACAAACTTGTTCATACATAGTAACTTGCATCTTTGAATGAGAATGTGCTTGCTTAGAGCAACGTGCTATATGTTCTGAATGCCCGATTTGGGAATCTGTGTCAAAACTTTGTTAGGAATTATGTGATCCTTACTAGCTGGAAGTAAGGGAGATGGGGCATGAAGTTATTTCTAGGAGTTGGACACATACCAAGTTTAGCTCAGTTCTGGGCATCTTTGAAATACCTATACAAACTTGTTCCTACATAGTAACTTGCAACTTTGAATGAGAATGTGCTTGCTTACAGCAACGTGCTATATGTTCTGAATGCCCGAATTGGGAATCTGTGTCAAAACTTTGTTAGGAATTATGTGATCCTTACTAGCTGGAAGTAAGGGAGATGGGGCATGAAGTTATTTCTAGGAGTTGGACACATACCAAGTTTAGCTCAGTTCTGGGCATCTTTGAAATACCTATACAAACTTGTTCCTACATAGTAACTTGCAACTTTGAATGAGAATGTGCTTGCTTACAGCAACGTGCTATATGTTCTGAATGCCCGAATTGGGAATCTGTGTCAAAACTTTGTTAGGAATTATGTGATCCTTACTAGATGGAAGTAAGGGAGATGGGGAATGAAGGTATTTCTAGGAGTTGGAGACATACAACGTTTAGCTCAGTTCTGGGCATCTTTGAAATACCTATACAAACTTGTTCCTACATAGTAACTTGCAACTTTGAATGAGTATGTGCTTGCTTACAGCAACGTGCTATATGTTCTGAATGCCCGAATAGGGAATCTGTGTCAAAACTTTGTTAGGAATTATGTGATCCTTAACTAGCTGGAAGTAAGGGAGTTCGGGCATGAAGGTATTTCTAGGAGTTGGACACATACCAAGTTTAGCACAGTTCTGGGCATCTTTGAAATACCTATACAAACTTGTTCCTACATAGTAACTTGCAACTTTGAATGAGAATGTGCTTGCTTACAGCAACGTGCTATATGTTCTGAATGCCCGAATTGGGAATCTGTGTCAAAACTTTGTTAGGAATTATGTGATCCTTACTAGCTGGAAGTAAGGGAGAAGGGGCATGAAGTTATTTCTAGGAGTTGGAGACATACCAAGTTTAGCTCAGTTCTGGGCATCTTTGAAATACCTATACAAACTTGTTCCTACATAGTAACTTGCATCTTTGAATGAGAATGTGCTTGCTTACAGCAACGTGCTATATGTTCTGAATGCCCGATTTGGGAATCTGTGTCAAATCTTTGTTAGGAATTATGTGATCCTTACTAGATGGAAATAAGGGAGATGGGGAATGAAGTTATTTCTAGGAGTTGGAGACATACAACGTTTAGCTCAGTTCTGGGCATCTTTGAAATACCTATACAAACTTGTTCCTACATAGTAACTTGCAACTTTGAATGAGAATGTGCTTGCTTACAGCAACGTGCTATATGTTCTGAATGCCCGAATTGGGAATCTGTGTCAAAACTTTGTTAGGAATTATGTGATCCTTACTAGCTGGAAGTAAGGGAGATGGGACATGAAGTTATTTCTAGGAGTTGGACACATACCAAGTTTAGCTCAGTTCTGGGCATTTTTGAAATACCTATACAAACTTGTTCCTACATAGTAACTTGCAACATTGAATGAGAATGTGCTTGCTTACAGCAACGTGCTATATGTTCTGAATGCCCGAATTGGGAATCTGTGTCAAAACTTTGTTAGGAATTATGTGATCCTTACTAGATGGAAGTAAGGGAGATGGGGAATGAAGGTATTTCTAGGAGTTGGAGACATACAACGTTTAGCTCAGTTCTGGGCATCTTTGAAATACCTATACAAACTTGTTCCTACATAGTAACTTGCAACTTTGAATGAGAATGTGCTTGCTTACAGCAACGTGCTATATGTTCTGAATGCCCGAATAGGGAATCTGTGTCAAAACTTTGTTAGGAATTATGTGATCCTTAACTAGCTGGAAGTAAGGGAGTTCGGGCATGAAGGTATTTCTAGGAGTTGGACACATACCAAGTTTAGCACAGTTCTGGGCATCTTTGAAATACCTATACAAACTTGTTCCTACATAGTAACTTGCAACTTTGAATGAGAATGTGCTTGCTTACAGCAACGTGCTATATGTTCTGAATGCCCGAATTGGGAATCTGTGTCAAATCTTTGTTAGGAATTATGTGATCCTTACTAGCTGGAAGTAAGGGAGATGGGGCATGAAGTTATTTCTAGGAGTTGGAGACATACCAAGTTTAGCTCAGTTCTGGGCATCTTTGAAATACCTACACAAACTTGTTCCTACATAGTAACTTGCAACTTTGAATGAGAATGTGCTTGCTTGCAGCAACGTGCTATATGTTCTGAATGCCCGAATTCGGAATCTGTGTCAAAACTTTGTTAGGAATTATGTGACCCTTACTAGCTGGAAGTAAGGGAGATGGGGCATGAAGTTATTTCTAGGAGTTGGAGACATACCAAGTTTAGCTCAGTTCTGGGCATCTTTGAAATACCTATACAAACTTGTTCCTACATAGTAACTTGCAACTTTGAATGAGAATGTGCTTGCTTAGAGCAACGTGCTATATGTTCTGAAGGCCCGAATTGGGAATCTGTGTCAAAATTTGTTAGGAATTATGTGATCCTTACTAGCTGGAAGTAAGGGAGTTGGGGCATGAAGGTATTTCTAGGAGTTGGACACATACAGAGTTTAGCACAGTTCTGGGCATCTTTGAAATACCTATACAAACTTGTTCCTACATAGTAACTTGCAACTTTGAATGAGAATGTGCTTTCTTACAGCAACGTGCTATATGTTCTGAATGCCCGAATTGGGAATCTTTGTCAAAATTTTGGTAGGAATGATGTGATCCTTACTAGATGCAAGTAAGGGAGATGGGGCATGAAGTTATTTCTAGGAGTGTGGAGACATACAACGTTTAGCTCAGTTCTGGGCATCTTTGAAATACCTATACAAACTTGTTTCTACATAGTAACTTGCAACTTTGAATGAGAATGTGCTTGCTTACAGCAACGTGCTATATGTTCTGAATGCCCGAATTGGGAATCTGTGTCAAAACTTTGTTAGGAATTATGTGATCCTTACTAGCTGGAAGTAAGGGAGATGGGGAATGAAGGTATTTCTAGGAGTGTGGAGACATACAACGTTTAGCTCAGTTCTGGGCATCTTTCAAATGCCTATACAAACTTGTTCCTACATAGTAAAATGCAACTTTGAATGAGAATGTGCTTGCTTACAGCAACGTGCTATATGTTCTGAATGCCCGAATTCGGAATCTGTGTCAAAACTTTGTTAGGAATTATGTGATCCTTACTAGCTGGAAGTAAGGGAGATGGGGCATGAAGTTTTTTCTAGGAGTTGGAGACATACCAAGTTTAGCTCAGTTCTGGGCATCTTTGAAATACCTATACAAACTTGTTCCTACATAGTAACTTGCAACTTTGAATGAGAATGTGCTTGCTTAGAGCAACGTGCTATATGTTCTGAAGGCCCGAATTGGGAATCTGTGTCAAAATTTGTTAGGAATTATGTGATCCTTACTAGCTGGAAGTAAGGGAGTTGGGGCATGAAGGTATTTCTAGGAGTTGGACACATTCAGAGTTTAGCACAGTTCTGGGCATCTTTGAAATACCTATACAAACTTGTACCTACATAGTAACTTGCAACTTTGAATGAGAATGTGCTTGCTTACAGCAACGTGCTATATGTTCTGAGTGCCCGAATTGGGAATCTTTGTCAAAACTTTGGTAGGAATGATGTGATCCTTACTAGATGGAAGTAAGGGTGATGGGGCATGAAGTTATTTCTAGGAGTGTGGAGACATACAACGTTTAGCTCAGTTCTGGGCATCTTTCAAATGCCTATACAAACTTGTTCCTACATAGTAACTTGCAACTTTGAATGAGAATGTGCTTGCTTACAGCAACGTGCTATATGTTCTGAATGCCCGAATTGGGAATCTGTGTCAAAACTTTGTTAGGAATTATGTGATCCTTACTAGCTGGAAGTAAGGGAGATGGGGCATGAAGTTATTTCTAGGAGTTGGAGACATACCAAGTTTAGCTCAGTTCTGGGCATCTTTGAAATACCTATACAAACTTGTTCCTACATAGTAACTTGCATCTTTGAATGAGAATGTGCTTGCTTACAGCAACGTGCTATATGTTCTGAATGCCCGATTTGGGAATCTGTGTCAAATCTTTGTTAGGAATTATGTGATCCTTACTAGATGGAAATAAGGGAGATGGGGAATGAAGTTATTTCTAGGAGTTGGAGACATACAACGTTTAGCTCAGTTCTGGGCATCTTTGAAATACCTATACAAACTTGTTCCTACACAGTAACTTGCAACTTTGAATGAGAATGTGCTTGCTTACAGCAACGTGCTATATGTTCTGAATGCCCGAATTGGGAATCTGTGTCAAAACTTTGTTAGGAATTATGTGATCCTTACTAGCTGGAAGTAAGGGAGATGGGGCATGAAGTTATTTCTAGGAGTTGGACACATACCAAGTTTAGCTCAGTTCTGGGCATCTTTGAAATACCTATACAAACTTGTTCCTACATAGTAACTTGCAACTTTGAATGAGAATGTGCTTGCTTACAGCAACGTGCTATATGTTCTGAATGCCCGAATTGGGAATCTGTGTCAAAACTTTGTTAGGAATTATGTGATCCTTACTAGCTGGAAGTAAGGGAGATGGGGCATGAAGTTATTTCTAGGAGTTGGAGACATACCAAGTTTAGCTCAGTTCTGGGCATCTTTGAAATACCTATACAAACTTGTTCCTACATAGTAACTTGCATCTTTGAATGAGAATGTGCTTGCTTACAGCAACGTGCTATATGTTCTGAATGCCCGATTTGGGAATCTGTGTCAAATCTTTGTTAGGAATTATGTGATCCTTACTAGATGGAAATAAGGGAGATGGGGAATGAAGTTATTTCTAGGAGTTGGAGACATACAACGTTTAGCTCAGTTCTGGGCATCTTTGAAATACCTATACAAACTTGTTCCTACATAGTAACTTGCAACTTTGAATGAGAATGTGCTTGCTTACAGCAACGTGCTATATGTTCTGAATGCCCGAATTGGGAATCTGTGTCAAAACTTTGTTAGGAATTATGTGATCCTTACTAGCTGGAAGTAAGGGAGATGGGGCATGAAGTTATTTCTAGGAGTTGGACACATACCAAGTTTAGCTCAGTTCTGGGCATTTTTGAAATACCTATACAAACTTGTTCCTACATAGTAACTTGCAACATTGAATGAGAATGTGCTTGCTTACAGCAACGTGCTATATGTTCTGAATGCCCGAATTGGGAATCTGTGTCAAAACTTTGTTAGGAATTATGTGATCCTTACTAGATGGAAGTAAGGGAGATGGGGAATGAAGGTATTTCTAGGAGTTGGAGACATACAACGTTTAGCTCAGTTCTGGGCATCTTTGAAATACCTATACAAACTTGTTCCTACATAGTAACTTGCAACTTTGAATGAGAATGTGCTTGCTTACAGCAACGTGCTATATGTTCTGAATGCCCGAATAGGGAATCTGTGTCAAAACTTTGTTAGGAATTATGTGATCCTTAACTAGCTGGAAGTAAGGGAGTTCGGGCATGAAGGTATTTCTAGGAGTTGGACACATACCAAGTTTAGCACAGTTCTGGGCATCTTTGAAATACCTATACAAACTTGTTCCTACATAGTAACTTGCAACTTTGAATGAGAATGTGCTTGCTTACAGCAACGTGCTATATGTTCTGAATGCCCGAATTCGGAATCTGTGTCAAAACTTTGTTAGGAATTATGTGATCCTTACTAGCTGGAAGTAAGGGAGATGGGGCATGAAGTTATTTCTAGGAGTTGGAGACATACCAAGTTTAGCTCAGTTCTGGGCATCTTTGAAATACCTACACAAACTTGTTCCTACATAGTAACTTGCAACTTTGAATGAGAATGTGCTTGCTTGCAGCAACGTGCTATATGTTCTGAATGCCCGAATTGGGAATCTGTGTCAAAACTTTGTTAGGAATTATGTGACCCTTACTAGCTGGAAGTAAGGGAGATGGGGCATGAAGTTATTTCTAGGAGTTGGAGACATACAAAGTTTAGCTCAGTTCTGGGCATCTTTGAAATACCTATACAAACTTGTTCCTACATAGTAACTTGCAACTTTGAATGAGAATGTGCTTGCTTAGAGCAACGTGCTATATGTTCTGAAGGCCCGAATTGGGAATCTGTGTCAAAATTTGTTAGGAATTATGTGATCCTTACTAGCTGGAAGTAAGGGAGTTGGGGCATGAAGGTATTTCTAGGAGTTGGACACATACAGAGTTTAGCACAGTTCTGGGCATCTTTGAAATACCTATACAAACTTGTACCTACATAGTAACTTGCAACTTTGAATGAGAATATGCTTTCTTACAGCAACGTGCTATATGTTCTGAGTGCCCGAATTGGGAATCTTTGTCAAAATTTTGGTAGGAATGATGTGATCCTTACTAGATGCAAGTAAGGGAGATGGGGCATGAAGTTATTTCTAGGAGTGTGGAGACATACAACGTTTAGCTCAGTTCTGGGCATCTTTGAAATACCTATACAAACTTGTTTCTACATAGTAACTTGCAACTTTGAATGAGAATGTGCTTGCTTACAGCAACGTGCTATATGTTCTGAATGCCCGAATTGGGAATCTGTGTCAAAACTTTGTTAGGAATTATGTGATCCTTACTAGCTGGAAGTAAGGGAGATGGGGAATGAAGGTATTTCTAGGAGTGTGGAGACATACAACGTTTAGCTCAGTTCTGGGCATCTTTCAAATGCCTATACAAACTTGTTCCTACATAGTAACTTGCAACTTTGAATGAGAATGTGCTTGCTTACAGCAACGTGCTATATGTTCGTATTGCCCGAATTGGGAATCTGTGTCAAAATTTGTTAGGAATTATGTGATCCTTACTAGATGGAAGTAAGGGAGATGGGGCATGAAGTTATTTCTAGAAGTTGGAGACATATCAAGCTTAGCTCAGTTCTGGGCATCTTTGAAATACCTATACAAACTTGTTCCTACATAGTAACTTGCATCTTTGAATGAGAATGTGCTTGCTTACAGCAACGTGCTATATGTTCTGAATGCCCGATTTGGGAATCTGTGTCAAATCTTTGTTAGGAATTATGTGATCCTTACTAGATGGAAATAAGGGAGATGGGGAATGAAGTTATTTCTAGGAGTTGGAGACATACAACGTTTAGCTCAGTTCTGGGCATCTTTGAAATACCTATACAAACTTGTTCCTACATAGTAACTTGCAACTTTGAATGAGAATGTGCTTGCTTACAGCAACGTGCTATATGTTCTGAATGCCCGAATTGGGAATCTGTGTCAAAACTTTGTTAGGAATTATGTGATCCTTACTAGCTGGAAGTAAGGGAGATGGGGCATGAAGTTATTTCTAGGAGTTGGAGACATACCAAGTTTAGCTCAGTTCTGGGCATCTTTGAAATACCTATACAAACTTGTTCCTACATAGTAACTTGCAACATTGAATGAGAATGTGCTTGCTTACAGCAACGTGCTATATGTTCTGAATGCCCGAATTGGGAATCTGTGTCAAAACTTTGTTAGGAATTATGTGATCCTTACTAGATGGAAGTAAGGGAGATGGGGAATGAAGGTATTTCTAGGAGTTGGAGACATACAACGTTTATCTCAGTTCTGGGCATCTTTGAAATACCTATACAAACTTGTTCCTACATAGTAACTTGCAACTTTGAATGAGAATGTGCTTGCTTACAGCAACGTGCTATATGTTCTGAATGCCCGAATAGGGAATCTGTGTCAAAACTTTGTTAGGAATTATGTGATCCTTAACTAGCTGGAAGTAAGGGAGTTCGGGCATGAAGGTATTTCTAGGAGTTGGACACATACCAAGTTTAGCACAGTTCTGGGCATCTTTGAAATACCTATACAAACTTGTTCCTACATAGTAACTTGCAACTTTGAATGAGAATGTGCTTGCTTACAGCAACGTGCTATATGTTCTGAATGCCCGAATTGGGAATCTGTGTCAAAACTTTGTTAGGAATTATGTGATCCTTACTAGCTGGAAGTAAGGGAGATGGGGCATGAAGTTATTTCTAGAAGTTGGAGACATACCAAGTTTAGCTCAGTTCTGGGCATCTTTGAAATACCTATACAAACTTGTTCCTACATAGTAACTTGCATCTTTGAATGAGAATGTGCTTGCTTACAGCAACGTGCTATATGTTCTGAATGCCCGATTTGGGAATCTGTGTCAAATCTTTGTTAGGAATTATGTGATCCTTACTAGATGGAAATAAGGGAGATGGGGAATGAAGTTATTTCTAGGAGTTGGAGACATACAACGTTTAGCTCAGTTCTGGGCATCTTTGAAATACCTATACAAACTTCTTCCTACATAGTAACTTGCAACTTTGAATGAGAATGTGCTTGCTTGCAGCAACGTGCTATATGTTCTGAATGCCCGAATTCGGAATCTGTGTCAAAACTTTGTTAGGAATTATGTGATCCTTACTAGCTGGAAGTAAGGGAGATGGGGCATGAAGTTATTTCTAGGAGTTGGAGACATACCAAGTTTAGCTCAGTTCTGGGCATCTTTGAAATACCTATACAAACTTGTTCCTACATAGTAACTTGCAACTTTGAATGAGAATGTGCTTGCTTAGAGCAACGTGCTATATGTTCTGAAGGCCCGAATTGGGAATCTGTGTCAAAATTTGTTAGGAATTATGTGATCCTTACTAGCTGGAAGTAAGGGAGTTGGGGCATGAAGGTATTTCTAGGAGTTGGACACATACAGAGTTTAGCACAGTTCTGGGCATCTTTGAAATACCTATACAAACTTGTACCTACATAGTAACTTGCAACTTTGAATGAGAATGTGCTTGCTTACAGCAACGTGCTATATGTTCTGAGTGCCCGAATTGGGAATCTTTGTCAAATCTTTGGTAGGAATGATGTGATCCTTACTAGATGGAAGTAAGGGTGATGGGGCATGAAGTTATTTCTAGGAGTGTGGAGACATACAACGTTTAGCTCAGTTCTGGGCATCTTTCAAATGCCTATACAAACTTGTTCCTACATAGTAACTTGCAACTTTGAATGAGAATGTGCTTGCTTACAGCAACGTGCTATATGTTCGTATTGCCCGAATTGGGAATCTGTGTCAAAATTTGTTAGGAATTATGTGATCCTTACTAGATGGAAGTAAGGGAGATGGGGCATGAAGTTATTTCTAGAAGTTGGAGACATATCATGTTTAGCTCAGTTCTGGGCATCTTTGAAATACCTATACAAACTTGTTCCTACATAGTAACTTGCATCTTTGAATGAGAATGTGCTTGCTTACAGCAACGTGCTATATGTTCTGAATGCCCGATTTGGGAATCTGTGTCAAATCTTTGTTAGGAATTATGTGATCCTTACTAGATGGAAATAAGGGAGATGGGGAATGAAGTTATTTCTAGGAGTTGGAGACATACAACGTTTAGCTCAGTTCTGGGCATCTTTGAAATACCTATACAAACTTGTTCCTACATAGTAACTTGCAACTTTGAATGAGAATGTGCTTGCTTACAGCAACGTGCTATATGTTCTGAATGCCCGAATTGGGAATCTGTGTCAAAACTTTGTTAGGAATTATGTGATCCTTACTAGCTGGAAGTAAGGGAGATGGGGCATGAAGTTATTTATAGGAGTTGGACACATACCAAGTTTAGCTCAGTTCTGGGCATCTTTGAAATACCTATACAAACTTGTTCCTACATAGTAACTTGCAACATTGAATGAGAATGTGCTTGCTTACAGCAACGTGCTATATGTTCTGAATGCCCGAATTGGGAATCTGTGTCAAAACTTTGTTAGGAATTATGTGATCCTTACTAGATGGAAGTAAGGGAGATGGGGAATGAAGGTATTTCTAGGAGTTGGAGACATACAACGTTTATCTCAGTTCTGGGCATCTTTGAAATACCTATACAAACTTGTTCCTACATAGTAACTTGCAACTTTGAATGAGAATGTGCTTGCTTACAGCAACGTGCTATGTGTTCTGAATGCCCGAATAGGGAATCTGTGTCAAAACTTTGTTAGGAATTATGTGATCCTTAACTAGCTGGAAGTAAGGGAGTTCGGGCATGAAGGTATTTCTAGGAGTTGGACACATACCAAGTTTAGCACAGTTCTGGGCATCTTTGAAATACCTATACAAACTTGTTCCTACATAGTAACTTCCAACTTTTTATGAGAATGTGCTTGCTTACAGCAACGTGCTATATGTTCTGAATGCCCGAATTGGGAATCTGTGTCAAAACTTTGTTAGGAATTATGTGATCCTTACTAGCTGGAACTAAGGGAGATGGGGCATGAAGTTATTTCTAGGAGTTGGAGACATACCAAGTTTAGCTCACTTCTGGGCATCTTTGAAATACCTATACAAACTTGTTCCTACATAGTAACTTGCATCTTTGAATGAGAATGTGCTTGCTTACAGCAACGTGCTATATGTTCTGAATGCCCGATTTGGGAATCTGTGTCAAATCTTTGTTAGGAATTATGTGATCCTTACTAGATGGAAATAAGGGAGATGGGGAATGAAGTTATTTCTAGGAGTTGGAGACATACAACGTTTAGCTCAGTTCTGGGCATCTTTGAAATACCTATACAAACTTGTTCCTACATAGTAACTTGCAACTTTGAATGAGAATGTGCTTGCTTACAGCAACGTGCTATATGTTCTGAATGCCCGAATTGGGAATCTGTGTCAAAACTTTGTTAGGAATTATGTGATCCTTACTAGCTGGAAGTAAGGGAGATGGGGCTTGAAGTTATTTCTAGGAGTTGGATACATACCAAGTTTAGCTCAGTTCTGGGCATTTTTGAAATACCTATACAAACTTGTTCCTACATAGTAACTTGCAACATTGAATGAGAATGTGCTTGCTTACAGCAACGTGCTATATGTTCTGAATGCCCGAATTGGGAATCTGTGTCAAAACTTTGTTAGGAATTATGTGATCCTTACTAGATGGAAGTAAGGGAGATGGGGAATGAAGGTATTTCTAGGAGTTGGAGACATACAACGTTTAGCTCAGTTCTGGGCATCTTTGAAATACCTATACAAACTTGTTCCTACATAGTAACTTGCAACTTTGAATGAGAATGTGCTTGCTTACAGCAACGTGCTATATGTTCTGAATGCCCGAATAGGGAATCTGTGTCAAAACTTTGTTAGGAATTATGTGATCCTTAACTAGCTGGAAGTAAGGGAGTTCGGGCATGAAGGTATTTCTAGGAGTTGGACACATACCAAGTTTAGCACAGTTCTGGGCATCTTTGAAATACCTATACAAACTTGTTCCTACATAGTAACTTGCAACTTTGAATGAGAATGTGCTTGCTTACAGCAACGTGCTATATGTTCTGAATGCCCGAATTGGGAATCTGTGTCAAAACTTTGTTAGAAATTATGTGATCCTTACTAGCTGGAAGTAAGGGAGATGGGGCATGAAGTTATTTCTAGGAGTTGGAGACATACCAAGTTTAGCTCAGTTCTGGGCATCTTTGAAATACCTACACAAACTTGTTCCTACATAGTAACTTGCAACTTTGAATGAGAATGTGCTTGCTTGCAGCAACGTGCTATATGTTCTGAAGGCCCGAATTGGGAATCTGTGTCAAAATTTGTTAGGAATTATGTGATCCTTACTAGCTGGAAGTAAGGGAGTTGGGGCATGAAGGTATTTCTAGGAGTTGGACACATACAGAGTTTAGCACAGTTCTGGGCATCTTTGAAATACCTATACAAACTTGTACCTACATAGTAACTTGCAACTTTGAATGAGAATGTGCTTTCTTACAGCAACGTGCTATATGTTCTGAGTGCCCGAATTGGGAATCTTTGTCAAAATTTTGGTAGGAATGATGTGATCCTTACTAGATGGAAGTAAGGGAGATGGGGCATGAAGTTATTTCTAGGAGTGTGGAGACATACAACGTTTAGCTCAGTTCTGGGCATCTTTGAAATACCTATACAAACTTGTTTCTACATAGTAACTTGCAACTTTGAATGAGAATGTGCTTGCTTACAGCAACGTGCTATATGTTCTGAATGCCCGAATTGGGAATCTGTGTCAAAACTTTGTTAGGAATTATGTGATCCTTACTAGCTGGAAGTAAGGGAGATGGGGAATGAAGGTATTTCTAGGAGTTGGAGACATACAACGTTTAGCTCAGTTCTGGGCATCTTTGAAATACCTATACAAACTTGTTCCTACATAGTAACTTGCAACTTTGAATGAGAATGTGCTTGCTTACAGCAACGTGCTATATGTTCTGAATGCCCGAATAGGGAATCTGTGTCAAAACTTTGTTAGGAATTATGTGATCCTTAACTAGCTGGAAGTAAGGGAGTTCGGGCATGAAGGTATTTCTAGGAGTTGGACACATACCAAGTTTAGCACAGTTCTGGGCATCTTTGAAATACCTATACAAACTTGTTCCTACATAGTAACTTGCAACTTTGAATGAGAATGTGCTTGCTTACAGCAACGTGCTATATGTTCTGAATGCCCGAATAAGGAATCTGTGTCAAAACTTTGTTAGGAATTATGTGATCCTTAACTAGATGGAAGTAAGGGAGTTCGGGCATGAAGGTATTTCTAGGAGTTGGACACATACCAAGTTTAGCTCAGTTCTGGGCATCTTTGAAATACCTATACAAACTTGTTCCTACATAGTAACTTGCATCTTTGAATGAGAATGTGCTTGCTTACAGCAACGTGCTATATGTTCTGAATGCCCGATTTGGGAATCTGTGTCAAATCTTTGTTAGGAATTATGTGATCCTTACTAGATGGAAATAAGGGAGATGGGGAATGAAGTTATTTCTAGGAGTTGGAGACATACAACGTTTAGCTCAGTTCTGGGCATCTTTGAAATACCTATACAAACTTGTTCCTACATAGTAACTTGCAACTTTGAATGAGAATGTGCTTGCTTACAGCAACGTGCTATATGTTCTGAATGCCCGAATTGGGAATCTGTGTCAAAACTTTGTTAGGAATTATGTGATCCTTACTAGCTGGAAGTAAGGGAGATGGGGCATGAAGTTATTTCTAGGAGTTGGACACATACCAAGTTTAGCTCAGTTCTGGGCATTTTTGAAATACCTATACAAACTTGTTCCTACATAGTAACTTGCAACATTGAATGAGAATGTGCTTGCTTACAGCAACGTGCTATATGTTCTGAATGCCCGAATTGGGAATCTGTGTCAAAACTTTGTTAGGAATTATGTGATCCTTACTAGATGGCAGTAAGGGAGATGGGGAATGAAGGTATTTCTAGGAGTTGGAGACATACAACGTTTAGCTCAGTTCTGGGCATCTTTGAAATACCTATACAAACTTGTTCCTACATAGTAACTTGCAACTTTGAATGAGAATGTGCTTGCTTACAGCAACGTGCTATATGTTCTGAATGCCCGAATAGGGAATCTGTGTCAAAACTTTGTTAGGAATTATGTGATCCTTAACTAGCTGGAAGTAAGGGAGTTCGGGCATGGAGGTATTTCTAGGAGTTGGACACATACCAAGTTTAGCACAGTTCTGGGCATCTTTGAAATACCTATACAAACTTGTTCCTACATAGTAACTTGCAACTGTGAATGAGAATGTGCTTGCTTACAGCAACGTGCTATATGTTCTGAATGCCCGAATTGGGAATCTGTGTCAAAACATTGTTAGAAATTATGTCATCCTTACTAGCTGGAAGTAAGGGAGATGGGGCATGAAGTTATTTCTAGGAATTGGAAACATACCAAGTTTAGCTCAGTTCTGGGTATCTTTGAAATAGCTATACAAACTTGTTCCTACATAGTAACTTGCAACTTTGAATGAGAATGTGCTTGCTTAGAGCAACGTGCTGTATGTCATGAATGCCCGAATTGGGAATCTGTGTCAAAACTTTGTTAGGAATTATGTGATCCTTACTAGATGGAAGTAAGGGAGATGGGAAATGAAGGTATTTCTAGGAGTTGGAGACATACAACGTTTAGCTCAGTTCTGGGCATCTTTGAAATACCTATACAAACTTGTTCCTACATAGTAACTTGCAACTTTGAATGAGAATGTGCTTGCTTACAGCAACGTGCTATATGTTCTGAATGCCCGAATAGGGAATCTGTGTCAAAACTTTGTTAGGAATTATGTGATCCTTAACTAGCTGGAAGTAAGGGAGTTCGGGCATGAAGGTATTTCTAGGAGTTGGACACATACCAAGTTTAGCACAGTTCTGGGCATCTTTGAAATACCTATACAAACTTGTTCCTACATAGTAACTTGCAACTTTGAATGAGAATGTGCTTGCTTACAGCAACGTGCTATATGTTCTGAATGCCCGAATTGGGAATCTGTGTCAAAACTTTGTTAGGAATTATGTGATCCTTACTAGCTGGAAGTAAGGGAGATGGGGCATGAAGTTATTTCTAGGAGTTGGAGACATACCAAGTTTAGCTCAGTTCTGGGCATCTTTGAAATACCTATACAAACTTGTTCCTACATAGTAACTGGCAACTTTGAATGAGAATGTGCTTGCTTGCAGCAACGTGCTATATGTTCTGAATGCCCGAATTCGGAATCTGTGTCAAAACTTTGTTAGGAATTATGTGATCCTTACTAGCTGGAAGTAAGGGAGATGGGGCATGAAGTTATTTCTAGGAGTTGGAGACATACCAAGTTTAGCTCAGTTCTGGGCATCTTTGAAATACCTATACAAACTTGTTCCTACATAGTAACTTGCAACTTTGAATGAGAATGTGCTTGCTTAGAGCAACGTGCTATATGTTCTGAAGGCCCGAATTGGGAATCTGTGTCAAAATTTGTTAGGAATTATGTGATCCTTACTAGCTGGAAGTAAGGGAGTTGGGGCATGAAGGTATTTCTAGGAGTTGGACACATACAGAGTTTAGCACAGTTCTGGGCATCTTTGAAATACCTATACAAACTTGTACCTACATAGTAACTTGCAACTTTGAATGAGAATGTGCTTGCTTACAGCAACGTGCTATATGTTCTGAGTGCCCGAATTGGGAATCTTTGTCAAAACTTTGGTAGGAATGATGTGATCCTTACTAGATGGAAGTAAGGGAGATGGGGCATGAAGTTATTTCTAGGAGTGTGGAGACATACAACGTTTAGCTCAGTTCTGGGCATCTTTGAAATACCTATACAAACTTGTTCCTACATAGTAACTTGCAACTTTGAATGAGAATGTGCTTGCTTACAGCAACGTGCTATATGTTCTGAGTGCCCGAATTGGGAATCTGTGTCAAAACTTTGTTAGGAATTATGTGATCCTTACTAGCTGGAAGTAAGGGAGATGGGGAATGAAGGTATTTCTAGGAGTTGGAGACATACAACGTTTAGCTCAGTTCTGGGAATCTTTGAAATACCTATACAAACTTGTTCCTACATAGTAACTTGCAACTTTGAATGAGAATGTGCTTGCTTACAGCAACGTGCTATATGTTCTGAATGCCCGAATTGGGAATCTGTGTCAAAACTTTGTTAGGAATTATGTGATCCTTACTAGCTGGAAGTAAGGGAGATGGGGCATGAAATTTTTTCTAGGAGTTGGACACATACCAAGTTTAGCTCAGTTCAGGGCATCTTTGAAATACCTATACAAACTTGTTCCTACATAGTAACTTGCAACTTTGAATGAGAATGTGCTTGCTTACAGCAACGTGCTGCTATATGTTCTGGACGCCCGAATTGGGAATCTGTGTCAAAACGTTGTTAGAAATTATGTGATCCTTACTAGCTGGAAGTAAGGGAGATGGGGCATGAAGTTATTTCTAGAAGTTGGAGACCTACCAAGTTTAGCTCAGTTCTGGGCATCTTTGAAATACCTATACAAACTTGTTCCTACATAGTAACTTGCAACTTTGGATGAGAATGTGCTTGCTTGCAGCAACGTGCTATATGTTCTGAATGCCCGAATTGGGATTCTGTGTCAAATCTTTGTTAGGAATTATGTGATCCTTACTAGCTGGAAGTAAGGGAGATGGGGCATGAAGTTATTTCTAGGAGTTGGAGACATACCAAGTTTAGCTCAGTTCTGGGCATCTTTGAAATACCTATACAAACTTGTTCCTACATAGTAACTTGCAACTTTGAATGAGAATGTGCTTGCTTAGAGCAACGTGCTATATGTTCTGAAGGCCCGAATTGGGAATCTGTGTCAAAATTTGTTAGGAATTATGTGATCCTTACTAGCTGGAAGTAAGGGAGTTGGGGCATGAAGGTATTTCTAGGAGTTGGACACCTACAGAGTTTAGAACAGTTCTGGGCATCTTTGAAATACCTATATAAACTTGTACCTACATAGTAACTTGCAACTTTGAATGAGAATGTGCTTGCTTACAGCAACGTGCTATATGTTCTGAGTGCCCGAATTGGGAATCTTTGTCAAAACTTTGGTAGGAATGATGTGATCCTTACTAGATGGAAGTAAGGGAGATGGGGCATGAAGTTATTTCTAGGAGTGTGGAGAAATACAACGTTTAGCTCAGTTCTGGGCATCTTTGAAATACCTATACAAACTTGTTCCTACATAGTAACTTGCAACTTTGAATGAGAATGTGCTTGCTTGCAGCAACGTGCTATATGTTCTGAATGCCTGAATTGGGAATCTGTGTCAAAACTTTGTTAGGAATTATGTGATCCTTACTAGCTGGAAGTAAGGGAGATGGGGCATGAAGTTATTTCTAGGAGTTGGACACATACCAAGTTTAGCTCAGTTCTGGGCATCTTTGAAATACCTATACAAACTTGTTCCTACATAGTAACTTGCAACATTGAATGAGAATGTGCTTGCTTACAGCAACGTGCTATATGTTCTGAATGCCCGAATTGGGAATCTGTGTCAAATCTTTGTTAGGAATTATGTAATCCTTACTAGCTGGAAGTAAGGGAGATGGGGCATGAAGTTATTTCTAGGAGTTGGAGACATACCAAGTTTAGCTCAGTTCTGGGCATCTTTGAAATACCTATACAAACTTGTTCCTACATTGTAACTTGCAACTTTGAATGAGAATGTGCTTGCTTACAGCAACGTGCTATATGTTCTGAATGCCCTAATTGGGAATCTGTGTCAAATCTTTGTTAGGTATTATGTGATCCTTACTAGCTGGAAGTAAGCGAGATGGGGCATGAAGTTATTTCTAGGAGTTTGAGACATACAACGTTTACCTCAGTTCTGGGCATCTTTGAAATAACTATACAAACTTGTTCCTACATAGTAACTTGCAACTTTGAATGAGAATGTGCTTACTTACAGCAACGTGCTGTATGTTCTGAATGCCCGAATTGGGAATCTGTGTCAAAACTTTGTTAGAAATTATGTGATCCTTACTAGCTGGAAGTAAGGGAGTTGGGGCATGAAGTTATTTCTAGGAGTTGGACACATACCAAGTTTAGCTCAGTTCTGGGCATCTTTGAAATACCTATACAAACTTGTTCCTACATAGTAACTTGCATCTTTGAATGAGAATGTGCTTGCTTACAGCAACGTGCTGTATGTTCTGAATGCACGAATTGGGAATCTGTGTCAAAACTTTGTTAGGAATTATGTGATCCTTACTAGCTGGAAGTAAGGGAGATGGGGCATGAAGGTATTTCTAGGAGTTGGAGACATACAACGTTTAGCTCAGTTCTGGGCATCTTTGAAATACCTATACAAACTTGTTCCTACATAGTAACTTCCAACTTTGAATGAGAATGTGCTTGCTTACACCAACGTGCTATATGTTCTGAATGCCCGAATTGGGAATCTGTGTCAAAACTTTGTTAGGAATTATGTGATCCTTACTAGCTGGAAGTAAGGGAGATGGGGCATGAAGTTATTTCTAGGATTTGGAGACATATCAAGTTTAGCTCAGTTCTGGGCATTTTGAAATACCTATACAAACTTGTTCCTACATAGTAACTTGCATCTTTGAATGAGAATGTGCTTGCTTACAGCAACGTGCTATATGTTCTGAATGCCCGAATTGGGAATCTGTGTCAAAACTTTGTTAGAAATTATGTGATCCTTACTAGCTGGAAGTAAGAGTGTTGGGGCAAGAAGTTATTTCTAGGAGTTGGACACATACCAAGTTTAGCTCAGTTCTGGGCATCTTTGAAATACCTATACAAACTTGTTCCTACATAGTAACTTGCAACTTTGAATGAGGATGTGCTTGCTTAGAGCAACGTGCTATATGTTCTGAATGCCCGAATTGGGAATCTGTGTCAAAACTTTGGTAGGAATGATGTGATCCTTACTAGCTGGAAGTAAGGGAGATGGGGCATGAAGTTATTTCTAGGAGTGTGGAGACATACAACGTTTAGCTCAGTTCTGGGCATCTTTGAAATACCTATACAAACTTGTTCCTACATAGTAACTTGCAACTTTGAATGAGAATGTGCTTGCTTACAGCAACGTGCTATATGTTCTGAGTGCCCGAATTGGGAATCTGTGTCAAAACTTTGTTAGGAATTATGTGATCCTTACTAGCTGGAAGTAAGGGAGATGGGGAATGAAGGTATTTCTAGGAGTTGGAGACATACAACGTTTAGCTCAGTTCTGGGAATCTTTGAAATACCTATACAAACTTGTTCCTACATAGTAACTTGCAACTTTGAATGAGAATGTGCTTGCTTACAGCAACGTGCTATATGTTCTGAATGCCCGAATTGGGAATCTGTGTCAAAACTTTGTTAGGAATTATGTGATCCTTACTAGCTGGAAGTAAGGGAGATGGGGCATGAAATTTTTTCTAGGAGTTGGACACATACCAAGTTTAGCTCAGTTCAGGGCATCTTTGAAATACCTATACAAACTTGTTCCTACATAGTAACTTGCAACTTTGAATGAGAATGTGCTTGCTTACAGCAACGTGCTGCTATATGTTCTGGACGCCCGAATTGGGAATCTGTGTCAAAACGTTGTTAGAAATTATGTGATCCTTACTAGCTGGAAGTAAGGGAGATGGGGCATGAAGTTATTTCTAGAAGTTGGAGACCTACCAAGTTTAGCTCAGTTCTGGGCATCTTTGAAATACCTATACAAACTTGTTCCTACATAGTAACTTGCAACTTTGGATGAGAATGTGCTTGCTTGCAGCAACGTGCTATATGTTCTGAATGCCCGAATTGGGATTCTGTGTCAAATCTTTGTTAGGAATTATGTGATCCTTACTAGCTGGAAGTAAGGGAGATGGGGCATGAAGTTATTTCTAGGAGTTGGAGACATACCAAGTTTAGCTCAGTTCTGGGCATCTTTGAAATACCTATACAAACTTGTTCCTACATAGTAACTTGCAACTTTGAATGAGAATGTGCTTGCTTAGAGCAACGTGCTATATGTTCTGAAGGCCCGAATTGGGAATCTGTGTCAAAATTTGTTAGGAATTATGTGATCCTTACTAGCTGGAAGTAAGGGAGTTGGGGCATGAAGGTATTTCTAGGAGTTGGACACCTACAGAGTTTAGAACAATTCTGGGCATCTTTGAAATACCTATATAAACTTGTACCTACATAGTAACTTGCAACTTTGAATGAGAATGTGCTTGCTTACAGCAACGTGCTATATGTTCTGAGTGCCCGAATTGGGAATCTTTGTCAAAACTTTGGTAGGAATGATGTGATCCTTACTAGATGGAAGTAAGGGAGATGGGGCATGAAGTTATTTCTAGGAGTGTGGAGACATACAACGTTTAGCTCAGTTCTGGGCATCTTTGAAATACCTATACAAACTTGTTCCTACATAGTAACTTGCAACTTTGAATGAGAATGTGCTTGCTTGCAGCAACGTGCTATATGTTCTGAATGCCTGAATTGGGAATCTGTGTCAAAACTTTGTTAGGAATTATGTGATCCTTACTAGCTGGAAGTAAGGGAGATGGGGCATGAAGTTATTTCTAGGAGTTGGACACATACCAAGTTTAGCTCAGTTCTGGGCATCTTTGAAATACCTATACAAACTTGTTCCTACATAGTAACTTGCAACATTGAATGAGAATGTGCTTGCTTACAGCAACGTGCTATATGTTCTGAATGCCCGAATTGGGAATCTGTGTCAAATCTTTGTTAGGAATTATGTAATCCTTACTAGCTGGAAGTAAGGGAGATGGGGCATGAAGTTATTTCTAGGAGTTGGAGACATACCAAGTTTAGCTCAGTTCTGGGCATCTTTGAAATACCTATACAAACTTGTTCCTACATTGTAACTTGCAACTTTGAATGAGAATGTGCTTGCTTACAGCAACGTGCTATATGTTCTGAATGCCCTAATTGGGAATCTGTGTCAAATCTTTGTTAGGTATTATGTGATCCTTACTAGCTGGAAGTAAGCGAGATGGGGCATGAAGTTATTTCTAGGAGTTTGAGACATACAACGTTTACCTCAGTTCTGGGCATCTTTGAAATAACTATACAAACTTGTTCCTACATAGTAACTTGCAACTTTGAATGAGAATGTGCTTACTTACAGCAACGTGCTGTATGTTCTGAATGCCCGAATTGGGAATCTGTGTCAAAACTTTGTTAGAAATTATGTGATCCTTACTAGCTGGAAGTAAGGGAGTTGGGGCATGAAGTTATTTCTAGGAGTTGGACACATACCAAGTTTAGCTCAGTTCTGGGCATCTTTGAAATACCTATACAAACTTGTTCCTACATAGTAACTTGCAACTTTGAATGAGAATGTGCTTACTTACAGCAACGTGCTGTATGTTCTGAATGCCCGAATTGGGAATCTGTGTCAAAACTTTGTTAGAAATTATGTGATCCTTACTAGCTGGAAGTAAGGGAGTTGGGGCATGAAGTTATTTCTAGGAGTTGGACACATACCAAGTTTAGCTCAGTTCTGGGCATCTTTGAAATACCTATACAAACTTGTTCCTACATAGTAACTTGCATCTTTGAATGAGAATGTGCTTGCTTACAGCAACGTGCTGTATGTTCTGAATGCACGAATTGGGAATCTGTGTCAAAACTTTGTTAGGAATTATGTGATCTTTACTAGCTGGAAGTAAGGGAGATGGGGCATGAAGGTATTTCTAGGAGTTGGAGACATACAACGTTTAGCTCAGTTCTGGGCATCTTTGAAATACCTATACAAACTTGTTCCTACATAGTAACTTGCATCTTTGAATGAGAATGTGCTTGCTTACAGCAACGTGCTATATGTTCTGAATGCCCGAATTGGGAATCTGTGTCAAAACTTTGTTAGAAATTATGTGATCCTTACTAGCTGGAAGTAAGAGTGTTGGGGCAAGAAGTTATTTCTAGGAGTTGGACACATACCAAGTTTAGCTCAGTTCTGGGCATCTTTGAAATACCTATACAAACTTGTTCCTACATAGTAACTTGCAACTTTGAATGAGAATGTGCTTGCTTAGAGCAACGTGCTATATGTTCTGAATGCCCGAATTGGGAATCTGTGTCAAAACTTTGGTAGGAATGATGTGATCCTTACTAGATGGAAGTAAGGGTGATGGGGCATGAAGTTATTTCTAGGAGTGTGGAGACATACAACGTTTAGCTCAGTTCTGGGCATCTTTCAAATGCCTATACAAACTTGTTCCTACATAGTAACTTGCAACTTTGAATGAGAATGTGCTTGCTTACAGCAACGTGCTATATGTTCGTATTGCCCGAATTGGGAATCTGTGTCAAAATTTGTTAGGAATTATGTGATCCTTACTAGATGGAAGTAAGGGAGATGGGGCATGAAGTTATTTCTAGAAGTTGGAGACACATCAAGTTTAGCTCAGTTCTGGGCATCTTTGAAATACCTATACAAACTTGTTCCTACATAGTAACTTGCATCTTTGAATGAGAATGTGCTTGCTTACAGCAACGTGCTATATGTTCTGAATGCCCGATTTGGGAATCTGTGTCAAATCTTTGTTAGGAATTATGTGATCCTTACTAGATGGAAATAAGGGAGATGGGGAATGAAGTTATTTCTAGGAGTTGGAGACATACAACGTTTAGCTCAGTTCTGGGCATCTTTGAAATACCTATACAAACTTGTTCCTACATAGTAACTTGCAACTTTGAATGAGAATGTGCTTGCTTACAGCAACGTGCTATATGTTCTGAATGCCCGAATTGGGAATCTGTGTCAAAACTTTGTTAGGAATTATGTGATCCTTACTAGCTGGAAGTAAGGGAGATGGGGCATGAAGTTATTTCTAGGAGTTGGAGACATACCAAGTTTAGCTCAGTTCTGGGCATCTTTGAAATACCTATACAAACTTGTTCCTACATAGTAACTGGCAACTTTGAATGAGAATGTGCTTGCTTGCAGCAACGTGCTATATGTTCTGAATGCCCGAATTCGGAATCTGTGTCAAAACTTTGTTAGGAATTATGTGATCCTTACTAGCTGGAAGTAAGGGAGATGGGGCATGAAGTTATTTCTAGGAGTTGGAGACATACCAAGTTTAGCTCAGTTCTGGGCATCTTTGAAATACCTATACAAACTTGTTCCTACATAGTAACTTGCAACTTTGAAAGAGAATGTGCTTGCTTAGAGCAACGTGCTATATGTTCTGAAGGCCCGAATTGGGAATCTGTGTCAAAATTTGTTAGGAATTATGTGATCCTTACTAGCTGGAAGTAAGGGAGTTGGGGCATGAAGGTATTTCTAGGAGTTGGACACATACAGAGTTTAGCACAGTTCTGGGCATCTTTGAAATACCTATACAAACTTGTACCTACATAGTAACTTGCAACTTTGAATGAGAATGTGCTTGCTTACAGCAACGTGCTATATGTTCTGAGTGCCCGAATTGGGAATCTTTGTCAAAACTTTGGTAGGAATGATGTGATCCTTACTAGATGGAAGTAAGGGTGATGGGGCATGAAGTTATTTCTAGGAGTGTGGAGACATACAACGTTTAGCTCAGTTCTGGGCATCTTTCAAATGCCTATACAAACTTGTTCCTACATAGTAACTTGCAACTTTGAATGAGAATGTGCTTGCTTACAGCAACGTGCTATATGTTCGTATTGCCCGAATTGGGAATCTGTGTCAAAATTTGTTAGGAATTATGTGATCCTTACTAGATGGAAGTAAGGGAGATGGGGCATGAAGTTATTTCTAGAAGTTGGAGACATATCAAGTTTAGCTCAGTTCTGGGCATCTTTCAAATACCTATACAAACTTGTTCCTACATAGTAACTTGCATCTTTGAATGAGAATGTGCTTGCTTACAGCAACGTGCTATATGTTCTGAATGCCCGATTTGGGAATCTGTGTCAAATCTTTGTTAGGAATTATGTGATCCTTACTAGATGGAAATAAGGGAGATGGGGAATGAAGTTATTTCTAGGAGTTGGAGACATACAACGTTTAGCTCAGTTCTGGGCATCTTTGAAATACCTATACAAACTTGTTCCTACATAGTAACTTGCAATTTTGAATGAGAATGTGCTTGCTTACAGCAACGTGCTATATGTTCTGAATGCCCGAATTGGGAATCTGTGTCAAAACTTTGTTAGGAATTATGTGATCCTTACTAGCTGGAAGTAAGGGAGATGGGGCATGAAGTTATTTCTAGGAGTTGGACACATACCAAGTTTAGCTCAGTTCTGGGCATCTTTGAAATACCTATACAAACTTGTTCCTACATTGTAACTTGCAACATTGAATGAGAATGTGCTTGCTTACAGCAACGTGCTATATGTTCTGAATGCCCGAATTGGGAATCTGTGTCAAAACTTTGTTAGGAATTATGTGATCCTTACTAGATGGAAGTAAGGGAGATGGGGAATGAAGGTATTTCTAGGAGTTGGAGACATACAACGTTTAGCTCAGTTCTGGGCATCTTTGAAATACCTATACAAACTTGTTCCTACATAGTAACTTTCAACTTTGAATGAGAATGTGCTTGCTTACAGCAACGTGCTATATGTTCTGAATGCCCGAATAGGGAATCTGTGTCAAAACTTTGTTAGGAATTATGTGATCCTTAACTAGCTGGAAGTAAGGGAGTTCGGGCATGAAGGTATTTCTAGGAGTTGGACACATACCAAGTTTAGCACAGTTCTGGGCATCTTTGAAATACCTATACAAACTTGTTCCTACATAGTAACTTGCAACTTTGAATGAGAATGTGCTTGCTTACAGCAACGTGCTATATGTTCTGAATGCCCGAATTGGGAATCTGTGTCAAAACTTTGTTAGGAATTATGTGATCCTTACTAGCTGGAAGTAAGGGAGATGGGGCATGAAGTTATTTCTAGGAGTTGGAGACATACCAAGTTTAGCTCAGTTCTGGGCATCTTTGAAATACCTATACAAACTTGTTTCTACATAGTAACTTGCAACTTTGAATGAGAATGTGCTTGCTTACAGCAACGTGCTATATGTTCTGAATGCCCGAATTGGGAATCTGTGTCAAAACTTTGTTAGGAATTATGTGAGCCTTACTAGCTGGAAGTAAGGGAGATGGGGAATGAAGGTATTTCTAGGAGTTGGAGACATACAACGTTTAGCTCAGTTCTGGGAATCTTTGAAATACCTATACAAACTTGTTCCTACATAGTAACTTGCAACTTTGAATGAGAATGTGCTTGCTTACAGCAACGTGCTATGTGTTCTGAATGCCCGAATAGGGAATCTGTGTCAAAACTTTGTTAGGAATTATGTGATCCTTAACTAGCTGGAAGTAAGGGAGTTCGGGCATGAAGGTATTTCTAGGAGTTGGACACATACCAAGTTTAGCACAGTTCTGGGCATCTTTGAAATACCTATACAAACTTGTTCCTACATAGTAACTTGCAACTTTGAATGAGAATGTGCTTGCTTACAGCAACGTGCTATATGTTCTGAATGCCCGAATTGGGAATCTGTGTCAAAAATTTGTTAGGATTTATGTGATCCTTACTAGCTGGAAGTAAGGGAGATGGGGCATGAAATTTTTTCTAGGAGTTGGACACATACCAAGTTTAGCTCAGTTCTGGGCATCTTTGAAATACCTATACAAACTTGTTCCTACATAGTAACTTGCAACATTGAATGAGAATGTGCTTGCTTACAGCAACGTGCTGCTATATGTTCTGGACGCCCTAATTGGGAATCTGTGTCAAAACTTTGTTAGGAATTATGTGATCCTTACTAGCTGGAAGTAAGGGAAATGGGGCATGAAATTATTTCTAGGAGTTGGACACATACCAAGTTTAGCTCAGTTCTGGGCATCTTTGAAATACCTATACAAACTTGTTCCTACATAGTAACTTGCAACTGTGAATGAGAATGTGCTTGCTTACAGCAACGTGCTATATGTTCTGAATGCCCTAATTGGGAATCTGTGTCAAAACATTGTTAGAAATTATGTGATCCTTACTCGCTGGAAGTAAGGGAGATGGGGCATGAAGTTATTTCTAGGAATTGGAAACATACCAAGTTTAGCTCAGTTCTGGGTATCTTTGAAATAGCTATACAAACTTGTTCCTACATAGTAACTTGCAACTTTGAATGAGAATGTGCTTGCTTAGAGCAACGTGCTATATGTCATGAATGCCCGAATTGGGAATCTGTGTCAAAACTTTGTTAGGAATTATGTGATCCTTACTAGATGGAAGTAAGGGAGATGGGAAATGAAGGTATTTCTAGGAGTTGGAGACATACAACGTTTAGCTCAGTTCTGGGCATCTTTGAAATACCTATACAAACTTGTTCCTACATAGTAACTTGCAACTTTGAATGAGAATGTGCTTGCTTACAGCAACGTGCTATATGTTCTGAATGCCCGAATAGGGAATCTGTGTCAAAACTTTGTTAGGAATTATGTGATCCTTAACTAGCTGGAAGTAAGGGAGTTCGGGCATGAAGGTATTTCTAGGAGTTGGACACATACCAAGTTTAGCACAGTTCTGGGCATCTTTGAAATACCTATACAAACTTGTTCCTACATAGTAACTTGCAACTTTGAATGAGAATGTGCTTGCTTACAGCAACGTGCTATATGTTCTGAATGCCCGAATTGGGAATCTGTGTCAAAACTTTGTTAGGAATTATGTGATCCTTACTAGCTGGAAGTAAGGGAGATGGGGCATGAAGTTATTTCTAGGAGTTGGAGACATACCAAGTTTAGCTCAGTTCTGGGCATCTTTGAAATACCTATACAAACTTGTTCCTACATAGTAACTTGCAACTTTGAATGAGAATGTGCTTGCTTGCAGCAACGTGCTATATGTTCTGAATGCCCGAATTCGGAATCTGTCTCAAAACTTTGTTAGGAATTATGTGATCCTTACTAGCTGGAAGTAAGGGAGTTGGGGCATGAAGGTATTTCTAGGAGTTGGACACATACAGAGTTTAGCACAGTTCTGGGCATCTTTGAAATACCTATACAAACTTGTACCTACATAGTAACTTGCAACTTTGAATGAGAATGTGCTTGCTTACAGCAACGTGCTATATGTTCTGAGTGCCCGAATTGCGAATCTTTGTCAAAACTTTGGTAGGAATGATGTGATCCTTACTAGATGGAAGTAAGGGAGATGGGGCATGAAGTTATTTCTAGGAGTGTGGAGACATACAACGTTTAGCTCAGTTCTGGGCATCTTTGAAATACCTATACAAACTTGTTCCTACATAGTAACTTGCAACTTTGAATGAGAATGTGCTTGCTTACAGCAACGTGCTATATGTTCTGAATGCCCGAATTGGGAATCTGTGTCAAAACTTTGTTAGGAATTATGTGATCCTTACTAGCTGAAAGTAAGGGAGATGGGGAATGAAGGTATTTCTAGGAGTTGGAGACATACAACGTTTAGCTCAGTTCTGGGAATCTTTGAAATACCTATACAAACTTGTTCCTACATAGTAACTTGCAACTTTGAATGAGAATGTGCTTGCTTACAGCAACGTGCTATATGTTCTGAATGCCCGAATTGGGAATCTGTGTCAAAACTTTGTTAGGAATTATGTGATCCTTACTAGCTGGAAGTAAGTGAGATGGGGCATGAAATTTTTTCTAGGAGTTGGACACATACGAAGTTTAGCTCAGTTCAGGGCATCTTTGAAATACCTATACAAACTTGTTCCTACATAGTAACTTGCAACTTTGAATGAGAATGTGCTTGCTTACAGCAACGTGCTGCTATATGTTCTGGACGCCCGAATTGGGAATCTGTGTCAAAACGTTGTTAGAAATTATGTGATCCTTACTAGCTGGAAGTAAGGGAGATGGGGCATGAAGTTATTTCTAGAAGTTGGAGACCTACCAAGTTTAGCTCAGTTCTGGGCATCTTTGAAATACCTATACAAACTTGTTCCTACATAGTAACTTGCAACTTTGAATGAGAATGTGCTTGCTTGCAGCAACGTGCTATATGTTCTGAATGCCCGAATTGGGATTCTGTGTCAAATCTTTGTTAGGAATTATGTGATCCTTACTAGCTGGAAGTAAGGGAGATGGGGCATGAAGTTATTTCTAGGAGTTGGAGACATACCAAGTTTAGCTCAGTTCTGGGCATCTTTGAAATACCTATACAAACTTGTTCCTACATAGTAACTTGCAACTTTGAATGAGAATGTGCTTGCTTAGAGCAACGTGCTATATGTTCTGAATGCCCGAATTGGGAATCTGTGTCAAAATTTGTTATGAATTATGTGATCCTTACTAGCTGAAAGTAAGGGAGTTGGGGTATGAAGGTATTTCTAGGAGTTGGACACCTACAGAGTTTAGAACAGTTCTGGGCATCTTTGAAATACCTATACAAACTTGTACCTACATAGTAACTTGCAACTTTGAATGAGAATGTGCTTGCTTACAGCAACGTGCTATATGTTCTGAGTGCCCGAATTGGGAATCTTTGTCAAAACTTTGGTAGGAATGATGTGATCCTTACTAGATGGAAGTAAGGGAGATGGGGCATGAAGATATTTCTAGGAGTGTGGAGACATACAACGTTTAGCTCAGTTCTGGGCATCTTTGAAATACCTATACAAACTTGTTCCTACATAGTAACTTGCAACTTTGAATGAGAATGTGCTTGCTTGCAGCAACGTGCTATATGTTCTGAATGCCCGAATTGGGAATCTGTGTCAAAACTTTGTTAGGAATTATGTGATCCTTACTAGCTGGAAGTAAGGGAGATGGGGCACGAAGTTATTTCTAGGAGTTGGACACATACCAAGTTTAGCTCAGTTCTGGGCATCTTTGAAATACCTATACAAACTTGTTCCTACATAGTAACTTGCAACATTGAATGAGAATGTGCTTGCTTACAGCAACGTGCTATATGTTCTGAATGCCCGAATTGGGAATCTGTGTCAAAACTTTGTTAGGAATTATGTGATCCTTACTAGCTGGAAGTAAGGGAGATGGGGCATGAAGTTATTTTAGGAGTTGGAGACATACCAAGTTTAGCTCAGTTCTGGGCATCTTTGAAATACCTATACAAACTTGTTCCTACATTGTAACTTGCAAATTTGAATGAGAATGTGCTTGCTTACAGCAACGTGCTATATGTTCTGAATGCCCTAATTGGGAATCTGTGTCAAATCTTTGTTAGGTATTATGTGATCCTTACTAGCTGGAAGTAAGCGAGATGGGGCATGAAGTTATTTCTAGGAGTTTGAGACATACAACGTTTACCTCAGTTCTGGGCATCTTTGAAATAACTATACAAACTTGTTCCTACATAGTAACTTGCAACTTTGAATGAGAATGTGCTTACTTACAGCAACGTGCTGTATGTTCTGAATGCCCGAATTGGGAATCTGTGTCAAAACTTTGTTAGAAATTATGTGATCCTTACTAGCTGGAAGTAAGGGAGTTGGGGCATGAAGTTATTTCTAGGAGTTGGACACATACCATGTTTAGCTCAGTTCTGGGCATCTTTGAAATACCTATACAAACTTGTTCCTACATAGTAACTTGCATCTTTGAATGAGAATGTGCTTGCTTACAGCAACGTGCTGTATGTTCTGAATGCACGAATTGGGAATCTGTGTCAAAACTTTGTTAGGAATTATGTGATCCTTACTAGCTGGAAGTAAGGGAGATGGGGCATGAAGGTATTTCTAGGAGTTGGAGACATACAACGTTTAGCTCAGTTCTGGGCATCTTTGAAATACCTATACAAACTTGTTCCTACATAGTAACTTGCAACTTTGAATGAGAATGTGCTTGCTTACAGCAACGTGCTATATGTTCTGAATGCCCGAATTGGGAATCTGTGTCAAAACTTTGTTAGGAATTATGTGATCCTTACTAGCTGGAAGTAAGGGAGATGGGGCATGAAGTTATTTCTAGGAGTTGGAGACATACCAAGTTTAGCTCAGTTCTGGGCATCTTTGAAATACCTATACAAACTTGTTTCTACATAGTAACTTGCAACTTTGAATGAGAATGTGCTTGCTTACAGCAACGTGCTATATGTTCTGAATGCCCGAATTGGGAATCTGTGTCAAAACTTTGTTAGGAATTATGTGAGCCTTACTAGCTGGAAGTAAGGGAGATGGGGAATGAAGGTATTTCTAGGAGTTGGAGACATACAACGTTTAGCTCAGTTCTGGGAATCTTTGAAATACCTATACAAACTTGTTCCTACATAGTAACTTGCAACTTTGAATGAGAATGTGCTTGCTTACAGCAACGTGCTATGTGTTCTGAATGCCCGAATAGGGAATCTGTGTCAAAACTTTGTTAGGAATTATGTGATCCTTAACTAGCTGGAAGTAAGGGAGTTCGGGCATGAAGGTATTTCTAGGAGTTGGACACATACCAAGTTTAGCACAGTTCTGGGCATCTTTGAAATACCTATACAAACTTGTTCCTACATAGTAACTTGCAACTTTGAATGAGAATGTGCTTGCTTACAGCAACGTGCTATATGTTCTGAATGCCCGAATTGGGAATCTGTGTCAAAAATTTGTTAGGATTTATGTGATCCTTACTAGCTGGAAGTAAGGGAGATGGGGCATGAAATTTTTTCTAGGAGTTGGACACATACCAAGTTTAGCTCAGTTCTGGGCATCTTTGAAATACCTATACAAACTTGTTCCTACATAGTAACTTGCAACATTGAATGAGAATGTGCTTGCTTACAGCAACGTGCTGCTATATGTTCTGGACGCCCTAATTGGGAATCTGTGTCAAAACTTTGTTAGGAATTATGTGATCCTTACTAGCTGGAAGTAAGGGAAATGGGGCATGAAATTATTTCTAGGAGTTGGACACATACCAAGTTTAGCTCAGTTCTGGGCATCTTTGAAATACCTATACAAACTTGTTCCTACATAGTAACTTGCAACTGTGAATGAGAATGTGCTTGCTTACAGCAACGTGCTATATGTTCTGAATGCCCTAATTGGGAATCTGTGTCAAAACATTGTTAGAAATTATGTGATCCTTACTCGCTGGAAGTAAGGGAGATGGGGCATGAAGTTATTTCTAGGAATTGGAAACATACCAAGTTTAGCTCAGTTCTGGGTATCTTTGAAATAGCTATACAAACTTGTTCCTACATAGTAACTTGCAACTTTGAATGAGAATGTGCTTGCTTAGAGCAACGTGCTATATGTCATGAATGCCCGAATTGGGAATCTGTGTCAAAACTTTGTTAGGAATTATGTGATCCTTACTAGATGGAAGTAAGGGAGATGGGAAATGAAGGTATTTCTAGGAGTTGGAGACATACAACGTTTAGCTCAGTTCTGGGCATCTTTGAAATACCTATACAAACTTGTTCCTACATAGTAACTTGCAACTTTGAATGAGAATGTGCTTGCTTACAGCAACGTGCTATATGTTCTGAATGCCCGAATAGGGAATCTGTGTCAAAACTTTGTTAGGAATTATGTGATCCTTAACTAGCTGGAAGTAAGGGAGTTCGGGCATGAAGGTATTTCTAGGAGTTGGACACATACCAAGTTTAGCACAGTTCTGGGCATCTTTGAAATACCTATACAAACTTGTTCCTACATAGTAACTTGCAACTTTGAATGAGAATGTGCTTGCTTACAGCAACGTGCTATATGTTCTGAATGCCCGAATTGGGAATCTGTGTCAAAACTTTGTTAGGAATTATGTGATCCTTACTAGCTGGAAGTAAGGGAGATGGGGCATGAAGTTATTTCTAGGAGTTGGAGACATACCAAGTTTAGCTCAGTTCTGGGCATCTTTGAAATACCTATACAAACTTGTTCCTACATAGTAACTTGCAACTTTGAATGAGAATGTGCTTGCTTGCAGCAACGTGCTATATGTTCTGAATGCCCGAATTCGGAATCTGTCTCAAAACTTTGTTAGGAATTATGTGATCCTTACTAGCTGGAAGTAAGGGAGTTGGGGCATGAAGGTATTTCTAGGAGTTGGACACATACAGAGTTTAGCACAGTTCTGGGCATCTTTGAAATACCTATACAAACTTGTACCTACATAGTAACTTGCAACTTTGAATGAGAATGTGCTTGCTTACAGCAACGTGCTATATGTTCTGAGTGCCCGAATTGCGAATCTTTGTCAAAACTTTGGTAGGAATGATGTGATCCTTACTAGATGGAAGTAAGGGAGATGGGGCATGAAGTTATTTCTAGGAGTGTGGAGACATACAACGTTTAGCTCAGTTCTGGGCATCTTTGAAATACCTATACAAACTTGTTCCTACATAGTAACTTGCAACTTTGAATGAGAATGTGCTTGCTTACAGCAACGTGCTATATGTTCTGAATGCCCGAATTGGGAATCTGTGTCAAAACTTTGTTAGGAATTATGTGATCCTTACTAGCTGAAAGTAAGGGAGATGGGGAATGAAGGTATTTCTAGGAGTTGGAGACATACAACGTTTAGCTCAGTTCTGGGAATCTTTGAAATACCTATACAAACTTGTTCCTACATAGTAACTTGCAACTTTGAATGAGAATGTGCTTGCTTACAGCAACGTGCTATATGTTCTGAATGCCCGAATTGGGAATCTGTGTCAAAACTTTGTTAGGAATTATGTGATCCTTACTAGCTGGAAGTAAGTGAGATGGGGCATGAAATTTTTTCTAGGAGTTGGACACATACGAAGTTTAGCTCAGTTCAGGGCATCTTTGAAATACCTATACAAACTTGTTCCTACATAGTAACTTGCAACTTTGAATGAGAATGTGCTTGCTTACAGCAACGTGCTGCTATATGTTCTGGACGCCCGAATTGGGAATCTGTGTCAAAACGTTGTTAGAAATTATGTGATCCTTACTAGCTGGAAGTAAGGGAGATGGGGCATGAAGTTATTTCTAGAAGTTGGAGACCTACCAAGTTTAGCTCAGTTCTGGGCATCTTTGAAATACCTATACAAACTTGTTCCTACATAGTAACTTGCAACTTTGAATGAGAATGTGCTTGCTTGCAGCAACGTGCTATATGTTCTGAATGCCCGAATTGGGATTCTGTGTCAAATCTTTGTTAGGAATTATGTGATCCTTACTAGCTGGAAGTAAGGGAGATGGGGCATGAAGTTATTTCTAGGAGTTGGAGACATACCAAGTTTAGCTCAGTTCTGGGCATCTTTGAAATACCTATACAAACTTGTTCCTACATAGTAACTTGCAACTTTGAATGAGAATGTGCTTGCTTAGAGCAACGTGCTATATGTTCTGAATGCCCGAATTGGGAATCTGTGTCAAAATTTGTTATGAATTATGTGATCCTTACTAGCTGAAAGTAAGGGAGTTGGGGTATGAAGGTATTTCTAGGAGTTGGACACCTACAGAGTTTAGAACAGTTCTGGGCATCTTTGAAATACCTATACAAACTTGTACCTACATAGTAACTTGCAACTTTGAATGAGAATGTGCTTGCTTACAGCAACGTGCTATATGTTCTGAGTGCCCGAATTGGGAATCTTTGTCAAAACTTTGGTAGGAATGATGTGATCCTTACTAGATGGAAGTAAGGGAGATGGGGCATGAAGATATTTCTAGGAGTGTGGAGACATACAACGTTTAGCTCAGTTCTGGGCATCTTTGAAATACCTATACAAACTTGTTCCTACATAGTAACTTGCAACTTTGAATGAGAATGTGCTTGCTTGCAGCAACGTGCTATATGTTCTGAATGCCCGAATTGGGAATCTGTGTCAAAACTTTGTTAGGAATTATGTGATCCTTACTAGCTGGAAGTAAGGGAGATGGGGCACGAAGTTATTTCTAGGAGTTGGACACATACCAAGTTTAGCTCAGTTCTGGGCATCTTTGAAATACCTATACAAACTTGTTCCTACATAGTAACTTGCAACATTGAATGAGAATGTGCTTGCTTACAGCAACGTGCTATATGTTCTGAATGCCCGAATTGGGAATCTGTGTCAAAACTTTGTTAGGAATTATGTGATCCTTACTAGCTGGAAGTAAGGGAGATGGGGCATGAAGTTATTTTAGGAGTTGGAGACATACCAAGTTTAGCTCAGTTCTGGGCATCTTTGAAATACCTATACAAACTTGTTCCTACATTGTAACTTGCAAATTTGAATGAGAATGTGCTTGCTTACAGCAACGTGCTATATGTTCTGAATGCCCTAATTGGGAATCTGTGTCAAATCTTTGTTAGGTATTATGTGATCCTTACTAGCTGGAAGTAAGCGAGATGGGGCATGAAGTTATTTCTAGGAGTTTGAGACATACAACGTTTACCTCAGTTCTGGGCATCTTTGAAATAACTATACAAACTTGTTCCTACATAGTAACTTGCAACTTTGAATGAGAATGTGCTTACTTACAGCAACGTGCTGTATGTTCTGAATGCCCGAATTGGGAATCTGTGTCAAAACTTTGTTAGAAATTATGTGATCCTTACTAGCTGGAAGTAAGGGAGTTGGGGCATGAAGTTATTTCTAGGAGTTGGACACATACCATGTTTAGCTCAGTTCTGGGCATCTTTGAAATACCTATACAAACTTGTTCCTACATAGTAACTTGCATCTTTGAATGAGAATGTGCTTGCTTACAGCAACGTGCTGTATGTTCTGAATGCACGAATTGGGAATCTGTGTCAAAACTTTGTTAGGAATTATGTGATCCTTACTAGCTGGAAGTAAGGGAGATGGGGCATGAAGGTATTTCTAGGAGTTGGAGACATACAACGTTTAGCTCAGTTCTGGGCATCTTTGAAATACCTATACAAACTTGTTCCTACATAGTAACTTCCAACTTTGAATGAGAATGTGCTTGCTTACAGCAACGTGCTATATGTTCTGAATGACCGAATTGGGAATCTGTGTCAAAACTTTGTTAGGAATTATGTGATCCTTACTAGCTGGAAGTAAGGGAGATGGGGCATGAAGTTATTTCTAGGAGTTGGAGACATATCAAGTTTAGCTCAGTTCTGGGCATCTTTGAAATACCTATACAAACTTGTTCCTACATAGTAACTTGCATCTTTGAATGTGAATGTGAATGCTTACAGCAACGTGCTATATGTTCTGAATGCCCGAATTGGGAATCTGTGTCAAAACTTTGTTAGAAATTATGTGATCCTTACTAGCTGGAAGTAAGAGTGTTGGGGCAAGAAGTTATTTCTAGGAGTTGGACACATACCAAGTTTAGCTCAGTTCTGGGCATCTTTGAAATACCTATACAAACTTGTTCCTACATAGTAACTTGCAACTTTGAATGAGAATGTGCTTGCTTACAGCAACGTGCTATATGTTCTGAATGCCCGAATTGGGAATCTGTGTCAAAACCTTGTTAGGAATTTTGTGATCCTTACTAGCTGGAAGTAATGGAGTTGGGGCATGAAGTTATTTCTAGGAGTTGGACTCATACCAAGTTTAGCTCAGATCTGGGCATCTTTGAAATACCTATACAAACTTGTTCCTACATAGTAACTTGCAACTTTGAATGAGAATGTGCTTGCTTACAGCAACGTGCTATATGTTCGTATTGCCCGAATTGGGAATCTGTGTCAAAACTTTGTTAGGAATTATGTGATCCTTACTAGCTGGAAGTAAGGGAGATGGGGCATGAAGTTATTTCTAGAGGTTGGACACATACAACGTTTAGCTCAGTTCTGGGCATCTTTGAAATACCTATACAAACTTGTTCCTACATAGTAACTTCCAACTTTGAATGAGAATGTGCTTGCTTACAGCAACGTGCTATATGTTCTGAATGCCCGAATTGGGAATCTGTGTCAAAACTTTGTTAGGAATTATGTGATCCTTACTAGCTGGATGTAAGAGAGATGGGGCATGAAGTTATTTCTAGGAGTTGGACACATACCAAGTTTAGCTCAGTTCTGGGCATCTTTGAAATACAATTACAAACTTGTTCCTACATAGTAACTTGCATCTTTGAATGAGAATGTGCTTGCTTACAGCAACGTGCTATATGTTCTGAATGCCCGAATTGGGAATCTGTGTCAAAACTTTGTTAGGAATTATGTGATCCTTACTAGATGGAAGTAAGGGATATGGGGCATGATGTTATTTCTAGTAGTTGGAGACATATCAAGTTTAGTTCAGTTCTGGGCATCTTTGAAATACCTATACGAACTTGTTCGTACATAGTAACTTGCAACTTTGAATGAGAATGTGCTTGCTTGCAGCAACGTGCTATATGTTCTGAATGCCCGAATTGGGAATCTGTGTCAAAACTTTGTGAGGAATTATGTGATCCTTACTAGCTGGAAGTAAGGGAGATGGGGCAAGTAGTTATTTCTATGAGTTGGAGACATACCAAGTTTAGCTCAGTTCTGGGCATCTTTGAAATACCTATACAAACTTGTTCCTACATAGTAACTTGCAACTTTGAATGAGAATGTGCTTGCTTACAGCAACGTGCTATATGTTCTGAATGCCCGAATTGGGAATCTGTGTCAAAACTTTGTTAGGAATTATGTGATCCTTACTAGCTGGAAGTAAGGGAGATGGGGCATGAAGTTATTTCTAGGAGTTGGAGACATACCAAGTTTAGCTCAGTTCTGGGCATCTTTGAAATACCTATACAAACTTGTTCCTACATACTAACTTGCAACTTTGAATGAGAATGTGCTTGCTTACAGCAACGTGCTATATGTTCTGAATGCCCGAATTGGGAATCTGTGTCAAAACTTTGTTAAGAATTACGTGATCCTTACTAGCTGGAAGTAAGGGAGTTGGGGCATGAAGTTATTTCTAGATGTAGGACTCATACCAAGTTTAGCTCAGTTCTGGACATCTTTGAAATACCTATACAAACTTGTTTCTACGTAGTAACTTGCAACTTTGAATGAGAATGTGCTTGCTTACAGCAACGTGCTATATGTTGTGAATGCCCGAATTGGGAATCTGTGTCAAAACTTTGTTAGGAATTATGTGATCCTTACTAGCTGGAAGTAAGGGAGTTGGGGCATGAAGTTATTTCTAGGAGTTGGACACATACCAAGTTTAGCTCAGTTCTGGGCATCTTTGAAATACCTATACAAACTTGTTCCTACATAGTAACTTGCAAGTTTGAATGAGAATGTGCTTGCTTACACCAATGTGCTATATGTTCTGAGTGCCCGAATTGGGAATCTGTGTCAAAACTTTGTTAGGAATTATGTGATCCTTAATAGCTGGAAGTAAGGGAGATGGGGCATGAAGTTATTTCTAGAGGTTGGACACATACAACGTTTAGCTCAGTTCTGGGCATCTTTGAAATACCTATACAAACTTGTTCCTACATAGTAACTTGCAACTTTGAATGAGAATGTGCTTGCTTACAGCAACGTGCTATATGTTGTGAATGCCCGAATTGGGAATCTGTGTCAAAACTTTGTTAGGAAGTATGTGATCCTTACCAGCTGGAAGTAAGCGAGATGGGGCATGATGTTATTTCTAGGAGTTGGATAAATACAACGTTTAGCTCAGTTCTGGGCATCTTTGAAATACCTATACAAACTTGTTCCTACATAGTAACTTGCAACTTTGAATGAGAATGTGCTTACTTACAGCAACGTGCTATATGTTCTGAATGTCCGAATTGGGAATCTGTGTCAAAACTTTGTTAGGAATTATGTGATCCTTACTAGATGGAAGTAAGGGAGATGGGGCATGAAGTTATTTCTAGGAGTTGGAGACATACAACGTTTAGCTCAGTTCTGGGCATCTTTGAAATACCTATACAAACTTGTTCCTACATAGTAACTTGCATCTTTGAATGAGAATGTGCTTGCTTACAGCAACGTGCTATATGTTCTGAATGCCCGAATTGGGAATGTGTGTCAAAATTTGTTAGGAATTATGTGATCCTTACTAGCTGGAAGTAAGGGAGATGGGGCATGAAGTTAATTCTAGGAGTTGGAGACATACCAAGTTTAGATCAGTTCTGGGCATCTTTGAAATACCTATACAAACTTGTGCCTACATAGTAACTTGCAACCTTGAATGAGAATGTGCTTGCTTACAGCAACGTGCTATATGTTCTGAATGCCCGAATTGGGAATCTTTGACAAAACTTTGTTAGGAATTATGTGATCCTTACTAGCTGAAAGTAAGGGAGATGGGGCATGAAGTTATTTCTAGGAGTTGGAGACATACCAAGTTTATCTCAGTTCTGGGCATCTTTGAAATACCTATACAAACTTGTTCCTACATAGTAACTTGCAACTTTGAATGAGAATGTGCTCGCTTGCAGCAACGTGCTATATGTTCTGAATGCCCGAATTGGGAATCTGTGTCAAATCTTTGTTAGGAATTATGTGATCCTTACTAGCTGGAAGTAAGGGAGATGGGGCATGAAGTTGGTCTAGGAGTTGGAGACATACCATGTTTAGCTCAGTTCTGGGCATCTTTGAAATACCTATACAAAGTTGTTCCTACATAGTAACTTGCATCTTTGAATGAGAATGTGCTTGCTTACAGCAACGTGCTATATGTTCTGAATGCCCGAATTGGGAATCTGTGTCAAAACTTTGTTAGGAATTATGTGATCCTTACTAGCTGGAAGTAAGGGAGTTGGGGCATGAAGTTATTTCTAGGAGTTGGACACATACCAAGTTTAGCTCAGTTCTGGGCATCTTTGAAATACCTATACAAACTTGTTCCTACATAGTAACTTGCAACTTTGAATGAGAATGTGCTTGCTTACAGCAACGTGCTATATGTCATGAATGCCCGAATTGGGAATCTGTGTCAAAACTTTGTTAGGAATTATGTGATCCTTACTAGCTGGAAGTAAGGGAGATGGGGCATGAAGTTATTTATAGGAGTTGGAGACATATCAAGTTTAGCTCAGTTCTGGGCATCTTTGAAATACCTATACAAAGTTGTTCCTACATAGTAACTTGCATCTTTGAATGAGAATGTGCTTGCTTACAGCAACGTGCTATATGTTCTGAATGCCCGAATTGAGAATCTGTGTCAAAACTTTGTTAGGAATTATGTGATCCTTACTAGCTGGAAGTAAGGGAGTTGGGGCATGAAGTTATTTCTAGGAGTTGGACACATACCAATTTTAGCTCAGTTCTGGGCATCTTTGAAATACCTATACAAACTTGTTCCTACATAGTAACTTGCATCTTTGAATGAGAATGTGCTTGCTTACAGCAACGTGCTATATGTTCTGAATGCCCGATTTGGGAATCTGTGTCAAATCTTTCTTAGGAATTATGTGATCATTACTAGATGGAAATAAGGGAGATGGGGAATGAAGTTATTTCTAGGAGTTGGAGACATACAACGTTTAGCTCAGTTCTGGGCATCTTTGAAATACCTATACAAACTTGTTCCTACATAGAAATTTGCATCTTTGAATGAGAATGTGCTTGCTTGCAGCAACGTGCTATATGTTCTGAATGCCCGAATTGGGAATCTGTGTCAAAACGTTGTTAGGAATTATGTGATCCTTACTAGCTGGAAGTAAGGGAGAGGGGCATGAAGTTATTTCTAGGAGTTGGAGACATACCAAGTTTAGCTCAGTTCTGGGCATCTTTGAAATACCTATACAAACTTGTGCCTACATAGTATCTTGCAACCTTGAATGAGAATGTGCTTGCTTACAGCAACGTGCTATATGTTCTGAATGCCCGAATTGGGAATCTTTGAGAAATCTTTGTTAGGAATTATGTGATCCTTACTAGCTGGAAGTAAGGGTGATGGGGCATGAAGTTATTTCTAGGAGTTGGAGACATACCAAGTTTATCTCAGTTCTGGCCATCTTTGAAATACCTATACAAACTTGTTCCTACATAGTAACTTGCAACTTTGAATGAGAATGTGCTTGCTTGCAGCAACGTGCTATATGTTCTGAATGCCCGAATTGGGAATCTGTGTCAAATCTTTGTTAGGAATTATGTGATCCTTACTAGCTGGAAGTAAGGGAGATGGGGCATGAAGTTATATCTAGGAGTTGGACACATACCAAGTTTAGCTCAGTTCTGGGCATCTTTGAAATACCTATACAAACTTGTTCCTACATAGTAACTTGCATCTTTGAATGAGAATGTGCTTGCTTACAGCAATGTGCTATATGTTCTGAATGCCCTAATTGGGAATCTGTGTCAAAACTTTGTTAGGAATTATGTAATCCTTACTAGCTGGAGGTAAGGGAGTTGGGGCATGAAGTTATTTCTTGGAGTTGGACACATACCAAGTTTAGCTCAGTTCTGGGCATCTTTGTAATACCTGTACAAACTTGTTCCTACATAGTAACTTGCAACTTTGAATGAGAATGTGCTTGCTTACAGCAACGTGCTATATGTTCTGAATGCCCGAATTTGGAATCTGTGTCAAAACTTTGTTAGGAATTATGTGATCCTTACTAGCTGGAAGTAAGGGAAATGGGGCATGAAATTATTTCTAGGAGTTGGACACATACCATGTTTAGCTCAGTTCTGGGCATCTTTGAAATACCTATACAAACTTGTTCCTACATAGTAACTTGCAACTGTGAATGAGAATGTGCTTGCTTACAGCAACGTGCTATATGTTCTGAATGCCCGAATTGGGAATCTGTGTCAAATCTTTGTTAGGAATTATGTGATCCTTACTAGCTGGAAGTAAGGGTGATGGGGCATGAAGTTATTTCTAGGAATTGGAAACATACCAAGTTTAGCTCAGTTCTGGGTATCTTTGAAATAGCTATACAAACTTGTTCCTACATAGTAACTTGCAACTTTGAATGAGAATGTGCTTGCTTAGAGCAACGTGCTATATGTTCTGAATGCCCGAATTGGGAATCTGTGTCAAAACTTTGTTAGGAATTATGTGATCCTTACTATATGGAAGTAAGGGAGATGGGGAATGAAGGTATTTCTAGGAGTTGGAGACATACAACGTTTAGCTCAGTTCTGGGCATCTTTGAAATACCTATACAAACTTGTTCCTACATAGTAACTTGCAACTTTGAATGAGAATGTGCTTGCTTACAGCAACGTGCTATATGTTCTGAATGCCCGAATAGGGAATCTGTGTCAAAACTTTGTTAGGAATTATGTGATCCTTAACTAGCTGGAAGTAAGGGAGTTCGGGCATGAAGGTATTTCTAGGAGTTGGACACATACCAAGTTTAGCACAGTTCTGGGCATCTTTGAAATACCTATACAAACTTGTTCCTACATAGTAACTTGCAACTTTGAATGAGAATGTGCTTGCTTACAGCAACGTGCTATATGTTCTGAATGCCCGAATTGGGAATCTGTGTCAAAACTTTGTTAGGAATTATGTGATCCTTACTAGCTGGAAGTAAGGGAGATGGGGCATGTAGTTATTTCTAGGAGTTGGAGACATACCAAGTTTAGCTCAGTTCTGGGCATCTTTGAAATACCTATACAAACTTGTTCCTACATAGTAACTGGCAACTTTGAATGAGAATGTGCTTGCTTGCAGCAACGTGCTATATGTTCTGAATGCCCGAATTCGGAATCTGTGTCAAAACTTTGTTAGGAATTATGTGATCCTTACTAGCTGGAAGTAAGGGAGATGGGGCATGAAGTTATTTCTAGGAGTTGGAGACATACCAAGTTTAGCTCAGTTCTGGGCATCTTTGAAATACCTATACAAACTTGTTCCTACATAGTAACTTGCAACTTTGAATGAGAATGTGCTCGCTTGCAGCAACGTGCTATATGTTCTGAATGCCCGAATTGGGAATCTGTGTCAAATCTTTGTTAGGAATTATGTGATCCTTACTAGCTGGAAGTAAGGGAGATGGGGCATGAAGTTATTTCTATGAGTTGGAGACATACCAAGTTTAGCTCAGTTCTGGGCATCTTTGAAATACCTATACAAACTTGTTCCTACATAGTAACTTGCAACTTTGAATGAGAATGTGCTTGCTTAGAGCAACGTGCTATATATTCTGAATGCCCGAATTGGGAATCTGTGTCAAAACTTTGTTAGGAATTATGTGATACTTACTAGCTGGAAGTAAGGGAGATGGGGCATGAAGTTATTTCTTGGAGTTGGACACATACCAAGTTTACCTCAGTTCTGGGCATCTTTGAAATACCTATACAAACTTGTTCCTAAATAGTAACTTGCAACTTTGAATGAGAATGTGCTTGCTTACAGCAACGTGCTATATGTTCTGAATGCCCGAATTGGGAATCTGTGTCAAAACTTTGTTAGGAATTATGTGATCCTTACTAGCTGGAATTAAGGGAGATGGGGCATGAAGTTGGTCTAGGAGTTGGAGACATATCATGTTTAGCTCAGTTCTGGGCATCTTTGAAATACCTATACAAAGTTGTTCCTACATAGTAACTTGCATCTTTGAATGAGAATGTGCTTGCTTACAGCAACGTGCTATATGTTCTGAATGCCCGAATTGGGAATCTGTGTCAAAACTTTGTTAGGAATTATGTGATCCTTACTAGCTGGAAGTAAGGGAGTTGGGGCATGAAGTTATTTCTAGGAGTTGGACACATACCAAGTTTAGCTCAGTTCTGGGCATCTTTGAAATACCTATACAAACTTGTTCCTACATAGTAACTTGCAACTTTGAATGAGAATGTGCTTGCTTACAGCACCGTGCTATATGTCATGAATGCCCGAATTGGGAATCTGTGTCAAAACTTTGTTAGGAATTATGTGATCCTTACTAGCTGGAAGTAAGGGAGATGGGGCATGAAGTTATTTCTAGGAGTTGGAGACATATCAAGTTTAGCTCAGTTCTGGGCATCTTTGAAATACCTATACAAAGTTGTTCCTACATAGTAACTTGCATCTTTGAATGAGAATGTGCTTGCTTACAGCAACGTGCTATATGTTCTGAATGCCCGAATTGGGAATCTGTGTCAAAACTTTGTTAGGAATTATGTGATCCTTACTAGCTGGAAGTAAGGGAGTTGGGGCATGAAGTTATTTCTAGGAGTTGGACACATACCAATTTTAGCTCAGTTCTGGGCATCTTTGAAATACCTATACAAACTTGTTCCTACATAGTAACTTGCATCTTTGAATGAGAATGTGCTTGCTTACAGCAACGTGCTATATGTTCTGAATGCCCGATTTGGGAATCTGTGTCAAATCTTTCTTAGGAATTATGTGATCCTTACTAGATGGAAATAAGGGAGATGGGGAATGAAGTTATTTCTAGGAGTTGGAGCCATACAACGTTTAGCTCAGTTATGGGCATCTTTGAAATACCTATACAAACTTGTTCCTACATAGAAATTTGCATCTTTGAATGAGAATGTGCTTGCTTGCAGCAACGTGCTATATGTTCTGAATGCCCGAATTGGGAATCTGTGTCAAAACTTTGTTAGGAATTATGTGATACTTACTAGCTGGAAGTAATGGAGATGGGGCATGAAGTTATTTCTAGGAGTTGGAGACATACCAAGTTTAGCTCAGTTCTGGGCATCTTTGAAATACCTATACAAACTTGTGCCTACATAGTATCTTGCAACCTTGAATGAGAATGTGCTTGCTTACAGCAACGTGCTATATGTTCTGAATGCCCGAATTGGGAATCTTTGAGAAATCTTTGTTAGGAATTATGTGATCCTTACTAGCTGGAAGTAAGGGAGATGGGGCATGAAGTTATTTCTAGGAGTTGGAGACATACCAAGTTTATCTCAGTTCTGGCCATCTTTGAAATACCTATACAAACTTGTTCCTACATAGTAACTTGCAACTTTGAATGAGAATGTGCTTGCTTGCAGCAACGTGCTATATGTTCTGAATGCCCGAATTGAGAATCTGTGTCAAATCTTTGTTAGGAATTATGTGATCCTTACTAGCTGGAAGTAAGGGAGATGGGGCATGAAGTTATATCTAGGAGTTGGACACATACCAAGTTTAGCTCAGTTCTGGGCATCTTTGAAATACCTATACAAACTTGTTCCTACATAGTAACTTGCATCTTTGAATGAGAATGTGCTTGCTTACAGCAATGTGCTATATGTTCTGAATGCCCTAATTGGGAATCTGTGTCAAAACTTTGTTAGGAATTATGTAATCCTTACTAGCTGGAGGTAAGGGAGTTGGGGCATGAAGTTATTTCTTGGAGTTGGACACATACCAAGTTTAGCTCAGTTCTGGGCATCTTTGTAATACCTGTACAAACTTGTTCCTACATAGTAACTTGCAACTTTGAATGAGAATGTGCTTGCTTACAGCAACGTGCTATATGTTCTGAATGCCCGAATTTGGAATCTGTGTCAAAACTTTGTTAGGAATTATGTGATCCTTACTAGCTGGAAGTAAGGGAAATGGGGCATGAAATTATTTCTAGGAGTTGGACACATACCATGTTTAGCTCAGTTCTGGGCATCTTTGAAATACCTATACAAACTTGTTCCTACATAGTAACTTGCAACTGTGAATGAGAATGTGCTTGCTTACAGCAACGTGCTATATGTTCTGAATGCCCGAATTGGGAATCTGTGTCAAATCTTTGTTAGGAATTATGTGATCCTTACTAGCTGGAAGTAAGGGTGATGGGGCATGAAGTTATTTCTAGGAATTGGAAACATACCAAGTTTAGCTCAGTTCTGGGTATCTTTGAAATAGCTATACAAACTTGTTCCTACATAGTAACTTGCAACTTTGAATGAGAATGTGCTTGCTTACAGCAACGTGCTATATGTTCTGAATGCCCGAATTGGGAATCTGTGTCAAAACTTTGTTAGGAATTATGTGATCCTTACTAGCTGGAAGTAAGGGAGATGGGGCATGAAGTTATTTCTAGGAGTTGGACACATACCAAGTTTAGCTCAGTTCTGGGCATCTTTGAAATACCTATACAAACTTGTTCCTACATAGTAACTTGCAACATTGAATGAGAATGTGCTTGCTTACAGCAACGTGCTATATGTTCTGAATGCCCGAATTGGGAATCTGTGTCAAAACTTTGTTAGGAATTATGTGATCCTTACTAGATGGAAGTAAGGGAGATGGGGAATGAAGGTATTTCTAGGAGTTGGAGACATACAAAGTTTAGCTCAGTTATGGGCATCTTTGAAATACCTATACAAACTTGTCCTACATAGTAACTTGCAACTTTGAATGAGAATGTGCTTGCTTACAGCAACGTGCTATATGTTCTGAATGCCCGAATAGGGAATCTGTGTCAAAACTTTGTTAGGAATTATGTGATCCTTAACTAGCTGGAAGTAAGGGAGTTCGGGCATGAAGGTATTTCTAGGAGTTGGACACATACCAAGTTTAGCACAGTTCTGGGCATCTTTGAAATACCTATACAAACTTGTTCCTACATAGTAACTTGCAACTTTGAATGAGAATGTGCTTGCTTACAGCAACGTGCTATATGTTCTGAATGCCCGAATTGGGAATCTGTGTCAAAACTTTGTTAGGAATTATGTGATCCTTACTAGCTGGAAGTAAGGGAGATGGGGCATGAAGTTATTTCTAGGAGTTGGAGACATACCAAGTTTAGCTCAGTTCTGGGCATCTTTGAAATACCTATACAAACTTGTTCCTACATAGATACTTGCATCTTTGAATGAGAATGTGCTTGCTTACAGCAACGTGCTATATGTTCTGAATGCCCGAATTGGGAATCTGTGTCAAATCTTTGTTAGGAATTATGTGATCCTTACTAGATGGAAATAAGGGAGATGGGGAATGATGTTATTTCTAGGAGTTGGAGACATACAACGTTTAGCTCAGTTCTGGGCATCTTTGAAATACCTATACAAACTTGTTCCTACATAGTAACTTGCAACTTTGAATGAGAATGTGCTTGCTTACAGCAACGTGCTATATGTTCTGAATGCCCGAATTGGGAATCTGTGTCAAAACTTTGTTAGGAATTATGTGATCCTTACTAGATGGAAGTAAGGGAGATGGGGAATGAAGGTATTTCTAGGAGTTGGAGACATACAACGTTTAGCTCAGTTCTGGGCATCTTTGAAATACCTATACAAACTTGTTCCTACATAGTAACTTGCAACTTTGAATGAGAATGTGCTTGCTTACAGCAACGTGCTATATGTTCTGAATGCCCGAATAGGGAATCTGTGTCAAAACTTTGTTAGGAATTATGTGATCCTTAACTAGCTGGAAGTAAGGGAGTTCGGGCATGAAGGTATTTCTAGGAGTTGGACACATACCAAGTTTAGCACAGTTCTGGGCATCTTTGAAATACCTATACAAACTTGTTCCTACATAGTAACTTGCAACTTTGAATGAGAATGTGCTTGCTTACAGCAACGTGCTATATGTTCTGAATGCCCGAATTGGGAATCTGTGTCAAAACTTTGTTAGGAATTATGTGATCCTTGCTAGCTGGGAGTAAGGGAGATGTGGCATGAAGTTATTTCTAGGAGTTGGAGACATACCAAGTTTAGCTCAGTTCTGGGCATCTTTGAAATACCTATACAAACTTGTTCCTACATAGTAACTTGCAACTTTGAATGAGAATGTGCTTGCTTGCAGCAACGTGCTATATGTTCTGAATGCCCGAATTCGGAATCTGTGTCAAAACTTTGTTAGGAATTATGTGATCCTTACTAGCTGGAAGTAAGGGAGATGGGGCATGAAGTTATTTCTAGGAGTTGGAGACATACCAAGTTTAGCTCAGTTCTGGGCATCTTTGAAATACCTATACAAACTTGTTCCTACATAGTAACTTGCAACTTTGAATGAGAATGTGCTTGCTTAGAGCAACGTGCTATATGTTCTCAAGGCCCGAATTGGGAATCTGTGTCAAAATTTGTTAGGAATTATGTGATCCTTACTAGCTGGAAGTAAGGGAGTTGGGGCATGAAGGTATTTCTAGGAGTTGGACACATACAAAGTTTAGCACAGTTCTGGGCATCTTTGAAATACCTATACAAACTTGTACCTACATAGTAACTTGCAACTTTGAATGAGAATGTGCTTGCTTACAGCAACGTGCTATATGTTCTGAGTGCCCGAATTGGGAATCTGTGTCAAAACTTTGGTAGGAATGATGTAATCCTTACTAGATGGAAGTAACTGTGATGGGGCATGAAGTTATTTCTAGGAGTGTGGAGACATACAACGTTTAGCTCAGTTCTGGGCATCTTTCAAATGCCTATACAAACTTGTTCCTACATAGTAACTTGCAACTTTGAATGAGAATGTGCTTGCTTACAGCAACGTGCTATATGTTCGTATTGCCCGAATTGGGAATCTGTGTCAAAATTTGTTAGGAATTATGTGATCCTTACTAGATGGCAGTAAGGGAGATGGGGCATGAAGTTATTTCTAGAAGTTGGAGACATATCAAGTTTAGCTCAGTTCTGGGCATCTTTGAAATACCTATACAAACTTGTTCCTACATAGTAACTTGCATCTTTGAATGAGAATGTGCTTGCTTACAGCAACGTGCTATATGTTCTGAATGCCCGATTTGGGAATCTGTGTCAAATCTTTGTTAGGAATTATGTGATCCTTACTAGATGGAAATAAGGGAGATGGGGAATGAAGTTATTTCTAGGAGTTGGAGACATACAACGTTTAGCTCAGTTCTGGGCATCTTTGAAATACCTATACAAACTTGTTCCTACATAGTTACTTGCAACTTTGAATGAGAATGTGCTTGCTTACAGCAACGTGCTATATGTTCTGAATGCCCGAATTGGGAATCTGTGTCAAAACTTTGTTAGGAATTATGTGATCCTTACTAGCTGGAAGTAAGGGAGATGGGGCATGAAGTTATTTCTAGGAGTTGGACACATACCAAGTTTAGCTCAGTTCTGGGCATCTTTGAAATACCTATACAAACTTGTTCCTACATAGTAACTTGCAACATTGAATGAGAATGTGCTTGCTTACAGCAACGTGCTATATGTTCTGAATGCCCGAATTGGGAATCTGTGTCAAAACTTTGTTAGGAATTATGTGATCCTTACTAGATGGAAGTAAGGGAGATGGGGAATGAAGGTATTTCTAGGAGTTGGAGACATACAACGTTTAGCTCAGTTCTGGGCATCTTTGAAATACCTATACAAACTTGTTCCTACATAGTAACTTGCAACTTTGAATGAGAATGTGCTTGCTTACAGCAACGTGCTATATGTTCTGAATGCCCGAATAGGGAATCTGTGTCAAAACTTTGTTAGGAATTATGTGATCCTTAACTAGCTGGAAGTAAGGGAGTTCGGGCATGAAGGTATTTCTAGGAGTTGGACACATACCAAGTTTAGCACAGTTCTGGGCATCTTTGAAATACCTATACAAACTTGTTCCTACATAGTAACTTGCAACTTTGAATGAGAATGTGCTTGCTTACAGCAACGTGCTATATGTTCTGAATGCCCGAATTGGGAATCTGTGTCAAAACTTTGTTAGGAATTATGTGATCCTTACTAGCTGGAAGTAAGGGAGATGGGGCATGAAGTTATTTCTAGGAGTTGGAGACATACCAAGTTTAGCTCAGTTCTGGGCATCTTTGAAATACCTATACAAACTTGTTCCTACATAGTAACTTGCATCTTTGAATGAGAATGTGCTTGCTTACAGCAACGTGCTATATGTTCTGAATGCCCGATTTGGGAATCTGTGTCAAATCTTTGTTAGGAATTATGTGATCCTTACTAGATGGAAATAAGGGAGATGGGGAATGAAGTTATTTCTAGGAGTTGGAGACATACAACGTTTAGCTCAGTTCTGGGCATCTTTGAAATACCTATACAAACTTGTTCCTACATAGTAACTTGCAACTTTGAATGAGAATGTGCTTGCTTACAGCAACGTGCTATATGTTCTGAATGCCCGAATTGGGAATCTGTGTCAAAACTTTGTTAGGAATTATGTGATCCTTACTAGCTGGAAGTAAGGGAGATGGGGCATGAAGTTATTTCTAGGAGTTGGACACATACCAAGTTTAGCTCAGTTCTGGGCATCTTTGAAATACCTATACAAACTTGTTCCTACATAGTAACTTGCAACATTGAATGAGAATGTGCTTGCTTACAGCAACGTGCTATATGTTCTGAATGCCCGAATTGGGAATCTGTGTCAAAACTTTGTTAGGAATTATGTGATCCTTACTAGATGAAAGTAAGGGAGATGGGGAATGAAGGTATTTTTAGGAGTTGGAGACATGCAACGTTTAGCTCAGTTCTGGGCATCTTTGAAATACTTATACAAACTTGTTCCTACATAGTAACTTGCAACTTTGAATGAGAATGTGCTTGCTTACAGCAACGTGCTATATGTTCTGAATGCCCGAATAGGGAATCTGTGTCAAAACTTTGTTAGGAATTATGTGATCCTTAACTAGCTGGAAGTAAGGGAGTTCGGGCATGAAGTTATTTCTAGGAGTTGGACACATACCAAGTTTAGCACAGTTCTGGGCATTCTTGAAATACCTATACAAACTTGTTCCTACATAGTAACTTGCAACTTTGAATGAGAATGTGCTTGCTTACAGCAACGTGCTATATGTTCTGAATGCCCGAATTGGGAATCTGTGTCAAAACTTTGTTAGGAATTATGTGATCCTTACTAGCTGGAAGTAAGGGAGATGGGGCATGAAGTTATTTCTAGGAGTTGGAGACATACCAAGTTTAGCTCAGTTCTGGGCATCTTTGAAATACCTATACAAACTTGTTCCTACATAGTAACTTGCAACTTTGAATGAGAATGTGCTTGCTTAGAGCAACGTGCTATATGTTCTGAAGGCCCGAATTGGGAATCTGTGTCAAAATTTGTTAGGAATTATGTGATCCTTACTAGCTGGAAGTAAGGGAGTTGGGGCATGAAGGTATTTCTAGGAGTTGGACACATACAGAGTTTAGCACAGTTCTGGGCATCTTTGAAATACCTATACAAACTTGTACCTACATAGTAACTTGCAACTTTGAATGAGAATGTGCTTGCTTACAGCAACGTGCTATATGTTCTGAGTGCCCGAATTGGGAATCTTTGTCAAAATTTTGGTAGGAATGATGTGATCCTTACTAGATGGAAGTAAGGGAGATGTGGCATGAAGTTATTTCTAGGAGTGTGGAGACATACAACGTTTAGCTCAGTTCTGGGCATCTTTGAAATACCTATACAAACTTGTTTCTACATAGTAACTTGCAACTTTGAATGAGAATGTGCTTGCTTACAGCAACGTGCTATATGTTCTGAATGCCCGAATTGGGAATCTGTGTCAAAACTTTGTTAGGAATTATGTGATCCTTACTAGCTGGAAGTAAGGGAGATGGGGAATGAAGGTATTTCTAGGAGTTGGAGACATACAACGTTTAGCTCAGTTCTGGGCATCTTTGAAATACCTATACAAACTTGTTCCTACATAGTAACTTGCAACTTTGAATGAGAATGTGCTTGCTTACAGCAACGTGCTATATGTTCTGAATGCCCGAATAGGGAATCTGTGTCAAAACTTTGTTAGGAATTATGTGATCCTTAACTAGCTGGAGGTAAGGGAGTTCGGGCATGAAGGTATTTCTAGGAGTTGGACACATACCAAGTTTAGCACAGTTCTGGGCATCTTTGAAATACCTATACAAACTTGTTCCTACATAGTAACTTGCAAATTTGAATGAGATTGTGCTTGCTTACAGCAACGTGCTATATGTTCTGAATGCCCGAATTGGGAATCTGTGTCAAAACTTTGTTAGGAATTATGTGATCCTTACTAGCTGGAAGTAAGGGAGATGGGGCATGAAATTTTTTCTAGGAGTTGGACACATACCAAGTTTAGCTCAGTTCTGGGCATCTTTGAAATACCTATACAAACTTGTTCCTACATAGTAACTTGCAACTTTGAATGAGAATGTGCTTGCTTACAGCAACGTGCTGCTATATGTTCTGGACGCCCTAATTGGGAATCTGTGTCAAAACTTTGTTAGGAATTATGTGATCCTTACTAGCTGGAAGTAAGGGAAATGGGGCATGAAATTATTTCTAGGAGTTGGACACATACCAAGTTTAGCTCAGTTCTGGGCATCTTTGAAATACCTATACAAACTTGTTCCTACATAGTAACTTGCAACTGTGAATGAGAATGTGCTTGCTTACAGCAACGTGCTATATGTTCTGAATGCCCGAATTGGGAATCTGTGTCAAAACATTGTTAGAAATTATGTGATCCTTACTAGCTGGAAGTAAGGGAGATGGGGCATGAAGTTATTTCTAGGAATTGGAAACATACCAAGTTTAGCTCAGTTCTGGGTATCTTTGAAATAGCTATACAAACTTGTTCCTACATAGTAACTTGCAACTTTGAATGAGAATGTGCTTGCTTAGAGCAACGTGCTATATGTTCTGAATGCCCGAATTGGGAATCTGTGTCATAACTTTGTTAGGAATTATGTGATCCTTACTAGATGGAAGTAAGGGAGATGGGAAATGAAGGTATTTCTAGGAGTTGGAGACATGCATCGTTTAGCTCAGTTCTGGGCATCTTTGAAATACCTATACAAACTTGTTCCTACATAGTAACTTGCAACTTTGAATGAGAATGTGCTTGCTTACAGCAACGTGCTATATGTTCTGAATGCCCGAATAGGGAATCTGTGTCAAAACTTTGTTAGGAATTATGTGATCCTTAACTAGCTGGAAGTAAGGGAGTTCGGGCATGAAGGTATTTCTAGGAGTTGGACACATACCAAGTTTAACACAGTTCTGGGCATCTTTGAAATACCTATACAAACTTGTTCCTACATAGTAACTTGCAACTTTGAATGAGAATGTGCTTGCTTACAGCAACGTGCTATATGTTCTGAATGCCCGAATTGGGAATCTGTGTCAAAACTTTGTTAGGAATTATGTGATCCTTACTAGCTGGAAGTAAGGGAGATGGGGCATGAAGTTATTTCTAGGAGTTGGAGACATACCAAGTTTAGCTCAGTTCTGGGCATCTTTGAAATACCTATACAAACTTGTTCCTACATAGTAACTTGCAACTTTGAATGAGAATGTGCTTGCTTGCAGCAACGTGCTATATGTTCTGAAGGCCCGAATTCGGAATCTGTGTCAAAACTTTGTTAGGAATTATGTGATCCTTACTAGCTGGAAGTAAGGGAGATGGGGCATGAAGTTATTTCTAGGAGTTGGAGACATACCAAGTTTAGCTCAGTTCTGGGCATCTTTGAAATACCTATACAAACTTGTTCCTACATAGTAACTTGCAACTTTGAATGAGAATGTGCTTGCTTAGAGCAACGTGCTATATGTTCTGAAGGCCCGAATTGGGAATCTGTGTCAAAATTTGTTAGGAATTATGTGATCCTTACTAGCTGGAAGTAAGGGAGTTGGGGCATGAAGGTATTTCTAGGAGTTGGACACATACAGAGTTTAGCACAGTTCTGGGCATCTTTGAAATACCTATACAAACTTGTACCTACATAGTAACTTGCAACTTTGAATGAGAATGTGCTTGCTTACAGCAACGTGCTATATGTTCTGAGTGCCCGAATTGGGAATCTGTGTCAAAACTTTGGTAGGAATGATGTGATCCTTACTAGCTGGAAGTAAGGGAGATGGGGCATGAAATTTTTTCTAGGAGTTGGACACATACCAAGTTTAGCTCAGTTCTGGGCATCTTTGAAATACCTATACAAACTTGTTCCTACATAGTAACTTGCAACTTTGAATGAGAATGTGCTTGCTTACAGCAACGTGCTGCTATATGTTCTGGACGCCCGAATTGGGAATCTGTGTCAAAACGTTGTTAGAAATTATGTGATCCTTACTAGCTGGAAGTAAGGGAGATGGGGCATGAAGTTATTTCTAGGAGTTGGACACATACCAAGTTTAGCTCAGTTCTGGGCATCTTTGAAATACCTATACAAACTTGTTCCTACATAGTAACTTGCAACTTTGAATGAGAATGTGCTTGCTTGCAGCAACGTGCTATATGTTCTGAATGCCCGAATTGGGATTCTGTGTCAAATCTTTGTTAGGAATTATGTGATCCTTACTAGCTGGAAGTAAGGAGATGGGGCATGAAGTTATTTCTAGGAGTTGGAGACATACCAAGTTTAGCTCAGTTCTGGGCATCTTTGAAATACCTATACAAACTTGTTCCTACATAGTAACTTGCAACTTTGAATGAGAATGTGCTTGCTTAGAGCAACGTGCTATATGTTCTGAATGCCCGAATTGGGAATCTGTGTCAAAATTTGTTATGAATTATGTGATCCTTACTAGCTGGAAGTAAGGGAGTTGGGGCATGAAGGTATTTCTAGGAGTTGGACACCTACAGAGTTTAGAACAGTTCTGGGCATCTTTGAAATACCTATACAAACTTGTACCTACATAGTAACTTGCAACTTTGAATGAGAATGTGCTTGCTTACAGCAACGTGCTATATGTTCTGAGTGCCCGAATTGGGAATCTTTGTCAAAACTTTGGTAGGAATGATGTGATCCTTACTAGATGGAAGTAAGGGAGATGGGGCATGAAGTTATTTCTAGGAGTGTGGAGACATACAACGTTTAGCTCAGTTCTGGGCATCTTTGAAATACCTATACAAACTTGTTCCTACATAGTAACTTGCAACTTTGAATGAGAATGTGCTTGCTTGCAGCAACGTGCTATATGTTCTGAATGCCCGAATTGGGAATCTGTGTCAAAACTTTGTTAGGAATTATGTGATCCTTACTAGCTGGAAGTAAGGGAGATGGGGCATGAAGTTATTTCTAGGAGTTGGACACATACCAAGTTTAGCTCAGTTCTGGGCATCTTTGAAATACCTATACAAACTTGTTCCTACATAGTAACTTGCAACATTGAATGAGAATGTGCTTGCTTACAGCAACGTGCTATATGTTCTGAATGCCCGAATTGGGAATCTGTGTCAAAACTTTGTTAGGAATTATGTGATCCTTACTAGCTGGAAGTAAGGGAGATGGGGTTTGAAGTTATTTCTAGGAGTTGGAGACATACCAAGTTTAGCTCAGTTCTGGGCATCTTTGAAATACCTATACAAACTTGTTCCTACATTGTAACTTGCAACTTTGAATGAGAATGTGCTTGCTTACAGCAACGTGCTATATGTTCTGAATGCCCTAATTGGGAATCTGTGTCAAATCTTTGTTAGGTATTATGTGATCCTTACTAGCTGGAAGTAAGCGAGATGGGGCATGAAGTTATTTCTAGGAGTTGGAGACATACAACGTTTACCTCAGTTCTGGGCATCTTTGAAATAACTATACAAACTTGTTCCTACATAGTAACTTGCAACTTTGAATGAGAATGTGCTTACTTACAGCAACGTGCTGTATGTTCTGAATGCCCGAATTGGGAATCTGTGTCAAAACTTTGTTAGAAATTATGTGATCCTTACTAGCTAGAAGTAAGGGAGTTGGGGCATGAAGTTATTCCTAGGAGTTGGACACATACCAAGTTTAGCTCAGTTCTGGGCATCTTTGAAATACCTATACAAACTTGTTCCTACATAGTAACTTGCATCTTTCAATGAGAATGTGCTTGCTTACAGCAACGTGCTGTATGTTCTGAATGCACGAATTGGGAATCTGTGTCAAAACTTTGTTAGGAATTATGTGATCCTTACTAGCTGGAAGTAAGGGAGATGGGGCATGAAGGTATTTCTAGGAGTTGGAGACATACAACGTTTAGCTCAGTTCTGGGCATCTTTGAAATACCTATACAAACTTGTTCCTACATAGTAACTTCCAACTTTGAATGAGAATGTGCTTGCTTACAGCAACGTGCTATATGTTCTGAATGCCCGAATTGGGAATCTGTGTCAAAACTTTGTTAGGAATTATGTGATCCTTACTAGCTGGAAGTAAGGGAGATGGGGCATGAAGTTATTTCTAGGAGTTGGAGACATATCAAGTTTAGCTCAGTTCTGGGCATCTTTGAAATACCTATACAAACTTGTTCCTACATAGTAACTTGCATCTTTGAATGAGAATGTGCTTGCTTACAGCAACGTGCTATATGTTCTGAATGCCCGAATTGGGAATCTGTGTCAAAACTTTGTTAGAAATTATGTGATCCTTACTAGCCTGAAGTAAGGGAGTTGGGGCAAGAAGTTATTTCTAGGAGTTGGACACATACCAAGTTTAGCTCAGTTCTGGGCATCTTTGAAATACCTATACAAACTTGTTCCTACATAGTAACTTGCAACTTTGAATGAGAATGTGCTTGCTTACAGCAACGGGCTATATGTTCTGAATGCCCGAATTGGGAATCTGTGTCAAAACTTTGTTAGTAATTTTGTGATCCTTACTAGCTGGAAGTAAGGGAGTTGGGGCATGAAGTTATTTCTAGGAGTTGGACACATACCAAGTTTAGTTCAGATCTGAGCATCTTTGAATTACCTATACAAACTTGTTCCTACATAGTAACTTGCAACTTTGAATGAGAATGTGCTTGCTTACAGCAACGTGCTATATGTTCGTATTGCCCGAATTGGGAATCTTGTCAAAACTTTGTTAGGAATTATGTGATCCTTACTAGCTGGAAGTAAGGGAGATGGGGCATGAAGTTATTTCTAGAGGTTGGACACATAAAACGTTTAGCTCAGTTCTGGGCATCTTTGAAATACCTATACAAACTTGTTCCTACATAGTAACTTCCAACTTTGAATGAGAATGTGCTTGCTTACAGCAACGTGCTATATGTTCTGAATGCCCGAATTTGGAATCTGTGTCAAAACTTTGTTAGGAATTATGTGATCCTTAGTAGATGGAAGTAAGGGAGATGGAGCAAGAAGTTATTTCTATGAATTGGAGACATACCAAGTTTAGCTCAGTTCTGGGCATCTTTGAAATACCTATACAAACTTGTTCCTACATAGTAACTTGCAACTTTGAATGAGAATGTGCTTGCTTACAGCAACGTGCTATATGTTCTGAATGCCCGAATTGGGAATCTGTGTCAAAACTTTGTTAGGAATTATGTGATCCTTACTAGCTGGAAGTAAGGGAGATGGGGCATGAAGTTATTTCTAGGAGTTGGAGACATACCAAGTTTAGCTCAGTTCTGGGCATCTTTGAAATACCTATACAAACTTGTTCCTACATAGTAACTTGCAACTTTGAATGAGAGTGTGCTTGCTTACAGCAACGTGCTATATGTTCTGAATGCCCGAATTGGGAATCTGTGTCAAAACTTTGTTAGGAATTATGTGATCCTTACTAGATGGAAGTAAGGGAGATGGGGCATGAAGTTATTTCTAGGAGTTGGAGACATACAACGTTTAGCTCAATTCTGGGCATCTTTGAAATACCTATACAAACTTGTTCCTACATAGTAACTTGCATCTTTGAATGAGAATGTGCTTGCTTACAGCAACGTGCTATATGTTCTGAATGCCCGAATAGGGAATCTGTGTCAAAACTTTGTTAGAAATTATGTGATCCTTACTAGCTGGAAGTAAGGGAGTTGGGGCATGAAGGTATTTCTAGGAGTTGGGCACATACCACGTTTAGCACAGTTCTGGGCATCTTTGAAATACCTATACAAACTTGTTCCTACATAGTAACTTGCACTTTGAATGGGAAGGTGCTTGCTTACAGCAACGTGCTATATGTTCTGAATGCCCGAATTGGGAATCTGTGTCAAAACTTTGTTATGAGTTATGTGATCCTTACTAGCTGGAAGTAAGGGAGATGGGGCATGAAGTTATTTCTAGGAGTTGGAGACATACCAAGTTTAACTCAGTTCTGGGCATCTTTGAAATACCTATACAAACTTGTTCATACATAGTAACTTGCAACTTTGAATGAGAAGGTGCTTGCTTACAGCAACGTGCTATATGTTCTGAATGCCCGAATTGGGAATCTGTGTCAAAACATGGTTAGGAATTATGTGATCCTTACTAGCTGGAAGTAAGGGAGTTGGGGCATGAAGTTATTTCTAGGAGTTGGACACATACCAAGTTTAGCTCAGTTCTGGGCATCTTTGAAATACCCATACAAACTTGTTCCTACATAGTAACTTGCAACTTTGAATGAGAAGGTGCTTGCTTACAGCAACGTGCTATATGTTCTGAATGCCCGAATTGGGAATCTGTGTCAAAACTTTGTTATGAATTATGTGATCCTTACTAGCTGGAAGTAAGGGAGTTGGGGCATGAAGTTATTTGTAGAGGTAGGACACATACCAAGTTTAGCTCAGTTCTGGGCATCTTTGAAATACCTATACAAACTTGTTCCTACATAGTAACTTGCAACTTTGAATGAGAATGTGCTTGCTTAGAGCAACGTGCTATATGATCTGAATGCCCGAATTGGGAATCTCTGTCAAAATTTGTTGGGAATTATGTGATCCTTACTAGCTGGAAGTAAGGGAGTTGGGGCATGAAGGTATTTCTAGGAGTTGGACACATACCAAGTTTAGCACAGATCTGGGCATCTTTGAAATACCTATACAAACTTGTTCCTACATAGTAACTTGCAACTTTGAATGAGAATGTGCTTGCTTACAGCAACGTGCTATATGTCATGAATGCCCGAATTGGGAATCTGTGTCAAAACTTTGTTAGGAATTATGTGATCCTTACTAGCTGGAAGTAAGGGAGTTGGGGCATGAAGTTATTTATAGGAGTTGGACACATACCAAGTTTAGCTCAGTTCTGGGCATCTTTGAAATACCTATACAAACTTGTTCCTACATAGTATCTTGCAACTTTGAATGAGAATGTGCTTGCTTACAGCAACGTGCTATATGTTCTGAATGCCCGAATTGGGAATCTGTGTCAAAACATGGTTAGGAATTATGTGATCCTTACTAGCTGGAAGTAAGGGAGTTGGGGCATGAAGTTATTTCTAGGAGTTGGACACATACCAAGTTTAGCTCAGTTCTGGGCATCTTTGAAATACCCATACAAACTTGTTCCTACATAGTAACTTGCAACTTTGAATGAGAATGTGCTTGCTTACAGCAATGAGCTATATGTTCTGAATGCCCGAATTGGGAATCTGTGTCAAAACTTTGTTAGGAATTATGTGATCCTTACTAGCTGGAAGTAAGGGAGATGGGGCATGAAGTTATTTCTAGAGGTAGGACACATACCAAGTTTAGCTCAGTTCTGGGCATCTTTGAAATACCTATACAAACTTGTTCCTACATAGTAACTTGCAACTTTGAATGAGAAGGTGCTTGCTTACAGCAACGTGCTATATGTTCTGAATGCCCGAATTGGGAATCTGTGTCAAAACTTTGTTATGAATTATGTGATCCTTACTAGCTGGAAGTAAGGGAGTTGGGGCATGAAGTTATTTCTAGAGGTAGGACACATACCAAGTTTAGCTCAGTTCTGGGCATCTTTGAAATACCTATACAAACTTGTTCCTACATAGTAACTTGCAACTTTGAATGAGAATGTGCTTGCTTACAGCAACGTGCTATATGTTCTGAATGCCCGAATTGGGAATCTGTGTCAAAACATGGTTAGGAATTATGTGATCCTTACTAGCTGGAAGTAAGGGAGTTGGGGCATGAAGTTATTTCTAGGAGTTGGACACATACCAAGTTTAGCTCAGTTCTGGGCATCTTTGAAATACCCATACAAACTTGTTCCTACATAGTAACTTGCAACTTTGAATGAGAATGTGCTTGCTTACAGCAATGAGCTATATGTTCTGAATGCCCGAATTGGGAATCTGTGTCAAAACTTTGTTAGGAATTATGTGATCCTTACTAGCTGGAAGTAAGGGAGATGGGGCATGAAGTTATTTCTAGAGGTTGGACACATAACAAGTTGAGCTCAGTTCTGGGCATCTTTGAAATACCTATACAAACTTGTTCCTACATAGTAACTTGCAACTTTGAATGAGAATGTGCTTGCTTACAGCAACGTGCTATATGTTCGTATTGCCCGAATTGGGAATCTGTGTCAAAACTTTGTTAGGAATTATGTGATCCTTACTAGCTGGAAGTAAGGGAGATGGAGCATGAAGTTATTTCTAGGAGTTGGAGACATATCAAGTTTAGCTCAGTTCTGGGCATCTTTGAAATTCCTATACAAACTTGTTCCTACATAGTAACTTGCATATTTGAATGAGAATGTGCTTGCTTACAGCAACGTGCTATATGTTCTGAATGCCCGAATTGGGAATCTGTGTCAAAACTTTGTTAGGAATTACGTGATCCTTACAAGCTGGAAGTAAGGGAGTTGGGGCATGAAGTTATTTCTAGAGGTAGGACACATACCAAGTTTAGCTCAGTTCTGGGCATCTTTGAAATACCTATACAAACTTGTTCCTACATAGTAACTTGCAACTTTGAATGAGAAGGTGCTTGCTTACAGCAACGTGCTATATGTTCTGAATGCCCGAATTGGGAATCTGTGTCAAAACTTTGTTATGAATTATGTGATCCTTACTAGCTGGAAGTAAGGGAGTTGGGGCATGAAGTTATTTCTAGAGGTAGGACACATACCAAGTTTAGCTCAGTTCTGGGCATCTTTGAAATACCTATACAAACTTGTTCCTACATAGTAACTTGCAACTTTGAATGAGAATGTGCTTGCTTACAGCAACGTGCTATATGTTGTGAATGCCCGAATTGGGAATCTGTGTCAAAACTTTGTTAGGAAGTATGTGATCCTTACTAGCTGGAAGTAAGCGAGATGGGACATGAAGTTATTTCTAGGAGTTGGACACATATCAAGTTTAGCTCAGTTCAGGGCATCTTTGAAATACCTATACAAACTTGTTCCTACGTAGTAACTTGCAACTTTGAATGAGAATGTGCTTGCTTACAGCAACGTGCTATATGTTGTGAATGCCCGAATTGGGAATCTGTGTCAAAACTTTGTTAGGAATTATGTGATCCTTACTAGCTGAAAGTAAGGGAGTTGAGGCATGAAGGTATTTCTAGGAGTTGGACACATACCAAGTTTAGCTCAGTTCTGGGCATCTTTGAAATACCTATACAAACTTGTTCCTACATAGTAACTTGCAACTTTGAATGAGAATGTGCTTGCTTACAGCAAGGTGCTATATGTTCTGAATGCCCGAATTGGGAATCTGTGTCAAAACTTTGTTAGGAATTATGTGATCCTTACTAGCTGGAAGTAAGGGAGTTGGGGCATGAAGTTATTTCTAGGATTTGGAGACATACAACGTTTAGCTCAGTTCTGGGCATCTTTGAAATACCTATACAAACTTGTTCCTACATACTAACTTGCAACTTTGAATGAGAATGTGCTTGCTTACAGCAACGTGCTATATGTTGTGAATGCCCGAATTGGGAATCTGTGTCAAAACTTTGTTAGGAAGTATGTGATCCTTACCAGCTGGAAGTAAGCGAGATGGGGCATGATGTTATTTCTAGGAGTTGGATACATACAACGTTTAGCTCAGTTCTGGGCATCTTTGAAATACCTATACAAACTTGTTCCTACATAGTAACTTGCAACTTTGAATGAGAATGTGCTTACTTACAGCAACGTGCTATATGTTCTGAATGCCCGAATTGGGAATCTGTGTCAAAACTTTGTTAGGAATTATGTGATCCTTACTAGATGGAAGTAAGGGAGATGAGGCATGAAGTTATTTCTAGGAGTTGGAGACATACAACGTTTAGCTCAGTTCTGGGCATCTTTGAAATACCTATACAAACTTGTGCCTACATAGTAACTTACAACCTTGAATGAGAATGTGCTTGCTTACAGCAACGTGCTATATGTTCTGAATGCCCGAATTGGGAATCTTTGACAAAACTTTGTTAGGAATTATGTGATCCTTACTAGCTGGAAGTAAGGGAGATGGGGCATGAAGTTATTTCTAGGAGTTGGAGACATACCAAGTTTATCTCAGTTCTGGGCATCTTTGAAATACCTATACAAACTTGTTCCTACATAGTAACTTGCAACTTTGAATGAGAATGTGCTCGCTTGCAGCAACGTGCTATATGTTCTGAATCCCCGAATTGGGAATCTGTGTCAAATCTTTGTTAGGAATTATGTGATCCTTACTAGCTGGAAGTAAGGGAGATGGGGCATGAAGTTATTTCTATGAGTTGGAGACATACCAAGTTTAGCTCAGTTCTGGGCATCTTTGAAATACCTATACAAACTTGTTCCTACATAGTAACTTGCAACTTTGAATGAGAATGTGCTTGCTTAGAGCAACGTGCTATATGTTCTGAATGCCCGAATTGGGAATCTGTGTCAAAACTTTGTTAGGAATTATGTGATCCTTACTAGCTGGAAGTAAGGGAGATGGGGCATGAAGATATTTCTAGGAGTTGGACACATACCAAGATTAGCTCAGTTCTGGGCATCTTTGAAATACCTATACAAACTTGTTCCTACATAGTAACTTGCAACTTTGAATAAGAATGTGCTTGCTTACAGCAACGTGCTATCTGTTCTGAATGCCCGAATTGGGAATCTGTGTCAAAACTTTGTTAGGAATTATGTGATCCTTACTAGCTGGAATTAAGGGAGATGGGGCATGAAGTTGGTCTAGGAGTTGGAGACATATCATGTTTAGCTCAGTTCTGGGCATCTTTGAAATACCTATACAAAGTTGTTCCTACATAGTAACTTGCATCTTTGAATGAGAATGTGCTTGCTTACAGCAACGTGCTATATGTTCTGAATGCCCGAATTGGGATTCTGTGTCAAATCTTTGTTAGGAATTATGTGATCCTTACTAGATGGAAATAAGGGAGATGGGGAATGAAGTTATTTCTAGGAGTTGGAGACATACAACGTTTAGCTCAGTTCTGGGCATCTTTGAAATACCTATACAAACTTGTTCCTACATAGTAACTTGCAACTTTGAATGAGAATGTGCTTGCTTACAGCAACGTGCTATATGTTCTGAATGCCCGAATAGGGAATCTGTGTCAAAACTTTGTTAGGAATTATGTGATCCTTAATAGCTGGAAGTAAGGGAGTTGGGGCATGAAGGTATTTCTAGGAGTTGGACACATACCAAGTTTAGCACAGTTCTGGGCATCTTTGAAATACCTATACAAACTTATTCCTACATAGTAACTTGCAACTTTGAATGAGAATGTGCTTGCTTACAGCAACGTGCTATATGTTCTGAATGCCTGAAGTGGGAATCTGTGTCAAAACTTTGTTAGGAATTATGTGATCCTTACTAGCTTGAAGTAAGGGAGATGGGGCATGAAAACATTTCTAGGAGTTGGAGACATACAACGTTTAGCTCTGTTCTGGGCATCTTTGAAATACCTATACAAACTTGTTCCTACATAGAAATTTGCATCTTTGAATGAGAATGTGCTTGCTTGCAGCAACGTGCTATATGTTCTGAATGCCCGAATTGGGAATCTGTGTCAAAACTTTGTTAGGAATTATGTGATCCTTACTAGCTGGAAGTAAGGGAGTTGGGGCATGAAAGTATTTCTAGGAGTAGGACACATACCAAGTTTAGCACAGTTCTGGGCATCTTTGAAATTCCTATACAAACTTGTTCCTACATAGTAACTTGCAACTTTGAATGAGAATGTGCTTGCTTACAGCAACGTGCTATATGTTCTGAATGCCCGAATTGGGAATCTGTGTCAAAACATTGTTAGGAATTATGTGATCCTTACTAGCTGGAAGTAAGGGAGTTGCGGCATGAAGGTATTTCTAGGAGTTGGACACATACCAAGTTTAGCTCAGTTCTGGGCATCTTTGAAATACCTATACAAACTTGTTCCTACATAGTAACTTGCAACTTTGAATGAGAATGTGCTTGCTTACAGCAACGTGCTATATGTTCTGAATGCCCGAATTGGGAATCGGTGTCAAAACGTTGTTAGGAATTATGTGATCCTTATTAGCTGGAAGTAAGAGAGATGGGGCATGAAGTTATTTCTAGGAGTTGGAGACATACCAAGTTTAGCTCAGTTCTGGGCATCTTTGAAATACCTATACAAACTTGTTCCTACATAGTAACTTGCAACTTTGAATGAGAATGTGCTTGCTTGCAGCAACGTGCTATATGTTCTGAATGCACGAATTGGGAATCTGTGTCAAAATTTGTTAGGAATTATATGATCCTTACTAGCTGGAAGTAAGGGAGGTGGGGCATGAAGGTGTTTCTAGGAGTTGGACACATACCAAGTTTAACACAGTTCTGGGCATCTTTGAAATACCTATACAAACTTGTTCCTACATAGTAACTTGCAACTTTGAATGAGAATGTGCTTCCTTACAGCAACGTGCTATATGTTCTGAATGCCCGAATTGGGAATCTGTGTCAAAACTTTGTTAGGAATTATGTGATCCTTACTAGCTGGACGTAAGGGAGATGGGGCTTGAAGTTATTTCTAGGAGTTGGACACATATCAAGTTTAGCTCAGTTCTGGGCATCTTTGAAATACCTATACAAACTTGTTCCTACATAGTAACTTGCATCTTTGAATGAGAATGTGCTTGCTTACAGCAACGTGCTATATGTTCTGAATGCCCGAATTGGGAATCTGTGTCAAAACTTTGTTAGGAATTATGTGATTCTTACTAGATGGAAATAAGGGAGATGGGGCATGAAGTTATTTCTAGGAGTTGGACACATACCAAGTTTAGCTCAGTTCTGGGCATCTTTGAAATACCTATACAAACCTGTTCCTACATAGTAACTTGCAACTTTGAATGAGAATGTGCTTGCTTACAGCAACGTGCTATATGTTCTGAATGCCCGAATAGGGAATCTGTGTCAAAACATTGTTAGGAATTATGTGATCCTTACTAGCTGGAAGTAAGGGAGTTGGGGCATGAAGGTATTTCTAGGAGTTGGACGCATACCAAGTTTAGCTCAGTTCCGGGCTTCTTTGAAATACCTATACAAACTTGTTCCTACATAGTAACTTGCATCTTTGAATGAAAATGTGCTTGCTTACAGCAACGTGCTATATGTTTTGAATGCCCGAATTGGGAATCGGTGTCAAAACTTTGTTAGGAATTATGTGATCCTTACTAGCTGGAAGTAAGGGAGATGGGGCATGAAGTTATTTCTAGGAGTTGGAGACAAACCAAGTTTAGCTCAGTTCTGGGCATCTTTGAAATACCTATACAAACTTGTTCCTACATAGTAACTTGCAACTTTGAATGAGAATGTGCTTGCTTACAGCAACGTGCTATATGTTCTGAATGCCCGAATTGGGAATCTGTGTCAAAATTTCTTAGGAATTATGTGATCCTTACTAGCTGGAAGTAAGGGAGATGGGGCATGAAGGTATTTCTAGGAGTTGGACACATACCAAGTTTAGCACAGTTCTGGGCATCTTTGAAATACCTATGCAAACTTGTTCCTACATAGTAACTTGCAACTTTGAATGAGAATGTGCTTGCTTACAGCAACGTGCTATATGTTCTGAATGCTCGAATTGGGAATCTTTGTCAAAACTTTGTTAGGAATCATGTGATCCTTACTAGATGGAAGTAAGGGAGATGGGGCATGAAGTTATTTCTAGAAGTTGGAGACATACCAAGTTTAGCTCAGTTCTGGGCATCTTTGAAATACCTATACAAACTTGTTCCTACATAGTAACTTGCAACTTTGAATGAGAATGTGCTTGCTTACAGCAACGTGCTATATGTTCTGAATGCCCGAATTGGGAATCTGTGTCAAAACTTTGTTAGGAATTATGTGATCCTTACTAGATGGAAATAAGGGAGATGGGGCATGAAGTTATTTCTAGGAGTTGGACACATACAACGTTTAGCTCAGTTCTGGGCATCTTTGAAATACCTATACAAACCTGTTCCTACATAGTAACTTGCAACTTTGAATGAGAATGTGCTTGCTTACAGCAACGTGCTATATGTTCTGAATGCCCGAGTAGGGAATCTGTGTCAAAACATTGTTAGGAATTATGTGATCCTTACTAGCTGGAAGTAAGGGAGTTGCGGCATGAAGGTATTTCTAGGAGTTGGACACATACCAAGTTTAGCTCAGTTCTGGGCATCTTTGAAATACCTATACAAACTTGTTCCTACATAGTAACTTGCAACTTTGAATGAGAATGTGCTTGCTTACAGCAACGTGCTATATGATCTGAATGCCCGAATTGGGAATCGGTGTCAAAACGTTGTTAGGAATTATGTGATCCTTACTAGCTGGAAGTAAGAGAGATGGGGCATGAAGTTATTTCTAGGAGTTGGAGACATACCAAGTTTAGCTCAGTTCTGGGCATCTTTGAAATACCTATACAAACTTGTTCCTACATAGTAACTTGCAACTTTGAATGAGAATGTGCTTGCTTGCAGCAACGTGCTATATGTTCTGAATGCACGAATTGGGAATCTGTGTCAAAATTTGTTAGGAATTATATGATCCTTACTAGCTGGAAGTAAGGGAGGTGGGGCATGAAGGTGTTTCTAGGAGTTGGACACATACCAAGTTTAACACAGTTCTGGGCATCTTTGAAAAACCTATACAAACTTGTTCCTACATAGTAACTTGCAACTTTGAATGAGAATGTGCTTCCTTACAGCAACGTGCTATATGTTCTGAATGCCCGAATTGGGAATCTGTTTCAAAACTTTGTTAGGAATTATGTGATTCTTACTAGCTGGAAGTAAGGGAGATGGGGCTTGAAGTTATTTCTAGGAGTTGGACACATACCAAGTTTAGCTCAGTTCTGGGCATCTTTGAAATACCTATACAAACTTGTTCCTACATAGTAACTTGCAACTTTGAATGAGAATGTGGTTGGTTACAGCAACGTGCTATATGTTCTGAATGCCCGAATTGGGAATCTGTGTCAAAACTTTGTTAGGAATTATGTGATCCTTACTAGCTGGAAGTAAGGGAGTTGGGGCATGAAGGTATTTCTAGGAGTTGGACACATACAGAGTTTAGCACAGTTCTGGGCATCTTTGAAATACCTATACAAACTTGTACCTACATAGTAACTTGCAACTTTGAATGAGAATGTGCTTGCTTACAGCAACGTGCTATATGTTCTGAGTGCCCGAATTGGGAATCTTTGTCAAAACTTTGGTAGGAATGATGTGATCCTTACTAGATGGAAGTAAGGGAGATGGGGCATGAAGTTATTTCTAGGAGTGTGGAGACATACAACGTTTAGCTCAGTTCTGGGCATCTTTGAAATACCTATACAAACTTGTAGCTACATAGTAACTTGCAACTGTGAATGAGAATGTGCTTGCTTACAGCAACGTGCTATATGTTCTGAATGCCCGAATTGGGAATCTGTGTCAAAACTTTGTTAGGAATTATGTGATCCTTACTAGCTGGAAGTAAGGGAGTTGGGGCTTGAAGTTATTTCTAGGAGTTGGACACATACCAAGTTTAGCTCAGTTCTGGGCATCTTTGAAATACCTATACAAACTTGTTCCTACATAGTAACTTGCAACTTTGAATGAGAATGTGCTTGCTTACAGCAACGTGCTATATGTTCTGAATGCTCGAATTGGGAATCTTTGTCAAAACTTTGTTAGGAATCATGTGATCCTTACTAGATGGAAGTAAGGAAGATGTGGCATGAAGTTATTTCTAGAAGTTGGAGACATACCAAGTTTAGCTCAGTTCTGGGCATCTTTGAAATACCTATACAAAACTTGTTCCTACATAGTAACTTGCAACTTTGAATGAGAATGTGCTTGCTTACAGCAACGTGCTATATGTTCTGAATGCCCGAATTGGGAATCTGTGTCAAAACTTTGTTAGGAATTATGTGATCCTTACTAGATGGAAATAAGGGAGATGGGGCATGAAGTTATTTCTAGGAGTTGGACACATACAACGTTTAGCTCAGTTCTGGGCATCTTTGAAATACCTATACAAACCTGTTCCTACATAGTAAATTGCAACTTTGAATGAGAATGTGCTTGCTTACAGCAACGTGCTATATGTTCTGAATGCCCGAATTGGGAATCTGTGTCAAAACATTGTTAGGAATTATGTGATCCTTACTAGCTGGAAGTAAGGGAGTTGCGGCATGAAGGTATTTCTAGGAGTTGGACACATACCAAGTTTAGCTCAGTTCTGGGCATCTTTGAAATACCTATACAAACTTGTTCCTACATAGTAACTTGCAACTTTGAATGAGAATGTGCTTGCTTACAGCAACGTGCTATATGTTCTGAATGCCCGAATTGGGAATCGGTGTCAAAACGTTGTTAGGAATTATGTGATCCTTACTAGCTGGAAGTAAGAGAGATGGGGCATGAAGTTATTTCTAGGAGTTGGAGACATACCAAGTTTAGCTCAGTTCTGGGCATCTTTGAAATACCTATACAAACTTGTTCCTACATAGTAACTTGCAACTTTGAATGAGAATGTGCTTGCTTGCAGCAACGTGCTATATGTTCTGAATGCACGAATTGGGAATCTGTGTCAAAATTTGTTAGGAATTATATGATCCTTACTAGCTGGAAGTAAGGGAGGTGGGGCATGAAGGTGTTTCTAGGAGTTGGACACATACCAAGTTTAACACAGTTCTGGGCATCTTTGAAATACCTATACAAACTTGTTCCTACATAGTAACTTGCAACTTTGAATGAGAATGTGCTTCCTTACAGCAACGTGCTATATGTTCTGAATGCCCGAATTGGGAATCTGTGTCAAAACTTTGTTAGGAATTATGTGATCCTTACTAGCTGGACGTAAGGGAGATGGGGCTTGAAGTTATTTCTAGGAGTTGGACACATATCAAGTTTAGCTCAGTTCTGGGCATCTTTGAAATACCTATACAAACTTGTTCCTACATAGTAACTTGCATCTTTGAATGAGAATGTGCTTGCTTACAGCAACGTGCTATATGTTCTGAATGCCCGAATTGGGAATCTGTGTCAAAACTTTGTTAGGAATTATGTGATTCTTACTAGATGGAAATAAGGGAGATGGGGCATGAAGTTATTTCTAGGAGTTGGACACATACCAAGTTTAGCTCAGTTCTGGGCATCTTTGAAATACGTATACAAACCTGTTCCTACATAGTAACTTGCAACTTTGAATGAGAATGTGCTTGCTTACAGCAACGTGCTATATGTTCTGAATGCCCGAATAGGGAATCTGTGTCAAAACATTGTTAGGAATTATGTGATCCTTACTAGCTGGAAGTAAGGGAGTTGGGGCATGAAGGTATTTCTAGGAGTTGGACGCATACCAAGTTTAGCTCAGTTCCGGGCTTCTTTGAAATACCTATACAAACTTGTTCCTACATAGTAACTTGCATCTTTGAATGAAAATGTGCTTGCTTACAGCAACGTGCTATATGTTTTGAATGCCCGAATTGGGAATCGGTGTCAAAACTTTGTTAGGAATTATGTGATCCTTACTAGCTGGAAGTAAGGGAGATGGGGCATGAAGTTATTTCTAGGAGTTGGAGACAAACCAAGTTTAGCTCAGTTCTGGGCATCTTTGAAATACCTATACAAACTTGTTCCTACATAGTAACTTGCAACTTTGAATGAGAATGTGCTTGCTTACAGCAACGTGCTATATGTTCTGAATGCCCGAATTGGGAATCTGTGTCAAAATTTCTTAGGAATTATGTGATCCTTACTAGCTGGAAGTAAGGGAGATGGGGCATGAAGGTATTTCTAGGAGTTGGACACATACCAAGTTTAGCACAGTTCTGGGCATCTTTGAAATACCTATGCAAACTTGTTCCTACATAGTAACTTGCAACTTTGAATGAGAATGTGCTTGCTTACAGCAACGTGCTATATGTTCTGAATGCTCGAATTGGGAATCTTTGTCAAAACTTTGTTAGGAATCATGTGATCCTTACTAGATGGAAGTAAGGGAGATGGGGCATGAAGTTATTTCTAGAAGTTGGAGACATACCAAGTTTAGCTCAGTTCTGGGCATCTTTGAAATACCTATACAAACTTGTTCCTACATAGTAACTTGCAACTTTGAATGAGAATGTGCTTGCTTACAGCAACGTGCTATATGTTCTGAATGCCCGAATTGGGAATCTGTGTCAAAACTTTGTTAGGAATTATGTGATCCTTACTAGATGGAAATAAGGGAGATGGGGCATGAAGTTATTTCTAGGAGTTGGACACATACAACGTTTAGCTCAGTTCTGGGCATCTTTGAAATACCTATACAAACCTGTTCCTACATAGTAACTTGCAACTTTGAATGAGAATGTGCTTGCTTACAGCAACGTGCTATATGTTCTGAATGCCCGAGTAGGGAATCTGTGTCAAAACATTGTTAGGAATTATGTGATCCTTACTAGCTGGAAGTAAGGGAGTTGCGGCATGAAGGTATTTCTAGGAGTTGGACACATACCAAGTTTAGCTCAGTTCTGGGCATCTTTGAAATACCTATACAAACTTGTTCCTACATAGTAACTTGCAACTTTGAATGAGAATGTGCTTGCTTACAGCAACGTGCTATATGTTCTGAATGCCCGAATTGGGAATCTGTGTCAAAACTTTGTTAGGAATTATGTGATCCTTACTAGCTGGAAGTAAGGGAGTTGGGGCATGAAGGTATTTCTAGGAGTTGGACACATACAGAGTTTAGCACAGTTCTGGGCATCTTTGAAATACCTATACAAACTTGTACCTACATAGTAACTTGCAACTTTGAATGAGAATGTGCTTGCTTACAGCAACGTGCTATATGTTCTGAGTGCCCGAATTGGGAATCTTTGTCAAAACTTTGGTAGGAATGATGTGATCCTTACTAGATGGAAGTAAGGGAGATGGGGCATGAAGTTATTTCTAGGAGTGTGGAGACATACAACGTTTAGCTCAGTTCTGGGCATCTTTGAAATACCTATACAAACTTGTAGCTACATAGTAACTTGCAACTGTGAATGAGAATGTGCTTGCTTACAGCAACGTGCTATATGTTCTGAATGCCCGAATTGGGAATCTGTGTCAAAACTTTGTTAGGAATTATGTGATCCTTACTAGCTGGAAGTAAGGGAGTTGGGGCTTGAAGTTATTTCTAGGAGTTGGACACATACCAAGTTTAGCTCAGTTCTGGGCATCTTTGAAATACCTATACAAACTTGTTCCTACATAGTAACTTGCAACTTTGAATGAGAATGTGGTTGGTTACAGAAACGTGCTATATGTTCTGAATGCCCGAATTGGGAATCTGTGTCAAAACTTTGTTAGGAATTATGTGATTCTTACTAGATGGAAATAAGGGAGATGGGGCATGAAGTTATTTCTAGGAGTTGGACACATACCAAGTTTAGCTCAGTTCTGGGCATCTTTGAAATACCTATACAAACTTGTTCCTATATAGTAACTTGCAACTTTGAATGAGAATGTGCTTGCTTACAGCAACGTGCTATATGTTCTGAATGCCCGAATAGGGAATCTGTGTCAAAACATTGTTAGGAATTATGTGATCCTTACTAGCTGGAAGTAAGGGAGTTGGGGCATGAAGGTATTTCTAGGAGTTGGACGCATACCAAGTTTAGCTCAGTTCCGGGCTTCTTTGAAATACCTATACAAACTTGTTCCTACATAGTAACTTGCATCTTTGAATGAAAATGTGCTTGCTTACAGCAACGTGCTATATGTTTTGAATGCCCGAATTGGGAATCGGTGTCAAAACTTTGTTAGGAATTATGTGATCCTTACTAGCTGGAAGTAAGGGAGATGGGGCATGAAGTTATTTCTAGGAGTTGGAGACAAACCAAGTTTAGCTCAGTTCTGGGCATCTTTGAAATACCTATACAAACTTGTTCCTATATAGTAACTTGCAACTTTGAATGAGAATGTGCTTGCTTACAGCAACGTGCTATATGTTCTGAATGCCCGAATTGGGAATCTGTGTCAAAATTTCTTAGGAATTATGTGATCCTTACTAGCTGGAAGTAAGGGAGATGGGGCATGAAGGTATTTCTAGGAGTTGGACACATACCAAGTTTAGCACAGTTCTGGGCATCTTTGAAATACCTATGCAAACTTGTTCCTACATAGTAACTTGCAACTTTGAATGAGAATGTGCTTGCTTACAGCAACGTGCTATATGTTCTGAATGCTCGAATTGGGAATCTTTGTCAAAACTTTGTTAGGAATCATGTGATCCTTACTAGATGGAAGTAAGGGAGATGGGGCATGAAGTTATTTCTAGAAGTTGGAGACATACCAAGTTTAGCTCAGTTCTGGGCATCTTTGAAATACCTATACAAACTTGTTCCTACATAGTAACTTGCAACTTTGAATGAGAATGTGCTTGCTTACAGCAACGTGCTATATGTTCTGAATGCCCGAATTGGGAATGTGTGTCAAAACTTTGTTAGGAATTATGTGATCCTTACTAGATGGAAATAAGGGAGATGGGGCATGAAGTTATTTCTAGGAGTTGGACACATACAACGTTTAGCTCAGTTCTGGGCATCTTTGAAATACCTATACAAACCTGTTCCTACATAGTAACTTGCAACTTTGAATGAGAATGTGCTTGCTTACAGCAACGTGCTATATGTTCTGAATGCCCGAGTAGGGAATCTGTGTCAAAACATTGTTAGGAATTATGTGATCCTTACTAGCTGGAAGTAAGGGAGTTGCGGCATGAAGGTATTTCTAGGAGTTGGACACATACCAAGTTTAGCTCAGTTCTGGGCATCTTTGAAATACCTATACTAACTTGTTCCTACATAGTAACTTGCAACTTTGAATGAGAATGTGCTTGCTTACAGCAACGTGCTATATGATCTGAATGCCCGAATTGGGAATCGGTGTCAAAACGTTGTTAGGAATTATGTGATCCTTACTAGCTGGAAGTAAGAGAGATGGGGCATGAAGTTATTTCTAGGAGTTGGAGACATACCAAGTTTAGCTCAGTTCTGGGCATCTTTGAAATACCTATAAAAACTTGTTCCTACATAGTAACTTGCAACTTTGAATGAGAATGTGCTTGCTTGCAGCAACGTGCTATATGTTCTGAATGCACGAATTGGGAATCTGTGTCAAAATTTGTTAGGAATTATATGATCCTTACTAGCTGGAAGTAAGGGAGGTGGGGCATGAAGGTGTTTCTAGGAGTTGGACACATACCAAGTTTAACACAGTTCTGGGCATCTTTGAAAAACCTATACAAACTTGTTCCTACATAGTAACTTGCAACTTTGAATGAGAATGTGCTTCCTTACAGCAACGTGCTATATGTTCTGAATGCCCGAATTGGGAATCTGTGTCAAAACTTTGTTAGGAATTATGTGATCCTTACTAGCTGGAAGTAAGGGAGATGGGGCTTGAAGTTATTTCTAGGAGTTGGACACATACCAAGTTTAGCTCAGTTCTGGGCATCTTTGAAATACCTATACAAACTTGTTCCTACATAGTAACTTGCAACTTTGAATGAGAATGTGGTTGGTTACAGCAACGTGCTATATGTTCTGAATGCCCGAATTGGGAATCTGTGTCAAAACTTTGTTAGGAATTATGTGATCCTTACTAGCTGGAAGTAAGGGAGTTGGGGCATGAAGGTATTTCTAGGAGTTGGACACATACAGAGTTTAGCACAGTTCTGGGCATCTTTGAAATACCTATACAAACTTGTACCTACATAGTAACTTGCAACTTTGAATGAGAATGTGCTTGCTTACAGCAACGTGCTATATGTTCTGAGTGCCCGAATTGGGAATCTTTGTCAAAACTTTGGTAGGAATGATGTGATCCTTACTAGATGGAAGTAAGGTAGATGGGGCATGAAGTTATTTCTAGGAGTGTGGAGACATACAACGTTTAGCTCAGTTCTGGGCATCTTTGAAATACCTATACAAACTTGTTCCTACATACTAACTTGCAACTTTGAATGAGAATGTGGTTGGTTACAGAAACGTGCTATATGTTCTGAATGCCCGAATTGGGAATCTGTGTCAAAACTTTGTTAGGAATTATGTGATCCTTACTAGCTGGAAGTAAGGGAGTTGGGGGATGAAGTTATTTCTAGGAGTTGGACACATACCAAGTTTAGCTCAGTTCTGGGCATCTTTGAAATACCTATACAAACTTGTTCCTACATAGTAACTTGCATCTTTGAATGAGAATGTGCTTGCTTACAGCAACGTGCTATATGTTCTGAATGCCCGAATTGGGAATCTGTGTCAAAACTTTGTTAGGAATTATGTGATCCTTACTAGCTGGAAGTAAGGGAGATGGGGCATGAAGTTATTTCTAGAGGTTGGACACATACAACGTTTAGCTCAGTTCTGGGCATCTTTGAAATACCTATACAAACTTGTTCCTACATAGTAACTTGCAACTTTGAATGAGAATGTGCTTGCTTACAGCAACGTGCTATATGTTCTGAATGCCCGAATTGGGAATCTGTGTCAAAACTTTGTTAGGAATTATGTGATCCTTACTAGCTGGAAGAAAGGGAGATGGGGCATGAAGTTATTTCTAGGAGTTGGACACATACCAAGTTTAGCTCAGTTCTGGGCATCTTTGAAAGACCTATACAAACTTGTTCCTACATAGTAACTTGCAACTTTGAATGAGAATGTGCTTGCTTACAGCAACGTGCTATATGTTCTGAATGCCCGAATTGGGAATCTGTGTCAAAACTTTGTTAGGAATTATGTGATCCTTACTAGCTGGAAGTAAGGGAGTTGGGGCATGAAAGTATTTCTAGGAGTTGGACACATACCAAGTTTGGCACAGTTCTGGGCATCTTTGAAATACCTATACAAACTTGTTCCTACATAGTAACTTGCAACTTTGAATGAGAATGTGCTTGCTTACAGCAATGTGCTATATGTTCTGAATGCCCGAATTGGGAATCTGTGTCAAAACTTTGTTAGGAATTATGTGATCCTTACTAGCTGGAAGTAAGGGAGATGGGGCATGAAGTTATTTCTAGGAGTTGGACACATATCAAGTTTGGCACAGTTCTGGGCATCTTTGAAATACCTATCCAAACTTGTTCCTACATAGTAACTTGCAACTTTGAATGAGAATGTGCTTCCTTGCAGCAACGTGCTATATGTTCTGAATGCCCGAATTGGGAATCTGTGTCAAAACTTTGTTAGGAATTATGTGATCCTTACTAGCTGGAAGTAAGGGAGATGGGGCATGAAGTTATATCTAGGAGATGGACACATACCAAGTTTAGCTCAGTTCTGGGCATCTTTGAAATACCTATACAAACTTGTTCCTACATAGGAACTTGCATCTTAGAATGAGAATGTGCTTGCTTACAGCAACGTGCTATATGTTCTGAATGCCCGAATTGGGAATCTGTGTCAAAACTTTGTTAGGAATTATGTGATCCTTACTAGCTGGAAGTAAGGGAAATGGGGCATGAAATTATTTCTAGGAGTTGGACACATACCAAGTTTAGCTCAGTTCTGGGCATCTTTGAAATACCTATACAAACTTGTACCTACATAGTAACTTGCAACTGTGAATGAGAATGTGCTTGCTTACAGCAACGTGCTATATGTTCTGAATGCCCGAATTGGGAATCTGTGTCAAAACATTGTTAGAAATTATGTGATCCTTACTAGCTGGAAGTAAGGGAGATGGGGCATGAAGTTATTTCTAGGAGTTGGAGACATACCAAGTTTATCTCATTTGTGGGCATCTTTGAAATACCTATACAAACTTGTTCCTACATAGTAACTTGCAACTTTGAATGAGAATGTGCTTCCTTGCAGCAACGTGCTATATGTTCTGAATGCCCGAATTGGGAATCTGTGTCAAATCTTTGTTAGGAATTATGTGATCCTTACTAGCTGGAAGTAAGGGTGATGGGGCATGAAGTTATTTCTAGGAATTGGAAACATACCAAGTTTAGCTCACTTCTGGGTATCTTTGAAATAGCTATACAAACTTGTTCCTACATAGTAACTTGCAACTTTGAATGAGAATGTGCTTGCTTAGAGCAACGTGCTATATGTTCTGAATGCCCGAATTGGGAATCTGTGTCAAAACTTTGTTAGGAATTATGTGATCCTTACTAGATGGAAGTAACGGAGATGGGGCATGAAGTTATTTCTAGGAGTTGGACACATACCAAGTTTAGCTCAGTTCTGGGCATCTTTGAAATACCTATACAAACTTGTTCCTACATAGTAACTTGCAACTTTGAATGAGAATGTGCTTGCTTACAGCAACGTGCTATATGTCATGAATGCCCGAATTGGGAATCTGTGTCAAAACTTTGTTAGGAATTATGTGATCCTTACTAGCTGGAAGTAAGGGAGATGGGGCATGAAGTTATTTCTAGGAGTTGGAGACATATCAAGTTTAGCTCAGTTCTGGGCATCTTTGAAATACCTATACAAAGTTGTTCCTACATAGTAACTTGCATCTTTGAATGAGAATGTGGTTGGTTACAGCAACGTGCTATATGTTCTGAATGCCCGAATTGGGAATCTGTGTCAAAACTTTGTTAGGAATTATGTGATCCTTACTAGCTGGAAGTAAGGGAGTTGGGGCATGAAGTTATTTATAGGAGTTGGACACATACCAAGTTTAGCTCAGTTCTGGGCATCTTTGAAATACCTATACAAACTTGTTCCTACATAGTAACTTGCAACTTTGAATGAGAATGTGCTTGCTTACAGCAACGTGCTATATGTTCTGAATGCCCGAATTGGGAATCTGTGTCAAAACATGGTTAGGAATTATGTGATCCTTACTAGCTGGAAGTAAGGGAGTTGGGGCATGAAGTTATTTCTAGGAGTTGGACACATACCAAGTTTAGCTCAGTTCTGGGCATCTTTGAAATACCCATACAAACTTGTTCCTACATAGTAACTTGCAACTTTGAATGAGAATGTGCTTGCTTACAGCAATGAGCTATATGTTCTGAATGCCCGAATTGGGAATCTGTGTCAAAACTTTGTTAGGAATTATGTGATCCTTACTAGCTGGAAGTAAGGGAGATGGGGCATGAAGTTATTTCTAGAGGTTGGACACATAACAAGTTGAGCTCAGTTCTGGGCATCTTTGAAATACCTATACAAACTTGTTCCTACATAGTAACTTGCAACTTTGAATGAGAATGTGCTTGCTTACAGCAACGTGCTATATGTTCTGAATGCCCGAATTGGGAATCTGTGTCAAAACTTTGTTAGGAATTATGTGATCCTTACTAGCTGGAAGTAAGGGAGATGGAGCATGAAGTTATTTCTAGGAGTTGGAGACATATCAAGTTTAGCTCAGTTCTGGGCATCTTTGAAATACCTATATAAACTTGTTCCTACATAGTAACTTGCATATTTGAATGAGAATGTGCTTGCTTACAGCAACGTGCTATATGTTCTGAATGCCCGAATTGGGAATCTGTGTCAAAACTTTGTTAGGAATTACGTGATCCTTACAAGCTGGAAGTAAGGGAGTTGGGGCATGAAGTTATTTCTAGAGGTAGGACACATACCAAGTTTAGCTCAGTTCTGGGCATCTTTGAAATACCTATACAAACTTGTTCCTACATAGTAACTTGCAACTTTGAATGAGAAGGTGCTTGCTTACAGCAACGTGCTATATGTTCTGAATGCCCGAATTGGGAATCTGTGTCAAAACTTTGTTATGAATTATGTGATCCTTACTAGCTGGAAGTAAGGGAGTTGGGGCATGAAGTTATTTCTAGAGGTAGGACACATACCAAGTTTAGCTCAGTTCTGGGCATCTTTGAAATACCTATACAAACTTGTTCCTACATAGTAACTTGCAACTTTGAATGAGAATGTGCTTGCTTACAGCAACGTGCTATATGTTCTAAATGCCCGAATTGGGAATCTGTGTCAAAACTTTGTTAGGAATTATGTGATCTTTACTAGCTGGAAGTAAGGGAGATGGGGCATGAAGTTATTTCTAGGAGTTGGAGACATACAACATTTAGCTCAGTTCTGGGCATCTTTGAAATACCTATACAAACTTGTTCCTACGTAGTAACTTGCAACTTTGAATGAGAATGTGCTTGCTTACAGCAACGTGCTATATGTTCTGAATGCACGAATTGGGAATCTGTGTCAAAATTTGTTAGGAATTATGTGATCTTTACTAGCTGGAAGTAAGGGAGTTGGGGCATGAAGGTATTTCTAGGAGTTGGAGACATACCAAGTTTAGCACAGTTCTGGGCATCTTTGAAATACCTATACAAACTTGTTCCTACATAGTAACTTGCAACTTTGAATGAGAATGTGCTTGCTTACAGCAACGTGCTATATGTTCTGAATGCCCGAATTGGGAATCTGTGTCAAAAGTTTGTTAGGAATTATGTGATCCTTACTAGCTGGAAGTAAGGGAGATGGGGCATCAAGTTATTTCTAGGAGTGGAACACATACCAAGTTTAGCTCAGTTCTGGGCATCTTTGAAATACCTATACAAACTTGTTCCTACATAGTAACTTGCAACTTTGAATGAGAATGTGCTTGCTTACAGCAACGTGCTATATGTTGTGAATGCCCGAATTGGGAATCTGTGTCAAAACATTGTTAGGAAGTATGTGATCCTTACTAGCTGGAAGTAAGCGAGATGGGACATGAAGTTATTTCTAGGAGTTGGACACATATCAAGTTTAGCTCAGTTCTGGGCATCTTTGAAATACCTATACAAACTTGTTCCTACGTAGTAACTTGCAACTTTGAATGAGAATGTGCTTGCTTACAGCAACGTGCTATATGTTGTGAATGCCCGAATTGGGAATCTGTGTCAAAACTTTGTTAGGAATTATGTGATCCTTACTAGCTGAAAGTAAGGGAGTTGAGGCATGAAGGTATTTCTAGGAGTTGGACACATACCAAGTTTAGCTCAGTTCTGGGCATCTTTGAAATACCTATACAAACTTGTTCCTACATAGTAACTTGCAACTTTGAATGAGAATGTGCTTGCTTACAGCAAGGTGCTATATGTTCTGAATGCCCGAATTGGGAATCTGTGTCAAAACTTTGTTAGGAATTATGTGATCCCTACTAGCTGGAAGTAAGGGAGTTGGGGCATGAAGTTATTTCTAGGATTTGGAGACATACAACGTTTAGCTCAGTTCTGGGCATCTTTGAAATACCTATACAAACTTGTTCCTACATACTAACTTGCAACTTTGAATGAGAATGTGCTTGCTTACAGCAACGTGCTATATGTTGTGAATGCCCGAATTGGGAATCTGTGTCAAAACTTTGTTAGGAAGTATGTGATCCTTACCAGCTGGAAGTAAGCGAGATGGGGCATGATGTTATTTCTAGGAGTTGGATACATACAACGTTTAGCTCAGTTCTGGGCATCTTTGAAATACCTATACAAACTTGTTCCTACATAGTAACTTGCAACTTTGAATGAGAATGTGCTTACTTACAGCAACGTGCTATATGTTCTGAATGCCCGAATTGGGAATCTGTGTCAAAACTTTGTTAGGAATTATGTGATCCTTACTAGATGGAAGTAAGGGAGATGGGGCATGAAGTTATTTCTAGGAGTTGGAGACATACAACGTTTAGCTCAGTTCTGGGCATCTTTGAAATACCTATACAAACTTGTGCCTACATAGTAACTTCCAACCTTGAATGAGAATGTGCTTGCTTACAGCAACGTGCTATATGTTCTGAATGCCCGAATTGGGAATCTTTGACAAAACTTTGTTAGGAATTATGTGATCCTTACTAGCTGGAAGTAAGGGAGATGGGGCATGAAGTTATTTCTAGGAGTTGGAGACATACCAAGTTTATCTCAGTTCTGGGCATCTTTGAAATACCTATACAAACTTGTTCCTACATAGTAACTTGCAACTTTGAATGAGAATGTGCTCGCTTGCAGCAACGTGCTATATGTTCTGAATGCCCGAATTGGGAATCTGTGTCAAATCTTTGTTAGGAATTATGTGATCCTTACTAGCTGGAAGTAAGGGAGATGGGGCATGAAGTTATTTCTATGAGTTGGAGACATACCAAATTTAGCTCAGTTCTGGGCATCTTTGAAATACCTATACAAACTTGTTCCTACATAGTAACTTGCAACTTTGAATGAGAATGTGCTTGCTTAGAGCAACGTGCTATATGTTCTGAATGCCCGAATTGGGAATCTGTGTCAAAACTTTGTTAGGAATTATGTGATCCTTACTAGCTGGAAGTAAGGGAGATGGGGCATGAAGATATTTCTAGGAGTTGGACACATACCAAGTTTAGCTCAGTTCTGGGCATCTTTGAAATACCTATACAAACTTGTTCCTACATAGTAACTTGCAACTTTGAATGAGAATGTGCTTGCTTACAGCAACGTGCTATCTGTTCTGAATGCCCGAATTGGGAATCTGTGTCAAAACTTTGTTAGGAATTATGTGATCCTTACTAGCTGGAATTAAGGGAGATGGGGCATGAAGTTGGTCTAGGAGTTGGAGACATATCATGTTTAGCTCAGTTCTGGGCATCTTTGAAATACCTATACAAAGTTGTTCCTACATAGTAACTTGCATCTTTGAATGAGAATGTTCTTGCTTACAGCAACGTGCTTTATGTTCTGAATGCCCGAATTGGGAATCTGTGTCAAATCTTTGTTAGGAATTATGTGATCCTTACTAGATGGAAATAAGGGAGATGGGGAATGAAGTTATTTCTAGGAGTTGGAGACATACAACGTTTAGCTCAGTTCTGGGCATCTTTGAAATACCTATACAAACTTGTTCCTACATAGTAACTTGCAACTTTGAATGAGAATGTGCTTGCTTACAGCAACGTGCTATATGTTCTGAATGCCCGAATAGGGAATCTGTGTCAAAACTTTGTTAGGAATTATGTGATCCTTAATAGCTGGAAGTAAAGGAGTTGGGGCATGAAGGTATTTCTAGGAGTTGGACACATACCAAGTTTAGCACAGTTCTGGGCATCTTTGAAATACCTATACAAACTTATTCCTACATAGTAACTTGCAACTTTGAATGAGAATGTGCTTGCTTACAGCAACGTGCTATATGTTCTGAATGCCTGAAGTGGGAATCTGTGTCAAAACTTTGTTAGGAATTATGTGATCCTTACTAGCTTGAAGTAAGGGAGATGGGGCATGAAAACATTTCTAGGAGTTGGAGACATACAACGTTTAGCTCAGTTCTGGGCATCTTTGAAATACCTATACAAACTTGTTCCTACATAGAAATTTGCATCTTTGAATGAGAATGTGCTTGCTTGCAGCAACGTGCTATATGTTCTGAATGCCCGAATTGGGAATCTGTGTCAAAACTTTGTTAGGAATTATGTGATCCTTACTAGCTGGAAGTAAGGGAGTTGGGGCATGAAAGTATTTCTAGGAGTAGGACACATACCAAGTTTAGCACAGTTCTGGGCATCTTTGAAATTCCTATACAAACTTGTTCCTACATAGTAACTTGCAACTTTGAATGAGAATGTGCTTGCTTACAGCAAAGTACTATATGTTCTGAATGCCCGAATAGGGAATCTGTGTCAAAATTTGTTAGGAATTATGTGATCCTTACAAGATGGAAGTAAGGGAGATGGGGCATGAAGTTATTTCTAGGAGTTGGAGACATATCAAGTTTAGCTCAGTTCTGGGCATCTTTGAAATACCTATACAAACTTGTTCCTACATAGTAACTTGCAACTTTGAATGAGAATGTGCTTGCTTACAGCAACGTGCTATATGTTCTGCATGCCCGAATTGGGAATCTGTGTCAAAATTTTGTTAGGAATTATGTGATCCTTACTAGATGGACGTAAGGGAGATGGGGCATGATGTTATTTCTAGGAGTTGGAGACATATCAAGTTTAGCTCAGTTCTGGGCATCTTTGAAATACCTATACAAACTTGTTCCTACATAGTAACTTGCATCTTTGAATGAGAATGTGCTTGCTTACAGCAACGTGCTATATGTTCTGAATGCCCGAATTGGGAATCTGTGTCAAAACTTTGTTAGGAATTATGTGATTCTTACTAGATGGAAATAAGGGAGATGGGGCATGAAGTTATTTCTAGGAGTTGGAGACATACAACGTTTAGCTCAGTTCTGGGCATCTTTGAAATACCTATACAAACCTGTTCCTACATAGTAACTTGCAACTTTGAATGAGAATGTGCTTGCTTACAGCAACGTGCTATATGTTCTGAATGCCCGAATAGGGAATCTGTGTCAAAACATTGTTAGGAATTATGTGATCCTTACTAGCTGGAAGTAAGGGAGTTGGGGCATGAAGGTATTTCTAGGAGTTAGACGCATACCAAGTTTAGCTCAGTTCCGGGCTTCTTTGAAATACCTATACAAACTTGTTCCTACATAGTAACTTGCATCTTTGAATGAAAATGTGCTTGCTTACAGCAACGTGCTATATGTTCTGAATGCCCGAATTGGGAATCGGTGTCAAAACTTTGTTAGGAATTATGTGATCCTTACTAGCTGGAAGTAAGGGAGATGGGGCATGAAGTTATTTCTAGGAGTTGGAGACAAACCAAGTTTAGCTCAGTTCTGGGCATCTTTGAAATACCTATGCAAACTTGTTCCTACATAGTAACTTGCAACTTTGAATGAGAATGTGCTTGCTTAGAGCAACGTGCTATATGTTCTGAATGCCCGAATTGGGAATCTGTGTCAAAACTTTGGTAGGAATGATGTGATCCTTACTAGATGGAAGTAAGGGAGATGGGGCATGAAGTTATTTCTAGGAGTTGGAGACATATCAAGTTTAGCTCAGTTCTGGGCATCTTTGAAATACCTATACAAACTTGTTCCTACATAGTAACTTGCAACTTTGAATGAGAATGTGCTTGCTTACAGCAACGTGCTATATGTTCTGAATGCCCGAATTGGGAATCTGTGTCAAAACTTTGTTAGGAATTATGTGATCCTTACTAGCTGGAAGTAAGGGAGATGGGGCATGAAATTATTTCTAGGAGTTGGAGACATACCAAGTTTAGCTCAGTTCTGGGCATCTTTGAAATACCTATACAAACTTGTTCCTACATAGTAACTTGCAACTTTGAATGAGAATATGCTTGCTTGCAGCAACGTGCTATATGTTCTGAATGCCCGAATTGGGAATCTGTGTCAAAACTTTGTTAGGAATTATGTGATCCTTACTAGCTGGAAGTAAGGGAGATGGGCAGGAAGTTATTTCTAGGAGTTGGAGACATACCAAGTTTAGCTCAGTTCTGGGCATCTTTGAAATACCTATACAAACTTGTTCCTACATAGTAACTTGCAACTTTCAATGAGAATGTGCTTGCTTACAGCAACGTGCTATATGTTCTGAATGCCCGAACTGGGAATCTGTGTCAAATCTTTGTTAGGAATTATGTGATCCTCACCAGCTGGAAGTAAGGGAGATGGGGCATGAAGTTATTTCTAGAGGTTGGACACATACAACGTTTAGCTCAGTTCTGGGCATCTTTGAAATACCTATACAAACATGTTCCTACATAGTAACTTGCAACTTTGAATGAGAATGTGCTTGCTTACAGCAACGTGCTATATGTTCTGAATGCCCGAATTGGGAATCTGTGTCAAAACTTTCTTAGGAATTATGTGATCCTTACTAGCTGGAAGTAAGGGAGATGGGGCATGAAGTTATTTCTAGGAGTTGGAGACATACCAAGTTTAGCTCAGTTCTGGGCATCTTTGAAATACCTATACAAACTTGTGCCTACATAGTAACTTGCAACTTTGAATGAGAAGGTGCTTGCTTACAGCAACGTGCTATATGTTCTGAATGCCCGAATTGGCAATCTTTGTCAAAACTATGTTAGGAATTATGTGATCCTTACTAGCTGGAAGTAAGGAAGATGGGGCATGAAGTTATTTCTAGGAGTTGGAGACATACCAAGTTTATCTCAGTTCTGGGCATCTTTGAAATACCTATACAAACTTGTTCCTACATAGTAACTTGCAACTTTGAATGAGAATGTGCTTGCTTGCAGCAACGTGCTACATGTTCTGAATGCCCGAATTGGGAATCTGTGTCAAATCTTTGTTAGGAATTATGTGATCCTTACTACCTGGAAGTAAGGGAGATGGGGCAGGAAGTTATTTCTAGGAGATGGAGACATACCAAGTTTAGCTCAGTTCTGGGCATCTTTGAAATACCTATAGAAACTTGTTCCTACATAGTAACTTGCAACTTTGAATGAGAATGTGCTTGCTTAGAGCAACGTGCTATATGTTCTGAATGCACGAATTTGGAATCTGTGTCAAAATTTGTTAGGAATTATATGATCTTTACTAGCTGGAAGTAAGGGAGTTGGGGCATGAAGGTATTTCTAGGAGTTGGACACATACCAAGTTTAGCACAGTTCTGGGCATCTTTGAAATACCTATACAAACTTGTTCCTACATAGTAACTTGCAACTTTGAATGAGAATGTGCTTGCTTACAGCAACGTGCTATATGTTCTGAATGCCCGAATAGGGAATCTGTGTCAAAACTTTGTTAGGAATTATGTGATCCTTAACTAGCTGGAAGTAAGGGAGTTCGGGCATGAAGGTATTTCTAGGAGTTGGACACATACCAAGTTTAACACAGTTCTGGGCATCTTTGAAATACCTATACAAACTTGTTCCTACATAGTAACTTGCAACTTTGAATGAGAATGTGCTTGCTTACAGCAACGTGCTATATGTTCTGAATGCCCGAATTGGGAATCTGTGTCAAAACTTTGTTAGGAATTATGTGATCCTTACTAGCTGGAAGTAAGGGAGATGGGGCATGAAGTTATTTCTAGGAGTTGGAGACATACCAAGTTTAGCTCAGTTCTGGGCATCTTTGAAATACCTATACAAACTTGTTCCTACATAGTAACTTGCAACTTTGAATGAGAATGTGCTTGCTTGCAGCAACGTGCTATATGTTCTGAAGGCCCGAATTCGGAATCTGTGTCAAAACTTTGTTAGGAATTATGTGATCCTTACTAGCTGGAAGTAAGGGAGATGGGGCATGAAGTTATTTCTAGGAGTTGGAGACATACCAAGTTTAGCTCAGTTCTGGGCATCTTTGAAATACCTATACAAACTTGTTCCTACATAGTAACTTGCAACTTTGAATGAGAATGTGCTTGCTTAGAGCAACGTGCTATATGTTCTGAAGGCCCGAATTGGGAATCTGTGTCAAAATTTGTTAGGAATTATGTGATCCTTACTAGCTGGAAGTAAGGGAGTTGGGGCATGAAGGTATTTCTAGGAGTTGGACACATACAGAGTTTAGCACAGTTCTGGGCATCTTTGAAATACCTATACAAACTTGTACCTACATAGTAACTTGCAACTTTGAATGAGAATGTGCTTGCTTACAGCAACGTGCTATATGTTCTGAGTGCCCGAATTGGGAATCTTTGTCAAAACTTTGGTAGGAATGATGTGATCCTTACTAGATGGAAGTAAGGGAGATGGGGCATGAAGTTATTTCTAGGAGTGTGGAGACATACAACGTTTAGCTCAGTTCTGGGCATCTTTGAAATACCTATACAAACTTGTTCCTACATAGTAACTTGCAACTTTGAATGAGAATGTGCTTGCTTACAGCAACGTGCTATATGTTCTGAATGCCCGAATTGGGAATCTGTGTCAAAACTTTGTTAGGAATTATGTGATCCTTACTAGCTGGAAGTAAGGGAGATGGGGAATGAAGGTATTTCTAGGAGTTGGAGACATACAACGTTTAGCTCAGTTCTGGAAATCTTTGAAATACCTATACAAACTTGTTCCTACATAGTAACTTGCAACTTTGAATGAGAATGTGCTTGCTTACAGCAACGTGCTATATGTTCTGAATGCACGAATTGGGAATCTGTGTCAAAACTTTGTTAGGAATTATGTGATCCTTACTAGCTGGAAGTAAGGGAGATGGGGCATGAAATTTTTTCTAGGAGTTGGACACATACCAAGTTTAGCTCAGTTCTGGGCATCTTTGAAATACCTATACAAACTTGTTCCTACATAGTAACTTGCAACTTTGAATGAGAATGTGCTTGCTTACAGCAACGTGCTGCTATATGTTCTGGACGCCCGAATTGGGAATCTGTGTCAAAACGTTGTTAGAAATTATGTGATCCTTACTAGCTGGAAGTAAGGGAGATGGGGCATGAAGTTATTTCTAGAAGTTGGAGACCTACCAAGTTTAGCTCAGTTCTGGGCATCTTTGAAATACCTATACAAACTTGTTCCTACATAGTAACTTGTAACTTTGAATGAGAATGTGCTTGCTTGCAGCAACGTGCTATATGTTCTGAATGCCCGAATTGGGATTCTGTGTCAAATCTTTGTTAGGAATTATGTGATCCTTACTAGCTGGAAGTAAGGAGATGGGGCATGAAGTTATTTCTAGGAGTTGGAGACATACCAAGTTTAGCTCAGTTCTGGGCATCTTTGAAATACCTATACAAACTTGTTCCTACATAGTAACTTGCAACTTTGAATGAGAATGTGCTTGCTTAGAGCAACGTGCTATATGTTCTGAATGCCCGAATTGGGAATCTGTGTCAAAATTTGTTATGAATTATGTGATCCTTACTAGCTGGAAGTAAGGGAGTTGGGGCATGAAGGTATTTCTAGGAGTTGGACACCTACAGAGTTTAGAACAGTTCTGGGCATCTTTGAAATACCTATACAAACTTGTACCTACATAGTAACTTGCAACTTTGAATGAGAATGTGCTTGCTTACAGCAACGTGCTATATGTTCTGAGTGCCCGAATTGGGAATCTTTGTCAAAACTTTGGTAGGAATGATGTGATCCTTACTAGATGGAAGTAAGGGAGATGGGGCATGAAGTTATTTCTAGGAGTGTGGAGACATACAACGTTTAGCTCAGTTCTGGGCATCTTTGAAATACCTATACAAACTTGTTCCTACATAGTAACTTGCAACTTTGAATGAGAATGTGCTTGCTTGCAGCAACGTGCTATATGTTCTGAATGCCCGAATTGGGAATCTGTGTCAAAACTTTGTTAGGAATTATGTGATCCTTACTAGCTGGAAGTAAGGGAGATGGGGCATGAAGTTATTTCTAGGAGTTGGACACATACCAAGTTTAGCTCAGTTCTGGGCATCTTTGAAATACCTATACAAACTTGTTCCTACATAGTAACTTGCAACATTGAATGAGAATGTGCTTGCTTACAGCAACGTGCTATATGTTCTGAATGCCCGAATTGGGAATCTGTGTCAAAACTTTGTTAGGAATTATGTGATCCTTACTAGCTGGAAGTAAGGGAGATGGTGTTTGAAGTTATTTCTAGGAGTTGGAGACATACCAAGTTTAGCTCAGTTCTGGGCATCTTTGAAATACCTATACAAACTTGTTCCTACATTGTAACTTGCAACTTTGAATGAGAATGTGCTTGCTTACAGCAACGTGCTATATGTTCTGAATGCCGTAATTGGGAATCTGTGTCAAATCTTTGTTAGGTATTATGTGATCCTTACTAGCTGGAAGTAAGCGAGATGGGGCATGAAGTTATTTCTAGGAGTTGGAGACATACAACGTTTACCTCAGTTCTGGGCATCTTTGAAATAACTATACAAACTTGTTCCTACATAGTAACTTGCAACTTTGAATGAGAATGTGCTTACTTACAGCAACGTGCTGTATGTTCTGAATGCCCGAATTGGGAATCTGTGTCAAAACTTTGTTAGAAATTATGTGATCCTTACTAGCTAGAAGTAAGGGAGTTGGGGCATGAAGTTATTTCTAGGAGTTGGACACATACCAAGTTTAGCTCAGTTCTGGGCATCTTTGAAATACCTATACAAACTTGTTCCTACATAGTAACTTGCATCTTTCAATGAGAATGTGCTTGCTTACAGCAACGTGCTGTATGTTCTGAATGCACGAATTGGGAATCTGTGTCAAAACTTTGTTAGGAATTATGTGATCCTTACTAGCTGGAAGTAAGGGAGATGGGGCATGAAGGTATTTCTAGGAGTTGGAGACATACAACGTTTAGCTCAGTTCTGGGCATCTTTGAAATACCTATACAAACTTGTTCCTACATAGTAACTTCCAACTTTGAATGAGAATGTGCTTGCTTACAGCAACGTGCTATATGTTCTGAATGCCCGAATTGGGAATCTGTGTCAAAACTTTGTTAGGAATTATGTGATCCTTACTAGCTGGAAGTAAGGGAGATGGGGCATGAAGTTATTTCTAGGAGTTGGAGACATATCAAGTTTAGCTCAGTTCTGGGCATCTTTGAAATACCTATACAAACTTGTTCCTACATAGTAACTTGCATCTTTGAATGAGAATGTGCTTGCTTACAGCAACGTGCTATATGTTCTGAATGCCCGAATTGGGAATCTGTGTCAAAACTTTGTTAGAAATTATGTGATCCTTACTAGCTGGAAGTAAGGGAGTTGGGGCAAGAAGTTATTTCTAGGAGTTGGACACATACCAAGTTTAGCTCAGTTCTGGGCATCTTTGAAATACCTATACAAACTTGTTCCTACATAGTAACTTGCAACTTTGAATGAGAATGTGCTTGCTTACAGCAACGGGCTATATGTTCTGAATGCCCGAATTGGGAATCTGTGTCAAAACTTTGTTAGTAATTTTGTGATCCTTACTAGCTGGAAGTAAGGGAGTTGGGGCATGAAGTTATTTCTAGGAGTTGGACACATACCAAGTTTAGTTCAGATCTGAGCATCTTTGAATTACCTATACAAACTTGTTCCTACATAGTAACTTGCAACTTTGAATGAGAATGTGCTTGCTTACAGCAACGTGCTATATGTTCTGAATGCCCGAATTGGGAATCTGTGTCAAAACTTTGTTAGGAATTATGTGATCCTTACTAGCTGGAAGTAAGGGAGATGGGGCATGAAGTTATTTCTAGAGGTTGGACACATAAAACGTTTAGCTCAGTTCTGGGCATCTTTGAAATACCTATACAAACTTGTTCCTACATAGTAACTTCCAACTTTGAATGAGAATGTGCTTGCTTACAGCAACGTGCTATATGTTCTGAATGCCCGAACTGGGAATCTGTGTCAAAACTTTGTTAGGAATTATGTGATCCTTACTAGATGGAAGTAAGGGAGATGGAGCAAGAAGTTATTTCTATGAATTGGAGACATACCAAGTTTAGCTCAGTTCTGGGCATCTTTGAAATACCTATACAAACTTGTTCCTACATAGTAACTTGCAACTTTGAATGAGAATGTGCTTGCTTACAGCAACGTGCTATATGTTCTGAATGCCCGAATTGGGAATCTGTGTCAAAACTTTGTTAGGAATTATGTGATCCTTACTAGCTGGAAGTAAGGGAGATGGGGCATGAAGTTATTTCTAGGAGTTGGAGACATACCAAGTTTAGCTCAGTTCTGGGCATCTTTGAAATACCTATACAAACTTGTTCCTACATAGTAACTTGCAACTTTGAATGAGAGTGTGCTTGCTTACAGCAACGTGCTATATGTTCTGAATGCCCGAATTGGGAATCTGTGTCAAAACTTTGTTAGGAATTATGTGATCCTTACTAGATGGAAGTAAGGGAGATGGGGCATGAAGTTATTTCTAGGAGTTGGAGACATACAACGTTTAGCTCAATTCTGGGCATCTTTGAAATACCTATACAAACTTGTTCCTACATAGTAACTTGCACTTTGAATGGGAAGGTGCTTGCTTACAGCAACGTGCTATATGTTCTGAATGCCCGAATTGGGAATCTGTGTCAAAACTTTGTTATGAGTTATGTGATCCTTACTAGCTGGAAGTAAGGGAGATGGGGCATGAAGTTATTTCTAGGAGTTGGAGACATACCAAGTTTAACTCAGTTCTGGGCATCTTTGAAATACCTATACAAACTTGTTCCTACATAGTAACTTGCAACTTTGAATGAGAAGGTGCTTGCTTACAGCAACGTGCTATATGTTCTGAATGCCCGAATTGGGAATCTGTGTCAAAACATGGTTAGGAATTATGTGATCCTTACTAGCTGGAAGTAAGGGAGTTGGGGCATGAAGTTATTTCTAGGAGTTGGACACATACCAAGTTTAGCTCAGTTCTGGGCATCTTTGAAATACCCATACAAACTTGTTCCTACATAGTAACTTGCAACTTTGAATGAGAAGGTGCTTGCTTACAGCAACGTGCTATATGTTCTGAATGCCCGAATTGGGAATCTGTGTCAAAACTTTGTTATGAATTATGTGATCCTTACTAGCTGGAAGTAAGGGAGTTGGGGCATGAAGTTATTTCTAGAGGTAGGACACATACCAAGTTTAGCTCAGTTCTGGGCATCTTTGAAATACCTATACAAACTTGTTCCTACATAGTAACTTGCAACTTTGAATGAGAATGTGCTTGCTTACAGCAACGTGCTATATGTTCTGAATGTCCGAGTTGGGAATCTGTGTCAAAACTTTGTTAGGAATTATGTGATCTTTACTAGCTGGAAGTAAGGGAGATGGGGCATGAAGTTATTTCTAGGAGTTGGACACATACCAAGTTTAGCTCAGTTCTGGGCATCTTTGAAAGTCCTATACAAACATGTACCTACATAGTAACTTGCAACTTTGATTGAGAATGTGCTTGCTTACAGCAACGTGCTATATGTTCTGAATGCCCGAAGAGGGAATCTGTGTGAAAACATTGTTAGGAATTATGTGATCCTTACTAGCTGGAAGTAAGGGAGTTGGGGCATGAAGGTATTTCTAGGAGTTGGACGCATACCAAGTTTAGCTCAGTTCTGGGCATCTTTGAAATACCTATACAAACTTGTTCCTACATAGTAACTTGCATCTTTGAATGAAAATGTGCTTGCTAACAGCAACGTGCTATATGTTCTGAATGCCCGAATTGGGAATCGGTGTCAAAACTTTGTTAGGAATTATGTGATCCTTACTAGCTGGAAGTAAGGGAGATGGGGCATGAAGTTATTTCTAGGAGTTGGACACATACCAAGTTTAGCTCAGTTCTGGGCATCTTTGAAATACCTATACAAACTTGTTCCTACATTGTAACTTGCAACTTTGAATGAGAATGTGCTTGCTTAGAGCAACGTGCTATATGTTCTGAATGCCCGAATTGGGAATCTCTGTCAAAATTTGTTGGGAATTATGTGATCCTTACTAGCTGGAAGTAAGGGAGTTGGGGCATGAAGGTATTTCTAGGAGTTGGACACATACCAAGTTTAGCACAGATCTGGGCATCTTTGAAATACCTATACAAACTTGTTCCTACATAGTAACTTGCAACTTTGAATGAGAATGTGCTTGCTTACAGCAACGTGCTATATGTCATGAATGCCCGAATTGGGAATCTGTGTCAAAACTTTGTTAGGAATTATGTGATCCTTACTAGCTGGAAGTAAGGGAGTTGGGGCATGAAGTTATTTATAGGAGTTGGACACATACCAAGTTTAGCTCAGTTCTGGGCATCTTTGAAATACCTATACAAACTTGTTCCTACATAGTAACTTGCAACTTTGAATGAGAATGTGCTTGCTTACAGCAACGTGCTATATGTTCTGAATGCCCGAATTGGGAATCTGTGTCAAAACATGGTTAGGAATTATGTGATCCTTACTAGCTGGAAGTAAGGGAGTTGGGGCATGAAGTTATTTCTAGGAGTTGGACACATACCAAGTTTAGCTCAGTTCTGGGCATCTTTGAAATACCCATACAAACTTGTTCCTACATAGTAACTTGCAACTTTGAATGAGAATGTGCTTGCTTACAGCAATGAGCTATATGTTCTGAATGCCCGAATTGGGAATCTGTGTCAAAACTTTGTTAGGAATTATGTGATCCTTACTAGCTGGAAGTAAGGGAGATGGAGCATGAAGTTATTTCTAGGAGTTGGAGACATATCAAGTTTAGCTCAGTTCTGGGCATCTTTGAAATTCCTATACAAACTTGTTCCTACATAGTAACTTGCATATTTGAATGAGAATGTGCTTGCTTACAGCAACGTGCTATATGTTCTGAATGCCCGAATTGGGAATCTGTGTCAAAACTTTGTTAGGAATTACGTGATCCTTACAAGCTGGAAGTAAGGGAGTTGGGGCATGAAGTTATTTCTAGAGGTAGGACACATACCAAGTTTAGCTCAGTTCTGGGCATCTTTGAAATACCTATACAAACTTGTTCCTACATAGTAACTTGCAACTTTGAATGAGAATGTGCTTGCTTACAGCAACGTGCTATATGTTCTGAATGCTCGAATTGGGAATCTTTGTCAAAACTTTGTTAGGAATCATGTGATCCTTACTAGATGGAAGTAAGGGAGATGGGGCATGAAGTTATTTCTAGAAGTTGGAGACATACCAAGTTTAGCTCAGTTCTGGGCATCTTTGAAATACCTATACAAACTTGTTCCTACATAGTAACTTGCAACTTTGAATGAGAATGTGCTTGCTTACAGCAACGTGCTATATGTTCTGAATGCCCGAATTGGGAATCTGTGTCAAAACTTTGTTAGGAATTATGTGATCCTTACTAGATGGAAATAAGGGAGATGGGGCATGAAGTTATTTCTAGGAGTTGGACACATACAACGTTTAGCTCAGTTCTGGGCATCTTTGAAATACCTATACAAACCTGTTCCTACATAGTAACTTGCAACTTTGAATGAGAATGTGCTTGCTTACAGCAACGTGCTATATGTTCTGAATGCCCGAGTAGGGAATCTGTGTCAAAACATTGTTAGGAATTATGTGATCCTTACTAGCTGGAAGTAAGGGAGTTGCGGCATGAAGGTATTTCTAGGAGTTGGACACATACCAAGTTTAGCTCAGTTCTGGGCATCTTTGAAATACCTATACAAACTTGTTCCTACATAGTAACTTGCAACTTTGAATGAGAATGTGCTTGCTTACAGCAACGTGCTATATGATCTGAATGCCCGAATTGGGAATCGGTGTCAAAACGTTGTTAGGAATTATGTGATCCTTACTAGCTGGAAGTAAGAGAGATGGGGCATGAAGTTATTTCTAGGAGTTGGAGACATACCAAGTTTAGCTCAGTTCTGGGCATCTTTGAAATACCTATACAAACTTGTTCCTACATAGTAACTTGCAACTTTGAATGAGAATGTGCTTGCTTGCAGCAACGTGCTATATGTTCTGAATGCACGAATTGGGAATCTGTGTCAAAATTTGTTAGGAATTATATGATCCTTACTAGCTGGAAGTAAGGGAGGTGGGGCATGAAGGTGTTTCTAGGAGTTGGACACATACCAAGTTTAACACAGTTCTGGGCATCTTTGAAAAACCTATACAAACTTGTTCCTACATAGTAACTTGCAACTTTGAATGAGAATGTGCTTCCTTACAGCAACGTGCTATATGTTCTGAATGCCCGAATTGGGAATCTGTGTCAAAACTTTGTTAGGAATTATGTGATCCTTACTAGCTGGAAGTAAGGGAGATGGGGCTTGAAGTTATTTCTAGGAGTTGGACACATACCAAGTTTAGCTCAGTTCTGGGCATCTTTGAAATACCTATACAAACTTGTTCCTACATAGTAACTTGCAACTTTGAATGAGAATGTGGTTGGTTACAGCAACGTGCTATATGTTCTGAATGCCCGAATTGGGAATCTGTGTCAAAACTTTGTTAGGAATTATGTGATCCTTACTAGCTGGAAGTAAGGGAGTTGGGGCATGAAGGTATTTCTAGGAGTTGGACACATACAGAGTTTAGCACAGTTCTGGGCATCTTTGAAATACCTATACAAACTTGTACCTACATAGTAACTTGCAACTTTGAATGAGAATGTGCTTGCTTACAGCAACGTGCTATATGTTCTGAGTGCCCGAATTGGGAATCTTTGTCAAAACTTTGGTAGGAATGATGTGATCCTTACTAGATGGAAGTAAGGGAGATGGGGCATGAAGTTATTTCTAGGAGTGTGGAGACATACAACGTTTAGCTCAGTTCTGGGCATCTTTGAAATACCTATACAAACTTGTAGCTACATAGTAACTTGCAACTGTGAATGAGAATGTGCTTGCTTACAGCAACGTGCTATATGTTCTGAATGCCCGAATTGGGAATCTGTGTCAAAACTTTGTTAGGAATTATGTGATCCTTACTAGCTGGAAGTAAGGGAGTTGGGGCTTGAAGTTATTTCTAGGAGTTGGACACATACCAAGTTTAGCTCAGTTCTGGGCATCTTTGAAATACCTATACAAACTTGTTCCTACATAGTAACTTGCAACTTTGAATGAGAATGTGCTTGCTTACAGCAACGTGCTATATGTTCTGAATGCTCGAATTGGGAAACTTTGTCAAAACTTTGTTAGGAATCATGTGATCCTTACTAGATGGAAGTAAGGAAGATGTGGCATGAAGTTATTTCTAGAAGTTGGAGACATACCAAGTTTAGCTCAGTTCTGGGCATCTTTGAAATACCTAGACAAAACTTGTTCCTACATAGTAACTTGCAACTTTGAATGAGAATGTGCTTGCTTACAGCAACGTGCTATATGTTCTGAATGCCCGAATTGGGAATCTGTGTCAAAACTTTGTTAGGAATTATGTGATCCTTACTAGATGGAAATAAGGGAGATGGGGCATGAAGTTATTTCTAGGAGTTGGACACATACAACGTTTAGCTCAGTTCTGGGCATCTTTGAAATACCTATACAAACCTGTTCCTACATAGTAAATTGCAACTTTGAATGAGAATGTGCTTGCTTACAGCAACGTGCTATATGTTCTGAATGCCCGAATTGGGAATCTGTGTCAAAACATTGTTAGGAATTATGTGATCCTTACTAGCTGGAAGTAAGGGAGTTGCGGCATGAAGGTATTTCTAGGAGTTGGACACATACCAAGTTTAGCTCAGTTCTGGGCATCTTTGAAATACCTATACAAACTTGTTCCTACATAGTAACTTGCAACTTTGAATGAGAATGTGCTTGCTTACAGCAACGTGCTATATGTTCTGAATGCCCGAATTGGGAATCGGTGTCAAAACGTTGTTAGGAATTATGTGATCCTTACTAGCTGGAAGTAAGAGAGATGGGGCATGAAGTTATTTCTAGGAGTTGGAGACATACCAAGTTTAGCTCAGTTCTGGGCATCTTTGAAATACCTATACAAACTTGTTCCTACATAGTAACTTGCAACTTTGAATGAGAATGTGCTTGCTTGCAGCAACGTGCTATATGTTCTGAATGCACGAATTGGGAATCTGTGTCAAAATTTGTTAGGAATTATATGATCCTTACTAGCTGGAAGTAAGGGAGGTGGGGCATGAAGGTGTTTCTAGGAGTTGGACACATACCAAGTTTAACACAGTTCTGGGCATCTTTGAAATACCTATACAAACTTGTTCCTACATAGTAACTTGCAACTTTGAATGAGAATGTGCTTCCTTACAGCAACGTGCTATATGTTCTGAATGCCCGAATTGGGAATCTGTGTCAAAACTTTGTTAGGAATTATGTGATCCTTACTAGCTGGACGTAAGGGAGATGGGGCTTGAAGTTATTTCTTGGAGTTGGACACATATCAAGTTTAGCTCAGTTCTGGGCATCTTTGAAATACCTATACAAACTTGTTCCTACATAGTAACTTGCATCTTTGAATGAGAATGTGCTTGCTTACAGCAACGTGCTATATGTTCTGAATGCCCGAATTGGGAATCTGTGTCAAAACTTTGTTAGGAATTATGTGATTCTTACTAGATGGAAATAAGGGAGATGGGGCATGAAGTTATTTCTAGGAGTTGGACACATACCAAGTTTAGCTCAGTTCTGGGCATCTTTGAAATACCTATACAAACCTGTTCCTACATAGTAACTTGCAACTTTGAATGAGAATGTGCTTGCTTACAGCAACGTGCTATATGTTCTGAATGCCCGAATAGGGAATCTGTGTCAAAACATTGTTAGGAATTATGTGATCCTTACTAGCTGGAAGTAAGGGAGTTGGGGCATGAAGGTATTTCTAGGAGTTGGACGCATACCAAGTTTAGCTCAGTTCCGGGCTTCTTTGAAATACCTATACAAACTTGTTCCTACATAGTAACTTGCATCTTTGAATGAAAATGTGCTTGCTTACAGCAACGTGCTATATGTTTTGAATGCCCGAATTGGGAATCGGTGTCAAAACTTTGTTAGGAATTATGTGATCCTTACTAGCTGGAAGTAAGGGAGATGGGGCATGAAGTTATTTCTAGGAGTTGGAGACAAACCAAGTTTAGCTCAGTTCTGGGCATCTTTGAAATACCTATACAAACTTGTTCCTACATAGTAACTTGCAACTTTGAATGAGAATGTGCTTGCTTACAGCAACGTGCTATATGTTCTGAATGCCCGAATTGGGAATCTGTGTCAAAATTTCTTAGGAATTATGTGATCCTTACTAGCTGGAAGTAAGGGAGATGGGGCATGAAGGTATTTCTAGGAGTTGGACACATACCAAGTTTAGCACAGTTCTGGGCATCTTTGAAATACCTATGCAAACTTGTTCCTACATAGTAACTTGCAACTTTGAATGAGAATGTGCTTGCTTACAGCAACGTGCTATATGTTCTGAATGCTCGAATTGGGAATCTTTGTCAAAACTTTGTTAGGAATCATGTGATCCTTACTAGATGGAAGTAAGGGAGATGGGGCATGAAGTTATTTCTAGAAGTTGGAGACATACCAAGTTTAGCTCAGTTCTGGGCATCTTTGAAATACCTATACAAACTTGTTCCTACATAGTAACTTGCAACTTTGAATGAGAATGTGCTTGCTTACAGCAACGTGCTATATGTTCTGAATGCCCGAATTGGGAATCTGTGTCAAAACTTTGTTAGGAATTATGTGATCCTTACTAGATGGAAATAAGGGAGATGGGGCATGAAGTTATTTCTAGGAGTTGGACACATACAACGTTTAGCTCAGTTCTGGGCATCTTTGAAATACCTATACAAACCTGTTCCTACATAGTAACTTGCAACTTTGAATGAGAATGTGCTTGCTTACAGCAACGTGCTATATGTTCTGAATGCCCGAGTAGGGAATCTGTGTCAAAACATTGTTAGGAATTATGTGATCCTTACTAGCTGGAAGTAAGGGAGTTGCGGCATGAAGGTATTTCTAGGAGTTGGACACATACCAAGTTTAGCTCAGTTCTGGGCATCTTTGAAATACCTATACAAACTTGTTCCTACATAGTAACTTGCAACTTTGAATGAGAATGTGCTTGCTTACAGCAACGTGCTATATGTTCTGAATGCCCGAATTGGGAATCTGTGTCAAAACTTTGTTAGGAATTATGTGATCCTTACTAGCTGGAAGTAAGGGAGTTGGGGCATGAAGGTATTTCTAGGAGTTGGACACATACAGAGTTTAGCACAGTTCTGGGCATCTTTGAAATACCTATACAAACTTGTACCTACATAGTAACTTGCAACTTTGAATGAGAATGTGCTTGCTTACAGCAACGTGCTATATGTTCTGAGTGCCCGAATTGGGAATCTTTGTCAAAACTTTGGTAGGAATGATGTGATCCTTACTAGATGGAAGTAAGGGAGATGGGGCATGAAGTTATTTCTAGGAGTGTGGAGACATACAACGTTTAGCTCAGTTCTGGGCATCTTTGAAATACCTATACAAACTTGTAGCTACATAGTAACTTGCAACTGTGAATGAGAATGTGCTTGCTTACAGCAACGTGCTATATGTTCTGAATGCCCGAATTGGGAATCTGTGTCAAAACTTTGTTAGGAATTATGTGATCCTTACTAGCTGGAAGTAAGGGAGTTGGGGCTTGAAGTTATTTCTAGGAGTTGGACACATACCAAGTTTAGCTCAGTTCTGGGCATCTTTGAAATACCTATACAAACTTGTTCCTACATAGTAACTTGCAACTTTGAATGAGAATGTGGTTGGTTACAGAAACGTGCTATATGTTCTGAATGCCCGAATTGGGAATCTGTGTCAAAACTTTGTTAGGAATTATGTGATTCTTACTAGATGGAAATAAGGGAGATGGGGCATGAAGTTATTTCTAGGAGTTGGACACATACCAAGTTTAGCTCAGTTCTGGGCATCTTTGAAATACCTATACAAACCTGTTCCTACATAGTAACTTGCAACTTTGAATGAGAATGTGCTTGCTTACAGCAACGTGCTATATGTTCTGAATGCCCGAATAGGGAATCTGTGTCAAAACATTGTTAGGAATTTTGTGATCCTTACTAGCTGGAAGTAAGGGAGTTGGGGCATGAAGGTATTTCTAGGAGTTGGACGCATACCAAGTTTAGCTCAGTTCCGGGCTTCTTTGAAATACCTATACAAACTTGTTCCTACATAGTAACTTGCATCTTTGAATGAAAATGTGCTTGCTTAAGGCAACGTGCTATATGTTTTGAATGCCCGAATTGGGAATCGGTGTCAAAACTTTGTTAGGAATTATGTGATCCTTACTAGCTGGAAGTAAGGGAGATGGGGCATGAAGTTATTTCTAGGAGTTGGAGACAAACCAAGTTTAGCTCAGTTCTGGGCATCTTTGAAATACCTATACAAACTTGTTCCTATATAGTAACTTGCAACTTTGAATGAGAATGTGCTTGCTTACAGCAACGTGCTATATGTTCTGAATGCCCGAATTGGGAATCTGTGTCAAAATTTCTTAGGAATTATGTGATCCTTACTAGCTGGAAGTAAGGGAGATGGGGCATGAAGGTATTTCTAGGAGTTGGACACATACCAAGTTTAGCACAGTTCTGGGCATCTTTGAAATACCTATGCAAACTTGTTCCTACATAGTAACTTGCAACTTTGAATGAGAATGTGCTTGCTTACAGCAACGTGCTATATGTTCTGAATGCTCGAATTGGGAATCTTTGTCAAAACTTTGTTAGGAATCATGTGATCCTTACTAGATGGAAGTAAGGGAGATGGGGCATGAAGTTATTTCTAGAAGTTGGAGACATACCAAGTTTAGCTCAGTTCTGGGCATCTTTGAAATACCTATACAAACTTGTTCCTACATAGTAACTTGCAACTTTGAATGAGAATGTGCTTGCTTACAGCAACGTGCTATATGTTCTGAATGCCCGAATTGGGAATCTGTGTCAAAACTTTGTTAGGAATTATGTGATCCTTACTAGATGGAAATAAGGGAGATGGGGCATGAAGTTATTTCTAGGAGTTGGACACATACAACGTTTAGCTCAGTTCTGGGCATCTTTGAAATACCTATACAAACCTGTTCCTACATAGTAACTTGCAACTTTGAATGAGAATGTGCTTGCTTACAGCAACGTGCTATATGTTCTGAATGCCCGAGTAGGGAATCTGTGTCAAAACATTGTTAGGAATTATGTGATCCTTACTAGCTGGAAGTAAGGGAGTTGCGGCATGAAGGTATTTCTAGGAGTTGGACACATACCAAGTTTAGCTCAGTTCTGGGCATCTTTGAAATACCTATACAAACTTGTTCCTACATAGTAACTTGCAACTTTGAATGAGAATGTGCTTGCTTACAGCAACGTGCTATATGATCTGAATGCCCGAATTGGGAATCGGTGTCAAAACGTTGTTAGGAATTATGTGATCCTTACTAGCTGGAAGTAAGAGAGATGGGGCATGAAGTTATTTCTAGGAGTTGGAGACATACCAAGTTTAGCTCAGTTCTGGGCATCTTTGAAATACCTATACAAACTTGTTCCTACATAGTAACTTGCAACTTTGAATGAGAATGTGCTTGCTTGCAGCAACGTGCTATATGTTCTGAATGCACGAATTGGGAATCTGTGTCAAAATTTGTTAGGAATTATATGATCCTTACTAGCTGGAAGTAAGGGAGGTGGGGCATGAAGGTGTTTCTAGGAGTTGGACACATACCAAGTTTAACACAGTTCTGGGCATCTTTGAAAAACCTATACAAACTTGTTCCTACATAGTAACTTGCAACTTTGAATGAGAATGTGCTTCCTTACAGCAACGTGCTATATGTTCTGAATGCCCGAATTGGGAATCTGTGTCAAAACTTTGTTAGGAATTATGTGATCCTTACTAGCTGGAAGTAAGGGAGATGGGGCTTGAAGTTATTTCTAGGAGTTGGACACATACCAAGTTTAGCTCAGTTTTGGGCATCTTTGAAATACCTATACAAACTTGTTCCTACATAGTAACTTGCAACTTTGAATGAGAATGTGGTTGGTTACAGCAACGTGCTATATGTTCTGAATGCCCGAATTGGGAATCTGTGTCAAAACTTTGTTAGGAATTATGTGATCCTTACTAGCTGGAAGTAAGGGAGTTGGGGCATGAAGGTATTTCTAGGAGTTGGACACATACAGAGTTTAGCACAGTTCTGGGCATCTTTGAAATACCTATACAAACTTGTACCTACATAGTAACTTGCAACTTTGAATGAGAATGTGCTTGCTTACAGCAACGTGCTATATGTTCTGAGTGCCCGAATTGGGAATCTTTGTCAAAACTTTGGTAGGAATGATGTGATCCTTACTAGATGGAAGTAAGGGAGATGGGGCATGAAGTTATTTCTAGGAGTGTGGAGACATACAACGTTTAGCTCAGTTCTGGGCATCTTTGAAATACCTATACAAACTTGTAGCTACATAGTAACTTGCAACTGTGAATGAGAATGTGCTTGCTTACAGCAACGTGCTATATGTTCTGAATGCCCGAATTGGGAATCTGTGTCAAAACTTTGTTAGGAATTATGTGATCCTTACTAGCTGGAAGTAAGGGAGTTGGGGCTTGAAGTTATTTCTAGGAGTTGGACACATACCAAGTTTAGCTCAGTTCTGGGCATCTTTGAAATACCTATACAAACTTGTTCCTACATAGTAACTTGCAACTTTGAATGAGAATGTGGTTGGTTACAGAAACGTGCTATATGTTCTGAATGCCCGAATTGGGAATCTGTGTCAAAACTTTGTTAGGAATTATGTGATCCTTACTAGCTGGAAGTAAGGGAGTTGGGGGATGAAGTTATTTCTAGGAGTTGGACACATACCAAGTTTAGCTCAGTTCTGGGCATCTTTGAAATACCTATACAAACTTGTTCCTACATAGTAACTTGCAACTTTGAATGAGAATGTGCTTCCTTGCAGCAACGTGCTATATGTTCTGAATGCCCGAATTGGGAATCTGTGTCAAAACTTTGTTAGGAATTATGTGATCCTTACTAGCTGGAAGTAAGGGAGATGGGGCATGAAGTTATATCTAGGAGATGGACACATACCAAGTTTAGCTCAGTTCTGGGCATCTTTGAAATACCTATACAAACTTGTTCCTACATAGGAACTTGCATCTTAGAATGAGAATGTGCTTGCTTACAGCAACGTGCTATATGTTCTGAATGCCCGAATTGGGAATCTGTGTCAAAACTTTGTTAGGAATTATGTGATCCTTACTAGCTGGAAGTAAGGGAAATGGGGCATGAAATTATTTCTAGGAGTTGGACACATACCAAGTTTAGCTCAGTTCTGGGCATCTTTGAAATACCTATACAAACTTGTACATACATAGTAACTTGCAACTGTGAATGAGAATGTGCTTGCTTACAGCAACGTGCTATATGTTCTGAATGCCCGAATTGGGAATCTGTGTCAAAACATTGTTAGAAATTATGTGATCCTTACTAGCTGGAAGTAAGGGAGATGGGGCATGAAGTTATTTCTAGGAGTTGGAGACATACCAAGTTTATCTCAGTTCTGGGCATCTTTGAAATACCTATACAAACCTGTTCCTACATAGTAACTTGCAACTTTGAATGAGAATGTGCTTCCTTGCAGCAACGTGCTATATGTTCTGAATGCCCGAATTGGGAATCTGTGTCAAATCTTTGTTAGGAATTATGTGATCCTTACTAGCTGGAAGTAAGGGTGATGGGGCATGAAGTTATTTCTAGGAATTGGAAACATACCAAGTTTAGCTCACTTCTGGGTATCTTTGAAATAGCTATACAAACTTGTTCCTACATAGTAACTTGCAACTTTGAATGAGAATGTGCTTGCTTAGAGCAACGTGCTATATGTTCTGAATGCCCGAATTGGGAATCTGTGTCAAAACTTTGTTAGGAATTATGTGATCCTTACTAGATGGAAGTAACGGAGATGGGGCATGAAGTTATTTCTAGGAGTTGGACACATACCAAGTTTAGCTCAGTTCTGGGCATCTTTGAAATACCTATACAAACTTGTTCCTACATAGTAACTTGCAACTTTGAATGAGAATGTGCTTGCTTACAGCAACGTGCTATATGTCATGAATGCCCGAATTGGGAATCTGTGTCAAAACTTTGTTAGGAATTATGTGATCCTTACTAGCTGGAAGTAAGGGAGATGGGGCATGAAGTTATTTCTAGGAGTTGGAGACATATCAAGTTTAGCTCAGTTCTGGGCATCTTTGAAATACCTATACAAAGTTGTTCCTACATAGTAACTTGCATCTTTGAATGAGAATGTGCTTGCTTACAGCAACGTGCTATATGTTCTGAATGCCCGAATTGGGAATCTGTGTCAAAACTTTGTTAGGAATTATGTGATCCTTACTAGCTGGAAGTAAGGGAGTTGGGGCATGAAGTTATTTATAGGAGTTGGACACATACCAAGTTTAGCTCAGTTCTGGGCATCTTTGAAATACCTATACAAACTTGTTCCTACATAGTAACTTGCAACTTTGAATGAGAATGTGCTTGCTTACAGCAACGTGCTATATGTTCTGAATGCCCGAATTGGGAATCTGTGTCAAAACATGGTTAGGAATTATGTGATCCTTACTAGCTGGAAGTAAGGGAGTTGGGGCATGAAGTTATTTCTAGGAGTTGGACACATACCAAGTTTAGCTCAGTTCTGGGCATCTTTGAAATACCCATACAAACTTGTTCCTACATAGTAACTTGCAACTTTGAATGAGAATGTGCTTGCTTACAGCAATGAGCTATATGTTCTGAATGCCCGAATTGGGAATCTGTGTCAAAACTTTGTTAGGAATTATGTGATCCTTACTAGCTGGAAGTAAGGGAGATGGGGCATGAAGTTATTTCTAGAGGTTGGACACATAACAAGTTGAGCTCAGTTCTGGGCATCTTTGAAATACCTATACAAACTTGTTCCTACATAGTAACTTGCAACTTTGAATGAGAATGTGCTTGCTTACAGCAACGTGCTATATGTTCTGAATGCCCGAATTGGGAATCTGTGTCAAAACTTTGTTAGGAATTATGTGATCCTTACTAGCTGGAAGTAAGGGAGATGGAGCATGAAGTTATTTCTAGGAGTTGGAGACATATCAAGTTTAGCTCAGTTCTGGGCATCTTTGAAATACCTATACAAACTTGTTCCTACATAGTAACTTGCATATTTGAATGAGAATGTGCTTGCTTACAGCAACGTGCTATATGTTCTGAATGCCCGAATTGGGAATCTGTGTCAAAACTTTGTTAGGAATTACGTGATCCTTACAAGCTGGAAGTAAGGGAGTTGGGGCATGAAGTTATTTCTAGAGGTAGGACACATACCAAGTTTAGCTCAGTTCTGGGCATCTTTGAAATACCTATACAAACTTGTTCCTACATAGTAACTTGCAACTTTGAATGAGAAGGTGCTTGCTTACAGCAACGTGCTATATGTTCTGAATGCCCGAATTGGGAATCTGTGTCAAAACTTTGTTATGAATTATGTGATCCTTACTAGCTGGAAGTAAGGGAGTTGGGGCATGAAGTTATTTCTAGAGGTAGGACACATACCAAGTTTAGCTCAGTTCTGGGCATCTTTGAAATACCTATACAAACTTGTTCCTACATAGTAACTTGCAACTTTGAATGAGAATGTGCTTGCTTACAGCAACGTGCTATATGTTCTAAATGCCCGAATTGGGAATCTGTGTCAAAACTTTGTTAGGAATTATGTGATCTTTACTAGCTGGAAGTAAGGGAGATGGGGCATGAAGTTATTTCTAGGAGTTGGAGACATACAACATTTAGCTCAGTTCTGGGCATCTTTGAAATACCTATACAAACTTGTTCCTACGTAGTAACTTGCAACTTTGAATGAGAATGTGCTTGCTTACAGCAACGTGCTATATGTTCTGAATGCACGAATTGGGAATCTGTGTCAAAATTTGTTAGGAATTATGTGATCTTTACTAGCTGGAAGTAAGGGAGTTGGGGCATGAAGGTATTTCTAGGAGTTGGAGACATACCAAGTTTAGCACAGTTCTGGGCATCTTTGAAATACCTATACAAACTTGTTCCTACATAGTAACTTGCAACTTTGAATGAGAATGTGCTTGCTTACAGCAACGTGCTATATGTTCTGAATGCCCGAATTGGGAATCTGTGTCAAAAGTTTGTTAGGAATTATGTGATCCTTACTAGCTGGAAGTAAGGGAGATGGGGCATCAAGTTATTTCTAGGAGTGGAACACATACCAAGTTTAGCTCAGTTCTGGGCATCTTTGAAATACCTATACAAACTTGTTCCTACATAGTAACTTGCAACTTTGAATGAGAATGTGCTTGCTTACAGCAACGTGCTATATGTTGTGAATGCCCGAATTGGGAATCTGTGTCAAAACTTTGTTAGGAAGTATGTGATCCTTACTAGCTGGAAGTAAGCGAGATGGGACATGAAGTTATTTCTAGGAGTTGGACACATATCAAGTTTAGCTCAGTTCTGGGCATCTTTGAAATACCTATACAAACTTGTTCCTACGTAGTAACTTGCAACTTTGAATGAGAATGTGCTTGCTTACAGCAACGTGCTATATGTTGTGAATGCCCGAATTGGGAATCTGTGTCAAAACTTTGTTAGGAATTATGTGATCCTTACTAGCTGAAAGTAAGGGAGTTGAGGCATGAAGGTATTTCTAGGAGTTGGACACATACCAAGTTTAGCTCAGTTCTGGGCATCTTTGAAATACCTATACAAACTTGTTCCTACATAGTAACTTGCAACTTTGAATGAGAATGTGCTTGCTTACAGCAAGGTGCTATATGTTCTGAATGCCCGAATTGGGAATCTGTGTCAAAACTTTGTTAGGAATTATGTGATCCTTACTAGCTGGAAGTAAGGGAGTTGGGGCATGAAGTTATTTCTAGGATTTGGAGACATACAACGTTTAGCTCAGTTCTGGGCATCTTTGAAATACCTATACAAACTTGTTCCTACATACTAACTTGCAACTTTGAATGAGAATGTGCTTGCTTACAGCAACGTGCTATATGTTGTGAATGCCCGAATTGGGAATCTGTGTCAAAACTTTGTTAGGAAGTATGTGATCCTTACCAGCTGGAAGTAAGCGAGATGGGGCATGATGTTATTTCTAGGAGTTGGATACATACAACGTTTAGCTCAGTTCTGGGCATCTTTGAAATACCTATACAAACTTGTTCCTACATAGTAACTTGCAACTTTGAATGAGAATGTGCTTACTTACAGCAACGTGCTATATGTTCTGAATGCCCGAATTGGGAATCTGTGTCAAAACTTTGTTAGGAATTATGTGATCCTTACTAGATGGAAGTAAGGGAGATGGGGCATGAAGTTATTTCTAGGAGTTGGAGACATACAACGTTTAGCTCAGTTCTGGGCATCTTTGAAATACCTATACAAACTTGTGCCTACATAGTAACTTGCAACCTTGAATGAGAATGTGCTTGCTTACAGCAACGTGCTATATGTTCTGAATGCCCGAATTGGGAATCTTTGACAAAACTTTGTTAGGAATTATGTGATCCTTACTAGCTGGAAGTAAGGGAGATGGGGCATGAAGTTATTTCTAGGAGTTGGAGACATACCAAGTTTATCTCAGTTCTGGGCATCTTTGAAATACCTATACAAACTTGTTCCTACATAGTAACTTGCAACTTTGAATGAGAATGTGCTCGCTTGCAGCAACGTGCTATATGTTCTGAATGCCCGAATTGGGAATCTGTGTCAAATCTTTGTTAGGAATTATGTGATCCTTACTAGCTGGAAGTAAGGGAGATGGGGCATGAAGTTATTTCTATGAGTTGGAGACATACCAAATTTAGCTCAGTTCTGGGCATCTTTGAAATACCTATACAAACTTGTTCCTACATAGTAACTTGCAACTTTGAATGAGAATGTGCTTGCTTAGAGCAACGTGCTATATGTTCTGAATGCCCGAATTGGGAATCTGTGTCAAAACTTTGTTAGGAATTATGTGATCCTTACTAGCTGGAAGTAAGGGAGATGGGGCATGAAGATATTTCTAGGAGTTGGACACATACCAAGTTTAGCTCAGTTCTGGGCATCTTTGAAATACCTATACAAACTTGTTCCTACATAGTAACTTGCAACTTTGAATGAGAATGTGCTTGCTTACAGCAAGGTGCTATCTGTTCTGAATGCCCGAATTGGGAATCTGTGTCAAAACTTTGTTAGGAATTATGTGATCCTTACTAGCTGGAATTAAGGGAGATGGGGCATGAAGTTGGTCTAGGAGTTGGAGACATATCATGTTTAGCTCAGTTCTGGGCATCTTTGAAATACCTATACAAAGTTGTTCCTACATAGTAACTTGCATCTTTGAATGAGAATGTGCTTGCTTACAGCAACGTGCTTTATGTTCTGAATGCCCGAATTGGGAATCTGTGTCAAATCTTTGTTAGGAATTATGTGATCCTTACTAGATGGAAATAAGGGAGATGGGGAATGAAGTTATTTCTAGGAGTTGGAGACATACAACGTTTAGCTCAGTTCTGGGCATCTTTGAAATACCTATACAAACTTGTTCCTACATAGTAACTTGCAAATTTGAATGAGAATGTGCTTGCTTACAGCAACGTGCTATATGTTCTGAATGCCCGAATAGGGAATCTGTGTCAAAACTTTGTTAGGAATTATGTGATCCTTAATAGCTGGAAGTAAGGGAGTTGGGGCATGAAGGTATTTCTAGGAGTTGGACACATACCAAGTTTAGCACAGTTCTGGGCATCTTTGAAATACCTATACAAACTTATTCCTACATAGTAACTTGCAACTTTGAATGAGAATGTGCTTGCTTACAGCAACGTGCTATATGTTCTGAATGCCTGAAGTGGGAATCTGTGTCAAAACTTTGTTAGGAATTATGTGATCCTTACTAGCTTGAAGTAAGGGAGATGGGGCATGAAAACATTTCTAGGAGTTGGAGACATACAACGTTTAGCTCAGTTCTGGGCATCTTTGAAATACCTATACAAACTTGTTCCTACATAGAAATTTGCATCTTTGAATGAGAATGTGCTTGCTTGCAGCAACGTGCTATATGTTCTGAATGCCCAAATTGGGAATCTGTGTCAAAACTTTGTTAGGAATTATGTGATCCTTATTAGCTGGAAGTAAGGGAGTTGGGGCATGAAAGTATTTCTAGGAGTAGGACAAATACCAAGTTTAGCACAGTTCTGGGCATCTTTGAAATTCCTATACAAACTTGTTCCTACATAGTAACTTGCAACTTTGAATGAGAATGTGCTTGCTTACAGCAAAGTACTATATGTTCTGAATGCCCGAATAGGGAATCTGTGTCAAAATTTGTTAGGAATTATGTGATCCTTACAAGATGGAAGTAAGGGAGATGGGGCATGAAGTTATTTCTAGGAGTTGGAGACATATCAAGTTTAGCTCAGTTCTGGGCATCTTTGAAATACCTATACAAACTTGTTCCTACATAGTAACTTGCAACTTTGAATGAGAATGTGCTTGCTTACAGCAACGTGCTATATGTTCTGCATGCCCGAATTGGGAATCTGTGTCAAAATTTTGTTAGGAATTATGTGATCCTTACTAGATGGACGTAAGGGAGATGGGGCATGATGTTATTTCTAGGAGTTGGAGACATATCAAGTTTAGCTCAGTTCTGGGCATCTTTGAAATACCTATACAAACTTGTTCCTACATAGTAACTTGCATCTTTGAATGAGAATGTGCTTGCTTACAGCAACGTGCTATATGTTCTGAATGCCCGAATTGGGAATCTGTGTCAAAACTTTGTTAGGAATTATGTGATTCTTACTAGATGGAAATAAGGGAGATGGGGCATGAAGTTATTTCTAGGAGTTGGAGACATACAACGTTTAGCTCAGTTCTGGGCATCTTTGAAATACCTATACAAACCTGTTCCTACATAGTAACTTGCAACTTTGAATGAGAATGTGCTTGCTTACAGCAACGTGCTATATGTTCTGAATGCCCGAATAGGGAATCTGTGTCAAAACATTGTTAGGAATTATGTGATCCTTACTAGCTGGAAGTAAGGGAGTTGGGGCATGAAGGTATTTCTAGGAGTTAGACGCATACCAAGTTTAGCTCAGTTCCGGGCTTCTTTGAAATACCTATACAAACTTGTTCCTACATAGTAACTTGCATCTTTGAATGAAAATGTGCTTGCTTACAGCAACGTGCTATATGTTCTGAATGCCCGAATTGGGAATCGGTGTCAAAACTTTGTTAGGAATTATGTGATCCTTACTAGCTGGAAGTAAGGGAGATGGGGCATGAAGTTATTTCTAGGAGTTGGAGACAAACCAAGTTTAGCTCAGTTCTGGGCATCTTTGAAATACCTATACAAACTTGTTCCTACATAGTAACTTGCAACTTTGAATGAGAATGTGCTTGCTTACAGCAACGTGCTATATGTTCTGAATGCCCGAATTGGGAATCTGTGTCAAAATTTGTTAGGAATTATGTGATCCTTACTAGCTGGAAGTAAGGGAGTTGGGGCATGAAGGTATTTCTAGGAGTTGGACACATACCAAGTTTAGCACAGTTCTGGGCATCTTTGAAATACCTATGCAAACTTGTTCCTACATAGTAACTTGCAACTTTGAATGAGAATGTGCTTGCTTACAGCAACGTGCTATATGTTCTGAATGCTCGAATTGGGAATCTTTGTCAAAACTTTGTTAGGAATCATGTGATCCTTACTAGATGGAAGTAAGGAAGATGTGGCATGAAGTTATTTCTAGAAGTTGGAGACATACCAAGTTTAGCTCAGTTCTGGGCATCTTTGAAATACCTATACAAAACTTGTTCCTACATAGTAACTTGCAACTTTGAATGAGAATGTGCTTGCTTACAGCAACGTGCTATATGTTCTGAATGCCCGAATTGGGAATCTGTGTCAAAACTTTGTTAGGAATTATGTGATCCTTACTAGATGGAAATAAGGGAGATGGGGCATGAAGTTATTTCTAGGAGTTGGACACATACAACGTTTAGCTCAGTTCTGGGCATCTTTGAAATACCTATACAAACCTGTTCCTACATAGTAAATTGCAACTTTGAATGAGAATGTGCTTGCTTACAGCAACGTGCTATATGTTCTGAATGCCCGAATTGGGAATCTGTGTCAAAACATTGTTAGGAATTATGTGATCCTTACTAGCTGGAAGTAAGGGAGTTGCGGCATGAAGGTATTTCTAGGAGTTGGACACATACCAAGTTTAGCTCAGTTCTGGGCATCTTTGAAATACCTATACAAACTTGTTCCTACATAGTAACTTGCAACTTTGAATGAGAATGTGCTTGCTTACAGCAACGTGCTATATGTTCTGAATGCCCGAATTGGGAATCGGTGTCAAAACGTTGTTAGGAATTATGTGATCCTTACTAGCTGGAAGTAAGAGAGATGGGGCATGAAGTTATTTCTAGGAGTTGGAGACATACCAAGTTTAGCTCAGTTCTGGGCATCTTTGAAATACCTATACAAACTTGTTCCTACATAGTAACTTGCAACTTTGAATGAGAATGTGCTTGCTTGCAGCAACGTGCTATATGTTCTGAATGCACGAATTGGGAATCTGTGTCAAAATTTGTTAGGAATTATATGATCCTTACTAGCTGGAAGTAAGGGAGGTGGGGCATGAAGGTGTTTCTAGGAGTTGGACACATACCAAGTTTAACACAGTTCTGGGCATCTTTGAAATACCTATACAAACTTGTTCCTACATAGTAACTTGCAACTTTGAATGAGAATGTGCTTCCTTACAGCAACGTGCTATATGTTCTGAATGCCCGAATTGGGAATCTGTGTCAAAACTTTGTTAGGAATTATGTGATCCTTACTAGCTGGAAGTAAGGGAGATGGGGCTTGAAGTTATTTCTAGGAGTTGGACACATACCAAGTTTAGCTCAGTTCTGGGCATCTTTGAAATACCTATACAAACTTGTTCCTACATAGTAACTTGCAACTTTGAATGAGAATGTGGTTGGTTACAGCAACGTGCTATATGTTCTGAATGCCCGAATAGGGAATCTGTGTCAAAATTTGTTAGGAATTATGTGATCCTTACAAGATGGAAGTAAGGGAGATGGGGCATGAAGTTATTTCTAGGAGTTGGAGACATATCAAGTTTAGCTCAGTTCTGGGCATCTTTGAAATACCTATACAAACTTGTTCCTACATAGTAACTTGCAACTTTGAATGAGAATGTGCTTGCTTACAGCAACGTGCTATATGTTCTGCATGCCCGAATTGGGAATCTGTGTCAAAATTTTGTTAGGAATTATGTGATCCTTACTAGATGGACGTAAGGGAGATGGGGCATGATGTTATTTCTAGGAGTTGGAGACATATCAAGTTTAGCTCAGTTCTGGGCATCTTTGAAATACCTATACAAACTTGTTCCTACATAGTAACTTGCATCTTTGAATGAGAATGTGCTTGCTTACAGCAACGTGCTATATGTTCTGAATGCCCGAATTGGGAATCTGTGTCAAAACTTTGTTAGGAATTATGTGATTCTTACTAGATGGAAATAAGGGAGATGGGGCATGAAGTTATTTCTAGGAGTTGGAGACATACAACGTTTAGCTCAGTTCTGGGCATCTTTGAAATACCTATACAAACCTGTTCCTACATAGTAACTTGCAACTTTGAATGAGAATGTGCTTGCTTACAGCAACGTGCTATATGTTCTGAATGCCCGAATAGGGAATCTGTGTCAAAACATTGTTAGGAATTATGTGATCCTTACTAGCTGGAAGTAAGGGAGTTGGGGCATGAAGGTATTTCTAGGAGTTAGACGCATACCAAGTTTAGCTCAGTTCCGGGCTTCTTTGAAATACCTATACAAACTTGTTCCTACATAGTAACTTGCATCTTTGAATGAAAATGTGCTTGCTTACAGCAACGTGCTATATGTTCTGAATGCCCGAATTGGGAATCGGTGTCAAAACTTTGTTAGGAATTATGTGATCCTTACTAGCTGGAAGTAAGGGAGATGGGGCATGAAGTTATTTCTAGGAGTTGGAGACAAACCAAGTTTAGCTCAGTTCTGGATATCTTTGAAATACCTATACAAAGTTGTTCCTACATAGTAACTTGCATCTTTGAATGAGAATGTGCTTGCTTACAGCAACGTGCTATATGTTCTGAATGCCCGAATTGGGAATCTGTGTCAAAACTTTGTTAGGAATTATGTGATCCTTACTAGCTGGAAGTAAGGGAGTTGGGGCATGAAGTTATTTCTAGGAGTTGGACACATACCAAGTTTAGCTCAGTTCTGGGCATCTTTGAAATACCTATACAAACTTGTTCCTACATAGTAACTTGCAACTTTGAATGAGAATGTGCTTGCTTACAGCAACGTGCTATATGTCATGAATGCCCTAATTGGGAATCTGTGTCAAAACTTTGTTAGGAATTATGTGATCCTTACTAGCTGGAAGTAAGGGAGATGGGGCATGAAGTTATTTCTAGGAGTTGGAGACATATCAAGTTTAGCTCAGTTCTGGGCATCTTTGAAATACCTATACAAACTTGTTCCTACATAGTAACTTGCAACTTTGAATGAGAAGGTGCTTGCTTACAGCAACGTGCTATATGTTCTGCATGCCCGAATTGGGAATCTGTGTCAAAACTTTGTTAGGAATTATGTGATCCTTACTAGATGGACGTAAGGGAGATGGGGCATGATGTTATTTCTAGGAGTTGGAGACATATCAAGTTTAGCTCAGTTCTGGGCATCTTTGAAATACCTATACAAACTTGTTCCTACATAGTAACTTGCATCTTTGAATGAGAATGTGCTTGCTTACAGCAACGTGCTATATGTTCTGAATGCCCGAATTGGGAATCTGTGTCAAAACTTTGTTAGGAATTATGTGATTCTTACTAGATGGAAATAAGGGAGATGGGGCATGAAGTTATTTCTAGGAGTTGGAGACATACAACGTTTAGCTCAGTTCTGGGCATCTTTGAAATACCTATACAAACCTGTTCCTACATAGTAACTTGCAACTTTGAATGAGAATGTGCTTGCTTACAGCAACGTGCTATATGTTCTGAATGCCCGAATAGGGAATCTGTGTCAAAACATTGTTAGGAATTATGTGATCCTTACTAGCTGGAAGTAAGGGAGTTGGGGCATGAAGGTATTTCTAGGAGTTGGACGCATACCAAGTTTAGCTCAGTTCCGGGCTTCTTTGAAATACCTATACAAACTTGTTCCTACATAGTAACTTGCATCTTTGAATGAAAATGTGCTTGCTTACAGCAACGTGCTATATGTTTTGAATGCCCGAATTGGGAATCGGTGTCAAAACTTTGTTAGGAGTTATGTGATCCTTACTAGCTGGAAGTAAGGGAGATGGGGCATGAAGTTATTTCTAGGAGTTGGAGACAAACCAAGTTTAGCTCAGTTCTGGGCATCTTTGAAATACCTATACAAACTTGTTCCTACATAGTAACTTGCAACTTTGAATGAGAATGTGCTTGCTTACAGCAACGTGCTATATGTTCTGAATGCCCGAATTGGGAATCTGTGTCAAAATTTCTTAGGAATTATGTGATCCTTACTAGCTGGAAGTAAGGGAGATGGGGCATGAAGGTATTTCTAGGAGTTGGACACATACCAAGTTTAGCACAGTTCTGGGCATCTTTGAAATACCTATGCAAACTTGTTCCTACATAGTAACATGCAACTTTGAATGAGAATGTGCTTGCTTACAGCAACGTGCTATATGTTCTGAATGCTCGAATTGGGAATCTTTGTCAAAACTTTGTTAGGATCATGTGATCCTTACTAGATGGAAGTAAGGGAGATGGGGCATGAAGTTATTTCTAGAAGTTGGAGACATACCAAGTTTAGCTCAGTTCTGGGCATCTTTGAAATACCTATACAAACTAGTTCCTACATAGTAACTTGCAACTTTGAATGAGAATGTGCTTGCTTACAGCAACGTGCTATATGTTCTGAATGCCCGAATTGGCAATCTGTGTCAAAACTTTGTTAGGAATTATGTGATCCTTACTAGATGGAAATAAGGGAGATGGGGCATGAAGTTATTTCTAGGAGTTGGACACATACAACGTTTAGCTCAGTTCTGGGCATCTTTGAAATACCTATACAAACCTGTTCCTTCATAGTAACTTGCAACTTTGAATGAGAATGTGCTTGCTTACAGCAACGTGCTATATGTTCTGAATGCCCGAGTAGGGAATCTGTGTCAAAACATTGTTAGGAATTATGTGATCCTTACTAGCTGGAAGTAAGGGAGTTGCGGCATGAAGGTATTTCTAGGAGTTGGACACATACCAAGTTTAGCTCAGTTCTGGGCATCTTTGAAATACCTATACAAACTTGTTCCTACATAGTAACTTGCAACTTTGAATGAGAATGTGCTTGCTTACAGCAACGTGCTATATGTTCTGAATGCCCGAATTGGGAATCGGTGTCAAAACGTTGTTAGGAATTATGTGATCCTTACTAGCTGGAAGTAAGAGAGTTGGGGCATGAAGTTATTTCTAGGAGTTGGAGACATACCAAGTTTAGCTCAGTTCTGGGCATCTTTGAAATACCTATACAAACTTGTTCCTACATAGTAACTTGCAACTTTGAATGAGAATGTGCTTGCTTGCAGCAACGTGCTATATGTTCTGAATGCCCGAATTGGGAATCTGTGTCAAAACTTTGTTAGGAATTATGTGATCCTTACTAGATGGAAGTAAGGGAGATGGGGAATGAAGGTATTTACAGGAGTTGGAGACATACAACGTTTAGCTCAGTTCTGGGCATCTTTGAAATACCTATACAAACTTGTTCCTACATAGTAACTTGCAACTTTGAATGAGAATGTGCTTGCTTACAGCAACGTGCTATATGTTCTGAATGCCCGAATAGGGAATCTGTGTCAAAACTTTGTTAGGAATTATGTGATCCTTAACTAGCTGGAAGTAAGGGAGTTGGGGCATGAAGGTATTTCTAGGAGTTGGACACATACAGAGTTTAGCACAGTTCTGGGCATCTTTGAAATACCTATACAAACTTGTACCTACATAGTAACTTGCAACTTTGAATGGGAATGTGCTTGCTTACAGCAACGTGCTATATGTTCTGAGTGCCCGAATTGGGAATCTTTGTCAAAACTTTGGTAGGAATGATGTGATCCTTACTAGATGGAAGTAAGGTAGATGGGGCATGAAGTTATTTCTAGGAGTGTGGAGACATACAACGTTTAGCTCAGTTCTGGGCATCTTTGAAATACCTATACAAACTTGTAGCTACATAGTAACTTGCAACTGTGAATGAGAATGTGCTTGCTTACAGCAACGTGCTATATGTTCTGAATGCCCGAATTGGGAATCTGTGTCAAAACATTGTTAGAAATTATGTGATCCTTACTAGCTGGAAGTAAGGGAGATGGGGCATGAAGTTATTTCTAGGAGTAAGGAGACATACCAAGTTTAGCTCAGTTGTGGGCATCTTTGAAATACCTATACAAACTTGTTCCTACATAGTAACTTGCAACTTTGAATGAGAATGTGCTTCCTTGCAGCAACGTGCTATATGTTCTGAATGCCCGAATTGGGAATCTGTGTCAAATCTTTGTTAGGAATTATGTGATCCTTACTAGCTGGAAGTAAGGGTGATGGGGCTTGAAGTTATTTCTAGGAATTGGAAACATACCAAGTTTAGCTCAGTTCTGGGTATCTTTGAAATAGCTATACAAACTTGTTCCTACATAGTAACTTGCAACTTTGAATGAGAATGTGCTTGCTTAGAGCAACGTGCTATATGTTCTGAATGCCCGAATTGGGAATCTGTGTCAAAACTTTGGTAGGAATGATGTGATCCTTACTAGATGGAAGTAAGGGAGATGGGGCATGAAGTTATTTCTAGGAGTTGGAGACATATCAAGTTTAGCTCAGTTCTGGGCATCTTTGAAATACCTATACAAACTTGTTCCTACATAGTAACTTGCAACTTTGAATGAGAATGTGCTTGCTTACAGCAACGTGCTATATGTTCTGAATGCCCGAACTGGGAATCTGTGTCAAAACTTTGTTAGGAATTATGTGATCCTTACTAGCTGGAAGTAAGGGAGATGGGGCATGAAATTATTTCTAGGAGTTGGAGACATACCAAGTTTAGCTCAGTTCTGGGCATCTTTGAAATACCTATACAAACTTGTTCCTACATAGTAACTTGCATCTTTGAATGAGAATATGCTTGCTTGCAGCAACGTGCTATATGTTCTGAATGCCCGAATTGGGAATCTGTGTCAAAACTTTGTTAGGAATTATGTGATCCTTACTAGCTGGAAGTAAGGGAGATGGGCAGGAAGTTATTTCTAGGAGTTGGAGACATACCAAGTTTAGCTCAGTTCTGGGCATCTTTGAAATACCTATACAAACTTGTTCCTACATAGTAACTTGCAACTTTCAATGAGAATGTGCTTGCTTACAGCAACGTGCTATATGTTCTGAATGCCCGAACTGGGAATCTGTGTCAAATCTTTGTTAGGAATTATGTGATCCTCACCAGCTGGAAGTAAGGGAGATGGGGCATGAAGTTATTTCTAGAGGTTGGACACATACAACGTTTAGCTCAGTTCTGGGCATCTTTGAAATACCTATACAAACATGTTCCTACATAGTAACTTGCAACTTTGAATGAGAATGTGCTTGCTTACAGCAACGTGCTATATGTTCTGAATGCCCGAATTGGGAATCTGTGTCAAAACTTTCTTAGGAATTATGTGATCCTTACTAGCTGGAAGTAAGGGAGATGGGGCATGAAGTTATTTCTAGGAGTTGGAGACATACCAAGTTTAGCTCAGTTCTGGGCATCTTTGAAATACCTATACAAACTTGTGCCTACATAGTAACTTGCAACTTTGAATGAGAAGGTGCTTGCTTACAGCAACGTGCTATATGTTCTGAATGCCCGAATTGGCAATCTTTGTCAAAACTATGTTAGGAATTATGTGATCCTTACTAGCTGGAAGTAAGGAAGATGGGGCATGAAGTTATTTCTAGGAGTTGGAGACATACCAAGTTTATCTCAGTTCTGGGCATCTTTGAAATACCTATACAAACTTGTTCCTACATAGTAACTTGCAACTTTGAATGAGAATGTGCTTGCTTGCAGCAACGTGCTACATGTTCTGAATGCCCGAATTGGGAATCTGTGTCAAATCTTTGTTAGGAATTATGTGATCCTTACTACCTGGAAGTAAGGGAGATGGGGCAGGAAGTTATTTCTAGGAGATGGAGACATACCAAGTTTAGCTCAGTTCTGGGCATCTTTGAAATACCTATAGAAACTTGTTCCTACATAGTAACTTGCAACTTTGAATGAGAATGTGCTTGCTTAGAGCAACGTGCTATATGTTCTGAATGCACGAATTTGGAATCTGTGTCAAAATTTGTTAGGAATTATATGATCCTTACTAGCTGGAAGTAAGGGAGTTGGGGCATGAAGGTATTTCTAGGAGTTGGACACATACCAAGTTTAGCACAGTTCTGGGCATCTTTGAAATACCTATACAAACTTGTTCCTACATAGTAACTTGCAACTTTGAATGAGAATGTGCTTGCTTAGAGCAACGTGCTATATGTTCTGAATGCCCGAATTGGGAATCTGTGTCAAAACTTTGTTAGGAATTATGTGATCCTTACTAGATGGAAGTAAGGGAGATGGGGCATGAAGTTATTTCTAGGAGTTGGAGACATATCAAGTTTAGCTCAGTTCTGGGCATCTTTGAAATACCTATACAAACTTGTTCCTACATAGTAACTTGCATCTTTGAATGAGAATGTGCTTGCTTACAGCAACGAGCTATATGTTCTGAATGCCCGAATTGGGAATCTGTGTCAAAACTTTGTTAGGAATTATGTGATCCTTACTAGCTGGAAGTAAGGGAGTTGGGGCATGAAGTTATTTCTAGGAGTTGGACACATACCAAGTTTGGCTCAGTTCTGGGCATCTTTGAAATACCTATACAAACTTGTTCCTACATAGTAACTTGCAACCTTGAATGAGAATGTGCTTGCTTACAGCAACGTGCTATATGATCTGAATGCCCGAATTGGGAATCTGTGTCAAAACTTTGGTAGGAATGATGTGATCCTTACTAGATGGAAGTAAGGGAGATGGGGCATGAAGTTATTTCTAGGAGTTGGAGACATATCAAGTTTAGCTCAGTTCTGGGCATCTTTGAAATACCTATACAAACTTGTTCCTACATAGTAACTTGCAACTTTGAATGAGAATGTGCTTGCTTACAGCAACGTGCTATATGTTCTGAATGCCCGAACAGGGAATCTGTGTCAAAACTTTGTTAGGAATTATGTGATCCTTACTAGCTGGAAATAAGGGAGTTGAGGCATGAAGGTATTTCTAGGAGTTGGACACATACCAAGTTTAGCACAGTTCTGGGCATCTTTGAAATACCTATACAAACTTATTCCTACATAGTAACTTGCAACTTTGAATGAGAATGTGCTTGCTTACAGCAACGTGCTATATGTTCTTAATGCCCGAATTGGGAATCTCTGTCAAAACTTTGTTAGGAATTATGTGATCCTTACTAGCTGGAAGTAAGGGAGTTGGGGCATGAAGGTATTTCTAGGAGTTGGACACATACCAAGTTTAGCACAGTTTTGGGCATCTTTGAAATACCTATACAAACTTGTTCCTACATAGTAACTTGCAACTTTGAATGAGAATGTGCTTGCTTACAGCAACGTGCTATATGTTCTGAATGCCCTAATTGGGAATCTGTGTCAAAACTTTGTTAGGAATTATGTGATCCTTACTAGCTGGAAGTAAGGGAGATGGGGCATGAAGTTATTTCTAGGAGTTGGAGACATACCAAGTTTAGCTCAGTTCTGGGCATCTTTGAAATACCTATACAAACTTGTTCCTACATATTAACTTGCAACTTTGAATGAGAATGTGCTTGCTTAGAGCAACGTGCTATATGTTCTGAATGCCCGAATGGGGAATCTGTGTCAAAATTTGTTAGGAATTATGTGATCCTTTCTAGCTGGAAGTAAGGGAGTTGGGGCATGAAGGTATTTCTAGGAGTTGGACACATACCAAGTTTAGCACAGTTCTGGGCATCTTTGAAATACCTATACAAACTTGTTCCTACATAGTAACTTGCAACTTTGAATGAGAATGTGCTTGCTTACAGCAACGTGCTATATGTTCTGAATGCCCAAATTGGGAAATTGTGTCAAAACTTTGTTAGGAATTATGTGATCCTTACTAGCTGGAAGTAAGGGAGATGGTGCATGAAGTTATTTCTAGGAGTTGGACACATACCAAGTTTAGCTCAGTTCTGGGCATCTTTGAAATACCTATACAAACTTGTTCCTACATAGTAACTTGCAACTTTGAATGAGAATGTGCTTGCTTACAGCAACGTGCTATATGTTCTGAATGCCCGAAATGGGAATCTGTGTCAAAACTTTGTTAGGAATTATGTGATCCTTACTAGATGGAAGTAAGGGAGATGGGGCATGAAGTTATTTCTAGGAGTTGGACACATACCAAGTTTAGCTCAGTTCTGGGCATCTTTGAAATACCTATACAAACTTGTTCCTACATGGTAACTTGCAACTTTGAATGAGAATGTGCTTGCTTACAGCAACGTGCTATATGTTCTGAATGCCCGAATAGGGAATCTGTGTCAAAACTTTGTTAGGAATTATGTGATCCTTACTAGCTGGAAGTAAGGGAGTTGGGGCATGAAGGTATTTCTAGGAGTTGGACACATACCAAGTTTAGCACAGTTCTGGGCATCTTTGAAATACCTATACAAACTTGTTCCTACATAGTAACTTGCAACTTTGAATGAGAATGTGCTTGCTTACAGCAACGTGCTATATGTTCTGAATGCCCGAATTGGGAATCTGTGTCAAAACTTTTTTAGGAATTATGTGATCCTTACTAGATGGAAGTAAGGGACATGGGGCATGAAGTTATTTCTAGGAGGTGGACACATACCAAGTTTAGCTCAGTTCTGGGCATCTTTGAAATACCTATACAAACTTGTTCCTACATAGTAACTTGCAACATTGAATGAGAATGTGCTTGCTTACAGCAACGTGCTATATGTTCTGAATGCCCGAACAGGGAATCTGTGTCAAAACTTTGTTAGGAATTATGTGATCCTTACTAGATGGAAGTAAGGGAGTTGGGGCATGAAGGTATTTCTAGGAGTTGGACACATACCAAGTTTAGCACAGTTCTGGGCATCTTTGAAATACCTATACAAACTTGTTCCTACATAGTAACTTGCAACTTTGAATGAGAATGTGCTTGCTTACAGCAAAGTGCTATATGTTCTGAATGCCCGAATTGGGAATCTGTGTCAAAACTTTGTTAGGAATTATGTGATCCTTACTAGCTGGAAGTAAGGGAGTTGGGGCATGAAGGTATTTCTAGGAGTTGGACACATACCAAGTTTAGCACAGTTCTGGGCATCTTTGAAATACCTATACAAACTTGTTCCTACATAGTAACTTGCAACTTTGAATGAGAATGTGCTTGCTTACAACAATGTGCTATATGTTCTGAATGCCCTAATTGGGAATCTGTGTCAAAACTTTGTTAGGAATTATGTGATCCTTACTAGCTGGAAGTAAGAGAGATGGGGCATGAAGTTATTTCTAGGAGTTGGAGACATACCAAGTTTAACTCAGTTCTGGGCATCTTTGAAATACCTATACAAACTTGTTCCTACATATTAACTTGCAACTTTGAATGAGAATGTGCTTGCTTAGAGCAACGTGCTATATGTTCTGAATGCCCGAATTGGGAATCTGTGTCAAAATTTGTTAGGAATTATGTGATCCTTACTAGCTGAAAGTAAGGGAGTTGGGGCATGAAGGTATTTCTAGGAGTTGGACACATACCAAGTTTAGCACAGTTCTGGGCATCTTTGAAATACCTATACAAACTTGTTCCTACATAGTAACTTGCAACTTTGAATGAGAATGTGCTTGCTTACAGCAACGTGCTATATGTTCTGAATGCCCGAATTGGGAATCTGTGTCAAAACTTTGTTAGGAACTATGTGATCCTTACTAGATGGAAGTAAGGGAGATGGGGCATGAAGTTATTTCTAGGAGTTGGAGACATACAACGTTTAGCTCAGTTCTGGGCATCTTTGAAATACCTATACAAACTTGTTCCTACATAGTAACTTGCAACTTTGAATGAGAATGTGCTTGCTTACAGCAACGTGCTATATGTTCTGAATGCCCGAACAGGGAATCTGTGTCAAAACTTTGTTAGGAATTATGTGATCCTTACTAGATGGAAGTAAGGGAGATGGGGCATGAAGTTATTTCTAGGAGTTGGAGACATACCAAGTTTAGCTCAGTTCTGGGCATCTTTGAAATACCTATACAAACTTGTTCCTACATGGTAACTTGCAACTTTGAATGAGAATGTGCTTGCTTACAGCAACGTGCTATATGTTCTGAATGCCCGAATTGGGAATCTGTGTCAAAACTTTGTTAGGAATTATGTGATCCTTACTAGCTGGAAGTAAGGGAGTTGGGGCATGAAGGTATTTCTAGGAGTTGGACACATACCAAGTTTAGCACAGTTCTGGGCATCTTTGAAATACCTATACAAACTTGTTCCTACATAGTAACTTGCAACTTTGAATGAGAATGTGCTTGCTTACAGCAACGTGCTATATGTTCTGAATTGCCTAATTGGGAATCTGTGTCAAAACTTTGTTAGGAATTATGTGATCCTTACTAGCTGGAAGTAAGGGAGATGGGGCATGATGTTATTTCTAGGAGTTGGACACATACCAAGTTTAGCTCAGTTCTGGGCATCTTTGAAATACCTATACAAACTTGTTCCTACATAGTAACTTGCAACTTTGAATGAGAATGTGCTTGCTTACAGCAACGTGCTATATGTTCTGAATGCCCGAAATGGGAATCTGTGTCAAAACTTTGTTAGGAATTATGTGATCCTTACTAGATGGAAGTAAGGGAGATGGGGCATGAAGTTATTTCTAGGAGTTGGACACATACCAAGTTTAGCTCAGTTCTGGGCATCTTTGAAATACCTATACAAACTTGTTCCTACATGGTAACTTGCAACTTTGAATGAGAATGTGCTTGCTTACAGCAACGTGCTATATGTTCTGAATGCCCGAATAGGGAATCTGTGTCAAAACTTTGTTAGGAATTATGTGATCCTTACTAGCTGGAAGTAAGGGAGTTGGGGCATGAAGGTATTTCTAGGAGTTGGACACATACCAAGTTTAGCACAGTTCTGGGCATCTTTGAAATACCTAAACAAACTTGTTCCTACATAGTAACTTGCAACTTTGAATGAGAATGTGCTTGCTTACAGCAACGTGCTATATGTTCTGAATGCCCGAATTGGGAATCTGTGTCAAAACTTTTTTAGGAATTATGTGATCCTTACTAGATGGAAGTAAGGGACATGGGGCATGAAGTTATTTCTAGGAGGTGGACACATACCAAGTTTAGCTCAGTTCTGGGCATCTTTGAAATACCTATACAAACTTGTTCCTACATAGTAACTTGCAACATTGAATGAGAATGTGCTTGCTTACAGCAACGTGCTATATGTTCTGAATGCCCTAATTGGGAATCTGTGTCAAAATTTTGTTAGGAATTATGTGTTCCTTACTAGCTGGAAGTAAGGGAGATGGGGCATGAAGTTATTTCTAGGAGTTGGAGACATACCAAGTTTAACTCAGTTCTGGGCATCTTTGAAATACCTATACAAACTTGTTCCTACATATTAACTTGCAACTTTGAATGAGAATGTGCTTGCTTAGAGCAACGTGCTATATGTTCTCAATGCCCGAATTGGGAATCTGTGTCAAAATTTGTTAGGAATTATGTGATCCTTACTAGCTGAAAGTAAGGGAGTTGGGGCATGAAGGTATTTCTAGGAGTTGGACACATACCAAGTTTAGCACAGTTCTGGGCATCTTTGAAATACCTAGACAAACTTGTTCCTACATAGTAACTTGCAACTTTGAATGAGAATGTGCTTGCTTACAGCAACGTGCTATATGTTCTGAATGCCCGAATTGGGAATCTGTGTCAAAACTTTGTTAGGAATTATGTGATCCTTACTAGATGGAAGTAAGGGAGATGGGGCATGAAGTTATTTCTAGGAGTTGGAGACATACAACGTTTAGCTCAGTTCTGGGCATCTTTGAAATTCCTATACAAACTTGTTCCTACATAGTAACTTGCAACTTTGAATGAGAATGTGCTTGCTTACAGCAACGTGCTATATGTTCTGAATGCCCGAACAGGGAATCTGTGTCAAAACTTTGTTAGGAATTATGTGATCCTTACTAGATGGAAGTAAGGGAGATGGGGCATGAAGTTATTTCTAGGAGTTGGACACATACCAAGTTTAGCTCAGTTCTGGGCATCTTTGAAATACCTATACAAACTTGTTCCTACATAGTAACTTGCATCTTTGAATGAGAATGTGCTTGCTTACAGCAACGTGCTATATGTTCTGAATGCCCGAATTGGGAATCTGTGTCAAAACTTTGTTAGGAATTATGTGATCCTTACTAGATGGAAGTAAGGGAGATGGGGCATGAAGTTATTTCTAGGAGTTGGACACATACCAAGTTTAGCTCAGTTCTGGGCATCTTTGAAATACCTATACAAACTTGTTCCTACATAGTAACTTGCAACTTTGAATGAGAATGTGCTTGCTTACAGCAACGTGCTATATGTTCTGAATGCCCGAATTGGGAATCTGTGTCAAAACTTTGTTAGGAATTATGTGATCCTTACTAGCTGGAAGTAAGGGAGATGGGGCATGAAGTTATTTCTAGGAGTTGGACACATACCAAGTTTAGCTCAGTTCTGGGCATCTTTGAAATACCTATACAAACTTGTTCCTACATAGTAACTTGCAACTTTGAATGAGAATGTGCTTGCTTACAGCAACGTGCTATATGTTCTGAATGCCCGAAATGGGAATCTGTGTCAAAACTTTGTTAGGAATTATGTGATCCTTACTAGATGGAAGTAAGGGAGATGGGGCATGAAGTTATTTCTAGGAGTTGGACACATACCAAGTTTAGCTCAGTTCTGGGCATCTTTGAAATACCTATACAAACTTGTTCCTACATGGTAACTTGCAACTTTGAATGAGAATGTGCTTGCTTACAGCAACGTGCTATATGTTCTGAATGCCCGAATAGGGAATCTGTGTCAAAACTTTGTTAGGAATTATGTGATCCTTACTAGCTGGAAGTAAGGGAGTTGGGGCATGAAGGTATTTCTATGAGTTGGACACATACCAAGTTTAGCACAGTTCTGGGCATCTTTGAAATACCTATACAAACTTGTTCCTACATAGTAACTTGCATCTTTGAATGAGAATCTGCTTGCTTACAGCAACGTGCTATATGTTCTGAATGCCCGAATTGGGAATCTGTGTCAAAACTTTGTTAGGAATTATGTGATCCTTACTAGCTGGAAGTAAGGGAGTTGGGGCATGAAGGTATTTCTAGGAGTTGAACACATACCAAGTTTAGCACAGTTCTGGGCATCTTTGAAATACCTATACAAACCTGTTCCTACATAGTAACTTGCAACTTTGAATGAGAATGTGCTTGCTTACAGCAACGTGCTATGTGTTCTGAATGCCCGAATTGGGAATCTGTGTCAAAACTTTGTTAGGAATTATGTGATCCTTACTAGATGGAAGTAAGGGAGATGGGGCATGAAGTTATTTCTAGGAGTTGGAGACATACAACGTTTAGCTCAGTTCTGGGCATCTTTGAAATACCTATACAAACTTGTTCCTACATAGTAACTTGCAACTTTGAATGAGAATGTGCTTGCTTACAGCAACGTGCTATATGTTCTGAATGCCCGAAAAGGGAATCTGTATCAAAACTTTGTTAGGAATTATGTGATCCTTACTAGATGGAAGTAAGGGAGATGGGGCATGAAGTTATTTCTAGGAGTTGGACACATACCAAGTTTACCTCAGTTCTGGGCATCTTTGAAATACCTATACAAACTTGTTCCTACATGGTAACTTGCAACTTTGAATGAGAATGTGCTTGCTTACAGCAACGTGCTATATGTTCTGAATGCCCGAATTGGGAATCTGTGTCAAAACTTTGTTAGGAATTATGTGATCCTTACTAGCTGGAAGTAAGGGAGTTGGGGCATGAAGGTATTTCTAGGAGTTGGACACATACCAAGTTTAGCACAGTTCTGCGCATCTTTGAAATACCTATACAAACTTGTTCCTACATAGTAACTTGCAACTTTGAATGAGAATGTGCTTGCTTACAGCAACGTGCTATATGTTCTGAATTGCCTAATTGGGAATCTGTGTCAAAACTTTGTTAGGAATTATGTGATCCTTACTAGATGGAAGTAAGGGAGATGGGGCATGAAGTTATTTCTAGGAGTTGGACACATACCAAGTTTAGCTCAGTTCTGGGCATCTTTGAAATACCTATACAAACTTGTTCCTACATAGTAACTTGCATCTTTGAATGAGAATGTGCTTGCTTACAGCAACGTGCTATATGTTCTGAATACCCGAATTGGGAATCTGTGTCAAAATTTGTTAGGAATTATGTGATCCTTACTAGCTGGAAGTAAGGGAGATGGGGCATGAAGTTATTTCTAGGAGTTGGACACATACCAAGTTTAGCTCAGTTCTGGGCATCTTTGAAATACCTATACAAACTTGTTCCTACATGGTAACTTGCAACTTTGAATGAGAATGTGCTTGCTTACAGCAACGTGCTATATGTTCTGAATGCCCGAACAGGGAATCTGTGTCAAAACTTTGTTAGGAATTATGTGATCCTTACTAGATGGAAGTAAGGGAGATGGGGCATGAAGTTATTTCTAGGAGTTGGACACATACCAAGTTTAGCTCAGTTCTGGGCATCTTTGAAATACCTATACAAACTTGTTCCTACATAGTAACTTGCATCTTTGAATGAGAATGTGCTTGCTTACAGCAACGTGCTATATGTTCTGAATGCCCGAATTGGGAATCTGTGTCAAAACTTTGTTAGGAATTATGTGATCCTTACTAGATGGAAGTAAGGGAGATGGGGCATGAAGTTATTTCTAGGAGTTGGACACATACCAAGTTTAGCTCAGTTCTGGGCATCTTTGAAATACCTATACAAACTTGTTCCTACATAGTAACTTGCAACTTTGAATGAGAATGTGCTTGCTTACAGCAACGTGCTATATGTTCTGAATGCCCGAATTGGGAATCTGTGTCAAAACTTTGGTAGGAATTATGTGATCCTTACTAGCTGGAAGTAAGGGAGATGGGGCATGAAGTTATTTCTAGGAGTTGGACACATACCAAGTTTAGCTCAGTTCTGGGCATCTTTGAAATACCTATACAAACTTGTTCCTACATAGTAACTTGCAACTTTGAATGAGAATGTGCTTGCTTACAGCAACGTGCTATATGTTCTGAATGCCCGAATTGGGAATCTGTGTCAAAAATTTGTTAGGAATTATGTGATCCTTACTAGCTGGAAGAAAGGGAGATGGGGCATGAAGTTATTTCTAGGAGTTGGACACATACCAAGTTTAGCTCAATTCTGGGCATCTTTGAAAGACCTATACAAATTTGTTCCTACATAGTAACTTGCATCTTTGAATGAGAATGTGCTTGCTTACAGCAACGTGCTATATGTTCTGAATGCCCGAAATGGGAATCTGTGTCAAAACTTTGTTAGGAATTATGTGATCCTTACTAGCTGGAAGTAAGGGAGATGGGGCATGAAGTTATTTCTAGGAGTTGGACACATACCAAGTTTAGCTCAGTTCTGGGCATCTTTGAAATACCTATACAAACTTGTTCCTACATAGTAACTTGCAACTTTGAATGAGAATGTGCTTGCTTACAGCAACGTGCTATATGTTCTGAATGCCCGAAATGGGAATCTGTGTCAAAACTTTGTTAGGAATTATGTGATCCTTACTAGATGGAAGTAAGGGAGATGGGGCATGAAGTTATTTCTAGGAGTTGGACACATACCAAGTTTAGCTCAGTTCTGGGCATCTTTGAAATACCTATACAAACTTGTTCCTACATGGTAACTTGCAACTTTGAATGAGAATGTGCTTGCTTACAGCAACGTGCTATATGTTCTGAATGCCCGAATAGGGAATCTGTGTCAAAACTTTGTTAGGAATTATGTGATCCTTACTAGCTGGAAGTAAGGGAGTTGGGGCATGAAGGTATTTCTAGGAGTTGGACACATACCAAGTTTAGCACAGTTCTGGGCATCTTTGAAATACCTATACAAACTTGTTCCTACATAGTAACTTGCAACTTTGAATGAGAATGTGCTTGCTTACAGCAACGTGCTATATGTTCTGAATGCCCGAATTGGGAATCTGTGTCAAAACTTTGTTAGGAATTATGTGATCCTTACTAGCTGGAAGTAAGGGAGTTGGGGCATGAAGGTATTTCTAGGAGTTGGACACATACCAAGTTTAGCACAGTTCTGGGCATCTTTGAAATACCTATACAAACTTGTTCCTACATAGTAACTTGCAACTTTCAATGAGAATGTGCTTGCTTACAGCAACGTGCTATATGTTCTGAATGCCCGAATTGGGAATCTGTGTCAAAACTTTGTTAGGAATTATGTGATCCTTACTAGCTGGAAGTAAGGGAGTTGGGGCATGAAGGTATTTCTAGGAGTTGGACACATACCAAGTTTAGCACAGTTCTGGGCATCTTTGAAATACCTATACAAACTTGTTCCTACATAGTAACTTGCAACTTTGAATGAGAATGTGCTTGCTTACAGCAACGTGCTATATGTTCTGAATGCCCTAATTGGGAATCTGTGTCAAAACTTTGTTAGGAATTATGTGATCCTTACTAGCTGGAAGTAAGGGAGATGGGGCATGAAGTTATTTCTAGGAGTTGGAGACATACCAAGTTTAACTCAGTTCTGGGCATCTTTGAAATACCTATACAAACTTGTTCCTACATATTAACTTGCAACTTTGAATGAGAATGTGCTTGCTTAGAGCAACGTGCTATATGTTCTGAATGCCCGAATTGGGAATCTGTGTCAAAATTTGTTAGGAATTATGTGATCCTTACTAGCTGAAAGAAAGGGAGTTGGGGCATGAAGGTATTTCTAGGAGTTGGACACATACCAAGTTTAGCACAGTTCTGGGCATCTTTGAAATACCTATACAAACTTGTTCCTACATAGTATCTTGCAACTTTGAATGAGAATGTGCTTGCTTACAGCAACGTGCTATATGTTCTGAATGCCCGAATTGGGAATCTGTGTCAAAACTTTGTTAGGAATTATGTGATCCTTACTAGATGGAAGTAAGGGAGATGGGGCATGAAGTTATTTCTAGGAGTTGGAGACATACAACGTTTAGCTCAGTTCTGGGCATCTTTGAAATACCTATACAAACTTGTTCCTACATAGTAACTTGCAACTTTGAATGAGAATGTGCTTGCTTACAGCAACGTGCTATATGTTCTGAATGCCCGAACAGGGAATCTGTGTCAAAACTTTGTTAGGAATTATGTGATCCTTACTAGATGGAAGTAAGGGAGATGGGGCATGAAGTTATTTCTAGGAGTTGGACACATACCAAGTTTAGCTCAGTTCTGGGCATCTTTGAAATACCTATACAAACTTGTTCCTACATAGTAACTTGCAACTTTGAATGAGAATGTGCTTGCTTACAGCAACGTGCTATATGTTCTGAATGCCCGAATTGGGAATCTGTGTCAAAACTTTGTTAGGAATTATGTGATCCTTACTAGATGGAAGTAAGGGAGATGGGGCATGAAGTTATTTCTAGGAGTTGGACACATACCAAGTTTAGCTCAGTTCTGGGCATCTTTGAAATACCTATACAAACTTGTTCCTACATAGTAACTTGCAACTTTGAATGAGAATGTGCTTGCTTACAGCAACGTGCTATATGTTCTGAATGCCCGAATTGGGAATCTGTGTCAAAACTTTGTTAGGAATTATGTGATCCTTACTAGCTGGAGGTAAGGGAGATGGGGCATGAAGTTATTTCTAGGAGTTGGACACATACCAAGTTTAGCTCAGTTCTGGGCATCTTTGAAATACCTATACAAACTTGTTCCTACATAATAACTTGCATCTTTGAATGAGAATGTGCTTGCTTACAGCAACGTGCTATATGTTCTGAATGCCCGAACTGGGAATCTGTGTCAAAACTTTGTTAGGAATTATGTGATCCTTACTAGATGGAAGTAAGGGAGATGGGGCATGAAGTTATTTCTAGGAGTTGGACACATACCAAGTTTAGCTCAGTTCTGGGCATCTTTGAAATACCTATACAAACTTGTTCCTACATGGTAACTTGCAACTTTGAATGAGAATGTGCTTGCTTACAGCAACGTGCTATATGTTCTGAATGCCCGAATAGGGAATCTGTGTCAAAACTTTGTTAGGAATTATGTGATCCTTACTAGCTGGAAGTAAGGGAGTTGGGGCATGAAGGTATTTCTAGGAGTTGGACACATACCAAGTTTAGCACAGTTCTGGGCATCTTTGAAATACCTATACAAACTTGTTCCTACATAGTAACTTGCAACTTTGAATGAGAATGTGCTTGCTTACAGCAACGTGCTATATGTTCTGAATGCCCGAATTGGGAATCTGTGTCAAAACTTTGTTAGGAATTATGTGATCCTTACTAGCTGGAAGTAAGGGAGTTGGGGCATGAAGGTATTTCTAGGAATTGGACACATACCAAGTTTAGCACAGTTTTGGGCATCTTTGAAATACCTATACAAACTTGTTCCTACATAGTAACTTGCAACTTTGAATGAGAATGTGCTTGCTTACAGCAACGTGCTATATGTTCTGAATTGCCTAATTGGGAATCTGTGTCAAAACTTTGTTAGGAATTATGTGATCCTTACTAGCTGGAAGTAAGGGAGATGGGGCATGAAGTTATTTCTAGGAGTTGGACACATACCAAGTTTAGCTCAGTTCTGGGCATCTTTGAAATACCTATACAAACTTGTTCCTACATAGTAACTTGCATCTTTGAATGAGAATGTGCTTGCTTACAGCAACGTGCTATATGTTCTGAATACCCGAATTGGGAATCTGTGTCAAAATTTGTTAGGAATTATGTGATCCTTACTAGCTGGAAGTAAGGGAGTTGGGGCATGAAGTTATTTCTAGGAGTTGGACACATACCAAGTTTAGCTCAGTTCTGGACATCTTTGAAATACCTATACAAACTTGTTCCTACATAGTAACTTGCAACTTTGAATGAGAATGTGCTTGCTTACAGCAACGTGCTATATGTTCTGAATGCCCGAAATGGGAATCTGTGTCAAAACTTTGTTAGGAATTATGTGATCCTTACTAGATGGAAGTAAGGGAGATGGGGCATGAAGTTATTTCTAGGAGTTGGACACATACCAAGTTTAGCTCAGTTCTGGGCATCTTTGAAATACCTATACAAACTTGTTCCTACATGGTAACTTGCAACTTTGAATGAGAATGTGCTTGCTTACAGCAACGTGCTATATGTTCTGAATGCCCGAATAGGGAATCTGTGTCAAAACTTTGTTAGGAATTATGTGATCCTTACTAGATGGAAGTAAGGGACATGGGGCATGAAGTTATTTCTAGGAGGTCTACACATACCAAGTTTAGCTCAGTTCTGGGCATCTTTGAAATACCTATACAAACTTGTTCCTACATAGTAACTTGCAACATTGAATGAGAATGTGCTTGCTTACAGCAACGTGCTATATGTTCTGAATGCCCGAACAGGGAATCTGTGTCAAAACTTTGTTAGGAATTATGTGATCCTTACTAGATGGAAGTAAGGGAGTTGGGGCATGAAGGTATTTCTAGGAGTTGGACACATACCAAGTTTAGCACAGTTCTGGGCATCTTTGAAATACCTATACAAACTTGTTCCTACATAGTAACTTGCAACTTTGAATGAGAATGTGCTTGCTTACAGCAACGTGCTATATGTTCTGAATGCCCGAATTGGGAATCTGTGTCAAAACTTTGTTAGGAATTATGTGATCCTTACTAGCTGGAAGTAAGGGAGTTGGGGCATGAAGGTATTTCTAGGAGTTGGACACATACCAAGTTTAGCACAGTTCTGGGCATCTTTGAAATACCTATACAAACTTGTTCCTACATAGTAACTTGCAACTTTGAATGAGAATGTGCTTGCTTACAGCAATGTGCTATATGTTCTGAATGCCCTAATTGGGAATCTGTGTCAAAACTTTGTTAGGAATTATGTGATCCTTACTAGCTGGAAGTAAGGGAGATGGGGCATGAAGTTATTTCTAGGAGTTGGAGACATACCAAGTTTAACTCAGTTCTGGGCATCTTTGAAATACCTATACAAACTTGTTCCTACATATTAACTTGCAACTTTGAATGAGAATGTGCTTGCTTAGAGCAACGTGCTATATGTTCTGAATGCCCGAATTGGGAATCTGTGTCAAAATTTGTTAGGAATTATGTGATCCTTACTAGCTGAAAGTAAGGGAGTTGGGGCATGAAGGTATTTCTAGGAGTTGGACACATACCAAGTTTAGCACAGTTCTGGGCATCTTTGAAATACCTATACAAACTTGTTCCTACATAGTAACTTGCAACTTTGAATGAGAATGTGCTTGCTTACAGCAACGTGCTATATGTTCTGAATGCCCGAATTGGGAATCTGTGTCAAAACTTTGTTAGGAATTATGTGATCCTTACTAGATGGAAGTAAGGGAGATGGGGCATGAAGTTATTTCTAGGAGTTGGAGACATACAACGTTTAGCTCAGTTCTGGGCATCTTTGAAATACCTATAAAAACTTGTTCCTACATAGTAACTTGCAACTTTGAATGAGAATGTGCTTGCTTACAGCAACGTGCTATATGTTCTGAATGCCCGAACAGGGAATCTGTGTCAAAACTTTGTTAGTAATTATGTGATCCTTACTAGATGGAAGTAAGGGAGATGGGGCATGAAGTTATTTCTAGGAGTTGGACACATACCAAGTTTAGCTCAGTTCTGGGCATCTTTGAAATACCTATACAAACTTGTTCCTACATAGTAACTTGCATCTTTGAATGAGAATGTGCTTGCTTACAGCAACGTGCTATATGTTCTGAATGCCCGAATTGGGAATCTGTGTCAAAACTTTGTTAGGAATTATGTGATCCTTACTAGATGGAAGTAAGGGAGATGGGGCATGAAGTTATTTCTAGGAGTTGGACACATACCAAGTTTAGCTCAGTTCTGGGCATCTTTGAAATACCTATACAAACTTGTTCCTACATAGTAACTTGCAACTTTGAATGAGAATGTGCTTGCTTACAGCAACGTGCTATATGTTCTGAATGCCCGAATTGGGAATCTGTGTCAAAACTTTGTTAGGAATTATGTGATCCTTACTAGCTGGAAGTAAGGGAGATGGGGCATGAAGTTATTTATAGGAGTTGGACACATACCAAGTTTAGCTCAGTTCTGGGCATCTTTGAAATACCTATACAAACTTGTTCCTACATAGTAACTTGCAACTTTGAATGAGAATGTGCTTGCTTACAGCAACGTGCTATATGTTCTGAATGCCCGAATTGGGAATCTGTGTCAAAACTTTGTTAGGAATTATGTGATCCTTACTAGATGGAAGTAAGGGAGATGGGGCATGAAGTTATTTCTAGGAGTTGGACACATACCAAGTTTAGCTCAGTTCTGGGCATCTTTGAAATACCTATACAAACTTGTTCCTACATGGTAACTTGTATCTTTGAATGAGAATGTGCTTGCTTACAGCAACGTGCTATATGTTCTGAATGCCCGAATTGGGAATCTGTGTCAAAACTTTGTTAGGAATTATGTGATCCTTACTAGCTGGAAGTAAGGGAGTTGGGGCATGAAGGTATTTCTAGGAGTTGGACACATACCAAGTTTAGCACAGTTCTGGGCATCTTTGAAATACCTATACAAACTTGTTCCTACATAGTAACTTGCAACTTTGAATGAGAATGTGCTTGCTTACAGCAACGTGCTATATGTTCTGAATGCCCGAATTGGGAATCTGTGTCAAAACTTTGTTAGGAATTATGTGATCCTTACTAGCTGGAAGTAAGGGAGTTGGGGCATGAAGGTATTTCTAGGAATTGGACACATACCAAGTTTAGCACAGTTTTGGGCATCTTTGAAATACCTATACAAACTTGTTCCTACATAGTAACTTGCAACTTTGAATGAGAATGTGCTTGCTTACAGCAACGTGCTATATGTTCTGAATTGCCTAATTGGGAATCTGTGTCAAAACTTTGTTAGGAATTATGTGATCCTTACTAGCTGGAAGTAAGGGAGATGGGGCATGAAGTTATTTCTAGGAGTTGGACACATACCAAGTTTAGCTCAGTTCTGGGCATCTTTGAAATACCTATACAAACTTGTTCCTACATAGTAACTTGCATCTTTGAATGAGAATGTGCTTGCTTACAGCAACGTGCTATATGTTCTGAATACCCGAATTGGGAATCTGTGTCAAAATTTGTTAGGAATTATGTGATCCTTACTAGCTGGAAGTAAGGGAGTTGGGGCATGAAGGTATTTCTAGGAGTTGGACACATACCAAGTTTAGCACAGTTCTGGGCATCTTTGAAATACCTATACAAACTTGTTCCTACATAGTAACTTGCAACTTTGAATGAGAATGTGCTTGCTTACAGCAACGTGCTATATGCTCTGAATGCCCTAATTGGGAATCTGTGTCAAAACTTTATTAGGAATTATATGATCCTTACTAGCTGGAAGTAAGGGAGATGGGGCATGAAGTTATTTCTAGGAGTTGGACACATACCAAGTTTAGCTCAGTTCTGGACATCTTTGAAATACCTATACAAACTTGTTCCTACATATTAACTTGCAACTTTGAATGAGAATGTGCTTGCTTAGAGCAACGTGCTATATGTTCTGAATGCCCGAATTGGGAATCTGTGTCAAAATTTGTTAGGAATTATGTGATCCTTACTACCTGGAAGTAAGGGAGTTGGGGCATGAAGGTATTTCTAGGAGTTGGACACATACCAAGTTTAGCTCAGTTCTGGGCATCTTTGAAATACCTATACAAACTTGTTCCTACATAGTAACTTGCAACTTTGAATGAGAATGTGCTTGCTTACAGCAACGTGCTATATGTTCTGAATGCCCGAATTGGGAATCTGTGTCAAAACTTTGTTAGGAATTATGTGATCCTTACTAGCTGGAAGTAAGGGAGATGGGGCATGAAGTTATTTCTAGGAGTTGGACACATACCAAGTTTAGCTCAGTTCTGGGCATCTTTGAAATACCTATACAAACTTGTTCCTACATAGTAACTTGCATCTTTGAATGAGAATGTGCTTGCTTACAGCAACGTGCTATATGTTCTGAATGCCCGAATTGGGAATCTGTGTCAAAACTTTGTTAGGAAGTATGTGATCCTTACTAGCTGGAAGTAAGGGTGTTGGGACATGAAGTTATTTCTAGGAGTTGGACACATTCCAAGTTTAGCTCAGTTCTGGGCATCTTTGAAATACCTATACAAACTTGTTCCTACATAGTAACTTGCAACTTTGAATGAGAATGTGCTTGCTTACAGCAACGTGCTATATGTTCTGAATGCCCGAATTGGGAATCTGTGTCAAAACTTTGTTAGGAATTATGTGATCCTTACTAGCTGGAAGTAAGGGAGTTGGGGCATGAACTTATTTCTAGGAGTTGTACACATAGTAAGTTTAGCTCAGTTCTGGGCATCTTTGAAAATCCTATTCAAACTTGTTCCTACATAGTAACTTGCAACTTTGAATGAGAATGTGCTTTCTTACAGCAACCTGCTATATGTTCTGAATGCCCGAATTGGGAATCTGTGTCAAAACTTTGTTAGGAATTATGTGATCCTTACTAGCTGGAAGTAAGGGAGTGGGGGCATGAAGTTATTTCTAGGAGTTGGACACATACCAAGTTTAGCTCTGTTCTGGGCATCTTTGAAATACCTATACAAACTTGTTCCTACATAGTAACTTGCAACTTTGAATGAGAATGTGCTTGCTTACAGCAACGTGCTATATGTTCTGAATGCCCGAATTGGGAATCTGTGTCAAAACTTTGTTAGGAATTATGTGATCCTTACTAGCTGGAAGTAAGGGAGATGGGGCATGAAGTTATTTCTAGGAGTTGGACACATACCAAGTTTAGCTCAGTTCTGGGCATCTTTGAAATACCTATACTAACTTGTTCCTACATAGTAACTTGCATCTTTGAATGAGAATGTGCTTGCTTACAGCAACGTGCTATATGTTCTGAATGCCCGAATTGGGAATCTGTGTCAAAACTTTGTTAGGAATTATGTGATCCTTACTAGCTGGAAGTAAGGGTTGGGGCATGAACTTATTTCTAGGAGTTGTACACATACTAAGTTTAGCTCAGTTCTGGGCATCTTTGAAAGTCCTATTCAAACTTGTTCCTACATAGTAACTTGCAACTTTGAATGAGAATGTGCTTTCTTACAGCAACGTGCTATATGTTCTGAATGCCCGAATTGGGAATCTGTGTCAAAACTTTGTTAGGAATTATGTGATCCTTACTAGCTGGAAGTAAGGGAGTTGGGGCATGAAGTTATTTCTAGGAGTTGGACACATACCAAGTTTAGCTCAGTTCTGGGAATCTTTGAAATACCTATACAAACTTGTTCCTACATAGTAACTTGCAACTTTGAATGAGAATGTGCTTGCTTACAGCAACGTGCTATATGTTCTGAATGCCCGAATTGGGAATCTGTGTCAAAACTTTGTTAGGAATTATGTGATCCTTACTAGATGGAAGTGAGGGAGATGGGGCATGAAGTTATTTCTAGGAGTTGGAGACATACAACGTTTAGCTCAGTTCTGGGCATCTTTGTAATACCTATACAAACTTGTTCCTACATAGTAACTTGCATCTTTGAATGAGAATGTGCTTGCTTACAGCAACGTGCTATATGTTCTGAATGCCCGAATTGGGAAATTGTGTCAAAATTTTGTTAGGAATTATGTGATCCTTACTAGCTGGAAGTAAGGGAGATGGTGCATGAAGTTATTTCTAGGAGTTGGACACATACCAAGTTTAGCTCAGTTCTGGGCATCTTTGAAATACCTATACAAACTTGTTCCTACATGGTAACTTGTAACTTTGAATGAGAATGTGCTTGCTTACAGCAACGTGCTATATGTTCTGAATGCCCGAAATGGGAATCTGTGTCAAAACTTTGTTAGGAATTATGTGATCCTTACTAGATGGAAGTAAGGGAGATGGGGCATGAAGTTATTTCTAGGAGTTGGACACATACCAAGTTTAGCTCAGTTCTGGGCATCTTTGAAATACCTATACAAACTTGTTCCTACATGGTAACTTGCAACTTTGAATGAGAATGTGCTTGCTTACAGCAACGTGCTATATGTTCTGAATGCCCGAATTGGGAATCTGTGTCAAAACTTTGTTAGGAATTATGTGATCCTTACTAGCTGGAAGTAAGGGAGTTGGGGCATGAAGGTATTTCTAGGAGTTGGACACATACCAAGTTTAGCACAGTTCTGGGCATCTTTGAAATACCTATACAAACTTGTTCCTACATAGTAACTTGCAACTTTGAATGAGAATGTGCTTGCTTACAGCAACGTGCTATATGTTCTGAATGCCCGAATTGGGAATCTGTGTCAAAACTTTGTTAGGAATTATGTGATCCTTACTAGCTGGAACTAAGGGAGTTGGGGCATGAAGGTATTTCTAGGAATTGGACACATACCAAGTTTAGCACAGTTTTGGGCATCTTTGAAATACCTATACAAACTTGTTCCTACATAGTAACTTGCAACTTTGAATGAGAATGTGCTTGCTTACAGCAACGTGCTATATGTTCTGAATGCCCGAATTGGGAATCTGTGTCAAAACTTTGTTAGGAATTATGTGATCCTTACTAGCTGGAAGTAAGGGAGATGGGGCATGAAGTTATTTCTAGGAGTTGGACACATACCAAGTTTAGCTCAGTTCTGGGCATCTTTGAAATACCTATACAAACTTGTTCCTACATAGTAACTTGCAACTTTGAATGAGAATGTGCTTGCTTACAGCAACGTGCTATATGTTCTGAATACCCGAATTGGGAATCTGTGTCAAAATTTGTTAGGAATTATGTGATCCTTACTAGCTGGAAGTAAGGGAGTTGGGGCATGAAGGTATTTCTAGGAGTTGGACACATACCAACTTTAGCACAGTTCTGGGCATCTTTGAAATACCTATACAAACTTGTTCCTACATAGTAACTTGCAACTTTGAATGAGAATGTGCTTGCTTACAGCAACGTGCTATATGTTCTGAATGCCCTAATTTGGAATCTGTGTCAAATCTTTGTTAGGAATTATATGATCCTTACTAGCTGGAAGTAAGGGAGATGGGGCATGAAGTTATTTCTAGGAGTTGGACACATACCAAGTTTAGCTCAGTTCTGGACATCTTTGAAATACCTATACAAACTTGTTCCTACATAGTAACTTGCAACTTTGAATGAGAATGTGCTTGCTTACAGCAACGTGCTATATGTTCTGAATGCCCGAATTGGGAATCTGTGTCAAAATTTGTTAGGAATTATGTGATCCTTACTACCTGGAAGTAAGGGAGTTGGGGCATGAAGGTATTTCTAGGAGTTGGACACATACCAAGTTTAGCTCAGTTCTGGGCATCTTTGAAATACCTATACAAACTTGTTCCTACATAGTAACTTGCAACTTTGAATGAGAATGTGCTTGCTTACAGCAACGTGCTATATGTTCTGAATGCCCGAATTGGGAATCTGTGTCAAAACTTTGTTAGGAATTATGTGATCCTTACTAGCTGGAAGTAAGGGAGATGTGGCATGAAGTTATTTCTAGGAGTTGGACGCATACCAAGTTTAACTCAGTTCTGGGCATCTTTGAAATACCTATACAAACTTGTTCCTACATAGTAACTTGCATCTTTGAATGAGAATGTGCTTGCTTACAGCAACGTGCTATATGTTCTGAATGCCCGAATTGGGAATCTGTGTCAAAACTTTGTTAGGAATTATGTGATCCTTACTAGCTGGAAGTAAGGGAGTTGGGGCATGAACTTATTTCTAGGAGTTGTACACATAGTAAGTTTAGCTCAGTTCTGGGCATCTTTGAAAGTCCTATTCAAACTTGTTCCTACATAGTAACTTGCAACTTTGAATGAGAATGTGCTTTCTTACAGCAACGTGCTATATGTTCTGAATGCCCGAATTGGGAATCTGTGTCAAAACTTTGTTAGGAATTATGTGATCCTTACTAGCTGGAACTAAGGGAGTTGGGGCATGAAGGTATTTCTAGGAATTGGACACATACCAAGTTTAGCACAGTTTTGGGCATCTTTGAAATACCTATACAAACTTGTTCCTACATAGTAACTTGCAACTTTGAATGAGAATGTGCTTGCTTACAGCAACGTGCTATATGTTCTGAATGCCCGAATTGGGAATCTGTGTCAAAACTTTGTTAGGAATTATGTGATCCTTACTAGCTGGAAGTAAGGGAGATGGGGCATGAAGTTATTTCTAGGAGTTGGACACATACCAAGTTTAGCTCAGTTCTGGGCATCTTTGAAATACCTATACAAACTTGTTCCTACATAGTAACTTGCAACTTTGAATGAGAATGTGCTTGCTTACAGCAACGTGCTATATGTTCTGAATACCCGAATTGGGAATCTGTGTCAAAATTTGTTAGGAATTATGTGATCCTTACTAGCTGGAAGTAAGGGAGTTGGGGCATGAAGGTATTTCTAGGAGTTGGACACATACCAACTTTAGCACAGTTCTGGGCATCTTTGAAATACCTATACAAACTTGTTCCTACATAGTAACTTGCAACTTTGAATGAGAATGTGCTTGCTTACAGCAACGTGCTATATGTTCTGAATGCCCTAATTGGGAATCTGTGTCAAATCTTTGTTAGGAATTATATGATCCTTACTAGCTGGAAGTAAGGGAGATGGGGCATGAAGTTATTTCTAGGAGTTGGACACATACCAAGTTTAGCTCAGTTCTGGACATCTTTGAAATACCTATACAAACTTGTTCCTACATAGTAACTTGCAACTTTGAATGAGAATGTGCTTGCTTACAGCAACGTGCTATATGTTCTGAATGCCCGAATTGGGAATCTGTGTCAAAATTTGTTAGGAATTATGTGATCCTTACTACCTGGAAGTAAGGGAGTTGGGGCATGAAGGTATTTCTAGGAGTTGGACACATACCAAGTTTAGCTCAGTTCTGGGCATCTTTGAAATACCTATACAAACTTGTTCCTACATAGTAACTTGCAACTTTGAATGAGAATGTGCTTGCTTACAGCAACGTGCTATATGTTCTGAATGCCCGAATTGGGAATCTGTGTCAAAACTTTGTTAGGAATTATGTGATCCTTACTAGCTGGAAGTAAGGGAGATGTGGCATGAAGTTATTTCTAGGAGTTGGACGCATACCAAGTTTAACTCAGTTCTGGGCATCTTTGAAATACCTATACAAACTTGTTCCTACATAGTAACTTGCATCTTTGAATGAGAATGTGCTTGCTTACAGCAACGTGCTATATGTTCTGAATGCCCGAATTGGGAATCTGTGTCAAAACTTTGTTAGGAATTATGTGATCCTTACTAGCTGGAAGTAAGGGAGTTGGGGCATGAACTTATTTCTAGGAGTTGTACACATAGTAAGTTTAGCTCAGTTCTGGGCATCTTTGAAAGTCCTATTCAAACTTGTTCCTACATAGTAACTTGCAACTTTGAATGAGAATGTGCTTTCTTACAGCAACGTGCTATATGTTCTGAATGCCCGAATTGGGAATCTGTGTCAAAACTTTGTTAGGAATTATGTGATCCTTACTAGCTGGAAGTAAGGGAGTTGGGGCATGAAGTTATTTCTAGGAGTTGGACACATACCAAGTTTAGCTCAGTTCTGGGCATCTTTGAAAGTCCTATTCAAACTTGTTCCTACATAGTAACTTGCAACTTTGAATGAGAATGTGCTTGATTACAGCAACGTGCTATATGTTCTGAATGCCCGAATTGGGAATCTGTGTCAAAATTTGTTAGGAATTATGAGATCCTTACTAGCTGGAAGTAAGGGAGATGGGGCATGAAGTTATTTCTAGGAGTTGGACGCATAGCAAGTTTAGCTCAGTTATGGGCATCTTTGAAATACCTATACAAACTTGTTCCTACATAGTAACTTGCAACTTTGAATGAGAATGTGCTTGCTTACAGCAACGTGCTATATGTTCTGAATGCCCGAATTGGGAATCTGTGTCAAAACTTTGTTAGGAATTATGTGATCCTTACTAGCTGGAAGTAAGGGAGTTGGGGCATGAAGGTATTTCTAGGAGTTGGACACATACCAAGTTTAGCACAGTTCTGGGCATCTTTGAAATACCTATACAAACTTGTTCCTACATAGTAACTTGCAACTTTGAATGAGAATGTGCTTGCTTACAGCAACGTGCTATATGTTCTGAATGCCCGAATTGGGAATCTGTGTCAAAACTTTGTTAGGAATTATGTCATCCTTACTAGCTGGAAGTAAGGGAGATGGGGCATGAAGTTATTTCTAGGAGTTGGAGACATACAACGTTTAGCTCAGTTCTGGGCATCTTTGAAATACCTATTCAAACTTGTTCCTACATAGTAACTTGCAACTTTGAATGAGAATGTGCTTGCTTACAGCAACGTGCTATATGTTCTGAATGCCCGAATTGGGAATCTGTGTCAAAACTTTGTTAGGAATTATGTGATCCTTGCTAGCTGGAAGTAAGGGAGTTGGGGCATGAAGTTATTTCTAGGAGTTGGACACATACCAAGTTTAGCTCAGTTCTGGGCATCTTTGAAAGTCCTATTCAAACTTGTTCCTACATAGTAACTTGCAACTTTGAATGAGAATGTGCTTGCTTACAGCAACGTGCTATATGTTCTGAATGCCCGAATTGGGATTCTGTGACTTAACTTTGTTAGGAATTATGAGATCCTTACTAGCTGGAAGTAAGGGAGATGGGGCATGAAGTTATTTCTAGGAGTTGGACGCATACCAAGTTTAGCTCAGTTATGGGCATCTTTGAAATACCTATACAAACTTGTTCCTACATAGTAACTTGCAACTTTGAATGAGAATGTGCTTGCTTACAGCAACGTGCTATATGTTCTGAATGCCCGAATTGGGAATCTGTGTCAAAACTTTGTTAGGAATTATGTGATCCTTACTAGCTGGAAGTAAGGGAGTTGGGGCATGAAGGTATTTCTAGGAGTTGGACACATACCAAGTTTAGCACAGTTCTGGGCATCTTTGAAATACCTATACAAACTTGTTCCTACATAGTAACTTGCAACTTTGAATGAGAATGTGCTTGCTTACAGCAACGTGCTATATGTTCTGAATGCCCGAATTGGGAATCTGTGTCAAAACTTTGTTAGGAATTATGTCATCCTTACTAGCTGGAAGTAAGGGAGATGGGGCATGAAGTTATTTCTAGGAGTTGGAGACATACAACGTTTAGCTCAGTTCTGGGCATCTTTGAAATACCTATACAAACTTGTTCCTACATAGTAACTTGCAACTTTGAATGAGAATGTGCTTGCTTACAGCAACGTGCTATATGTTCTGAATGCCCGAACAGGGAATCTGTGTCAAAACTTTGTTAGGAATTATGTGATCCTTGCTAGCTGGAAGTAAGGGAGTTGGGGCATGAAGGTATTTCTAGGAGTTGGACACATACCAAGTTTAGCACAGTTCTGGGCATCTTTGAAATACCTATACAAACTTGTTCCTACATAGTAACTTGCAACTTTGAATGAGAATGTGCTTGCTTACAGCAACGTGCTATATGTTCTGAATGCCCGAATTGGGAATCTGTGTCAAAACTTTGTTAGGAATTATGTGATCCTTACTAGCTGGAAGTAAGGGAGTTGGGGCATGAAGGTATTTCTAGGAGTTGGACACATACCAAGTTTAGCTCAGTTCTGGGCATCTTTGAAATACCTATACAAACTTGTTCCTACATAGTAACTTGCATCATTGAATGAGAATGTGCTTGCTTACAGCAACGTGCTATATGTTCTGAATGCCCGAATTGGGAATCTGTGTCAAAACTTTGTTAGGAATTATGTGATCCTTACTAGATGGAAGTAAGGGAGATGGGGCATGAAGTTATTTCTAGGAGTTGGACACATACCATGTTTAGCTCAGTTCTGGGCATCTTTGAAATACCTATACAAAATTGTTCCTACATAGTAACTTGCAACTTTGAATGAGAATGTGCTTGCTTACAGCAACGTGCTATATGTTCTGAATGCCCGAATTGGGAATCTGTGTCAAAACTTTGTTAGGAATTATGTGATCCTTACTAGCTGGAAGTAAGGGAGATGGGGCATGAAGTTATTTCTAGGAGTTGGACACATACCAAGTTTAGCTCAGTTCTGGGCATCTTTGAAATACCTATACAAACTTGTTCCTACATAGTAACTTGCAACTTTGAATGAGAATGTGCTTGCTTACAGCAACGTGCTATATGTTCTGAATGCCCGAATTGGGAAATTGTGTCAAAACTTTGTTAGGAATTATGTGATCCTTACTAGCTGGAAGTAAGGGAGTTGGGGCATGAAGGTATTTCTAGGAATTGGACACATACCAAGTTTAGCACAGTTCTGGGCATCTTTGAAATACCTATACAAACTTGTTCCTACATAGTAACTTGCAACTTTGAATGAGAATGTGCTTGCTTACAGCAACGTGCTATATGTTCTGAATGCCCGAATTGGGAATCTGTGTCAAAACTTTGTTAGGAATTATGTGATCCTTACTAGATGGAAGTAAGGGAGATGGGGCATGAAGTTATTTCTAGGAGTTGGACACATACCAAGTTTAGCTCAGTTCTGGGCATCTTTGAAATACCTATACAAACTTGTTCCTACATGGTAACTTGCAACTTTGAATGAGAATGTGCTTGCTTACAGCAACGTGCTATATGCTCTGAATGCCCGAATTGGGAATCTGTGTCAAAACTTTGTTAGGAATTATGTGATCCTTACTAGCTGGAAGTAAGGGAGTTGGGGCATGAAGGTATTTCTAGGAGTTGGACACATACCAAGTTTAGCACAGTTCTGGGCATCTTTGAAATACCTATACAAACTTGTTCCTACATAGTAACTTGCAACTTTGAATGAGAATGTGCTTGCTTACAGCAACGTGCTATATGTTCTGAATGCCCGAATTGGGAATCTGTGTCAAAACTTTGTTAGGAATTATGTGATCCTTACTAGCTGGAAGTAAGGGAGTTGGGGCATGAAGGTATTTCTAGGAGTTGGACACATACCAAGTTTAGCACAGTTTTGGGCATCTTTGAAATACCTATACAAACTTGTTCCTACATAGTAACTTGCAACTTTGAATGAGAATGTGCTTGCTTACAGCAACGTGCTATATGTTCTGAATGCCCGAATTGGGAAATTGTGTCAAAACTTTGTTAGGAATTATGTGATCCTTACTAGCTGGAAGTAAGGGAGATGGTGCATGAAGTTATTTCTAGGAGTTGGACACATACCAAGTTTAGCTCAGTTCTGGGCATCTTTGAAATACCTATACAAACTTGTTCCTACATAGTAACTTGCAACTTTGAATGAGAATGTGCTTGCTTACAGCAACGTGCTATATGTTCTGAATACCCGAATTGGGAATCTGTGTCAAAATTTGTTAGGAATTATGTGATCCTTACTAGCTGGAAGTAAGGGAGTTGGGGCATGAAGGTATTTCTAGGAGTTGGACACATACCAAGTTTAGCACAGTTCTGGGCATCTTTGAAATACCTATACAAACTTGTTCCTACATAGTAACTTGCAACTTTGAATGAGAATGTGCTTGCTTAGAGCAACGTGCTATATGTTCTGAATGCCCGAATTGGGAATCTGTGTCAAAACTTTATTAGGAATTATATGATCCTTACTAGCTGGAAGTAAGGGAGATGGGGCATGAAGTTATTTCTAGGAGTTGGACACATACCAAGTTTAGCTCAGTTCTGGACATCTTTGAAATACCTATACAAACTTGTTCCTACATATTAACTTGCAACTTTGAATGAGAATGTGCTTGCTTAGAGCAACGTGCTATATGTTCTGAATGCCCGAATTGGGAATCTGTGTCAAAATTTGTTAGGAATTATGTGATCCTTACTAGCTGGAAGTAAGGGAGTTGGGGCATGAAGGTATTTCTAGGAGTTGGACACATACCAAGTTTAGCTCAGTTCTGGGCATCTTTGAAATACCTATACAAACTTGTTCCTACATAGTAACTTGCAACTTTGAATGAGAATGTGCTTGCTTACAGCAACGTGCTATATGTTCTGAATGCCCTAATTGGGAATCTGTGTCAAAACTTTGTTAGGAATTATGTGATCCTTACTAGCTGGAAGTAAAGGAGATGGGGCATGAAGTTATTTCTAGGAGTTGGACACATACCAAGTTTAGCTCAGTTCTGGACATCTTTGAAATACCTATACAAACTTGTTCCTACATAGTAACTTGCATCTTTGAATGAGAATGTGCTTGCTTACAGCAACGTGCTATATGTTCTGAATGCCCGAATTGGGAATCTGTGTCAAAACTTTGTTAGGAATTATGTGATCCTTACTAGCTGGAAGTAAGGGTTGGGGCATGAACTTATTTCTAGGAGTTGTACACATACTAAGTTTAGCTCAGTTCTGGGCATCTTTGAAAGTCCTATTCAAACTTGTTCCTACATAGTAACTTGCAACTTTGAATGAGAATGTGCTTTCTTACAGCAACGTGCTATATGTTCTGAATGCCCGAATTGGGAATCTGTGTCAAAACTTTGTTAGGAATTATGTGATCCTTACTAGCTGGAAGTAAGGGAGTTGGGGCATGAAGTTATTTCTAGGAGTTGGACACATACCAAGTTTAGCTCAGTTCTGGGCATCTTTGAAAGTCCTATTCAAACTTGTTCCTACATAGTAACTTGCAACTTTGAATGAGAATGTGCTTGCTTACAGCAACGTGCTATATGTTCTGAATGCCCGAATTGGGATTCTGTGACTTAACTTTGTTAGGAATTATGAGATCCTTACTAGCTGGAAGTAAGGGAGATGGGGCATGAAGTTATTTCTAGGAGTTGGACGCATACCAAGTTTAGCTCAGTTATGGGCATCTTTGAAATACCTATACAAACTTGTTCCTACATAGTAACTTGCAACTTTGAATGAGAATGTGCTTGCTTACAGCAACGTGCTATATGTTCTGAATGCCCGAATTGGGAATCTGTGTCAAAACTTTGTTAGGAATTATGTGATCCTTACTAGCTGGAAGTAAGGGAGTTGGGGCATGAAGGTATTTCTAGGAGTTGGACACATACCAAGTTTAGCACAGTTCTGGGCATCTTTGAAATACCTATACAAACTTGTTCCTACATAGTAACTTGCAACTTTGAATGAGAATGTGCTTGCTTACAGCAACGTGCTATATGTTCTGAATGCCCGAATTGGGAATCTGTGTCAAAACTTTGTTAGGAATTATGTCATCCTTACTAGCTGGAAGTAAGGGAGATGGGGCATGAAGTTATTTCTAGGAGTTGGAGACATACAACGTTTAGCTCAGTTCTGGGCATCTTTGAAATACCTATACAAACTTGTTCCTACATAGTAACTTGCAACTTTGAATGAGAATGTGCTTGCTTACAGCAACGTGCTATATGTTCTGAATGCCCGAACAGGGAATCTGTGTCAAAACTTTGTTAGGAATTATGTGATCCTTGCTAGCTGGAAGTAAGGGAGTTGGGGCATGAAGGTATTTCTAGGAGTTGGACACATACCAAGTTTAGCACAGTTCTGGGCATCTTTGAAATACCTATACAAACTTGTTCCTACATAGTAACTTGCAACTTTGAATGAGAATGTGCTTGCTTACAGCAACGTGCTATATGTTCTGAATGCCCGAATTGGGAATCTGTGTCAAAACTTTGTTAGGAATTATGTGATCCTTACTAGCTGGAAGTAAGGGAGTTGGGGCATGAAGGTATTTCTAGGAGTTGGACACATACCAAGTTTAGCTCAGTTCTGGGCATCTTTGAAATACCTATACAAACTTGTTCCTACATAGTAACTTGCATCATTGAATGAGAATGTGCTTGCTTACAGCAACGTGCTATATGTTCTGAATGCCCGAATTGGGAATCTGTGTCAAAACTTTGTTAGGAATTATGTGATCCTTACTAGATGGAAGTAAGGGAGATGGGGCATGAAGTTATTTCTAGGAGTTGGACACATACCATGTTTAGCTCAGTTCTGGGCATCTTTGAAATACCTATACAAACTTGTTCCTACATAGTAACTTGCAACTTTGAATGAGAATGTGCTTGCTTACAGCAACGTGCTATATGTTCTGAATGCCCGAATTGGGAATCTGTGTCAAAACTTTGTTAGGAATTATGTGATCCTTACTAGCTGGAAGTAAGGGAGATGGGGCATGAAGTTATTTCTAGGAGTTGGACACATACCAAGTTTAGCTCAGTTCTGGGCATCTTTGAAATACCTATACAAACTTGTTCCTACATAGTAACTTGCAACTTTGAATGAGAATGTGCTTGCTTACAGCAACGTGCTATATGTTCTGAATGCCCGAATTGGGAAATTGTGTCAAAACTTTGTTAGGAATTATGTGATCCTTACTAGCTGGAAGTAAGGGAGTTGGGGCATGAAGGTATTTCTAGGAATTGGACACATACCAAGTTTAGCACAGTTCTGGGCATCTTTGAAATACCTATACAAACTTGTTCCTACATAGTAACTTGCAACTTTGAATGAGAATGTGCTTGCTTACAGGAACGTGCTATATGTTCTGAATGCCCGAATTGGGAATCTGTGTCAAAACTTTGTTAGGAATTATGTGATCCTTACTAGATGGAAGTAAGGGAGATGGGGCATGAAGTTATTTCTAGGAGTTGGACACATACCAAGTTTAGCTCAGTTCTGGGCATCTTTGAAATACCTATACAAACTTGTTCCTACATGGTAACTTGCAACTTTGAATGAGAATGTGCTTGCTTACAGCAACGTGCTATATGCTCTGAATACCCGAATTGGGAATCTGTGTCAAAATTTGTTAGGAATTATGTGATCCTTACTAGCTGGAAGTAAGGGAGTTGGGGCATGAAGGTATTTCTAGGAGTTGGACACATACCAAGTTTAGCACAGTTCTGGGCATCTTTGAAATACCTATACAAACTTGTTCCTACATAGTAACTTGCAACTTTGAATGAGAATGTGCTTGCTTAGAGCAACGTGCTATATGTTCTGAATGCCCGAATTGGGAATCTGTGTCAAAACTTTATTAGGAATTATATGATCCTTACTAGCTGGAAGTAAGGGAGATGGGGCATGAAGTTATTTCTAGGAGTTGGACACATACCAAGTTTAGCTCAGTTCTGGACATCTTTGAAATACCTATACAAACTTGTTCCTACATATTAACTTGCAACTTTGAATGAGAATGTGCTTGCTTAGAGCAACGTGCTATATGTTCTGAATGCCCGAATTGGGAATCTGTGTCAAAATTTGTTAGGAATTATGTGATCCTTACTAGCTGGAAGTAAGGGAGTTGGGGCATGAAGGTATTTCTAGGAGTTGGACACATACCAAGTTTAGCTCAGTTCTGGGCATCTTTGAAATACCTATACAAACTTGTTCCTACATAGTAACTTGCAACTTTGAATGAGAATGTGCTTGCTTACAGCAACGTGCTATATGTTCTGAATGCCCTAATTGGGAATCTGTGTCAAAACTTTGTTAGGAATTATGTGATCCTTACTAGCTGGAAGTAAAGGAGATGGGGCATGAAGTTATTTCTAGGAGTTGGACACATACCAAGTTTAGCTCAGTTCTGGACATCTTTGAAATACCTATACAAACTTGTTCCTACATAGTAACTTGCATCTTTGAATGAGAATGTGCTTGCTTACAGCAACGTGCTATATGTTCTGAATGCCCGAATTGGGAATCTGTGTCAAAACTTTGTTAGGAATTATGTGATCCTTACTAGCTGGAAGTAAGGGTTGGGGCATGAACTTATTTCTAGGAGTTGTACACATACTAAGTTTAGCTCAGTTCTGGGCATCTTTGAAAGTCCTATTCAAACTTGTTCCTACATAGTAACTTGCAACTTTGAATGAGAATGTGCTTTCTTACAGCAACGTGCTATATGTTCTGAATGCCCGAATTGGGAATCTGTGTCAAAACTTTGTTAGGAATTATGTGATCCTTACTAGCTGGAAGTAAGGGAGTTGGGGCATGAAGTTATTTCTAGGAGTTGGACACATACCAAGTTTAGCTCAGTTCTGGGAATCTTTGAAATACCTATACAAACTTGTTACTACATAGTAACTTGCAACTTTGAATGAGAATGTGCTTGCTTACAGCAACGTGCTATATGTTCTGAATGCCCGAATTGGGAATCTGTGTCAAAACTTTGTTAGGAATTATGTGATCCTTACTAGATGGAAGTGAGGGAGATGGGGCATGAAGTTATTTCTAGGAGTTGGAGACATACAACGTTTAGCTCAGTTCTGGGCATCTTTGTAATACCTATACAAACTTGTTCCTACATAGTAACTTGCATCTTTGAATGAGAATGTGCTTGCTTACAGCAACGTGCTATATGTTCTGAATGCCCGAATTGGGAAATTGTGTCAAAACTTTGTTAGGAATTATGTGATCCTTACTAGCTGGAAGTAAGGGAGATGGTGCATGAAGTTATTTCTAGGAGTTGGACACATACCAAGTTTAGCTCAGTTCTGGGCATCTTTGAAATACCTATACAAACTTGTTCCTACATGGTACCTTGTAACTTTGAATGAGAATGTGCTTGCTTACAGCAACGTGCTATATGTTCTGAATGCCCGAAATGGGAATCTGTGTCAAAACTTTGTTAGGAATTATGTGATCCTTACTAGATGGAAGTAAGGGAGATGGGGCATGAAGTTATTTCTAGGAGTTGTACACATACCAAGTTTAGCTCAGTTCTGGGCATCTTTGAAATACCTATACAAACTTGTTCCTACATGGTAACTTGCAACTTTGAATGAGAATGTGCTTGCTTACAGCAACGTGCTATATGTTCTGAATGCCCGAATTGGGAATCTGTGTCAAAACTTTGTTAGGAATTATGTGATCCTTACTAGCTGGAAGTAAGGGAGTTGGGGCATGAAGGTATTTCTAGGAGTTGGACACATACCAAGTTTAGCACAGTTCTGGGCATCTTTGAAATACCTATACAAACTTGTTCCTACATAGTAACTTGCAACTTTGAATGAGAATGTGCTTGCTTACAGCAACGTGCTATATGTTCTGAATGCCCGAATTGGGAATCTGTGTCAAAACTTTGTTAGGAATTATGTGATCCTTACTAGCTGGAACTAAGGGAGTTGGGGAATGAAGGTATTTCTAGGAATTGGACACATACCAAGTTTAGCACAGTTCTGGGCATCTTTGAAATACCTATACAAACTTGTTCCTACATAGTAACTTGCAACTTTGAATGAGAATGTGCTTGCTTACAGCAACGTGCTATATGTTCTGAATGCCCGAATTGGGAATCTGTGTCAAAACTTTGTTAGGAATTATGTGATCCTTACTAGCTGGAAGTAAGGGAGATGGGGCATGAAGTTATTTCTAGGAGTTGGACACATACCAAGTTTAGCTCAGTTCTGGGCATCTTTGAAATACCTATACAAACTTGTTCCTACATAGTAACTTGCAACTTTGAATGAGAATGTGCTTGCTTACAGCAACGTGCTATATGTTCTGAATACCCGAATTGGGAATCTGTGTCAAAATTTGTTAGGAATTATGTGATCCTTACTAGCTGGAAGTAAGGGAGTTGGGGCATGAAGGTATTTCTAGGAGTTGGACACATACCAAGTTTAGCACAGTTCTGGGCATCTTTGAAATACCTATACAAACTTGTTCCTACATAGTAACTTGCAACTTTGAATGAGAATGTGCTTGCTTACAGCAACGTGCTATATGTTCTGAATGCCCGAATTGGGAATCTGTGTCAAAACTTTGTTAGGAATTATATGATCCTTACTAGCTGGAAGTAAGGGAGATGGGGCATGAAGTTATTTCTAGGAGTTGGACACATACCAAGTTTAGCTCAGTTCTGGACATCTTTGAAATACCTATACAAACTTGTTCCTACATAGTAACTTGCATCTTTGAATGAGAATGTGCTTGCTTACAGCAACGTGCTATATGTTCTGAATGCCCGAATTGGGAATCTGTGTCAAAATTTGTTAGGAATTATGTGATCCTTACTACCTGGAAGTAAGGGAGTTGGGGCATGAAGGTATTTCTAGGAGTTGGACACATACCAAGTTTAGCTCAGTTCTGGGCATCTTTGAAATACCTATACAAACTTGTTCCTACATAGTAACTTGCAACTTTGAATGAGAATGTGCTTGCTTACAGCAACGTGCTATATGTTCTGAATGCCCGAATTGGGAATCTGTGTCAAAACTTTGTTAGGAATTATGTGATCCTTACTAGCTGGAAGTAAGGGAGTTGGGGCATGAACTTATTTCTAGGAGTTGTACACATAGTAAGTTTAGCTCAGTTCTGGACATCTTTGAAAGTCCTATTCAAACTTGTTCCTACATAGTAACTTGCAACTTTGAATGAGAATGTGCTTTCTTACAGCAACGTGCTATATGTTCTGAATGCCCGAATTGGGAATCTGTGTCAAAACTTTGTTAGGAATTATGTGATCCTTACTAGCTGGAAGTAAGGGAGTTGGGGCATGAAGTTATTTCTAGGAGTTGGACACATACCAAGTTTAGCTCAGTTCTGGGCATCTTTGAAAGTCCTATTCAAACTTGTTCCTACATAGTAACTTGCAACTTTGAATGAGAAAGTGCTTGATTACAGCAACGTGCTATATGTTCTGAATGCCCGAATTGGGATTCTGTGTCTTAACTTTGTTAGGAATTATGAGATCCTTACTAGCTGGAAGTAAGGGAGATGGGGCATGAAGTTATTTCTAGGAGTTGGACGCATACCAAGTTTAGCTCAGTTATGGGCATCTTTGAAATACCTATACAAACTTGTTCCTACATAGTAACTTGCAACTTTGAATGAGAATGTGATTGCTTACAGCAACGTGCTATATGTTCTGAATGCCCGAATTGGGAATCTGTGTCAAAACTTTGTTAGGAATTATGTGATCCTTACTAGATGGAAGTAAGGGAGATGGGGCATGAAGTTATTTCTAGGAGTTGGACGCATACCAAGTTTAGCTCAGTTCTGGGCATCTTTGAAATACCTATACAAACTTGTTCCTACATAGTAACTTGCAACTTTGAATGAGAATGTGCTTGCTTACAGCAACGTGCTATATGTTCTGAATGCCCGAATTGGGAATCTGTGTCAAAACTTTGTTAGGAATTATGTGATCCTTACTAGCTGGAAGTAAGGGAGATGGGGCATGAAGTTATTTCTAGGAGTTGGACACATACCAAGTTTAGCTCAGTTCTGGGCATCTTTGAAATACCTATACAAACTTGTTCCTACATAGTAACTTGCAACTTTGAATGAGAATGTGCTTGCTTACAGCAACGTGCTATATGTTCTGAATACCCGAATTGGGAATCTGTGTCAAAATTTGTTAGGAATTATGTGATCCTTACTAGCTGGAAGTAAGGGAGTTGGGGCATGAAGGTATTTCTAGGAATTGGACACATATCAAGTTTAGCACAGTTCTGGGCATCTTTGAAATGCCTATACAAACTTGTTCCTACATAGTAACTTGCAACTTTGAATGAGAATGTGCTTGCTTACAGCAACGTGCTATATGTTCTGAATGCCCGAATTGGGAATCTGTGTCAAAACTTTGTTAGGAATTATGTGATCCTTACTAGCTGGAAGTAAGGGAGTTGGGGCATGAAGGTATTTCTAGGAGTTGGACACATACCAAGTTTAGCACAGTTCTGGGCATCTTTGAAATACCTATACAAACTTGTTCCTACATAGTAACTTGCAACTTTGAATGAGAATGTGCTTGCTTACAGCAACGTGCTATATGCTCTGAATGCCCTAATTGGGAATCTGTGTCAAAACTTTTTTAGGAATTATATGATCCTTACTAGCTGGAAGTAAGGGAGATGGGGCATGAAGTTATTTCTAGGAGTTGGAGACATACCAAGTTTAGCTCAGTTCTGGGCATCTTTGAAATACCTATACAAACTTGTTCCTACATATTAACTTGCAACTTTGAATGAGAATGTGCTTGCTTAGAGCAACGTGCTATATGTTCTGAATGCCCGAATTGGGAATCTGTGTCAAAATTTGTTAGGAATTATGTGATCCTTTCTAGCTGGAAGTAAGGGAGTTGGTGCATGAAGGTATTTCTAGGAGTTGGACACATACCAAGTTTAGCACAGTTCTGGGCATCTTTGAAATACCTATACAAACTTGTTCCTACATAGTAACTAGCAACTTTGAATGAGAATGTGCTTGCTTACAGCAACGTGCTATATGTTCTGAATGCCCGAATTGGGAAATTGTGTCAAAACTTTGTTAGGAATTATGTGATCCTTACTAGCTGGAAGTAAGGGAGATGGTGCATGAAGTTATTTCTAGGAGTTGGACACATACCAAGTTTAGCTCAGTTCTGGGCATCTTTGAAATACCTATACAAACTTGTTCCTACATAGTAACTTGCAACTTTGAATGAGAATGTGCTTGCTTACAGCAACGTGCTATATGTTCTGAATGCCCGAAATGGGAATCTGTGTCAAAACTTTGTTAGGAATTATGTGATCCTTACTAGATGGAAGTAAGGGAGATGGGGCATGAAGTTATTTCTAGGAGTTGGACACATACCAAGTTTAGCTCAGTTCTGGGCATCTTTCAAATACCTATACAAACTTGTTCCTACATGGTAACTTGCAACTTTGAATGAGAATGTGCTTGCTTACAGCAACGTGCTATATGTTCTGAATGCCCGAATTGGGAATCTGTGTCAAAACTTTGTTAGGAATTATGTGATCCTTACTAGCTGGAAGTAAGGGAGTTGGGGCATGAAGGTATCTAGGAGTTGGACACATACCAAGTTTAGCACAGTTCTGGGCATCTTTGAAATACCTATACAAACTTGTTCCTACATAGTAACTTGCAACTTTGAATGAGAATGTGCTTGCTTACAGCAACGTGCTATATGTTCTGAATGCCCGAATTGGGAATCTGTGTCAAAACTTTGTTAGGAATTATGTGATCCTTACTAGCTGGAAGTAAGGGAGTTGGGGCATGAAGGTATTTCTAGGAATTGGACACATACCAAGTTTAGCACAGTTTTGGGCATCTTTGAAATACCTATACAAACTTGTTCCTACATAGTATCTTGCAACTTTGAATGAGAATGTGCTTGCTTACAGCAACGTGCTATATGTTCTGAATGCCCTAATTGGGAATCTGTGTCAAAACTTTGTTAGGAATTATGTGATCCTTACTAGCTGGAAGTAAGGGAGATGGGGCATGAAGTTATTTCTAGGAGTTGGACACATACCAAGTTTAGCTCAGTTCTGGGCATCTTTGAAATACCTATACAAACTTGTTCCTACATAGTAACTTGCAACTTTGAATGAGAATGTGCTTGCTTACAGCAACGTGCTATATGTTCTGAATGCCCGAATTGGGAATCTGTGTCAAAACTTTGTTAGGAATTATGTGATCCTTACTAGCTGGAAGTAAGGGAGTTGGGGCATGAAGGTATTTCTAGGAGTTGGACACATACCAAGTTTAGCACAGTTCTGGGCATCTTTGAAATACCTATACAAACTTGTTCCTACATAGTAACTTGCAACTTTGAATGAGAATGTGCTTGCTTAGAGCAACGTGCTATATGTTCTGAATGCCCGAATTGGGAATCTGTGTCAAAACTTTATTAGGAATTATATGATCCTTACTAGCTGGAAGTAAGGGAGATGGGGCATGAAGTTATTTCTAGGAGTTGGACACATACCAAGTTTAGCTCAGTTCTGGACATCTTTGAAATACCTATACAAACTTGTTCCTACATATTAACTTGCAACTTTGAATGAGAATGTGCTTGCTTAGAGCAACGTGCTATATGTTCTGAATACCCGAATTGGGAATCTGTGTCAAAATTTGTTAGGAATTATGTGATCCTTACTAGCTGGAAGTAAGGGAGTTGGGGCATGAAGGTATTTCTAGGAGTTGGACACATACCAAGTTTAGCTCAGTTTTGGGCATCTTTGAAATACCTATACAAACTTGTTCCTACATAGTAACTTGCAACTTTGAATGAGAATGTGCTTGCTTACAGCAACGTGCTATATGTTCTGAATGCCCGAATTGGGAATCTGTGTCAAAACTTTGTTAGGAATTATGTGATCCTTACTAGCTGGAAGTAAGGGAGATGGGGCATGAAGTTATTTCTAGGAGTTGGACACATACCAAGTTTAGCTCAGTTCTGGGCATCTTTGAAATACCTATACAAACTTGTTCCTACATAGTAACTTGCAACTTTGAATGAGAATGTGCTTGCTTACAGCAACGTGCTATATGTTCTGAATGCCCGAATTGGGAATCTGTGTCAAAACTTTGTTAGGAATTATGTGATCCTTACTAGATGGAAGTAAGGGAGATGGGGCATGAAGTTATTTCTAGGAGTTGGACACATACCAAGTTTAGCTCAGTTCTGGGCATCTTTGAAATACCTATACAAACTTGTTCCTACATAGTAACTTGCATCTTTGAATGAGAATGTGCTTGCTTACAGCAACGTGCTATATGTTCTGAATGCCCGAATTGGGAATCTGTGTCAAAACTTTGTTAGGAAGTATGTGATCCTTACTAGCTGGAAGTAAGGGAGTTGGGACATGAAGTTATCTCTAGGAGTTGGACACATTCCAAGTTTAGCTCAGTTCTGGGCATCTTTGAAATACCTATACAAACTTGTTCCTACATAGTAACTTGCAACTTTGAATGAGAATGTGCTTGCTTACAGCAACGTGCTATATGTTCTGAATGCCCGAATTGGGAATCTGTGTCAAAACTTTGTTAGGAATTATGTGATCCTTACTAGCTGGAAGTAAGGGAGTTGGGGCATGAACTTATTTCTAGGAGTTGTACACATAGTAAGTTTAGCTCAGTTCTGGGCATCTTTGAAAGTCCTATTCAAACTTGTTCCTACATAGTAACTTGCAACTTTGAATGAGAATGTGCTTTCTTACAGCAACGTGCTATATGTTCTGAATGCCCGAATTGGGAATCTGTGTCAAAACTTTGTTAGGAATTATGTGATCCTTACTAGCTGGAAGTAAGGGAGTGGGGGCATGAAGTTATTTCTAGGAGTTGGACACATACCAAGTTTAGCTCAGTTCTGGGCATCTTTGAAATACCTACACAAACTTGTTCCTACATAGTAACTTGCAACTTTGAATGAGAATGTGCTTGCTTACAGCAACGTGCTATATGTTCTGAATGCCCGAATTGGGAATCTGTGTCAAAACTTTGTTAGGAATTATGTGATCCTTACTAGCTGGAAGAAAGGGAGATGGGGCATGAAGTTATTTCTAGGAGTTGGACACATACCAAGTTTAGCTCAGTTCTGGGCATCTTTGAAATACCTATACAAAATTGTTCCTACATAGTAACTTGCATCTTTGAATGAGAATGTGCTTGCTTACAGCAACGTGCTATATGTTCTGAATGCCCGAATTGGGAATCTGTGTCAAAACTTTGTTAGGAATTATGTGATCCTTACTAGCTGGAAGTAAGGGAGTTGGGGCATGAACTTATTTCTAGGAGTTGTACACATACTAAGTTTAGCTCAGTTCTGGGCATCTTTGAAAGTCCTATTCAAACTTGTTCCTACATAGTAACTTGCAACTTTGAATGAGAATGTGCTTTCTTACAGCAACGTGCTATATGTTCTGAATGCCCGAATTGGGAATCTGTGTCAAAACTTTGTTAGGAATTATGTGATCCTTACTAGCTGGAAGTAAGGGAGTTGGGGCATGAAGTTATTTCTAGGAGTTGGACACATACCAAGTTTAGCTCAGTTCTGGGAATCTTTGAAATACCTATACAAACTTGTTCCTACATAGTAACTTGCAACTTTGAATGAGAATGTGCTTGCTTACAGCAACGTGCTATATGTTCTGAATGCCCGAATTGGGAATCTGTGTCAAAACTTTGTTAGGAATTATGTGATCCTTACTAGATGGAAGTGAGGGAGATGGGGCATGCAGTTATTTCTAGGAGTTGGAGACATACAACGTTTAGCTCAGTTCTGGGCATCTTTGTAATACCTATACAAACTTGTTCCTACATAGTAACTTGCATCTTTGAATGAGAATGTGCTTGCTTACAGCAACGTGCTATATGTTCTGAATGCCCGAATTGGGAAATTGTGTCAAAACTTTGTTAGGAATTATGTGATCCTTACTAGCTGGAAGTAAGGGAGATGGTGCATGAAGTTATTTCTAGGAGTTGGACACATACCAAGTTTAGCTCAGTTCTGGGCATCTTTGAAATACCTATACAAACTTGTTCCTACATAGTAACTTGTAACTTTGAATGAGAATGTGCTTGCTTACAGCAACGTGCTATATGTTCTGAATGCCCGAAATGGGAATCTGTGTCAAAACTTTTTTAGGAATTATGTGATCCTTACTAGATGGAAGTAAGGGAGATGGGGCATGAAGTTATTTCTAGGAGTTGGACACATACCAAGTTTAGCTCAGTTCTGGGCATCTTTGAAATACCTATACAAACTTGTTCCTACATGGTAACTTGCAACTTTGAATGAGAATGTGCTTGCTTACAGCAACGTGCTATATGTTCTGAATGCCCTAATTGGGAATCTGTGTCAAAACTTTGTTAGGAATTATGTGATCCTTACTAGCTGGAAGTAAGGGAGTTGGGGCATGAAGGTATTTCTAGGAGTTGGACACATACCAAGTTTAGCACAGTTCTGGGCATCTTTGAAATACCTATACAAACTTGTTCCTACATAGTAACTTGCAACTTTGAATGAGAATGTGCTTGCTTACAGCAACGTGCTATATGTTCTGAATGCCCGAATTGGGAATCTGTGTCAAAACTTTGTTAGGAATTATGTGATCCTTACTAGCTGGAACTAAGGGAGTTGGGGCATGAAGGTATTTCTAGGAATTGGACACATACCAAGTTTAGCACAGTTTTGGGCATCTTTGAAATACCTATACAAACTTGTTCCTACATAGTAACTTGCAACTTTGAATGAGAATGTGCTTGCTTACAGCAACGTGCTATATGTTCTGAATGCCCGAATTGGGAATCTGTGTCAAAATTTTGTTAGGAATTATGTTATCCTTACTAGCTGGAAGTAAGGGAGATGGGGCATGAAGTTATTTCTAGGAGTTGGACACATACCAAGTTTAGCTCAGTTCTGGGCATCTTTGAAATACCTATACAAACTTGTTCCTACATAGTAACTTGCAACTTTGAATGAGAATGTGCTTGCTTACAGCAACGTGCTATATGTTCTGAATACCCGAATTGGGAATCTGTGTCAAAATTTGTTAGGAATTATGTGATCCTTACTAGCTGGAAGTAAGGGAGTTGGGGCATGAAGGTATTTCTAGGAGTTGGACACATACCAAGTTTAGCACAGTTCTGGGCATCTTTGAAATACCTATACAAACTTGTTCCTACATAGTAACTTGCAACTTTGAATGAGAATGTGCTTGCTTACAGCAACGTGCTATATGTTCTGAATGCCCTAATTGGGAATCTGTGTCAAAACTTTGTTAGGAATTATATGATCCTTACTAGCTGGAAGTAAGGGAGATGGGGCATGAAGTTATTTCTAGGAGTTGGACACATACCAAGTTTAGCTCAGTTCTGGACATCTTTGAAATACCTATACAAACTTGTTCCTACATAGTAACTTGCAGCTTTGAATGAGAATGTGCTTGCTTACAGCAACGTGCTATATGTTCTGAATGCCCGAATTGGGAATCTGTGTCAAAATTTGTTAGGAATTATGTGATCCTTACTACCTGGAAGTAAGGGAGTTGGGGCATGAAGGTATTTCTAGGAGTTGGACACATACCAAGTTTAGCTCAGTTCTGGGCATCTTTGAAATACCTATACAAACTTGTTCCTACATAGTAACTTGCAACTTTGAATGAGAATGTGCTTGCTTACAGCAACGTGCTATATGTTCTGAATGCCCGAATTGGGAATCTGTGTCAAAACTTTGTTAGGAATTATGAGATCCTTACTAGCTGGAAGTAAGGGAGATGGGGCATGAAGTTATTTCTAGGAGTTGGACACATACCAAGTTTAGCTCAGTTCTGGGCATCTTTGAAATACCTATACAAACTTGTTCCTACATAGTAACTTGCAACTTTGAATGAGAATGTGCTTGCTTACAGCAACGTGCTATATGTTCTGAATGCCCGAATTGGGAATCTGTGTCAAAACTTTGTTAGGAATTATGTGATCCTTACTAGATGGAAGTAAGGGAGATGGGGCATGAAGTTATTTCTAGGAGTTGGACACATACCAAGTTTAGCTCAGTTCTGGGCATCTTTGAAATACCTATACAAACTTGTTCCTACATAGTAACTTGCATCTTTGAATGAGAATGTGCTTGCTTACAGCAACGTGCTATATGTTCTGAATGCCCGAATTGGGAATCTGTGTCAAAACTTTGTTAGGAAGTATGTGATCCTTACTAGCTGGAAGTAAGGGAGTTGGGACATGAAGTTATTTCTAGGAGTTGGACACATTCCAAGTTTAGCTCAGTTCTGGGCATCTTTGAAATACCTATACAAACTTGTTCCTACATAGTAACTTGCAACTTTGAATGAGAATGTGCTTGCTTACAGCAACGTGCTATATGTTCTGAATGCGGGAACAGGGAATCTGTGTCAAAACTTTGTTAGGAATTATGTGATCCTTACTAGCTGGAAGTAAGGGAGTTGGGGCATGAAGGTATTTCTAAGAATTGGACACATACCAAGTTTAGCACAGTTTTGGGCATCTTTGAAATACCTATACAAACTTGTTCCTACATAGTAACTTGCAACTTTGAATGAGAATGTGCTTGCTTACAGCAACGTGCTATATGTTCTGAATGCCCTAATTGGGAATCTGTGTCAAAACTTTGTTAGGAATTATGTGATCCTTACTAGCTGGAAGTAAGGGAGATGGGGCATGAAGTTATTTCTAGGAGTTGGACACATACCAAGTTTAGCTCAGTTCTGGGCATCTTTGAAATACCTATACAAACTTGTGCCTACATAGTAACTTGCAACTTTGAATGAGAATGTGCTTGCTTACAGCAACGTGCTATATGTTCTGAATGCCCGAATTGGGAATCTGTGTCAAAATTTTGTTAGGAATTATGTGATCCTTACTAGCTGGAAGTAAGGGAGATGGGGCATGAAGTTATTTCTAGGAGTTGGACACATACCAATTTTAGCTCAGTTCTGGGCATCTTTGAAATACCTATACAAACTTGTTCCTACATAGTAACTTGCATCTTTGAATGAGAATGTGCTTGCTTACAGCAACGTGCTATATGTTCTGAATGCCCGAATTGGGAATCTGTGTCAAAACTTTGTTAGGAAGTATGTGATCCTTACTAGCTGGAAGTAAGGGAGTTGGGACATGAAGTTATTTCTAGGAGTTGGACACATTCCAAGTTTAGCTCAGTTCTGGGCATCTTTGAAATACCTATACAAACTTGTTCCTACATAGTAACTTGCAACTTTGAATGAGAATGTGCTTGCTTACAGCAACGTGCTATATGTTCTGAATGCCCGAATTGGGAATCTGTGTCAAAACTTTGTTAGGAATTATGTGATCCTTACTAGATGGAAGTAAGGGAGATGGGGCATGAAGTTATTTCTAGGAGTTGGACACATACCAAGTTTAGCTCAGTTCTGGGCATCTTTGAAATACCTATACAAACTTGTTCCTACATAGTAACTTGCATCTTTGAATGAGAATGTGCTTGCTTACAGCAACGTGCTATATGTTCTGAATGCCCGAATTGGGAATCTGTGTCAAAACTTTGTTAGGAATTATGTGATCATTACTAGCTGGAAGTAAGGGAGTTGGGGCATGAACTTATTTCTAGGAGTTGTACACATAGTAAGTTTAGCTCAGTTCTTGGCATCTTTGAAAGTCCTATTCAAACTTGTTCCTACATAGTAACTTGCAACTTTGAATGAGAATGTGCTTTCTTACAGCAACGTGCTATATGTTCTGAATGCCCGAATTGGGAATCTGTGTCAAAACTTTGTTAGGAATTATGTGATCCTTACTAGCTGGAAGTAAGGGAGTGGGGGCATGAAGTTATTTCTAGGAGTTGGACACATACCAAGTTTAGCTCAGTTCTGGGCATCTTTGAAATACCTATACAAACTTGTTCCTACATAGTAACTTGCAACTTTGAATGAGAATGTGCTTGCTTACAGCAACGTGCTATATGTTCTGAATGCCCGAATTGGGAATCTGTGTCAAAACTTTGTTACGAATTATGTGATCCTTACTAGCTGGAAGTAAGGGAGATGGGGCATGAAGTTATTTCTAGGAGTTGGACACATACCAAGTTTAGCTCAGTTCTGGGCATCTTTGAAATACCTATACAAACTTGTTCCTACATAGTAACTTGCATCTTTGAATGAGAATGTGCTTGCTTACAGCAACGTGCTATATGTTCTGAATGCCCGAATAGGGAATCTGTGTCAAAACTTTGTTAGGAATTATGTGATCCTTACTAGCTGGAAGTAAGGGAGTTGGGGCATGAAGGTATTTCTAGGAGTTGGACACATACCAAGTTTAGCACAGTTCTGCGCATCTTTGAAATACCTATACAAACTTGTTCCTACATAGTAACTTGCAACTTTGAATGAGAATGTGCTTGCTTACAGCAACGTGCTATATGTTCTGAGTGCCCTAATTGGGAATCTGTGTCAAAACTTTGTTAGGAATTATGTGATCCTTACTAGATGGAAGTAAGGGAGATGGGGCATGAAGTTATTTCTAGGAGTTGGACACATACCAAGTTTAGCTCAGTTCTGGGCATCTTTGAAATACCTATACAAACTTGTTCCTACATAGTAACTTGCATCTTTGAATGAGAATGTGCTTGCTTACAGCAACGTGCTATATGTGGTGAATGCCCGAATTGGGAATCTGTGTCAAAACGTTGTTAGGAATTATGTGATCCTTACTAGCTGGAAGTAAGGGAGTTGGGGCATGAAGTTATTTCTAGGAGTTGGACACATACCATGTTTAGCTCAGTTCTGGGCATCTTTGAAAGTCCTATTCAAACTTGTTCCTACATAGTAACTTGCAACTTTGAATGAGAATGTGCTTTCTTACAGCAACGTGCTATATGTTCTGAATGCCCGAATTGGGAATCTGTGTCAAAACTTTGTTAGGAATTATGTGATCCTTACTAGCTGGAAGTAAGGGAGTTGGGGCATGAAGTTATTTCTAGGAGTTGGACACATACCATGTTTAGCTCAGTTCTGGGCATCTTTGAAATACCTATACAAACTTGTTCCTACATAGTAACTTGCAACTTTGGATGAGAATGTGCTTGCTTACAGCAACGTGCTATATGTTCTGAATGCCCGAATTGGGAATCTGTGTCAAACCTTTGTTAGGAATTATGTGATCCTTACTAGCTGGAAGTAAGGGAGATGGGGCATGAAGTTATTTCTAGGAGTTGGACACATACCAAGTTTAGCTCAGTTCTGGGCATCTTTGAAAGACCTATACAAACTTGTTCCTACATAGTAACTTGCAACTTTGAATGAGAATGTGCTTGCTTAGAGCAACGTGCTATATGTTCTGAATGCCCGAATTGGGAATCTGTGTCAAAATTTGTTAGGAATTATGTGATCCTTACTAGCTGGAAGTAAGGGAGTTGGGGCATGAAGGTATTTCTAGGAGTTGGACACATACCAAGTTTAGCACAGTTCTGCGCATCTTTGAAATACCTATACAAACTTGTTCCTACATAGTAACTTGCAACTTTGAATGAGAATGTGCTTGCTTACAGCAACGTGCTATATGTTCTGAATGCCCTAATTGGGAATCTGTGTCAAAACTTTGTTAGGAATTATGTGATCCTTACTAGCTGGAAGTAAGGGAGATGGGGCATGAAGTTATTTCTAGGAGTTGGACACATACCAAGTTTAGCTCAGTTCTGGGCATCTTTGAAATACCTATACAAACTTGTGCCTACATAGTAACTTGCAACTTTGAATGAGAATGTGCTTGCTTACAGCAACGTGCTATATGTTCTGAATGCCCGAATTGGGAATCTGTGTCAAAATTTGTTAGGAATTATGTGATCCTTACTACCTGGAAGTAAGGGAGTTGGGGCATGAAGGTATTTCTAGGAGTTGGACACATACCAAGTTTAGCTCAGTTCTGGGCATCTTTGAAATACCTATACAAACTTGTTCCTACATAGTAACTTGCAACTTTGAATGAGAATGTGCTTGCTTACAGCAACGTGCTATATGTTCTGAATGCCCGAATTGGGAATCTGTGTCAAATCTTTGTTAGGAATTATGTGATCCTTACTAGCTGGAAGTAAGGGAGATGGGGCATGAAGTTATTTCTAGGAGTTGGACACATACCAAGTTTAGCTCAGTTCTGGGCATCTTTGAAATACCTATACAAACTTGTTCCTACATAGTAACTTGCAACTTTGAATGAGAATGTGCTTGCTTACAGCAACGTGCTATATGTTCTGAATGCCCGAATTGGGAATCTGTGTCAAAACTTTGTTAGGAATTATGTGATCCTTACTAGATGGAAGTAAGGGAGATGGGGCATGGAGTTATTTCTAGGAGTTGGACACATACCATGTTTAGCTCAGTTCTGGGCATCTTTGAAATACCTATACAAACTTGTTCCTACATAGTAACTTGCATCTTTGAATGAGAATGTGCTTGCTTACAGCAACGTGCTATATGTTCTGAATGCCCGAATTGGGAATCTGTGTCAAAACTTTGTTAGGAAGTATGTGATCCTTACTAGCTGGAAGTAAGGGAGTTGGGACATGAAGTTATTTCTAGGAGTTGGACACATTCCAAGTTTAGCTCAGTTCTGGGCATCTTTGAAATACCTATACAAACTTGTTCCTACATAGTAACTTGCAACTTTGAATGAGAATGTGCTTGCTTACAGCAACGTGCTATATGTTCTGAATGCCCGAATTGGGAATCTGTGTCAAAACTTTGTTAGGAATTATGTGATCCTTACTAGATGGAAGTAAGGGAGATGGGGCATGAAGTTATTTCTAGGAGTTGGACACATACCAAGTTTAGCTCAGTTCTGGGCATCTTTGAAATACCTATACAAACTTGTTCCTACATAGTAACTTGCATCTTTGAATGAGAATGTGCTTTCTTACAGCAACGTGCTATATGTTCTGAATGCCCGAATTGGGAATCTGTGTCAAAACTTTGTTAGGAATTATGTGATCCTTACTAGCTGGAAGTAAGGGAGTTGGGGCATGAACTTATTTCTAGGAGTTGTACACATAGTAAGTTTAGCTCAGTTCTGGGCATCTTTGAAAGTCCTATTCAAACTTGTTCCTACATAGTAACTTGCAACTTTGAATGAGAATGTGCTTTCTTACAGCAACGTGCTATATGTTCTGAATGCCCGAATTGGGAATCTGTGTCAAAACTTTGTTAGGAATTATGTGATCCTTACTAGCTGGAAGTAAGGGAGTGGGGGCATGAAGTTATTTCTAGGAGTTGGACACATACCAAGTTTAGCTCAGTTCTGGGCATCTTTGAAATACCTATACAAACTTGTTCCTACATAGTAACTTGCAACTTTGAATGAGAATGTGCTTGCTTACAGCAACGTGCTATATGTTCTGAATGCCCGAATTGGGAATCTGTGTCAAAACTTTGTTAGGAATTATGTGATCCTTACTAGCTGGAAGTAAGGGAGATGGGGCATGAAGTTATTTCTAGGAGTTGGACACATACCAAGTTTAGCTCAGTTCTGGGCATCTTTGAAATACCTATACAAACTTGTTCCTACATAGTAACTTGCATCTTTGAATGAGAATGTGCTTGCTTACAGCAACGTGCTATATGTTCTGAATGCCCGAATAGGGAATCTGTGTCAAAACTTTGTTAGGAATTATGTGATCCTTACTAGCTGGAAGTAAGGGAGTTGGGGCATGAAGGTATTTCTAGGAGTTGGACACATACCAAGTTTAGCACAGTTCTGGGCATCTTTGAAATACCTATACAAACTTGTTCCTACATAGTAACTTGCAACTTTGAATGAGAATGTGCTTGCTTACAGCAACGTGCTATATGTTCTGAATGCCCTAATTGGGAATCTGTGTCAAAACTTTGTTAGGAATTATGTGATCCTTACTAGCTGGAAGTAAGGGAGATGGGGCATGAGGTTATTTCTAGGAGTTGGACACATACCAAGTTTAGCTCAGTTCTGGGCATCTTTGAAATACCTATACAAACTTGTTCCTACATAGTAACTTGCACCTTTGAATGAGAATGTGCTTGCTTACAGCAACGTGCTATATGTTCTGAATGCCCGAATTGGGAATCTGTGTCAAAACTTTGTTAGGAATTATGTGATCCTTACTAGCTGGAAGTAAGGGAGATGGGGCATGAAGTTATTTCTAGGAGTTGGACACATACCAAGTTTAGCTCAGTTCTGGGCATCTTTGAAATACCTATACAAACTTGTTCCTACATAGTAACTTGCATCTTTGAATGAGAATGTGCTTGCTTACAGCAACGTGCTATATGTTCTGAATGCCCGAATAGGGAATCTGTGTCAAAACTTTGTTAGGAATTATGTGATCCTTACTAGCTGGAAGTAAGGGAGTTGGGGCATGAAGGTATTTCTAGGAGTTGGACACATACCAAGTTTAGCACAGTTCTGGGCATCTTTGAAATACCTATACAAACTTGTTCCTACATAGTAACTTGCAACTTTGAATGAGAATGTGCTTGCTTACAGCAACGTGCTATATGTTCTGAATGCCCTAATTGGGAATCTGTGTCAAAACTTTGTTAGGAATTATGTGATCCTTACTAGCTGGAAGTAAGGGAGATGGGGCATGATGTTATTTCTAGGAGTTGGACACATACCAAGTTTAGCTCAGTTCTGGGCATCTTTGAAATACCTATACAAACTTGTTCCTACATAGTAACTTGCACCTTTGAATGAGAATGTGCTTGCTTACAGCAACGTGCTATATGTTCTGAATGCCCGAATTGGGAATCTGTGTCAAAACTTTGTTAGGAATTATGTGATCCTTACTAGCTGGAAGTAAGGGAGTTGGGGCATGAAGTTATTTCTAGGAGTTGGACACATACCAAGTTTAGCTCAGTTCTGGGGATCTTTGAACTACCTATACAAACTTGTTCCTACATAGTAACTTGCAACTTTGAATGAGAAAGTGCTTGCTTACAGCAACGTGCTATATGTTGTGAATGACCGAATTGGGAATCTGTGTCAAAACTTTGTTAGGAATTATGTGATCCTTACTAGCTGGAAGTAAGGGAGTTGGGGCATGAAGTTATTTCTAGGAGTTGGACACATACCATGTTTAGCTCAGTTCTGGGCATCTTTGAAATACCTATACAAACTTGTTCCTACATAGTAACTTGCAACTTTGTCAAAATTTTGTTAGGAATTTTGTGATCCTTACTAGCTGGAAGTAAGGGAGATGGGGCATGAAGTTATTTCTAGGAGTTGGACACATACCAAGTTTAGCTCAGTTCTGGGCATCTTTGAAATACCTATACAAACTTGTTCCTACATAGTAACTTGCAACTTTGAATGAGAATGTGCTTGATTACAGCAACGTGCTATATGTTCTGAATGCCCGAATTGGGATTCTGTGTCTTAACTTTGTTAGGAATTATGAGATCCTTACTAGCTGGAAGTAAGGGAGATGGGGCATGAAGTTATTTCTAGGAGTTGGACGCATACCAAGTTTAGCTCAGTTCTGGGCATCTTTGAAATACCTATACAAACTTGTTCCTACATAGTAACTTGCAACTTTGAATGAGAATGTGCTTGCTTACAGCAACGTGCTATATGTTCTGAATGCCCGAATTGGGAATCTGTGTCAAAACTTTGTTAGGAATTTTGTGATCCTTACTAGCTGGAAGTAAGGGAGTTGGGGCATGAAGGTTTTTCTAGGAGTTGGACACATACCAAGTTTAGCACAGTTCTGGGCATCTTTGAAATACCTATACAAACTTGTTCCTACATAGTAACTTGCAACTTTGAATGAGAATGTGCTTGCTTACAGCAACGTGCTATATGTTCTGAATGCCCGAATTGGGAATCTGTGTCAAACCTTTGTTAGGATTTATGTGATCCTTACTAGCTGGAAGTAAGGGAGATGGGGCATGAAGTTATTTCTAGGAGTTGGACACATACCAAGTTTAGCTCAGTTCTGGGCATCTTTGAAAGACCTATACAAACTTGTTCCTACATAGTAACTTGCAACTTTGAATGAGAATGTGCTTGCTTACAGCAACGTGCTATATGTTCTGAATGCCCGAATTGGGAATCTGTGTCAGAACTTTGTTAGTAATTATGTGATCCTTACTAGATGGAAGTAAGGGAGATGGGGCATGAAGTTATTTCTAGGAGTTGGAGACATACCAACTTTAGCTTAGTTCTGGGCATCTTTAAAATACCTATACAAACTTGTTCCTACATAGTAACTTGCACCTTTGAATGAGAATGTGCTTGCTTACAGCAACGTGCTATATGTTCTGAATGCCCGAATTGGGAATCTGTGTCAAAACTTTGTTAGGAATTATGTGATCCTTACTAGCTGGAAGTAAGGGAGTTGGGGCATGAAGTTATTTCTAGGAGTTGGACACATACCAAGTTTAGCTCAGTTCTGGGCATCTTTGAAATACCTATACAAACTTGTTCCTACATAGTAACTTGCAACTTTGAATGAGAAAGTGCTTGCTTACAGCAACGTGCTATATGTTGTGAATGACCGAATTGGGAATCTGTGTCAAAACTTTGTTAGGAATTATGTGATCCTTACTAGCTGGAAGTAAGGGAGTTGGGGCATGAAGTTATTTCTAGGAGTTGGACACATACCATGTTTAGCTCAGTTCTGGGCATCTTTGAAATACCTATACAAACTTGTTCCTACATAGTAACTTGCAACTTTGTCAAAACTTTGTTAGGAATTTTGTGATCCTTACTAGCTGGAAGTAAGGGAGATGGGGCATGAAGTTATTTCTAGGAGTTGGACACATACCAAGTTTAGGTCAGTTCTGGGCATCTTTGAAATACCTATACAAACTTGTTCGTACATAGTAACTTGCAACTTTGAATGAGAATGTGCTTGATTACAGCAACGTGCTATATGTTCTGAATGCCCGAATTGGGATTCTGTGTCTTAACTTTGTTAGGAATTATGAGATCCTTACTAGCTGGAAGTAAGGGAGATGGGGCATGAAGTTATTTCTAGGAGTTGGACGCATACCAAGTTTAGCTCAGTTCTGGGCATCTTTGAAATACCTATACAAACTTGTTCCTAGATAGTAACTTGCAACTTTGAATGAGAATGTGCTTGCTTACAGCAACGTGCTATATGTTCTGAATGCCCGAATTGGGAATCTGTGTCAAAACATTGTTAGGAATTATGTGATCCTTACGAGCTGGAAGTAAGGGAGTTGGGGCATGAAGGTTTTTCTAGGAGTTGGACACATACCAAGTTTAGCACAGTTCTGGGCATCTTTGAAATACCTATACAAACTTGTTCCTACATAGTAACTTGCAACTTTGAATGAGAATGTGCTTGCTTACAGCAATGTGCTATATGTTCTGAATGCCCTAATTGGGAATCTGTGTCAAAACTTTGTTAGGAATTATGTGATCCTTACTAGCTGGAAGTAAGGGAGATGGGGCATGAAGTTATTTCTAGGAGTTGGAGACATACCAAGTTTAACTCAGTTCTGGGCATCTTTGAAATACCTATACAAACTTGTTCCTACATATTAACTTGCAACTTTGAATGAGAATGTGCTTGCTTAGAGCAACGTGCTATATGTTCTTAATGCCCGAATTGGGAATCTGTGTCAAAATTTGTTAGGAATTATGTGATCCTTACTAGCTGGAAGTAAGGGAGTTGGGGCATGAAGGTATTTCTAGGAGTTGGACACATACCAATTTTAGCACAGTTCTGGGCATCTTTGAAATACCTATACAAACTTGTTCCTACATAGTAACTTGCAACTTTGAATGAGAATGTGCTTGCTTACAGCAACGTGCTACATGTTCTGAATGCCCGAATTGGGAATCTGTGTCAAAACTTTGTTAGGAATTATGTGATCCTTACTAGATGGAAGTAAGGGAGATGGGGCTTGAAGTTATTTCTAGGAGTTGGAGACATACAACGTTTAGCTCAGTTCTGGGCATCTTTGAAATACCTATACAAACTTGTTCCTACATAGTAACTTGCAACTTTGAATGAGAATGTGCTTGCTTAGAGCAACGTGCTATATGTTCTGAATGCGGGAACAGGGAATCTGTGTCAAAACTTTGTTAGGAATGATGTGATCCTTACTAGCTGGAAATAAGGGAGTTGGGGCATGAAGGTATTTCTAGGAGTTGGACACATACCAAGTTTAGCACAGTTTTGGGCATCTTTGAAATACCTATACAAACTTGTTCCTACATAGTAACTTGCAACTTTGAATGAGAATGTGCTTGCATACAGCAACGTGCTATATGTTCTGAATGCCCTAATTGGGAATCTGTGTCAAAACTTTGTTAGGAATTATGTGATCCTTACTAGCTGGAAGTAAGGGAGATGGGGCATGAAGTTATTTCTAGGAGTTGGAGACATACCAAGTTTAGCTCAGTTCTGGGCATCTTTGAAATACCTATACAAACTTGTTCCTACATATTAAATTGCAACTTTGAATGAGAATGTGCTTGCTTAGAGCAACGTGCTATATGTTCTGAATGCCCGAATTGGGAATCTGTGTCAAAATTTGTTAGGAATTATGTGATCCTTACTAGCTTTAAGTAAGGGAGTTGGGGCATGAAGGTATTTCTAGGAGTTGGACACATACCAAGTTTAGCACAGTTCTGGGCTTCTTTGAAATACCTATACAAACTTGTTCCTACATAGTAACTTGCAACTTTGAATGAGAATGTGCTTGCTTACAGCAACGTGCTATATGTTCTGAATGCCCGAATTTGGAATGTGTGTCAAAACTTTGTTAGGAATTATGTGATCCTTACTAGATGGAAGTAAGGGAGATGGGGCATGAAGTTATTTCTAGGAGTTGGACACATACTAAGTTTAGCTCAGTTCTGGGCATCTTTGAAAGTCCTATTCAAACTTGTTCCTACATAGTAACTTGCAACTTTGAATGAGAATGTGCTTTCTTACAGCAACGTGCTATATGTTCTGAATGCCCGAATTGGGAATCTGTGTCAAAACTTTGTTAGGAATTATGTGATCCTTACTAGCTGGAAGTAAGGGAGTTGGGACATGAAGTTATTTCTAGGAGTTGGACACATACCAAGTTTAGCTCAGTTCTGGGCATCATTGAAAGTCCTATTCAAACTTGTTCCTACATAGTAACTTGCAACTTTGAATGAGAATGTGCTTGATTACAGCAACGTGCTATATGTTCTGAATGCCCGAATTGGGATTCTGTGTCTTAACTTTGTTAGGAATTATGAGATCCTTACTAGCTGGAAGTAAGGGAGATGGGGCATGAAGTTATTTCTAGGAGTTGGACGCATACCAAGTTTAGCTCAGTTCTGGGCATCTTTGAAATACCTATACAAACTTGTTCCTACATAGTAACTTGCAACTTTGAATGAGAATGTGCTTGCTTACAGCAACGTGCTATATGTTCTGAATGCCCGAATTGGGAATCTGTGTCAAAACTTTGTTAGGAATTATGTGATCCTTACTAGATGGAAGTAAGGGAGATGGGGCATGAAGTTATTTCTAGGAGTTGGAGACATACAACGTTTAGCTCAGTTCTGGGGATCTTTGAACTACCTATACAAACTTGTTCCTACATAGTAACTTGCAACTTTGAATGAGAATGTGCTTGCTTACAGCAACGTGCTATATGTTCTGAATGCGGGAACAGGGAATCTGTGTCAAAACTTTGTTAGGAATTATGTGATCCGTACTAGCTGGAAATAAGGGAGTTGGGGCATGAAGGTATTTCTAGGAGTTGGACACATACCAAGTTTAGCACAGTTTTGGGCATCTTTGAAATACCTATACAAACTTGTTCCTACATAGTAACTTGCAACTTTGAATGAGAATGTGCTTGCTTACAGCAACGTGCTATATGTTCTGAATGCCCTAATTGGGAATCTGTGTCAAAACTTTGTTAGGAATTATGTGATCCTTACTAGCTGGAAGTAAGGGAGATGGGGCATGAAGTTATTTCTAGGAATTGGAGACATACCAAGTTTAGCTCAGTTCTGGGCATCTTTGAAATACCTATACAAACTTGTTCCTACATATTAAATTGCAACTTTGAATGAGAATGTCCTTGCTTAGAGCAACGTGCTATATGTTCTGAATGCCCGAATTGGGAATCTGTGTCAAAATTTGTTAGGAATTATGTGGTCCTTACTAGCTTTAAGTAAGGGAGTTGGGGCATGAAGGTATTTCTAGGAGTTGGACACATACCAAGTTTAGCACAGTTCTGGGCATCTTTAAGATACCTATACAAACTTGTTCCTACATAGTAACTTGCAACTTTGAATGAGAATGTGCTTGCTTACAGCAACGTGCTATATGTTCTGAATGCCCTAATTGGGAATCTGTGTCAAAACTTTGTTATGAATTATGTGATCCTTACTAGCTGGAAGTAAGGGAGATGGGGCATGAAGTTATTTCTAGGAGTTGGACACATACCAAGTTTAGCTCAGTTCTGGGCATCTTTGAAATACCTATACAAACTTGTGCCTACATAGTAACTTGCAACTTTGAATGAGAATGTGCTTGCTTACAGCAACGTGCTATATGTTCTGAATGCCCGAATTGGGAATCTGTGTCAAAACTTTGTTAGGAATTATGTGATCCTTACTAGCTGGAAGTAAGGGAGATGGGGCATGAAGTTATTTCTAGGAGTTGGACACATACCAATTTTAGCTCAGTTCTGGGCATCTTTGAAATACCTATACAAACTTGTTCCTACATAGTAACTTGCATCTTTGAATGAGAATGTGCTTGCTTACAGCAACGTGCTATATGTTCTGAATGCCCGAATTGGGAATCTGTGTCAAAACTTTGTTAGGAAGTATGTGATCCTTACTAGCTGGAAGTAAGGGAGTTGGGACATGAAGTTATTTCTAGGAGTTGGACACATTCCAAGTTTAGCTCAGTTCTGGGCATCTTTGAAATACCTATACAAACTTGTTCCTACATAGTAACTTGCAACTTTGAATGAGAATGTGCTTGCTTACAGCAACGTGCTATATGTTCTGAATGCCCGAATTGGGAATCTGTGTCAAAACTTTGTTAGGAATTATGTGATCCTTACTAGATGGAAGTAAGGGAGATGGGGCATGAAGTTATTTCTAGGAGTTGGACACATACCAAGTTTAGCTCAGTTCTGGGCATCTTTGAAATACCTATACAAACTTGTTCCTACATAGTAACTTGCATCTTTGAATGAGAATGTGCTTGCTTACAGCAACGTGCTATATGTTCTGAATGCCCGAAATGGGAATCTGTGTCAAAACTTTGTTAGGAATTATGTGATCCTTACTAGCTGGAAGTAAGGGAGTTGGGGCATGAACTTATTTCTAGGAGTTGTACACATAGTAAGTTTAGCTCAGTTCTGGGCATCTTTGAAAGTCCTATTCAAACTTGTTCCTACATAGTAACTTGCAACTTTGAATGAGAATGTGCTTTCTTACAGCAACGTGCTATATGTTCTGAATGCACGAATTGGGAATCTGTGTCAAAACTTTGTTAGGAATTATGTGATCCTTACTAGCTGGAAGTAAGGGAGTGGGGGCATGAAGTTATTTCTAGGAGTTGGACACATACCAAGTTTAGCTCAGTTCTGGGCATCTTTGAAATACCTATACAAACTTGTTCCTACATAGTAACTTGCAACTTTGAATGAGAATGTGCTTGCTTACAGCAACGTGCTATATGTTCTGAATGCCCGAATTGGGAATCTGTGTCAAAACTTTGTTAGGAATTATGTGATCCTTACTAGCTGGAAGTAAGGGAGATGGGGCATGAAGTTATTTCTAGGAGTTGGACACATACCAAGTTTAGCTCAGTTCTGGGCATCTTTGAAATACCTATACAAACTTGTTCCTACATAGTAACTTGCATCTTTGAATGAGAATGTGCTTGCTTACAGCAACGTGCTATATGTTCTGAATGCCCGAATAGGGAATCTGTGTCAAAACTTTGTTAGGAATTATGTGATCCTTACTAGCTGGAAGTAAGGGAGTTGGGGCATGAAGGTATTTCTAGGAGTTGGACACATACCAAGTTTAGCACAGTTCTGCGCATCTTTGAAATACCTATACAAACTTGTTCCTACATAGTAACTTGCAACTTTGAATGAGAATGTGCTTGCTTACAGCAACGTGCTATATGTTCTGAATGCCCTAATTGGGAATCTGTGTCAAAACTTTGTTAGGAATTATGTGATCCTTACTAGATGGAAGTAAGGGAGATGGGGCATGAAGTTATTTCTGGGAGTTGGACACATACCAAGTTTAGCTCAGTTCTGGGCATCTTTGAAATACCTATACAAACTTGTTCCTACATAGTAACTTGCATCTTTGAATGAGAATGTGCTTGCTTACAGCAACGTGCTATATGTTGTGAATGCCCGAATTGGGAATCTGTGTCAAAACGTTGTTAGGAATTATGTGATCCTTACTAGCTGGAAGTAAGGGAGTTGGGGCATGAAGTTATTTCTAGGAGTTGGACACATACGAAGTTTAGCTCAGTTCTGGGCATCTTTGAAAGTCCTATTCAAACTTGTTCCTACATAGTAACTTGCAACTTTGAATGAGAATGTCCTTTCTTACAGCAACGTGCTATATGTTCTGAATGCCCGAATTGGGAATCTGTGTCAAAACTTTGTTAGGAATTATGTGATCCTTACTAGCTGGAAGTAAGGGAGATGGGGCATGATGTTATTTCTAGGAGTTGGACACATACCAAGTTTAGCTCAGTTCTGGGCATCTTTGAAATACCTATACAAACTTGTTCCTACATAGTAACTTGCAACTTTGTCAAAACTTTGTTAGGAATTTTGTGATCCTTACTAGCTGGAAGTAAGGGAGATGGGGCATGAAGTTATTTCTAGGAGTTGGACACATACCAAGTTTAGGTCAGTTCTGGGCATCTTTGAAATACCTATACAAACTTGTTCGTACATAGTAACTTGCAACTTTGAATGAGAATGTGCTTGATTACAGCAACGTGCTATATGTTCTCAATGCCCGAATTGGGATTCTGTGTCTTAACTTTGTTAGGAATTATGAGATCCTTACTAGCTGGAAGTAAGGGAGATGGGGCATGAAGTTATTTCTAGGAGTTGGACGCATACCAAGTTTAGCTCAGTTCTGGGCATCTTTGAAATACCTATACAAACTTGTTCCTACATAGTAACTTGCAACTTTGAATGAGAATGTGCTTGCTTACAGCAACGTGCTATATGTTCTGAATGCCCGAATTGGGAATCTGTGTCAAAACTTTGTTAGGAATTATGTGATCCTTACTAGCTGGAAGTAAGGGAGTTGGGGCATGAAGGTTTTTCTAGGAGTTGGACACATACCAAGTTTAGCACAGTTCTGGGCATCTTTGAAATACCTATACAAACTTGTTCCTACATAGTAACTTGCAACTTTGAATGAGAATGTGCTTGCTTACAGCAACGTGCTATATGTTCTGAATGCCCTAATTGGGAATCTGTGTCAAAACTTTGTTAGGAATTATGTGATCCTTACTAGCTGGAAGTAAGGGAGATGGGGCATGAAGTTATTTCTAGGAGTTGGAGACATACCAAGTTTAACTCAGTTCTGGGCATTTTGAAATACCTATACAAACTTGTTCCTACATATTAACTTGCAACTTTGAATGAGAATGTGCTTGCTTAGAGCAACGTGCTATATGTTCTTAATGCCCGAATTGGGAATCTGTGTCAAAATTTGTTAGGAATTATGTGATCCTTACTAGCTGGAAGTAAGGGAGTTGGGGCATGAAGGTATTTCTAGGAGTTGGACACATACCAAGTTTAGCACAGTTCTGGGCATCTTTGAAATACCTATACAAACTTGTTCCTACATAGTAACTTGCAACTTTGAATGAGAATGTGCTTGCTTACAGCAACGTGCTACATGTTCTGAATGCCCGAATTGGGAATCTGTGTCAAAACTTTGTTAGGAATTATGTGATCCTTACTAGATGGAAGTAAGGGAGATGGGGCATGAAGTTATTTCTAGGAGTTGGAGACATACAACGTTTAGCTCAGTTCTGGGCATCTTTGAAATACCTATACAAACTTGTTCCTACATAGTAACTTGCAACTTTGAATGAGAATGTGCTTGCTTAGAGCAACGTGCTATATGTTCTGAATGCGGGAACAGGGAATCTGTGTCAAAACTTTGTTAGGAATTATGTGATCCTTACTAGCTGGAAATAAGGGAGTTGGGGCATGAAGGTATTTCTAGGAGTTGGACACATACCAAGTTTAGCACAGGTTTGGGCATCTTTGAAATACCTATACAAACTTGTTCCTACATAGTAACTTGCAACTTTGAATGAGAATGTGCTTGCATACAGCAACGTGCTATATGTTCTGAATGCCCTAATTGGGAATCTGTGTCAAAACTTTGTTAGGAATTATGTGATCCTTACTAGCTGGAAGTAAGGGAGATGGGGCATGAAGTTATTTCTAGGAGTTGGAGACATACCAAGTTTAGCTCAGTTCTGGGCATCTTTGAAATACCTATACAAACTTGTTCCTACATATTAAATTGCAACTTTGAATGAGAATGTGCTTGCTTAGAGCAACGTGCTATATGTTCTGAATGCCCGAATTGGGAATCTGTGTCAAAATTTGTTAGGAATTATGTGATCCTTACTAGCTTTAAGTAAGGGAGTTGGGGCATGAAGGTATTTCTAGGAGTTGGACACATACCAAGTTTAGCACAGTTCTGGGCTTCTTTGAAATACCTATACAAACTTGTTCCTACATAGTAACTTGCAACTTTGAATGAGAATGTGCTTGCTTACAGCAACGTGCTATATGTTCTGAATGCCCGAATTTGGAATGTGTGTCAAAAGTTTGTTAGGAATTATGTGATCCTTACTAGATGGAAGTAAGGGAGATGGGGCATGAAGTTATTTCTAGGAGTTGGACACATACTAAGTTTAGCTCAGTTCTGGGCATCTTTGAAAGTATTATTCAAACTTGTTCCTACATAGTAACTTGCAACTTTGAATGAGAATGTGCTTTCTTACAGCAACGTGCTATATGTTCTGAATGCCCGAATTGGGAATCTGTGTCAAAACTTTGTTAGGAATTATGTGATCCTTACTAGCTGGAAGTAAGGGAGTTGGGACATGAAGTTATTTCTAGGAGTTGGACACATACCAAGTTTAGCTCAGTTCTGGGCATCTTTGAAAGTCCTATTCAAACTTGCTCCTACATAGTAACTTGCAACTTTGAATGAGAATGTGCTTGATTACAGCAACGTGCTATATGTTCTGAATGCCCGAATTGGGATTCTGTGTCTTAACTTTGTTAGGAATTATGAGATCCTTACTAGCTGGAAGTAAGGGAGTTGGGGCATGAAGGTATTTCTAGGAGTTGGACACATACCAAGTTTAGCACAGTTCTGCGCATCTTTGAAATACCTATACAAACTTGTTCCTACATAGTAACTTGCAACTTTGAATGAGAATGTGCTTGCTTACAGCAACGTGCTATATGTTCTGAATGCCCTAATTGGGAATCTGTGTCAAAACTTTGTTAGGAATTATGTGATCCTTACTAGATGGAAGTAAGGGAGATGGGGCATGAAGTTATTTCTGGGAGTTGGACACATACCAAGTTTAGCTCAGTTCTGGGCATCTTTGAAATACCTATACAAACTTGTTCCTACATAGTAACTTGCATCTTTGAATGAGAATGTGCTTGCTTACAGCAACGTGCTATATGTTGTGAATGCCCGAATTGGGAATCTGTGTCAAAACGTTGTTAGGAATTATGTGATCCTTACTAGCTGGAAGTAAGGGAGTTGGGGCATGAAGTTATTTCTAGGAGTTGGACACATACGAAGTTTAGCTCAGTTCTGGGCATCTTTGAAAGTCCTATTCAAACTTGTTCCTACATAGTAACTTGCAACTTTGAATGAGAATGTCCTTTCTTACAGCAACGTGCTATATGTTCTGAATGCCCGAATTGGGAATCTGTGTCAAAACTTTGTTAGGAATTATGTGATCCTTACTAGCTGGAAGTAAGGGAGATGGGGCATGATGTTATTTCTAGGAGTTGGACACATACCAAGTTTAGCTCAGTTCTGGGCATCTTTGAAATACCTATACAAACTTGTTCCTACATAGTAACTTGCAACTTTGTCAAAACTTTGTTAGGAATTTTGTGATCCTTACTAGCTGGAAGTAAGGGAGATGGGGCATGAAGTTATTTCTAGGAGTTGGACACATACCAAGTTTAGGTCAGTTCTGGGCATCTTTGAAATACCTATACAAACTTGTTCGTACATAGTAACTTGCAACTTTGAATGAGAATGTGCTTGATTACAGCAACGTGCTATATGTTCTCAATGCCCGAATTGGGATTCTGTGTCTTAACTTTGTTAGGAATTATGAGATCCTTACTAGCTGGAAGTAAGGGAGATGGGGCATGAAGTTATTTCTAGGAGTTGGACGCATACCAAGTTTAGCTCAGTTCTGGGCATCTTTGAAATACCTATACAAACTTGTTCCTACATAGTAACTTGCAACTTTGAATGAGAATGTGCTTGCTTACAGCAACGTGCTATATGTTCTGAATGCCCGAATTGGGAATCTGTGTCAAAACTTTGTTAGGAATTATGTGATCCTTACTAGCTGGAAGTAAGGGAGTTGGGGCATGAAGGTTTTTCTAGGAGTTGGACACATACCAAGTTTAGCACAGTTCTGGGCATCTTTGAAATACCTATACAAACTTGTTCCTACATAGTAACTTGCAACTTTGAATGAGAATGTGCTTGCTTACAGCAATGTGCTATATGTTCTGAATGCCCTAATTGGGAATCTGTGTCAAAACTTTGTTAGGAATTATGTGATCCTTACTAGCTGGAAGTAAGGGAGATGGGGCATGAAGTTATTTCTAGGAGTTGGAGACATACCAAGTTTAACTCAGTTCTGGGCATTTTGAAATACCTATACAAACTTGTTCCTACATATTAACTTGCAACTTTGAATGAGAATGTGCTTGCTTAGAGCAACGTGCTATATGTTCTTAATGCCCGAATTGGGAGTCTGTGTCAAAATTTGTTAGGAATTATGTGATCCTTACTAGCTGGAAGTAAGGGAGTTGGGGCATGAAGGTATTTCTAGGAGTTGGACACATACCAAGTTTAGCACAGTTCTGGGCATCTTTGAAATACCTATACAAACTTGTTCCTACATAGTAACTTGCAACTTTGAATGAGAATGTGCTTGCTTACAGCAACGTGCTACATGTTCTGAATGCCCGAATTGGGAATCTGTGTCAAAACTTTGTTAGGAATTATGTGATCCTTACTAGATGGAAGTAAGGGAGATGGGGCATGAAGTTATTTCTAGGAGTTGGAGACATACAACGTTTAGCTCAGTTCTGGGCATCTTTGAAATACCTATACAAACTTGTTCCTACATAGTAACTTGCAACTTTGAATGAGAATGTGCTTGCTTAGAGCAACGTGCTATATGTTCTGAATGCGGGAACAGGGAATCTGTGTCAAAACTTTGTTAGGAATTATGTGATCCTTACTAGCTGGAAATAAGGGAGTTGGGGCATGAAGGTATTTCTAGGAGTTGGACACATACCAAGTTTAGCACAGGTTTGGGCATCTTTGAAATACCTATACAAACTTGTTCCTACATAGTAACTTGCAACTTTGAATGAGAATGTGCTTGCATACAGCAACGTGCTATATGTTCTGAATGCCCTAATTGGGAATCTGTGTCAAAACTTTGTTAGGAATTATGTGATCCTTACTAGCTGGAAGTAAGGGAGATGGGGCATGAAGTTATTTCTAGGAGTTGGAGACATACCAAGTTTAGCTCAGTTCTGGGCATCTTTGAAATACCTATACAAACTTGTTCCTACATATTAAATTGCAACTTTGAATGAGAATGTGCTTGCTTAGAGCAACGTGCTATATGTTCTGAATGCCCGAATTGGGAATCTGTGTCAAAATTTGTTAGGAATTATGTGATCCTTACTAGCTTTAAGTAAGGGAGTTGGGGCATGAAGGTATTTCTAGGAGTTGGACACATACCAAGTTTAGCACAGTTCTGGGCTTCTTTGAAATACCTATACAAACTTGTTCCTACATAGTAACTTGCAACTTTGAATGAGAATGTGCTTGCTTACAGCAACGTGCTATATGTTCTGAATGCCCGAATTTGGAATGTGTGTCAAAAGTTTGTTAGGAATTATGTGATCCTTACTAGATGGAAGTAAGGGAGATGGGGCATGAAGTTATTTCTAGGAGTTGGACACATACTAAGTTTAGCTCAGTTCTGGGCATCTTTGAAAGTCCTATTCAAACTTGTTCCTACATAGTAACTTGCAACTTTGAATGAGAATGTGCTTTCTTACAGCAACGTGCTATATGTTCTGAATGCCCGAATTGGGAATCTGTGTCAAAACTTTGTTAGGAATTATGTGATCCTTACTAGCTGGAAGTAAGGGAGTTGGGACATGAAGTTATTTCTAGGAGTTGGACACATACCAAGTTTAGCTCAGTTCTGGGCATCTTTGAAAGTCCTATTCAAACTTGCTCCTACATAGTAACTTGCAACTTTGAATGAGAATGTGCTTGATTACAGCAACGTGCTATATGTTCTGAATGCCCGAATTGGGATTCTGTGTCTTAACTTTGTTAGGAATTATGAGATCCTTACTAGCTGGAAGTAAGGGAGATGGGGCATGAAGTTATTTCTAGGAGTTGGACGCATACCAAGTTTAGCTCAGTTCTGGGCATCTTTGAAAGTCCTATACAAACTTGTTCCTACATAGTAACTTGCAACTTTGAATGAGAATGTGCTTGCTTACAGCAACGTGCTATATGTTCTGAATGCCCGAATTGGGAATCTGTGTCAAAACTTTGTTAGGAATTATGTGATCCTTACTAGCTGGAAGTAAGGGAGATGGGGCATGAAGTTATTTCTAGGAGTTGGACACATACCAATTTTAGCTCAGTTCTGGGCATCTTTGAAATACCTATACAAACTTGTTCCTACATAGTAACTTGCATCTTTGAATGAGAATGTGCTTGCTTACAGCAACGTGCTATATGTTCTGAATGCCCGAATTGGGAATCTGTGTCAAAACTTTGTTAGGAAGTATGTGATCCTTACTAGCTGGAAGTAAGGGAGTTGGGACATGAAGTTATTTCTAGGAGTTGGACACATTCCAAGTTTAGCTCAGTTCTGGGCATCTTTGAAATACCTATACAAACTTGTTCCTACATAGTAACTTGCAACTTTGAATGAGAATGTGCTTGCTTACAGCAACGTGCTATATGTTCTGAATGCCCGAATTGGGAATCTGTGTCAAAACTTTGTTAGGAATTATGTGATCCTTACTAGATGGAAGTAAGGGAGATGGGGCATGAAGTTATTTCTAGGAGTTGGACACATACCAAGTTTAGCTCAGTTCTGGGCATCTTTGAAATACCTATACAAACTTGTTCCTACATAGTAACTTGCATCTTTGAATCAGAATGTGCTTGCTTACAGCAACGTGCTATATGTTCTGAATGCCCGAATTGGGAATCTGTGTCAAAACTTTGTTAGGAATTATGTGATCCTTACTAGCTGGAAGTAAGGGAGTTGGGGCATGAACTTATTTCTAGGAGTTGTACACATAGTAAGTTTAGCTCAGTTCTGGGCATCTTTGAAAGTCCTATTCAAACTTGTTCCTACATAGTAACTTGCAACTTTGAATGAGAATGTGCTTTCTTACAGCAACGTGCTATATGTTCTGAATGCCCGAATTGGGAATCTGTGTCAAAACTTTGTTAGGAATTATGTGATCCTTACTAGCTGGAAGTAAGGGAGTGGGGGCATGAAGTTATTTCTAGGAGTTGGACACATACCAAGTTTAGCTCAGTTCTGGGCATCTTTGAAATACCTATACAAACTTGTTCCTACATAGTAACTTGCAACTTTGAATGAGAATGTGCTTGCTTACAGCAACGTGCTATATGTTCTGAATGCCCGAATTGGGAATCTGTGTCAAAACTTTGTTAGGAATTATGTGATCCTTACTAGCTGGAAGTAAGGGAGATGGGGCATGAAGTTATTTCTAGGAGTTGGACACATACCAAGTTTAGCTCAGTTCTGGGCATCTTTGAAATACCTATACAAACTTGTTCCTACATAGTAACTTGCATCTTTGAATGAGAATGTGCTTGCTTACAGCAACGTGCTATATGTTCTGAATGCCCGAATAGGGAATCTGTGTCAAAACTTTGTTAGGAATTATGTGATCCTTACTAGCTGGAAGTAAGGGAGTTGGGGCATGAAGGTATTTCTAGGAGTTGGACACATACCAAGTTTAGCACAGTTCTGCGCATCTTTGAAATACCTATACAAACTTGTTCCTACATAGTAACTTGCAACTTTGAATGAGAATGTGCTTGCTTACAGCAACGTGCTATATGTTCTGAATGCCCTAATTGGGAATCTGTGTCAAAACTTTGTTAGGAATTATGTGATCCTTACTAGATGGAAGTAAGGGAGATGGGGCATGAAGTTATTTCTGGGAGTTGGACACATACCAAGTTTAGCTCAGTTCTGGGCATCTTTGAAATACCTATACAAACTTGTTCCTACATAGTAACTTGCATCTTTGAATGAGAATGTGCTTGCTTACAGCAACGTGCTATATGTTGTGAATGCCCGAATTGGGAATCTGTGTCAAAACGTTGTTAGGAATTATGTGATCCTTACTAGCTGGAAGTAAGGGAGTTGGGGCATGAAGTTATTTCTAGGAGTTGGACACATACGAAGTTTAGCTCAGTTCTGGGCATCTTTGAAAGTCCTATTCAAACTTGTTCCTACATAGTAACTTGCAACTTTGAATGAGAATGTCCTTTCTTACAGCAACGTGCTATATGTTCTGAATGCCCGAATTGGGAATCTGTGTCAAAACTTTGTTAGGAATTATGTGATCCTTACTAGCTGGAAGTAAGGGAGTTGGGGCATGAAGTTATTTCTAGGAGTTGGACACATACCATGTTTAGCTCAGTTCTGGGCATCTTTGAAATACCTATACAAACTTGTTCCTACATAGTAACTTGCAACTTTGAATGAGAATGTGCTTGCTTACAGCAACGTGCTATATGTTCTGAATGCCCGAATTGGGAATCTGTGTCAAACCTTTGTTAGGAATTATGTGATCCTTACTAGCTGGAAGTAAGGGAGATGGGGCATGAAGTTATTTCTAGGAGTTGGACACATACCAAGTTTAGCTCAGTTCTGGGCATCTTTGAAAGACCTATACAAACTTGTTCCTACATAGTAACTTGCAACTTTGAATGAGAATGTGCTTGCTTACAGCAACGTGCTATATGTTCTGAATGCCCGAATTGGGAATCTGTGTCAGAACTTTGTTAGTAATTATGTGATCCTTACTAGATGGAAGTAAGGGAGTTGGGGCATGAAGGTATTTCTAGGAGTTGGACACATACCAAGTTTAGCACAGTTCTGGGCATCTTTGAAATACCTATACAAACTTGTTCCTACATAGTAACTTGCAACTTTGAATGAGAATGTGCTTGCTTACAGCAACGTGCTATATGTTCTGAATGCCCTAATTGGGAATCTGTGTCAAAACTTTGTTAGGAATTATATGATCTTTACAAGCTGGAAGTAAGGGAGATGGGGCATGAAGTTATTTCTAGGAGTTGGACACATACCACGTTTAGCTCAGTTCTGGACATCTTTGAAATACCTATACAAACTTGTTCCTACATATTAACTTGCAACTTTGAATGAGAATGTGCTTGCTTAGAGCAACGTGCTATATGTTCTGAATGCCCGAATTGGGAATCTGTGTCAAAATTTGTTAGGAATTATGTGATCCTTACTAGCTGGAAGTAAGGGAGTTGGGGCATGAAGGTATTTCTAGGAGTTGGACACATACCAAGTTTAGCACAGTTCTGCGCATCTTTGAAATACCTATACAAACTTGTTCCTACATAGTAACTTGCAACTTTGAATGAGAATGTGCTTGCTTACAGCAACGTGCTATATGTTCTGAATGCCCTAATTGGGAATCTGTGTCAAAACTTTGTTAGGAATTATGTGATCCTTACTAGCTGGAAGTAAGGGAGATGGGGCATGAAGTTATTTCTAGGAGTTGGACAATACCAAGTTTAGCTCAGTTCTGGGCATCTTTGAAATACCTATACAAACTTGTTCCTACATAGTAACTTGCAACTTTGAATGAGAATGTGCTTGCTTAGAGCAACGTGCTATATGTTCTGAATGCCCGAATTGGGAATCTGTGTCAAAATTTGTTAGGAATTATGTGATCCTTACTACCTGGAAGTAAGGGAGTTGGGGCATGAAGGTATTTCTAGGAGTTGGACACATACCAAGTTTAGCTCAGTTCTGGGCATCTTTGAAATACCTATACAAACTTGTTCCTACATAGTAACTTGCAACTTTGAATGAGAATGTGCTTGCTTACAGCAACGTGCTATATGTTCTGAATGCCCGAATTGGGAATCTGTGTCAAAACTTTGTTAGGAATTATGTGATCCTTACTAGCTGGAAGTAAGGGAGATGGGGCATGAAGTTATTTCTAGGAGTTGGACACATACCAAGTTTAGCTCAGTTCTGGGCATCTTTGAAATACCTATACAAACTTGTTCCTACATAGTAACTTGCAACTTTGAATGAGAATGTGCTTGCTTACAGCAACGTGCTATATGTTCTGAATGCCCGAATTGGGAATCTGTGTCAAAACTTTGTTAGGAATTATGTGATCCTTACTAGATGGAAGTAAGGGAGATGGGGCATGAAGTTATTTCTAGGAGTTGGACACATACCAAGTTTAGCTCAGTTCTGGGCATCTTTGAAATACCTATACAAACTTGTTCCTACATAGTAACTTGCATCTTTGAATGAGAATGTGCTTGCTTACAGCAACGTGCTATATGTTCTGAATGCCCGAATTGGGAATCTGTGTCAAAACTTTGTTAGGAAGTATGTGATCCTTACTAGCTGGAAGTAAGGGAGTTGGGACATGAAGTTATTTCTAGGAGTTGGACACATTCCAAGTTTAGCTCAGTTCTGGGCATCTTTGAAATACCTATACAAACTTGTTCCTACATAGTAACTTGCAACTTTGAATGAGAATGTGCTTGCTTACAGCAACGTGCTATATGTTCTGAATGCCCGAATTGGGAATCTGTGTCAAAACTTTGTTAGGAATTATGTGATCCTTACTAGATGGAAATAAGGGAGATGGGGCATGAAGTTATTTCTAGGAGTTGGACACATACCAAGTTTAGCTCAGTTCTGGGCATCTTTGAAATACCTATACAAACTTGTTCCTACATAGTAACTTGCATCTTTGAATGAGAATGTGCTTGCTTACAGCAACGTGCTATATGTTCTGAATGCCCGAATTGGGATTCTGTGTCAAAACTTTGTTAGGAATTATGTGATCCTTACTAGCTGGAAGTAAGGGAGTTGGGGCATGAACTTATTTCTAGGAGTTGTACACATAGTAAGTTTAGCTCAGTTCTGGGCATCTTTGAAAGTCCTATTCAAACTTGTTCCCACATAGTAACTTGCAACTTTGAATGAGAATGTGCTTTCTTACAGCAACGTGCTATATGTTCTGAATGCCCGAATTGGGAATCTGTGTCAAAACTTTGTTAGGAATTATGTGATCCTTACTAGCTGGAAGTAAGGGAGTGGGGGCATGAAGTTATTTCTAGGAGTTGGACACATACCAAGTTTAGCTCAGTTCTGGGCATCTTTGAAATACCTATACAAACTTGTTCCTACATAGTAACTTGCAACTTTGAATGAGAATGTGCTTGCTTACAGCAACGTGCTATATGTTCTGAATGCCCGAATTGGGAATCTGTGTCAAAACTTTGTTAGGAATTATGTGATCCTTACTAGCTGGAAGTAAGGGAGATGGGGCATGAAGTTATTTCTAGGAGTTGGACACATACCAAGTTTAGCTCAGTTCTGGGCATCTTTGAAATACCTATACAAACTTGTTCCTACATAGTAACTTGCATCTTTGAATGAGAATGTGCTTGCTTACAGCAACGTGCTATATGTTCTGAATGCCCGAATAGGGAATCTGTGTCAAAACTTTGTTAGGAATTATGTGATCCTTACTAGCTGGAAGTAAGGGAGTTGGGGCATGAAGGTATTTCTAGGAGTTGGACACATACCAAGTTTAGCACAGTTCTGGGCATCTTTGAAATACCTATACAAACTTGTTCCTACATAGTAACTTGCACCTTTGAATGAGAATGTGCTTGCTTACAGCAACGTGCTATATGTTCTGAATGCCCGAATTGGGAATCTGTGTCAAAACTTTGTTAGGAATTATGTGATCCTTACTAGCTGGAAGTAAGGGAGTTGGGGCATGAAGTTATTTCTAGGAGTTGGACACATACCAAGTTTAGCTCAGTTCTGGGCATCTTTGAAATACCTATACAAACTTGTTCCTACATAGTAACTTGCAACTTTGAATGAGAAAGTGCTTGCTTACAGCAACGTGCTATATGTTGTGAATGACCGAATTGGGAATCTGTGTCAAAACTTTGTTAGGAATTATGTGATCCTTACTAGCTGGAAGTAAGGGAGTTGGGGCATGAAGTTATTTCTAGGAGTTGGACACATACCATGTTTAGCTCAGTTCTGGGCATCTTTGAAATACCTATACAAACTTGTTCCTACATAGTAACTTGCAACTTTGTCAAAACTTTGTTAGGAATTTTGTGATCCTTACTAGCTGGAAGTAAGGGAGATGGGGCATGAAGTTATTTCTAGGAGTTGGACACATACCAAGTTTAGCTCAGTTCTGGGCATCTTTGAAATACCTATACAAACTTGTTCCTACATAGTAACTTGCAACTTTGAATGAGAATGTGCTTGATTACAGCAACGTGCTATATGTTCTGAATGCCCGAATTGGGATTCTGTGTCTTAACTTTGTTAGGAATTATGAGATCCTTACTAGCTGGAAGTAAGGGAGATGGGGCATGAAGTTATTTCTAGGAGTTGGAGACATACCAAGTTTAACTCAGTTCTGGGCATCTTTGAAATACCTATACAAACTTGTTCCTACATATTAACTTGCAACTTTGAATGAGAATGTGCTTGCTTAGAGCAACGTGCTATATGTTCTTAATGCCCGAATTGGGAATCTGTGTCAAAATTTGTTAGGAATTATGTGATCCTTACTAGCTGGAAGTAAGGGAGATGGGGCATGAAGGTATTTCTAGGAGTTGGACACATACCAAGTTTAGCACAGTTCTGGGCAATTTTGAAATACCTATACAAACTTGTTCCTACATAGTAACTTGCAACTTTGAATGAGAATGTGCTTGCTTACAGCAACGTGCTACATGTTCTGAATGCCCGAATTGGGAATCTGTGTCAAAACATTGTTAGGAATTATGTGATCCTTACTAGATGGAAGTAAGGTAGATGGGGCATGAAGTTATTTCTAGGAGTTGGAGACATACAACGTTTAGCTCAGTTCTGGGCATCTTTGAAATACCTATACAAACTTGTTCCTACATAGTAACTTGCAACTTTGAATGAGAATGTGCTTGCTTACAGCAACGTGCTATATGTTCTGAATGCGGGAACAGGGAATCTGTGTCAAAACTTTGTTAGGAATTATGTGATCCTTACTAGCTGGAAATAAGGGAGTTGGGGCATGAAGGTATTTCTAGGAGTTGGACACATACCAAGTTTAGCACAGTTTTGGGCATCTTTGAAACACCTATACAAACTTGTTCCTACATAGTAACTTGCAACTTTGAATGAGAATGTGCTTGCATACAGCAACATGCTATATGTTCTGAATGCCCTAATTGGGAATCTGTGTCAAAACTTTGTTATGAATTATGTGATCCTTACTAGCTGGAAGTAAGGGAGATGGGGCATGAAGTTATTTCTAGGAGTTGGAGACATACCAAGTTTAGCTCAGTTCTGGGCATCTTTGAAATACCTATACAAACTTGTTCTTTCATATTAAATTGCAACTTTGAATGAGAATGTGCTTGCTTAGAGCAACGTGCTATATGTTCTGAATGCTCGAATTGGGAATCTGTGTCAAAATTTGTTAGGAATTATGTGATCCTTACTAGCTTTAAGTAAGGGAGTTGGGGCATGAAGGTATTTCTAGGAGTTGGACACATACCAAGTTTAGCACAGTTCTGGGCATCTTTGAAATACCTATACAAACTTGTTCCTACATAGTAACTTGCAACTTTGAATGAGAATGTGCTTGCTTACAGCAACGTGCTATATGTTCTGAATGCCCGAATTTGGAATGTGTGTCAAAACTTTGTTAGGAATTATGTGATCCTTACTAGATGGAAGTAAGGGAGATGGGGCATGAAGTTATTTCTAGGAGTTGGACACATACCAAGTTTAGCTCAGTTCTGGGCATCTTTGAAATACCTATACAAACTTGTTCCTACATAGTAACTTGCATCTTTGAATGAGAATGTGCTTGCTTACAGCAACGTGCTATATGTTCTGAATGCCCGAATTGGGAATCTGTGTCAAAACTTTGTTAGGAATTATGTGATCCTTACTAGATGGAAGTAAGGGAGATGGGGCATAAAGTTATTTCTAGGAGTTGGACACATACCAAATTTAGCTCAGTTCTGGGCATCTTTGAAATACCTATACAAACTTGTTCCTACATAGTAACTTGCAACTTTGAATGAGAATGTGCTTGCTTACAGCAACGTGCTATATGTTCTGAATGCCCGAATTGGGAATCTGTGTCAAAACTTTGTTAGGAATTATGTGATCCTTACTAGCTGGAAGTAAGGGAGTTGGGGCATGAAGTTATTTCTAGGAGTTGGACACATACCATGTTTAGCTCAGTTCTGGGCATCTTTGAAATACCTATACAAACTTGTTCCTACATAGTAACTTGCAACTTTGTCAAAACTTTGTTAGGAATTTTGTGATCCTTACTAGCTGGAAGTAAGGGAGATGGGGCATGAAGTTATTTCTAGGAGTTGGAGACATACCAAGTTTAGCTCAGTTCTGGGCATCTTTGAAATACCTATACAAACTTGTTCCTACATAGTAACTTGCAACTTTGAATGAGAATGTGCTTGATTACAGCAACGTGCTATATGTTCTGAATGCCCGAATTGGGATTCTGTGTCTTAACTTTGTTAGGAATTATGAGATCCTTACTAGCTGGAAGTAAGGGAGATGGGGCATGAAGTTATTTCTAGGAGTTGGAGACATACCAAGTTTAACTCAGTTCTGGGCATCTTTGAAATACCTATACAAACTTGTTCCTACATATTAACTTGCAACTTTGAATGAGAATGTGCTTGCTTAGAGCAACGTGCTATATGTTCTTAATGCCCGAATTGGGAATCTGTGTCAAAATTTGTTAGGAATTATGTGATCCTTACTAGCTGGAAGTAAGGGAGATGGGGCATGAAGGTATTTCTAGGAGTTGGACACATACCAAGTTTAGCACAGTTCTGGGCAATTTTGAAATACCTATACAAACTTGTTCCTACATAGTAACTTGCAACTTTGAATGAGAATGTGCTTGCTTACAGCAACGTGCTACATGTTCTGAATGCCCGAATTGGGAATCTGTGTCAAAACATTGTTAGGAATTATGTGATCCTTACTAGATGGAAGTAAGGGAGATGGGGCATGAAGTTATTTCTAGGAGTTGGAGACATACAACGTTTAGCTCAGTTCTGGGCATCTTTGAAATACCTATACAAACTTGTTCCTACATAGTAACTTGCAACTTTGAATGAGAATGTGCTTGCTTACAGCAACGTGCTATATGTTCTGAATGCGGGAACAGGGAATCTGTGTCAAAACTTTGTTAGGAATTATGTGATCCTTACTAGCTGGAAATAAGGGAGTTGGGGCATGAAGGTATTTCTAGGAGTTGGACACATACCAAGTTTAGCACAGTTTTGGGCATCTTTGAAACACCTATACAAACTTGTTCCTACATAGTAACTTGCAACTTTGAATGAGAATGTGCTTGCATACAGCAACATGCTATATGTTCTGAATGCCCTAATTGGGAATCTGTGTCAAAACTTTGTTAGGAATTATGTGATCCTTACTAGCTGGAAGTAAGGGAGATGGGGCATGAAGTTATTTCTAGGAGTTGGAGACATACCAAGTTTAGCTCAGTTCTGGGCATCTTTGAAATACCTATACAAACTTGTTCTTTCATATTAAATTGCAACTTTGAATGAGAATGTGCTTGCTTAGAGCAACGTGCTATATGTTCTGAATGCTCGAATTGGGAATCTGTGTCAAAATTTGTTAGGAATTATGTGATCCTTACTAGCTTTAAGTAAGGGAGTTGGGGCATGAAGGTATTTCTAGGAGTTGGACACATACCAAGTTTAGCACAGTTCTGGGCATCTTTGAAATACCTATACAAACTTGTTCCTACATAGTAACTTGCAACTTTGAATGAGAATGTGCTTGCTTACAGCAACGTGCTATATGTTCTGAATGCCCGAATTTGGAATGTGTGTCAAAACTTTGTTAGGAATTATGTGATCCTTACTAGATGGAAGTAAGGGAGATGGGGCATGAAGTTATTTCTAGGAGTTGGACACATACCAAGTTTAGCTCAGTTCTGGGCATCTTTGAAATACCTATACAAACTTGTTCCTACATAGTAACTTGCATCTTTGAATGAGAATGTGCTTGCTTACAGCAACGTGCTATATGTTCTGAATGCCCGAATTGGGAATCTGTGTCAAAACTTTGTTAGGAATTATGTGATCCTTACTAGATGGAAGTAAGGGAGATGGGGCATAAAGTTATTTCTAGGAGTTGGACACATACCAAATTTAGCTCAGTTCTGGGCATCTTTGAAATACCTATACAAACTTGTTCCTACATAGTAACTTGCAACTTTGAATGAGAATGTGCTTGCTTACAGCAACGTGCTATATGTTCTGAATGCCCGAATTGGGAATCTGTGTCAAAACTTTGTTAGGAATTATGTGATCCTTACTAGCTGGAAGTAAGGGAGATGGGGCATGAAGTTATTTCTAGGAGTTGGACACATACCAAGTTTAGCTCAGTTCTGGGCATCTTTGAAATACCTATACAAACTTGTTCCTACATAGTAACTTGCAACTTTGAATGAGAATGTGCTTGCTTACAGCAACGTGCTATATGTTCTGAATACCCGAATTGGGAATCTGTGTCAAAACTTTGTTAGGAATTATGTGATCCTTACTAGCTGGATGTAAGGGAGTTGGGGCATGAAGGTATTTCTAGGAGTTGGACACATACCAAGTTTAGCACAGTTCTGGGCATCTTTGAAATACCTATACAAACTTGTTCCTACATAGTAACTTGCAACTTTGAATGAGAATGTGCTTGCTTACAGCAACGTGCTATATGTTCTGAATGCCCGAATTGGGAATCTGTGTCAAAACTTTGTTAGGAATTATGTGATCCTTACTAGCTGGAAGTAAGGGAGTTGGGGCATGAAGGTATTTCTAGGAGTTGGACACATACCAAGTTTAGCACAGTTCTGGGCATCTTTGAAATACCTATACAAACTTGTTCCTACATAGTAACTTGCAACTTTGAATGAGAATGTGCTTGCTTACAGCAACGTGCTATATGCTCTGAATGCCCTAATTGGGAATCTGTGTCAAAACTTTGTTAGGAATTATATGATCCTTACTAGCTGGAAGTAAGGGAGATGGGGCATGAAGTTATTTCTAGGAGTTGGAGACATACCAAGTTTAGCTCAGTTCTGGGCATCTTTGAAATACCTATACAAACTTGTTCCTACATATTAACTTGCAACTTTGAATGAGAATGTGCTTGCTTAGAGCAACGTGCTATATGTTCTGAATGCCGAATTGGGAATCTGTGTCAAAATTTGTTAGGAATTATGTGATCCTTTCTAGCTGGAAGTAAGGGAGAAGGGGCATGAAGGTATTTCTAGGAGTTGGACACATACCAAGTTTAGCTCAGTTCTGGGCATCTTTGAAATACCTATACAAACTTGTTCCTACATAGTAACTTGCAACTTTGAATGAGAATGTGCTTGCTTACAGCAACGTGCTATATGTTTTGAATGCCCGAATTGGGAATCTGTGTCAAAACTTTGTTAGGAATTATGTGATCCTTACTAGCTGGAAGTAAGGGAGATGGGGCATGAAGTTATTTCTAGGAGTTGGACACATACCAAGTTTAGCTCAGTTCTGGGCATCTTTGAAATACCTACACAAACTTGTTCCTACATAGTAACTTGCAACTTTGAATGAGAATGTGCTTGCTTAGAGCAACGTGCTATATGTTCTTAATGCCCGAATTGGGAATCTGTGTCAAAATTTGTTAGGAATTATGTGATCCTTACTAGCTGGAAGTAAGGGAGATGGGGCATGAAGGTATTTCTAGGAGTTGGACACATACCATGTTTAGCACAGTTCTGGGCATCTTTGAAATACCTATACAAACTTGTTCCTACATAGTAACTTGCAACTTTGAATGAGAATGTGCTTGCTTACAGCAACGTGCTACATGTTCTGAATGCCCGAATTGGGAATCTGTGTCAAAACATTGTTAGGAATTATGTGATCCTTACTAGATGGAAGTAAGGGAGATGGGGCATGAAGTTATTTCTAGGAGTTGGAGACATACAACGTTTAGCTCAGTTCTGGGCATCTTTGAAATACCTATACAAACTTGTTCCTACATAGTAACTTGCAACTTTGAATGAGAATGTGCTTGCTTACAGCAACGTGCTATATGTTCTGAATGCGGGAACAGGGAATCTGTGTCAAAACTTTGTTAGGAATTATGTGATCCTTACTAGCTGGAAATAAGGGAGTTGGGGCATGAAGGTATTTCTAGGAGTTGGACACATACCAAGTTTAGCACAGTTTTGGGCATCTTTGAAACACCTATACAAACTTGTTCCTACATAGTAACTTGCAACTTTGAATGAGAATGTGCTTGCATACAGCAACATGCTATATGTTCTGAATGCCCTAATTGGGAATCTGTGTCAAAACTTTGTTAGGAATTATGTGATCCTTACTAGCTGGAAGTAAGGGAGATGGGGCATGAAGTTATTTCTAGGAGTTGGAGACATACCAAGTTTAGCTCAGTTCTGGGCATCTTTGAAATACCTATACAAACTTGTTCTTTCATATTAAATTGCAACTTTGAATGAGAATGTGCTTGCTTAGAGCAACGTGCTATATGTTCTGAATGCTCGAATTGGGAATCTGTGTCAAAATTTGTTAGGAATTATGTGATCCTTACTAGCTTTAAGTAAGGGAGTTGGGGCATGAAGGTATTTCTAGGAGTTGGACACATACCAAGTTTAGCACAGTTCTGGGCATCTTTGAAATACCTATACAAACTTGTTCCTACATAGTAACTTGCAACTTTGAATGAGAATGTGCTTGCTTACAGCAACGTGCTATATGTTCTGAATGCCCGAATTTGGAATGTGTGTCAAAACTTTCTTAGGAATTATGTGATCCTTACTAGATGGAAGTAAGGGAGATGGGGCATGAAGTTATTTCTAGGAGTTGGACACATACCAAGTTTAGCTCAGTTCTGGGCATCTTTGAAATACCTATACAAACTTGTTCCTACATAGTAACTTGCATCTTTGAATGAGAATGTGCTTGCTTACAGCAACGTGCTATATGTTCTGAATGCCCGAATTGGGAATCTGTGTCAAAACTTTGTTAGGAATTATGTGATCCTTACTAGATGGAAGTAAGGGAGATGGGGCATAAAGTTATTTCTAGGAGTTGGACACATACCAAGTTTAGCTCAGTTCTGGGCATCTTTGAAATACCTATACAAACTTGTTCCTACATAGTAACTTGCAACTTTGAATGAGAATGTGCTTGCTTACAGCAACGTGCTATATGTTCTGAATGCCCGAATTGGGAATCTGTGTCAAAACTTTGTTAGGAATTATGTGATCCTTACTAGCTGGAAGTAAGGGAGATGGGGCATGAAGTTATTTCTAGGAGTTGGACACATACCAAGTTTAGCTCAGTTCTGGGCATCTTTGAAATACCTATACAAACTTGTTCCTACATAGTAACTTGCAACTTTGAATGAGAATGTGCTTGCTTACAGCAACGTGCTATATGTTCTGAATACCCGAATTGGGAATCTGTGTCAAAACTTTGTTAGGAATTATGTGATCCTTACTAGCTGGATGTAAGGGAGTTGGGGCATGAAGGTATTTCTAGGAGTTGGACACATACCAAGTTTAGCACAGTTCTGGGCATCTTTGAAATACCTATACAAACTTGTTCCTACATAGTAACTTGCAACTTTGAATGAGAATGTGCTTGCTTACAGCAACGTGCTATATGTTCTGAATGCCCGAATTGGGAATCTGTGTCAAAACTTTGTTAGGAATTATGTGATCCTTACTAGCTGGAAGTAAGGGAGTTGGGGCATGAAGGTATTTCTAGGAGTTGGACACATACCAAGTTTAGCACAGTTCTGGGCATCTTTGAAATACCTATACAAACTTGTTCCTACATAGTAACTTGCAACTTTGAATGAGAATGTGCTTGCTTACAGCAACGTGCTATATGCTCTGAATGCCCTAATTGGGAATCTGTGTCAAAACTTTGTTAGGAATTATATGATCCTTACTAGCTGGAAGTAAGGGAGATGGGGCATGAAGTTATTTCTAGGAGTTGGAGACATACCAAGTTTAGCTCAGTTCTGGGCATCTTTGAAATACCTATACAAACTTGTTCCTACATATTAACTTGCAACTTTGAATGAGAATGTGCTTGCTTAGAGCAACGTGCTATATGTTCTGAATGCCGAATTGGGAATCTGTGTCAAAATTTGTTAGGAATTATGTGATCCTTTCTAGCTGGAAGTAAGGGAGAAGGGGCATGAAGGTATTTCTAGGAGTTGGACACATACCAAGTTTAGCTCAGTTCTGGGCATCTTTGAAATACCTATACAAACTTGTTCCTACATAGTAACTTGCAACTTTGAATGAGAATGTGCTTGCTTACAGCAACGTGCTATATGTTTTGAATGCCCGAATTGGGAATCTGTGTCAAAACTTTGTTAGGAATTATGTGATCCTTACTAGCTGGAAGTAAGGGAGATGGGGCATGAAGTTATTTCTAGGAGTTGGACACATACCAAGTTTAGCTCAGTTCTGGGCATCTTTGAAATACCTATACAAACTTGTTCCTACATAGTAACTTGCAACTTTGAATGAGAATGTGCTTGCTTACAGCAACGTGCTATATGTTTTGAAAGCCCGAATTGGGAATCTGTGTCAAAACTTTGTTAGGAATTATGTGATCCTTACTAGCTGGAAGTAAGGGAGTTGGGGCATGAACTTATTTCTAGGAGTTGTACACATACCAAGTTTAGCTCAGTTCTGGGCATCTTTGAAATACCTATACAAACTTGTTCCTACATAGTAACTTGCAACTTTGAATGAGAATGTGCTTGCTTACAGCAACGTGCTATATGTTCTGAATGCCCGAATTGGGAATCTGTGTCAAAACTTTGTTAGGAATTATGTGATCCTTACTAGCTGGAAGTAAGGGAGTTGGGGCATGAAGTTATTTCTAGGAGTTGGACACATACCAAGTTTAGCTCAGTTCTGGGCATCTTTGAAATACCTATACAAACTTGTTCCTACATAGTAACTTGCAACTTTGAATGAGAATGTGCTTGCTTACAGCAACGTGCTATATGTTCTGAATGCCCGAATTGGGAATCTGTGTCAAAACTTTGTTAGGAATTATGTGATCCTTACTAGATGGAAGTGAGGGAGATGGGGCATGAAGTTATTTCTAGGAGTTGGAGACATACAACGTTTAGCTCAGTTCTGGGCATCTTTGAAATACCTATACAAACTTGTTCCTACATAGTACCTTGCAACTTTGAATGAGAATATGCTTGCTTACAGCAACGTGCTATATGTTCTGAATGCCCGAATTGGGAATCTGTGTCAAAACTTTGTTAGGAATTATGTGATCCTTACTAGCTGGAAGTAAGGGAGATGGGGCATGAAGTTATTTCTAGGAGTTGGAGACATACCAAGTTTAACTCAGTTCTTGGCATCTTTGAAATACCTATACAAACTTGTTCCTACATATTAACTTGCAACTTTGAATGAGAATGTGCTTGCTTAGAGCAACGTGCTATATGTTCTTAATGCCCGAATTGGGAATCTGTGTCAAAATTTGTTAGGAATTATGTGATCCTTACTAGCTGGAAGTAAGGGAGTTGGGGCATGAAGGTATTTCTAGGAGTTGGACACATACCAAGTTTAGCACAGTTCTGGGCATCTTTGAAATACCTATACAAACTTGTTCCTACATAGTAACTTGCAACTTTGAATGAGAATGTGCTTGCTTACAGCAACGTGCTACATGTTCTGAATGCCCGAATTGGGAATCTGTGTCAAAACATTGTTAGGAATTATGTGATCCTTACTAGATGGAAGTAAGGGAGATGGGGCATGAAGTTATTTCTAGGAGTTGGAGACATACAACGTTTAGCTCAGTTCTGGGCATCTTTGAAATACCTATACAAACTTGTTCCTACATAGTAACTTGCAACTTTGAATGAGAATGTGCTTGCTTACAGCAACGTGCTATATGTTCTGAATGCGGGAACAGGGAATCTGTGTCAAAACTTTGTTAGGAATTATGTGATCCTTACTACCTGGAAATAAGGGAGTTGGGGCATGAAGGTATTTCTAGGAGTTGGACACATACCAAGTTTAGCACAGTTTTGGGCATCTTTGAAATACCTATACAAACTTGTTCCTACATAGTAACTTGCAACTTTGAATGAGAAAGTGCTTGCTTACAGCAACGTGCTATATGTTGTGAATGACCGAATTGGGAATCTGTGTCAAAACTTTGTTAGGAATTATGTGATCCTTACTAGCTGGAAGTAAGGGAGTTGGGGCATGAAGTTATTTCTAGGAGTTGGACACATACCATGTTTAGCTCAGTTCTGGGCATCTTTGAAATACCTATACAAACTTGTTCCTACATAGTAACTTGCAACTTTGTCAAAACTTTGTTAGGAATTATGTGATCCTTACTAGCTGGAAGTAAGGGAGATGGGGCATGAAGTTATTTCTAGGAGTTGGACACATACCAAGTTTAGCTCAGTTCTGGGCATCTTTGAAATACCTATACAAACTTGTTCCTACATAGTAACTTGCAACTTTGAATGAGAATGTGCTTGATTACAGCAACGTGCTATATGTTCTGAATGCCCGAATTGGGAATCTGTGTCTTAACTTTGTTAGGAATTATGAGATCCTTACTAGCTGGAAGTAAGGGAGATGGGGCATGAAGTTATTTCTAGGAGTTGGACGCATACCAACTTTAGCTCAGTTCTGGGCATCTTTGAAATACCTATACAAACTTGTTCCTACATAGTAACTTGCAACTTTGAATGAGAATGTGCTTGCTTACAGCAACGTGCTATATGTTCTGAATGCCCGAATTGGGAATCTGTGTCAAAACTTTGTTAGGAATTATGTGATCCTTACTATATGGAAGTAAGGGAGATGGGGCATGAAGTTATTTCTAGGAGTTGGAGACATACAACGTTTAGCTCAGTTCTGGGCATCTTTGAAATACCTATACAAACTTGTTCCTACATAGTAACTTGCATCTTTGAATGAGAATGTGCTTGCTTACAGCAACGTGCTATATTTTCTGAATGCCTGAATAGGGATTCTGTGTCAAAACTTTGTTAGGAATTATGTGATCCTTACTAGCTGGAAGTAAGGGAGATGGGGCATGAAGGTATTTCTAGGAGTTGGACACATACCAAGTTTAGTACAGTTCTGGGCATCTTTGAAATACCTATACAAACTTGTTCCTACATAGTAACTTGCAACTTTGAATGAGAATGTGCTTGCTTACAGCAACGTGCTATATGTTCTGAATGCCCGAATTGGGAATCTGTGTCAAAATTTGTTAGGAATTATGTGATGCTTACTAGCTGGAAGAAAGGGAGAAGGGGCATGAAGTTATTTCTAGGAGTTGGAGACATACCAAGTTTAGCTCAGTTCTGGGCATCTTTGAAATACCTATACAAACTTGTTCCTACATAGTAACTTGCAACTTTGAATGAGAATGTGCTTGCTTACAGCAACGTGCTATATGTTTTGAATGCCCGAATTGGGAATCTGTGTCAAAACTTTGTTAGGAATTATGTGATCCTTACTAGCTGGAAGTAAGGGAGATGGGGCATGAAGTTATTTCTAGGAGTTGGACACATACCAAGTTTAGCTCAGTTCTGGGCATCTTTGAAATACCTATACAAACTTGTTCCTACATAGTAACTTGCAACTTTGAATGAGAATGTGCTTGCTTACAGCAACGTGCTATATGTTTTGAAAGCCCGAATTGGGAATCTGTGTCAAAACTTTGTTAGGAATTATGTGATCCTTACTAGCTGGAAGTAAGGGAGTTGGGGCATGAACTTATTTCTAGGAGTTGTACACATACCAAGTTTAGCTCAGTTCTGGGCATCTTTGAAATACCTATACAAACTTGTTCCTACATAGTAACTTGCAACTTTGAATGAGAATGTGCTTGCTTACAGCAACGTGCTATATGTTCTGAATGCCCGAATTGGGAATCTGTGTCAAAACTTTGTTAGGAATTATGTGATCCTTACTAGCTGGAAGTAAGGGAGTTGGGGCATGAAGTTATTTCTAGGAGTTGGAGACATACCAAGTTTAGCTCAGTTCTGGGAATCTTTGAAATACCTATACAAACTTGTTCCTACATAGTAACTTGCAACTTTGAATGAGAATGTGCTTGCTTACAGCAACGTGCTATATGTTCTTAATGCCCGAATTGGGAATCTGTGTCAAAATTTGTTAGGAATTATGTGATCCTTACTAGCTGGAAGTAAGGGAGTTGGGGCATGAAGGTATTTCTAGGAGTTGGACACATACCAAGTTTAGCACAGTTCTGGGCATCTTTGAAATACCTGTACAAACTTGTTCCTACATAGTAACTTGCAACTTTGAATGAGAATGTGCTTGCTTACAGCAACGTGCTACATGTTCTGAATGACCGAATTGGGAATCTGTGTCAAAACATTGTTAGGAATTATGTGATCCTTACTAGATGGAAGTAAGGGAGATGGGGCATGAAGTTATTTCTAGGAGTTGGAGACATACAACGTTTAGCTCAGTTCTGGGCATCTTTGAAATACCTATACAAACTTGTTCCTACATAGTAACTTGCAACTTTGAATGAGAATGTGCTTGCTTACAGCAACGTGCTATATGTTCTGAATGCCCGAATTGGGAATCTGTGTCAAAATTTGTTAGGAATTATGTGATCCTTACTAGCTTTAAGTAAGGGAGTTGGGGCATGAAGGTATTTCTAGGAGTTGGACACATACCAAGTTTAGCACAGTTCTGGGCGTCTTTGAAATACCTATACAAACTTGTTCCTACATAGTAACTTGCAACTTTGAATGAGAATGTGCTTGCTTACAGCAACGTGCTATATGTTCTGAATGCCCGAATTTGGAATGTGTGTCAAAACTTTGTTAGGAATTATGTGATCCTTACTAGATGGAAGTAAGGGAGATGGGGCATGAAGTTATTTCTAGGAGTTGGACACATACCAAGTTTAGCTCAGTTCTGGGCATCTTTGAAATACCTATACAAACTTGTTCCTACATAGTAACTTGCATCTTTGAATGAGAATGTGCTTGCTTACAGCAACGTGCTATATGTTCTGAATGCCCGAATTGGGAATCTGTGTCAAAACTTTGTTAGGAATTATGTGATCCTTACTAGATGGAAGTAAGGGAGATGGGGCATAAAGTTATTTCTAGGAGTTGGACACATACCAAGTTTAGCTCAGTTCTGGGCATCTTTGAAATACCTATACAAACTTGTTCCTACATAGTAACTTGCAACTTTGAATGAGAATGTGCTTGCTTACAGCAACGTGCTATATGTTCTGAATGCCCGAATTGGGAATCTGTGTCAAAACTTTGTTAGGAATTATGTGATCCTTACTAGCTGGAAGTAAGGGAGATGGGGCATGAAGTTATTTCTAGGAGTTGGACACATACCAAGTTTAGCTCAGTTCTGGGCATCTTTGAAATACCTATACAAACTTGTTCCTACATAGTAACTTGCAACTTTGAATGAGAATGTGCTTGCTTACAGCAACGTGCTATATGTTCTGAATACCCGAATTGGGAATCTGTGTCAAAACTTTGTTAGGAATTATGTGATCCTTACTAGCTGGATGTAAGGGAGTTGGTGCATGAAGGTATTTCTAGGAGTTGGACACATACAAAGTTTAGCACAGTTCTGGGCATCTTTGAAATACCTATACAAACTTGTTCCTACATAGTAACTTGCAACTTTGAATGAGAATGTGCTTGCTTACAGCAGCGTGCTATATGTTCTGAATGCCCGAATTGGGAATCTGTGTCAAAACTTTGTTAGGAATTATGTGATCCTTACTAGCTGGAAGTAAGGGAGTTGGGGCATGAAGGTATTTCTAGGAGTTGGACACATACCAAGTTTAGCACAGTTCTGGGCATCTTTGAAATACCTATACAAACTTGTTCCTACATAGTAACTTGCAACTTTGAATGAGAATGTGCTTGCTTACAGCAACGTGCTATATGCTCTGAATGCCCTAATTGGGAATCTGTGTCAAAACTTTGTTAGGAATTATATGATCCTTACTAGCTGGGAGTAAGGGAGATGGGGCATGAAGTTATTTCTAGGAGTTGGAGACATACCAAGTTTAGCTCAGTTCTGGGCATCTTTGAAATACCTATACAAACTTGTTCCTACATATTAACTTGCAACTTTGAATGAGAATGTGCTTGCTTAGAGCAACGTGCTATATGTTCTGAATGCCGAATTGGGAATCTGTGTCAAAATTTGTTAGGAATTATGTGATCCTTTCTAGCTGGAAGTAAGGGAGTTGGGGCATGAAGGTATTTCTAGGAGTTGGACACATACCAAGTTTAGCACAGTTCTGGGCATCTTTGAAATACCTATACAAACTTGTTCCTACATAGTAACTTGCAACTTTGAATGAGAATGTGCTTGCTTACAGCAACGTGCTATATGTTCTGAATGCCCGAATTGGGAAATTGTGTCAAAACTTTGTTAGGAATTATGTAATCCTTACTAGCTGGAAGTAAGGGAGATGGTGCATGAAGTTATTTCTAGGAGTTGGACACATACCAAGTTTAGCTCAGTTCTGGGCATCTTTGAAATACCTATACAAACTTGTTCCTACATAGTAACTTGCAACTTTGAATGAGAATGTGCTTGCTTACAGCAACGTGCTATATGTTCTGAATGCCCGAAATGGGAATCTGTGTCAAAACTTTGTTAGGAATTATGTCATCCTTACTAGCTGGAAGTAAGGGAGTTGGGACATGAAGTTATTTCTAGGAGTTGGACACATTCCAAGTTTAGCTCAGTTCTGGGCATCTTTGAAATACCTATACAAACTTGTTCCTACATAGTAACTTGCAACTTTGAATGAGAAAGTGCTTGCTTACAGCAACGTGCTATATGTTGTGAATGACCGAATTGGGAATCTGTGTCAAAACTTTGTTAGGAATTATGTGATCCTTACTAGCTGGAAGTAAGGGAGTTGGGGCATGAAGTTATTTCTAGGAGTTGGACACATACCATGTTTAGCTCAGTTCTGGGCATCTTTGAAATACCTATACAAACTTGTTCCTACATAGTAACTTGCAACTTTTTCAAAACTTTGTTAGGAATTATGTGATCCTTACTAGCTGGAAGTAAGGGAGTTGGGGCATGAAGTTATTTCTAGGAGTTGGACACATACCAAGTTTAGTTCAGTTCTGGGCATCTTTGAAATACCTATACAAACTTGTTCCTACATAGTAACTTGCAACTTTGAATGAGAATGTGCTTGATTACAGCAACGTGCTATATGTTCTGAATGCCCGAATTGGGATTCTGTGTCTTAACTTTGTTAGGAATTATGAGATCCTTACTAGCTGGAAGTAAGGGAGATGGGGCATGAAGTTATTTCTAGGAGTTGGACGCATACCAAGTTTAGCTCAGTTCTGGGCATCTTTGAAATACCTATACAAACTTGTTCCTACATAGTAACTTGCAACTTTGAATGAGAATGTGCTTGCTTACAGCAACGTGCTATATGTTCTGAATGCCCGAATTGGGAATCTGTGTCAAAACTTTGTTAGGAATTATGTGATCCTTACCAGATGGAAGTAATGGAGATGGGGCATGAAGTTATTTCTAGGAGTTGGACACATACCAAGTTTAGCTCAGTTCTGGGCATCTTTGAAATACCTATACAAACTTGTTCCTACATAGTAACTTGCATCTTTGAATGAGAATGTGCTTGCTTACAGCAACGTGCTATATGTTCTGAATGCCCTAATTGGGAATCTGTGTCAAAACTTTGTTAGGAATTATATGATCCTTACTAGCTGGAAGTAAGGGAGATGGGGCATGAAGTTATTTCTAGGAGTTGGACACATACCAAGTTTAGCTCAGTTCTGGACATCTTTGAAATACCTATAGAAACTTGTTCCTACATATTAACTTGCAACTTTGAATGAGAATGTGCTTGCTTAGAGCAACGTGCTATATGTTGTGAATGACCGAATTGGGAATCTGTGTCAAAATTTGTTAGGAATTATGTGATCCTTACTAGCTGGAAGTAAGGGAGTTGGGGCATGAAGGTATTTCTAGGAGTTGGACACATACCAAGTTTAGCACAGTTCTGGGCATCTTTGAAATACCTATACAAACTTGTTCCTACATAGTAACTTGCAACTTTGAATGAGAATGTGCTTGCTTACAGCAACGTGCTATATGTTCTGAATGCCCTAATTGGGAATCTGTGTCAAAACTTTGTTAGGAATTATATGATCCTTACTAGCTGGAAGTAAGGGAGATGGGGCATGAAGTTATTTCTAGGAGTTGGACACATACCAAGTTTAGCTCAGTTCTGGACATCTTTGAAATACCTATACAAACTTGTTCCTACATAGTAACTTGCATCTTTGAATGAGAATGTGCTTGCTTACAGCAACGTGCTATATGTTCTGAATGCCCGAATTGGGAATCTGTGTCAAAACTTTGTTAGGAAGTATGTGATCCTTACTAGCTGGAAGTAAGGGAGTTGGGACATGAAGTTATTTCTAGGAGTTGGACACATTCCAAGTTTAGCTCAGTTCTGGGCATCTTTGAAATACCTATACAAACTTGTTCCTACATAGTAACTTGCATCTTTGAATGAGAATGTGCTTGCTTACAGCAACGTGCTATATGTTCTGAATGCCCGAATTGGGAATCTGTGTCAAAACTTTGTTAGGAATTATGTGATCCTTACTAGCTGGAAGTAAGGGAGTTGGGGCATGAACTTATTTCTAGGAGTTGTACACATAGTAAGTTTAGCTCAGTTCTGGGCATCTTTGAAAGTCCTATTCAAACTTGTTCCTACATAGTAACTTGCAACTTTGAATGAGAATGTGCTTTCTTACAGCAACGTGCTATATGTTCTGAATGCCCGAATTGGGAATCTGTGTCAAAACTTTGTTAGGAATTATGTGATCCTTACTAGCTGGAAGTAAGGGAGTGGGGGCATGAAGTTATTTCTAGGAGTTGGACACATACCAAGTTTAGCTCAGTTCTGGGCATCTTTGAAATACCTATACAAACTTGTTCCTACATAGTAACTTGCAACTTTGAATGAGAATGTGCTTGCTTACAGCAACGTGCTATATGTTCTGAATGCCCGAATTAGGAATCTGTGTCAAAACTTTGTTAGGAATTATGTGATCCTTACTAGCTGGAAGTAAGGGAGTTGGGGCATGAACTTATTTCTAGGAGTTGTACACATACCAAGTTTAGCTCAGTTCTGGGCATCTTTGAAATACCTATACAAACTTGTTCCTACATAGTAACTTGCAACTTTGAATGAGAATGTGCTTGCTTACAGCAACGTGCTATATGTTCTGAATGCCCGAATTGGGAATCTGTGTCAAAACTTTGTTAGGAATTATGTGATCCTTACTAGCTGGAAGTAAGGGAGTTGGGGCATGAAGTTATTTCTAGGAGTTGGAGACATACCAAGTTTAGCTCAGTTCTGGGAATCTTTGAAATACCTATACAAACTTGTTCCTACATAGTAACTTGCAACTTTGAATGAGAATGTGCTTGCTTACAGCAACGTGCTATATGTTCTTAATGCCCGAATTGGGAATCTGTGTCAAAATTTGTTAGGAATTATGTGATCCTTACTAGCTGGAAGTAAGGGAGTTGGGGCATGAAGGTATTTCTAGGAGTTGGACACATACCAAGTTTAGCACAGTTCTGGGCATCTTTGAAATACCTGTACAAACTTGTTCCTACATAGTAACTTGCAACTTTGAATGAGAATGTGCTTGCTTACAGCAACGTGCTACATGTTCTGAATGACCGAATTGGGAATCTGTGTCAAAACATTGTTAGGAATTATGTGATCCTTACTAGATGGAAGTAAGGGAGATGGGGCATGAAGTTATTTCTAGGAGTTGGAGACATACAACGTTTAGCTCAGTTCTGGGCATCTTTGAAATACCTATACAAACTTGTTCCTACATAGTAACTTGCAACTTTGAATGAGAATGTGCTTGCTTACAGCAACGTGCTATATGTTCTGAATGCCCGAATTGGGAATCTGTGTCAAAATTTGTTAGGAATTATGTGATCCTTACTAGCTTTAAGTAAGGGAGTTGGGGCATGAAGGTATTTCTAGGAGTTGGACACATACCAAGTTTAGCACAGTTCTGGGCGTCTTTGAAATACCTATACAAACTTGTTCCTACATAGTAACTTGCAACTTTGAATGAGAATGTGCTTGCTTACAGCAACGTGCTATATGTTCTGAATGCCCGAATTTGGAATGTGTGTCAAAACTTTGTTAGGAATTATGTGATCCTTACTAGATGGAAGTAAGGGAGATGGGGCATGAAGTTATTTCTAGGAGTTGGACACATACCAAGTTTAGCTCAGTTCTGGGCATCTTTGAAATACCTATACAAACTTGTTCCTACATAGTAACTTGCATCTTTGAATGAGAATGTGCTTGCTTACAGCAACGTGCTATATGTTCTGAATGCCCGAATTGGGAATCTGTGTCAAAACTTTGTTAGGAATTATGTGATCCTTACTAGATGGAAGTAAGGGAGATGGGGCATAAAGTTATTTCTAGGAGTTGGACACATACCAAGTTTAGCTCAGTTCTGGGCATCTTTGAAATACCTATACAAACTTGTTCCTACATAGTAACTTGCAACTTTGAATGAGAATGTGCTTGCTTACAGCAACGTGCTATATGTTCTGAATGCCCGAATTGGGAATCTGTGTCAAAACTTTGTTAGGAATTATGTGATCCTTACTAGCTGGAAGTAAGGGAGATGGGGCATGAAGTTATTTCTAGGAGTTGGACACATACCAAGTTTAGCTCAGTTCTGGGCATCTTTGAAATACCTATACAAACTTGTTCCTACATAGTAACTTGCAACTTTGAATGAGAATGTGCTTGCTTACAGCAACGTGCTATATGTTCTGAATACCCGAATTGGGAATCTGTGTCAAAACTTTGTTAGGAATTATGTGATCCTTACTAGCTGGATGTAAGGGAGTTGGTGCATGAAGGTATTTCTAGGAGTTGGACACATACCAATTTTAGCACAGTTCTGGGCATCTTTGAAATACCTATACAAACTTGTTCCTACATAGTAACTTGCAACTTTGAATGAGAATGTGCTTGCTTACAGCAACGTGCTATATGTTCTGAATGCCCGAATTGGGAATCTGTGTCAAAACTTTGTTAGGAATTATGTGATCCTTACTAGCTGGAAGTAAGGGAGTTGGGGCATGAAGGTATTTCTAGGAGTTGGACACATACCAAGTTTAGCACAGTTCTGGGCATCTTTGAAATACCTATACAAACTTGTTCCTACATAGTAACTTGCAACTTTGAATGAGAATGTGCTTGCTTACAGCAACGTGCTATATGCTCTGAATGCCCTAATTGGGAATCTGTGTCAAAACTTTGTTAGGAATTATATGATCCTTACTAGCTGGGAGTAAGGGAGATGGGGCATGAAGTTATTTCTAGGAGTTGGAGACATACCAAGTTTAGCTCAGTTCTGGGCATCTTTGAAATACCTATACAAACTTGTTCCTACATATTAACTTGCAACTTTGAATGAGAATGTGCTTGCTTAGAGCAACGTGCTATATGTTCTGAATGCCGAATTGGGAATCTGTGTCAAAATTTGTTAGGAATTATGTGATCCTTTCTAGCTGGAAGTAAGGGAGTTGGGGCATGAAGGTATTTCTAGGAGTTGGACACATACCAAGTTTAGCACAGTTCTGGGCATCTTTGAAATACCTATACAAACTTGTTCCTACATAGTAACTTGCAACTTTGAATGAGAATGTGCTTGCTTACAGCAACGTGCTATATGTTCTGAATGCCCGAATTGGGAAATTGTGTCAAAACTTTGTTAGGAATTATGTAATCCTTACTAGCTGGAAGTAAGGGAGATGGTGCATGAAGTTATTTCTAGGAGTTGGACACTTACCAAGTTTAGCTCAGTTCTGGGCATCTTTGAAATACCTATACAAACTTGTTCCTACATAGTAACTTGCAACTTTGAATGAGAATGTGCTTGCTTACAGCAACGTGCTATATGTTCTGAATGCCCGAAATGGGAATCTGTGTCAAAACTTTGTTAGGAATTATGTCATCCTTACTAGCTGGAAGTAAGGGAGTTGGGACATAAAGTTATTTCTAGGAGTTGGACACATTCCAAGTTTAGCTCAGTTCTGGGCATCTTTGAAATACCTATACAAACTTGTTCCTACATAGTAACTTGCAACTTTGAATGAGAAAGTGCTTGCTTACAGCAACGTGCTATATGTTGTGAATGACCGAATTGGGAATCTGTGTCAAAACTTTGTTAGGAATTATGTGATCCTTACTAGCTGGAAGTAAGGGAGTTGGGGCATGAAGTTATTTCTAGGAGTTGGACACATACCATGTTTAGCTCAGTTCTGGGCATCTTTGAAATACCTATACAAACTTGTTCCTACATAGTAACTTGCAACTTTGTCAAAACTTTGTTAGGAATTATGTGATCCTTACTAGCTGGAAGTAAGGGAGTTGGGGCATGAAGTTATTTCTAGGAGTTGGACACATACCAAGTTTAGTTCAGTTCTGGGCATCTTTGAAATACCTATACAAACTTGTTCCTACATAGTAACTTGCAACTTTGAATGAGAATGTGCTTGATTACAGCAACGTGCTATATGTTCTGAATGCCCGAATTGGGATTCTGTGTCTTAACTTTGTTAGGAATTATGAGATCCTTACTAGCTGGAAGTAAGGGAGATGGGGCATGAAGTTATTTCTAGGAGTTGGACGCATACCAAGTTTAGCTCAGTTCTGGGCATCTTTGAAATACCTATACAAACTTGTTCCTACATAGTAACTTGCAACTTTGAATGAGAATGTGCTTGCTTACAGCAACGTGCTATATGTTCTGAATGCCCGAATTGGGAATCTGTGTCAAAACTTTGTTAGGAATTATGTGATCCTTACCAGATGGAAGTAATGGAGATGGGGCATGAAGTTATTTCTAGGAGTTGGACACATACCAAGTTTAGCTCAGTTCTGGGCATCTTTGAAATACCTATACAAACTTGTTCCTACATAGTAACTTGCATCTTTGAATGAGAATGTGCTTGCTTACAGCAACGTGCTATATGTTCTGAATGCCCTAATTGGGAATCTGTGTCAAAACTTTGTTAGGAATTATATGATCCTTACTAGCTGGAAGTAAGGGAGATGGGGCATGAAGTTATTTCTAGGAGTTGGACACATACCAAGTTTAGCTCAGTTCTGGACATCTTTGAAATACCTATAGAAACTTGTTCCTACATATTAACTTGCAACTTTGAATGAGAATGTGCTTGCTTAGAGCAACGTGCTATATGTTGTGAATGACCGAATTGGGAATCTGTGTCAAAATTTGTTAGGAATTATGTGATCCTTACTAGCTGGAAGTAAGGGAGTTGGGGCATGAAGGTATTTCTAGGAGTTGGACACATACCAAGTTTAGCACAGTTCTGGGCATCTTTGAAATACCTATACAAACTTGTTCCTACATAGTAACTTGCAACTTTGAATGAGAATGTGCTTGCTTACAGCAACGTGCTATATGTTCTGAATGCCCTAATTGGGAATCTGTGTCAAAACTTTGTTAGGAATTATATGATCCTTACTAGCTGGAAGTAAGGGAGATGGGGCATGAAGTTATTTCTAGGAGTTGGACACATACCAAGTTTAGCTCAGTTCTGGACATCTTTGAAATACCTATACAAACTTGTTCCTACATAGTAACTTGCATCTTTGAATGAGAATGTGCTTGCTTACAGCAACGTGCTATATGTTCTGAATGCCCGAATTGGGAATCTGTGTCAAAACTTTGTTAGGAAGTATGTGATCCTTACTAGCTGGAAGTAAGGGAGTTGGGACATGAAGTTATTTCTAGGAGTTGGACACATTCCAAGTTTAGCTCAGTTCTGGGCATCTTTGAAATACCTATACAAACTTGTTCCTACATAGTAACTTGCAACTTTGAATGAGAATGTGCTTGCTTACAGCAACGTGCTATATGTTCTGAATGCCCGAATTGGGATTCTGTGTCAAAACTTTGTTAGGAATTATGTGATCCTTACTAGATGGAAGTAAGGGAGATGGGGCATGAAGTTATTTCTAGGAGTTGGACACATACCAAGTTTAGCTCAGTTCTGGGCATCTTTGAAATACCTATACAAACTTGTTCCTACATAGTAACTTGCATCTTTGAATGAGAATGTGCTTGCTTACAGCAACGTGCTATATGTTCTGAATGCCCGAATTGGGAATCTGTGTCAAAACTTTGTTAGGAATTATGTGATCCTTACTAGCTGGAAGTAAGGGAGTTGGGGCATGAACTTATTTCTAGGAGTTGTACACATAGTAAGTTTAGCTCAGTTCTGGGCATCTTTGAAAGTCCTATTCAAACTTGTTCCTACATAGTAACTTGCAACTTTGAATGAGAATGTGCTTTCTTACAGCAACGTGCTATATGTTCTGAATGCCCGAATTGGGAATCTGTGTCAAAACTTTGTTAGGAATTATGTGATCCTTACTAGCTGGAAGTAAGGGAGTGGGGGCATGAAGTTATTTCTAGGAGTTGGACACATACCAAGTTTAGCTCAGTTCTGGGCATCTTTGAAATACCTATACAAACTTGTTCCTACATAGTAACTTGCAACTTTGAATGAGAATGTGCTTGCTTACAGCAACGTGCTATATGTTCTGAATGCCCGAATTAGGAATCTGTGTCAAAACTTTGTTAGGAATTATGTGATCCTTACTAGCTGGAAGTAAGGGAGTTGGGGCATGAAGTTATTTCTAGGAGTTGGACACATACCAAGTTTAGCTCAGTTCTGGGCATCTTTGAAATACCTATACAAACTTGTTCCTACATAGTAACTTGCAACTTTGAATGAGAATGTGCTTGCTTACAGCAACGTGCTATATGTTCTGAATGCCCGAATTGGGAATCTGTGTCAAAACTTTGTTAGGAATTATGTGATCCTTACTAGATGGAAGTGAGGGAGATGGGGCATGAAGTTATTTCTAGGAGTTGGAGACATACAACGTTTAGCTCAGTTCTGGGCATCTTTGAAATACCTATACAAACTTGTTCCTACATAGTACCTTGCAACTTTGAATGAGAATATGCTTGCTTACAGCAACGTGCTATATGTTCTGAATGCCCGAATTGGGAATCTGTGTCAAAACTTTGTTAGGAATTATGTGATCCTTACTAGCTGGAAGTAAGGGAGATGGGGCATGAAGTTATTTCTAGGAGTTGGAGACATACCAAGTTTAACTCAGTTCTTGGCATCTTTGAAATACCTATACAAACTTGTTCCTACATATTAACTTGCAACTTTGAATGAGAATGTGCTTGCTTAGAGCAACGTGCTATATGTTCTTAATGCCCGAATTGGGAATCTGTGTCAAAATTTGTTAGGAATTATGTGATCCTTACTAGCTGGAAGTAAGGGAGTTGGGGCATGAAGGTATTTCTAGGAGTTGGACACATACCAAGTTTAGCACAGTTCTGGGCATCTTTGAAATACCTATACAAACTTGTTCCTACATAGTAACTTGCAACTTTGAATGAGAATGTGCTTGCTTACAGCAACGTGCTACATGTTCTGAATGCCCGAATTGGGAATCTGTGTCAAAACATTGTTAGGAATTATGTGATCCTTACTAGATGGAAGTAAGGGAGATGGGGCATGAAGTTATTTCTAGGAGTTGGAGACATACAACGTTTAGCTCAGTTCTGGGCATCTTTGAAATACCTATACAAACTTGTTCCTACATAGTAACTTGCAACTTTGAATGAGAATGTGCTTGCTTACAGCAACGTGCTATATGTTCTGAATGCGGGAACAGGGAATCTGTGTCAAAACTTTGTTAGGAATTATGTGATCCTTACTACCTGGAAATAAGGGAGTTGGGGCATGAAGGTATTTCTAGGAGTTGGACACATACCAAGTTTAGCACAGTTTTGGGCATCTTTGAAATACCTATACAAACTTGTTCCTACATAGTAACTTGCAACTTTGAATGAGAATGTGCTTGCATACAGCAACGTGCTATATGTTCTGAATGCCCTAATTGGGAATCTGTGTCAAAACTTTGTTAGGAATTATGTGATCCTTACTAGCTGGAAGTAAGGGAGATGGGGCATGAAGTTATTTCTAGGAGTTGGAGACATACCAAGTTTAGCTCAGTTCTGGGCATCTTTGAAATATCTATACAAACTTGTTCCTACATATTAAATTGCAACTTTGAATGAGAATGTGCTTGCTTAGAGCAACGTGCTATATGTTCTGAATGCCCGAATTGGGAATCTGTGTCAAAATTTGTTAGGAATTATGTGATCCTTACTAGCTTTAAGTAAGGGAGTTGGGGCATGAAGGTATTTCTAGGAGTTGGACACATACCAAGTTTAGCACAGTTCTGGGCATCTTTGAAATACCTATACAAACTTGTTCCTACATAGTAACTTGCAACTTTGAATGAGAATGTGCTTGCTTACAGCAACGTGCTATATGTTCTGAATGCCCGAATTTGGAATGTGTGTCAAAACTTTGTTAGGAATTATGTGATCCTTACTAGATGGAAGTAAGGGAGATGGGGCATGAAGTTATTTCTAGGAGTTGGACACATACCAAGTTTAGCTCAGTTCTGGGCATCTTTGAAATACCTATACAAACTTGTTCCTACATAGTAACTTGCATCTTTGAATGAGAATGTGCTTGCTTACAGCAACGTGCTATATGTTCTGAATGCCCGAATTGGGAATCTGTGTCAAAACTTTGTTAGGAATTATGTGATCCTTACTAGATGGAAGTAAGGGAGATGGGGCATAAAGTTATTTCTAGGAGTTGGACACATACCAAGTTTAGCTCAGTTCTGGGCATCTTTGAAATACCTATACAAACTTGTTCCTACATAGTAACTTGCAACTTTGAATGAGAATGTGCTTGCTTACAGCAACGTGCTATATGTTCTGAATGCCCGAATTGGGAATCTGTGTCAAAACTTTGTTAGGAATTATGTGATCCTTACTAGCTGGAAGTAAGGGAGATGGGGCATGAAGTTATTTCTAGGAGTTGGACACATACCAAGTTTAGCTCAGTTCTGGGCATCTTTGAAAGTCCTATTCAAACTTGTTCCTACATAGTAACTTGCAACTTTGAATGAGAATGTGCTTGCTTACAGCAACGTGCTATATGTTCTGAATACCCGAATTGGGAATCTGTGTCAAAACTTTGTTAGGAATTATGTGATCCTTACTAGCTGGATGTAAGGGAGTTGGGGCATGAAGGTATTTCTAGGAGTTGGACACATACCAAGTTTAGCACAGTTCTGGGCATCTTTGAAATACCTATACAAACTTGTTCCTACATAGTAACTTGCAACTTTGAATGAGAATGTGCTTGCTTACAGCAACGTGCTATATGTTCTGAATGCCCGAATTGGGAATCTGTGTCAAAACTTTGTTAGGAATTATGTGATCCTTACTAGCTGGAAGTAAGGGAGTTGGGGCATGAAGGTATTTCTAGGAGTTGGACACATACCAAGTTTAGCACAGTTCTGGGCATCTTTGAAATACCTATACAAACTTGTACCTACATAGTAACTTGCAACTTTGAATGAGAATGTGCTTGCTTACAGCAACGTGCTATATGCTCTGAATGCCCTAATTGGGAATCTGTGTCAAAACTTTGTTAGGAATTATATGATCCTTACTAGCTGGAAGTAAGGGAGATGGGGCATGAAGTTATTTCTAGGAGTTGGAGACATACCAAGTTTAGCTCAGTTCTGGGCATCTTTGAAATACCTATACAAACTTGTTCCTACATAGTAACTTGCATCTTTGAATGAGAATGTGCTTGCTTACAGCAACGTGCTATATGTTCTGAATGCCCGAATTGGGAATCTGTGTCAAAACTTTGTTAGGAATTATGTGATCCTTACTAGCTGGAAGTAAGGGAGTTGGGGCATGAACTTATTTCTAGGAGTTGTACACATAGTAAGTTTAGCTCAGTTCTGGGCATCTTTGAAAGTCCTATTCAAACTTGTTCCTACATAGTAACTTGCAACTTTGAATGAGAATGTGCTTTCTTACAGCAACGTGCTATATGTTCTGAATGCCCGAATTGGGAATCTGTGTCAAAACTTTGTTAGGAATTATGTGATCCTTACTAGCTGGAAGTAAGGGAGTGGGGGCATGAAGTTATTTCTAGGAGTTGGACACATACCAAGTTTAGCTCAGTTCTGGGCATCTTTGAAATACCTATACAAACTTGTTCCTACATAGTAACTTGCAACTTTGAATGAGAATGTGCTTGCTTACAGCAACGTGCTATATGTTCTGAATGCCCGAATTGGGAATCTGTGTCAAAACTTTGTTAGGAATTATGTGATCCTTACTAGCTGGAAGTAAGGGAGTTGGGGCATGAAGTTATTTCTAGGAGTTGGACACATACCAAGTTTAGCTCAGTTCTGGGCATCTTTGAAATACCTATACAAACTTGTTCCTACATAGTAACTTGCAACTTTGAATGAGAATGTGCTTGCTTACAGCAACGTGCTATATGTTCTGAATGCCCGAATTGGGAATCTGTGTCAAAACTTTGTTAGGAATTATGTGATCCTTACTAGATGGAAGTGAGGGAGATGGGGCATGAAGTTATTTCTAGGAGTTGGAGACATACAACGTTTAGCTCAGTTCTGGGCATCTTTGAAATACCTATACAAACTTGTTCCTACATAGTACCTTGCAACTTTGAATGAGAATATGCTTGCTTACAGCAACGTGCTATATGTTCTGAATGCCCGAATTGGGAATCTGTGTCAAAACTTTGTTAGGAATTATGTGATCCTTACTAGCTGGAAGTAAGGGAGATGGGGCATGAAGTTATTTCTAGGAGTTGGAGACATACCAAGTTTAACTCAGTTCTTGGCATCTTTGAAATACCTATACAAACTTGTTCCTACATATTAACTTGCAACTTTGAATGAGAATGTGCTTGCTTAGAGCAACGTGCTATATGTTCTTAATGCCCGAATTGGGAATCTGTGTCAAAATTTGTTAGGAATTATGTGATCCTTACTAGCTGGAAGTAAGGGAGTTGGGGCATGAAGGTATTTCTAGGAGTTGGACACATACCAAGTTTAGCACAGTTCTGGGCATCTTTGAAATACCTATACAAACTTGTTCCTACATAGTAACTTGCAACTTTGAATGAGAATGTGCTTGCTTACAGCAACGTGCTACATGTTCTGAATGCCCGAATTGGGAATCTGTGTCAAAACATTGTTAGGAATTATGTGATCCTTACTAGATGGAAGTAAGGGAGATGGGGCATGAAGTTATTTCTAGGAGTTGGAGACATACAACGTTTAGCTCAGTTCTGGGCATCTTTGAAATACCTATACAAACTTGTTCCTACATAGTAACTTGCAACTTTGAATGAGAATGTGCTTGCTTACAGCAACGTGCTATATGTTCTGAATGCGGGAACAGGGAATCTGTGTCAAAACTTTGTTAGGAATTATGTGATCCTTACTACCTGGAAATAAGGGAGATGGGGCATGAAGTTATTTCTAGGAGTTGGACACATACCAAGTTTAGCACAGTTTTGGGCATCTTTGAAATACCTATACAAACTTGTTCCTACATAGTAACTTGCAACTTTGAATGAGAATGTGCTTGCATACAGCAACGTGCTATATGTTCTGAATGCCCTAATTGGGAATCTGTGTCAAAACTTTGTTAGGAATTATGTGATCCTTACTAGCTGGAAGTAAGGGAGATGGGGCATGAAGTTATTTCTAGGAGTTGGAGACATACCAAGTTTAGCTCAGTTCTGGGCATCTTTGAAATATCTATACAAACTTGTTCCTACATATTAAATTGCAACTTTGAATGAGAATGTGCTTGCTTAGAGCAACGTGCTATATGTTCTGAATGCCCGAATTGGGAATCTGTGTCAAAATTTGTTAGGAATTATGTGATCCTTACTAGCTTTAAGTAAGGGAGTTGGGGCATGAAGGTATTTCTAGGAGTTGGACACATACCAAGTTTAGCACAGTTCTGGGCATCTTTGAAATACCTATACAAACTTGTTCCTACATAGTAACTTGCAACTTTGAATGAGAATGTGCTTGCTTACAGCAACGTGCTATATGTTCTGAATGCCCGAATTTGGAATGTGTGTCAAAACTTTGTTAGGAATTATGTGATCCTTACTAGATGGAAGTAAGGGAGATGGGGCATGAAGTTATTTCTAGGAGTTGGACACATACCAAGTTTAGCTCAGTTCTGGGCATCTTTGAAATACCTATACAAACTTGTTCCTACATAGTAACTTGCATCTTTGAATGAGAATGTGCTTGCTTACAGCAACGTGCTATATGTTCTGAATGCCCGAATTGGGAATCTGTGTCAAAACTTTGTTAGGAATTATGTGATCCTTACTAGATGGAAGTAAGGGAGATGGGGCATAAAGTTATTTCTAGGAGTTGGACACATACCAAGTTTAGCTCAGTTCTGGGCATCTTTGAAATACCTATACAAACTTGTTCCTACATAGTAACTTGCAACTTTGAATGAGAATGTGCTTGCTTACAGCAACGTGCTATATGTTCTGAATGCCCGAATTGGGAATCTGTGTCAAAACTTTGTTAGGAATTATGTGATCCTTACTAGCTGGAAGTAAGGGAGATGGGGCATGAAGTTATTTCTAGGAGTTGGACACATACCAAGTTTAGCTCAGTTCTGGGCATCTTTGAAAGTCCTATTCAAACTTGTTCCTACATAGTAACTTGCAACTTTGAATGAGAATGTGCTTGCTTACAGCAACGTACTATATGTTCTGAATACCCGAATTGGGAATCTGTGTCAAAACTTTGTTAGGAATTATGTGATCCTTACTAGCTGGATGTAAGGGAGTTGGGGCATGAAGGTATTTCTAGGAGTTGGACACATACCAAGTTTAGCACAGTTCTGGGCATCTTTGAAATACCTATACAAACTTGTTCCTACATAGTAACTTGCAACTTTGAATGAGAATGTGCTTGCTTACAGCAACGTGCTATATGTTCTGAATGCCCGAATTGGGAATCTGTGTCAAAACTTTGTTAGGAATTATGTGATCCTTACTAGCTGGAAGTAAGGGAGTTGGGGCATGAAGGTATTTCTAGGAGTTGGACACATACCAAGTTTAGCACAGTTCTGGGCATCTTTGAAATACCTATACAAACTTGTACCTACATAGTAACTTGCAACTTTGAATGAGAATGTGCTTGCTTACAGCAACGTGCTATATGCTCTGAATGCCCTAATTGGGAATCTGTGTCAAAACTTTGTTAGGAATTATATGATCCTTACTAGCTGGAAGTAAGGGAGATGGGGCATGAAGTTATTTCTAGGAGTTGGAGACATACCAAGTTTAGCTCAGTTCTGGGCATCTTTGAAATACCTATACAAACTTGTTCCTACATATTAACTTGCAATTTTGAATGAGAATGTGCTTGCTTAGAGCAACGTGCTATATGTTCTGAATGCCGAATTGGGAATCTGTGTCAAAATTTGTTAGGAATTATGTGATCCTTTCTAGCTGGAAGTAAGGGAGTTGGGGCATGAAGGTATTTCTAGGAGTTGGACACATACCAAGTTTAGCACAGTTCTGGGCATCTTTGAAATACCTATACACACTTGTTCCTACATAGTAACTTGCAACTTTGAATGAGAATGTGCTTGCTTACAGCAACGTGCTATATGTTCTGAATGCCCGAATTGGGAAATTGTGTCAAAACTTTGTTAGGAATTATGTGATCCTTACTAGCTGGAAGTAAGGGAGATGGTGCATGAAGTTATTTCTAGGAGTTGGACACATACCAAGTTTAGCTCAGTTCTGGGCATCTTTGAAATACCTATACAAACTTGTTCCTACATAGTAACTTGCAACTTTGAATGAGAATGTGCTTGCTTACAGCAACGTGCTATATGTTCTGAATGCCCGAAATGGGAATCTGTGTCAAAACTTTGTTAGGAATTATGTGATCCTTACTAGCTGGAAGTAAGGGAGTTGGGACATGAAGTTATTTCTAGGAGTTGGACACATTCCAAGTTTAGCTCAGTTCTGGGCATCTTTGTAATACCTATACACACTTGTTCCTACATAGTAACTTGCAACTTTGAATGAGAAAGTGCTTGCTTACAGCAACGTGCTATATGTTGTGAATGACCGAATTGGGAATCTGTGTCAAAACTTTGTTAGGAATTATGTGATCCTTACTAGCTGGAAGTAAGGGAGTTGGGGCATGAAGTTATTTCTAGGAGTTGGACACATACCATGTTTAGCTCAGTTCTGGGCATCTTTGAAATACCTATACAAACTTGTTCCTACATAGTAACTTGCAACTTTGTCAAAACTTTGTTAGGAATTATGTGATCCTTACTAGCTGGAAGTAAGGGAGATGGGGCATGAAGTTATTTCTAGGAGTTGGACACATACCAAGTTTAGCTCAGTTCTGGGCATCTTTGAAATACCTATACAAACTTGTTCCTACATAGTAACTTGCAACTTTGAATGAGAATGTGCTTGATTACAGCAACGTGCTATATGTTCTGAATGCCCGAATTGGGAATCTGTGTCTTAACTTTGTTAGGAATTATGAGATCCTTACTAGCTGGAAGTAAGGGAGATGGGGCATGAAGTTATTTCTAGGAGTTGGACGCATACCAACTTTAGCTCAGTTCTGGGCATCTTTGAAATACCTATACAAACTTGTTCCTACATAGTAACTTGCAACTTTGAATGAGAATGTGCTTGCTTACAGCAACGTGCTATATGTTCTGAATGCCCGAATTGGGAATCTGTGTCAAAACTTTGTTAGGAATTATGTGATCCTTACTATATGGAAGTAAGGGAGATGGGGCATGAAGTTATTTCTAGGAGTTGGAGACATACAACGTTTAGCTCAGTTCTGGGCATCTTTGAAATACCTATACAAACTTGTTCCTACATAGTAACTTGCAACTTTGAATGAGAATGTGCTTGCTTACAGCAACGTGCTATATGTTCTGAATGCCCGAATTGGGAATCTGTGTCAAAACTTTGTTAGGAATTATGTGATCCTTACTAGCTGGAAGTAAGGGAGATGGGGCATGAAGTTATTTCTAGGAGTTGGACACATACCAAGTTTAGCTCAGTTCTGGGCATCTTTGAAAGTCCTATTCAAACTTGTTCCTACATAGTAACTTGCAACTTTGAATGAGAATGTGCTTGCTTACAGCAACGTGCTATATGTTCTGAATACCCGAATTGGGAATCTGTGTCAAAACTTTGTTAGGAATTATGTGATCCTTACTAGCTGGATGTAAGGGAGTTGGGGCATGAAGGTATTTCTAGGAGTTGGACACATACCAAGTTTAGCACAGTTCTGGGCATCTTTGAAATACCTATACAAACTTGTTCCTACATAGTAACTTGCAACTTTGAATGAGAATGTGCTTGCTTACAGCAACGTGCTATATGTTCTGAATGCCCGAATTGGGAATCTGTGTCAAAACTTTGTTAGGAATTATGTGATCCTTACTAGCTGGAAGTAAGGGAGTTGGGGCATGAAGGTATTTCTAGGAGTTGGACACATACCAAGTTTAGCACAGTTCTGGGCATCTTTGAAATACCTATACAAACTTGTACCTACATAGTAACTTGCAACTTTGAATGAGAATGTGCTTGCTTACAGCAACGTGCTATATGCTCTGAATGCCCTAATTGGGAATCTGTGTCAAAACTTTGTTAGGAATTATATGATCCTTACTAGCTGGAAGTAAGGGAGATGGGGCATGAAGTTATTTCTAGGAGTTGGAGACATACCAAGTTTAGCTCAGTTCTGGGCATCTTTGAAATACCTATACAAACTTGTTCCTACATATTAACTTGCAATTTTGAATGAGAATGTGCTTGCTTAGAGCAACGTGCTATATGTTCTGAATGCCGAATTGGGAATCTGTGTCAAAATTTGTTAGGAATTATGTGATCCTTTCTAGCTGGAAGTAAGGGAGTTGGGGCATGAAGGTATTTCTAGGAGTTGGACACATACCAAGTTTAGCACAGTTCTGGGCATCTTTGAAATACCTATACAAACTTGTTCCTACATAGTAACTTGCAACTTTGAATGAGAATGTGCTTGCTTACAGCAACGTGCTATATGTTCTGAATGCCCGAATTGGGAAATTGTGTCAAAACTTTGTTAGGAATTATGTGATCCTTACTAGCTGGAAGTAAGGGAGATGGTGCATGAAGTTATTTCTAGGAGTTGGACACATACCAAGTTTAGCTCAGTTCTGGGCATCTTTGAAATACCTATACAAACTTGTTCCTACATAGTAACTTGCAACTTTGAATGAGAAAGTGCTTGCTTACAGCAACGTGCTATATGTTCTGAATGCCCGAAATGGGAATCTGTGTCAAAACTTTGTTAGGAATTATGTGATCCTTACTAGCTGGAAGTAAGGGAGTTGGGACATGAAGTTATTTCTAGGAGTTGGACACATTCCAAGTTTAGCTCAGTTCTGGGCATCTTTGTAATACCTATACACACTTGTTCCTACATAGTAACTTGCAACTTTGAATGAGAAAGTGCTTGCTTACAGCAACGTGCTATATGTTGTGAATGACCGAATTGGGAATCTGTGTCAAAACTTTGTTAGGAATTATGTGATCCTTACTAGCTGGAAGTAAGGGAGTTGGGGCATGAAGTTATTTCTAGGAGTTGGACACATACCATGTTTAGCTCAGTTCTGGGCATCTTTGAAATACCTATACAAACTTGTTCCTACATAGTAACTTGCAACTTTGTCAAAACTTTGTTAGGAATTATGTGATCCTTACTAGCTGGAAGTAAGGGAGATGGGGCATGAAGTTATTTCTAGGAGTTGGACACATACCAAGTTTAGCTCAGTTCTGGGCATCTTTGAAATACCTATACAAACTTGTTCCTACATAGTAACTTGCAACTTTGAATGAGAATGTGCTTGATTACAGCAACGTGCTATATGTTCTGAATGCCCGAATTGGGAATCTGTGTCTTAACTTTGTTAGGAATTATGAGATCCTTACTAGCTGGAAGTAAGGGAGATGGGGCATGAAGTTATTTCTAGGAGTTGGACGCATACCAACTTTAGCTCAGTTCTGGGCATCTTTGAAATACCTATACAAACTTGTTCCTACATAGTAACTTGCAACTTTGAATGAGAATGTGCTTGCTTACAGCAACGTGCTATATGTTCTGAATGCCCGAATTGGGAATCTGTGTCAAAACTTTGTTAGGAATTATGTGATCCTTACTATATGGAAGTAAGGGAGATGGGGCATGAAGTTATTTCTAGGAGTTGGAGACATACAACGTTTAGCTCAGTTCTGGGCATCTTTGAAATACCTATACAAACTTGTTCCTACATAGTAACTTGCATCTTTGAATGAGAATGTGCTTGCTTACAGCAACGTGCTATATTTTCTGAATGCCTGAATAGGGATTCTGTGTCAAAACTTTGTTAGGAATTATGTGATCCTTACTAGCTGGAAGTAAGGGAGATGGGGCATGAAGGTATTTCTAGGAGTTGGACACATACCAAGTTTAGTACAGTTCTGGGCATCTTTGAAATACCTATACAAACTTGTTCCTACATAGTAACTTGCAACTTTGAATGAGAATGTGCTTGCTTACAGCAACGTGCTATATGTTCTGAATGCCCGAATTGGGAATCTGTGTCAAAATTTGTTAGGAATTATGTGATGCTTACTAGCTGGAAGAAAGGGAGAAGGGGCATGAAGTTATTTCTAGGAGTTGGAGACATACCAAGTTTAGCTCAGTTCTGGGCATCTTTGAAATACCTATACAAACTTGTTCCTACATAGTAACTTGCAACTTTCAATGAGAATGTGCTTGCTTACAGCAACGTGCTATATGTTTTGAATGCCCGAATTGGGAATCTGTGTCAAAACTTTGTTAGGAATTATGTGATCCTTACTAGCTGGAAGTAAGGGAGATGGGGCATGAAGTTATTTCTAGGAGTTGGACACATACCAAGTTTAGCTCAGTTCTGGGCATCTTTGAAATACCTATACAAACTTGTTCCTACATAGTAACTTGCAACTTTGAATGAGAATGTGCTTGCTTACAGCAACGTGCTATATGTTTTGAAAGCCCGAATTGGGAATCTGTGTCAAAACTTTGTTAGGAATTATGTGATCCTTACTAGCTGGAAGTAAGGGAGTTGGGGCATGAACTTATTTCTAGGAGTTGTACACATACCAAGTTTAGCTCAGTTCTGGGCATCTTTGAAATACCTATACAAACTTGTTCCTACATAGTAACTTGCAACTTTGAATGAGAATGTGCTTGCTTACAGCAACGTGCTATATGTTCTGAATGCCCGAATTGGGAATCTGTGTCAAAACTTTGTTAGGAATTATGTGATCCTTACTAGCTGGAAGTAAGGGAGTTGGGGCATGAAGTTATTTCTAGGAGTTGGACACATACCAAGTTTAGCTCAGTTCTGGAAATCTTTGAAATACCTATACAAACTTGTTCCTACATAGTAACTTGCAACTTTGAATGAGAATGTGCTTGCTTACAGCAACGTGCTATATGTTCTGAATGCCCGAATTGGGAATCTGTGTCAAATCTTTGTTAGGAATTATATGATCCTTACTAGCTGGGAGTAAGGGAGATGGGGCATGAAGTTATTTCTAGGAGTTGGAGACATACAACGTTTAGCTCAGTTCTGGGCATCTTTGAAATACCTATACAAACTTGTTCCTACATAGTACCTTGCAACTTTGAATGAGAATATGCTTGCTTACAGCAACGTGCTATATGTTCTGAATGCCCGAATTGGGAATCTGTGTCAAAACTTTGTTAGGAATTATGTGATCCTTACTAGCTGGAAGTAAGGGAGATGGGGCATGAAGTTATTTCTAGGAGTTGGAGACATACCAAGTTTAACTCAGTTCTGGGCATCTTTGAAATACCTATACAAACTTGTTCCTACATATTAACTTGCAACTTTGAATGAGAATGTGCTTGCTTAGAGCAACGTGCTATATGTTCTTAATGCCCGAATTGGGAATCTGTGTCAAAATTTGTTAGGAATTATGTGATCCTTACTAGCTGGAAGTAAGGGAGTTGGGGCATGAAGGTATTTCTAGGAGTTGGACACATACCAAGTTTAGCACAGTTCTGGGCATCTTTGAAATACCTGTACAAACTTGTTCCTACATAGTAACTTGCAACTTTGAATGAGAATGTGCTTGCTTACAGCAACGTGCTACATGTTCTGAATGACCGAATTGGGAATCTGTGTCAAATCATTGTTAGGAATTATGTGATCCTTACTAGATGGAAGTAAGGGAGATGGGGCATGAAGTTATTTCTAGGAGTTGGAGACATACAACGTTTAGCTGAGTTCTGGGCATCTTTGAAATACCTATACAAACTTGTTCCTACATAGTAACTTGCAACTTTGAATGAGAATGTGCTTGCTTACAGCAACGTGCTATATGTTCTGAATGCGGGAACAGGGAATCTGTGTCAAAACTTTGTTAGGAATTATGTGCTCCTTACTAGCTGGAAATAAGGGAGTTGGGGCATGAAGGTATTTCTAGGAGTTGGACACATACCAAGTTTAGCACAGTTCTGGGCATCTTTGAAATACCTATACAAACTTGTTCCTACATAGTAACTTGCAACTTTGAATGAGAATGTGCTTGCATACAGCAACGTGCTATATGTTCTGAATGCCCTAATTGGGAATCTGTGTCAAAACTTTGTTAGGAATTATGTGATCCTTACTAGCTGGAAGTAAGGGAGATGGGGCATGAAGTTATTTCTAGGAGTTGGAGACATACCAAGTTTAGCTCAGTTCTGGGCATCTTTGAAATACCTATACAAACTTGTTCCTACATATTAATTTGCAACTTTGAATGAGAATGTGCTTGCTTAGAGCAACGTGCTATATGTTCTGAATGCCCGAATTGGGAATCTGTGTCAAAATTTGTTAGGAATTATGTGATCCTTACTAGCTTTAAGTAAGGGAGTTGGGGCATGAAGGTATTTCTAGGAGTTGGACACATACCAAGTTTAGCACAGTTCTGGGCGTCTTTGAAATACCTATACAAACTTGTTCCTACATAGTAACTTGCAACTTTGAATGAGAATGTGCTTGCTTACAGCAACGTGCTATATGTTCTGAATGCCCGAATTTGGAATGTGTGTCAAAACTTTGTTAGGAATTATGTGATCCTTACTAGATGGAAGTAAGGGAGATGGGGCATGAAGTTATTTCTAGGAGTTGGACACATACCAAGTTTAGCTCAGTTCTGGGCATCTTTGAAATACCTATACAAACTTGTTCCTACATAGTAACTTGCATCTTTGAATGAGAATGTGCTTGCTTACAGCAACGTGCTATATGTTCTGAATGCCCGAATTGGGAATCTGTGTCAAAACTTTGTTAGGAATTATGTGATCCTTACTAGATGGAAGTAAGGGAGATGGGGCATAAAGTTATTTCTAGGAGTTGGACACATACCAAGTTTAGCTCAGTTCTGGGCATCTTTGAAATACCTATACAAACTTGTTCCTACATAGTAACTTGCAACTTTGAATGAGAATGTGCTTGCTTACAGCCACGTGCTATATGTTCTGAATGCCCGAATTGGAAATCTGTGTCAAAACTTTGTTAGGAATTATGTGATCCTTACTAGCTGGAAGTAAGGGAGATGGGGCATGAAGTTATTTCTAGGAGTTGGACACATACCAAGTTTAGCTCAGTTCTGGGCATCTTTGAAATACCTATACAAACTTGTTCCTACATAGTAACTTGCAACTTTGAATGAGAATGTGCTTGCTTACAGCAACGTGCTATATGTTCTGAATACCCGAATTGGGAATCTGTGTCAAAACTTTGTTAGGAATTATGTGATCCTTACTAGCTGGATGTAAGGGAGTTGGTGCATGAAGGTATTTCTAGGAGTTGGACACATACCAAGTTTAGCACAGTTCTGGGCATCTTTGAAATACCTATACAAACTTGTTCCTACATAGTAACTTGCAACTTTGAATGAGAATGTGCTTGCTTACAGCAACGTGCTATATGTTCTGAATGCCCGAATTGGGAATCTGTGTCAAAACTTTGTTAGGAATTATGTGATCCTTACTAGCTGGAAGTAAGGGAGTTGGGGCATGAAGGTATTTCTAGGAGTTGGACACATACCAAGTTTAGCACAGTTCTGGGCATCTTTGAAATACCTATACAAACTTGTTCCTACATAGTAACTTGCAACTTTGAATGAGAATGTGCTTGCTTACAGCAACGTGCTATATGCTCTGAATGCCCTAATTGGGAATCTGTGTCAAAACTTTGTTAGGAATTATATGATCCTTACTAGCTGGGAGTAAGGGAGATGGGGCATGAAGTTATTTCTAGGAGTTGGAGACATACCAAGTTTAGCTCAGTTCTGGGCATCTTTGAAATACCTATACAAATTGTTCCTACATATTAACTTGCAACTTTGAATGAGAATGTGCTTGCTTAGAGCAACGTGCTATATGTTCTGAATGCCGAATTGGGAATCTGTGTCAAAATTTGTTAGGAATTATGTGATCCTTTCTAGCTGGAAGTAAGGGAGTTGGGGCATGAAGGTATTTCTAGGAGTTGGACACATACCAAGTTTAGCACAGTTCTGGGCATCTTTGAAATACCTATACAAACTTGTTCCTACATAGTAACTTGCAACTTTGAATGAGAATGTGCTTGCTTACAGCAACGTGCTATATGTTCTGAATGCCCGAATTGGGAATTTGTGTCAAAACTTTGTTAGGAATTATGTAATCCTTACTAGCTGGAAGTAAGGGAGATGGTGCATGAAGTTATTTCTAGGAGTTGGACACATACCAAGTTTAGCTCAGTTCTGGGCATCTTTGAAATACCTATACAAACTTGTTCCTACATAGTAACTTGCAACTTTGAATGAGAAAGTGCTTGCTTACAGCAACGTGCTATATGTTGTGAATGACCGAATTGGGAATCTGTGTCAAAACTTTGTTAGGAATTATGTGATCCTTACTAGCTGGAAGTAAGGGAGTTGGGGCATGAAGTTATTTCTAGGAGTTGGACACATACCATGTTTAGCTCAGTTCTGGGCATCTTTGAAATACCTATACAAACTTGTTCCTACATAGTAACTTGCAACTTTGTCAAAACTTTGTTAGGAATTATGTGATCCTTACTAGCTGGAAGTAAGGGAGATGGGGCATGAAGTTATTTCTAGGAGTTGGACACATACCAAGTTTAGCTCAGTTCTGGGCATCTTTGAAATACCTATACAAACTTGTTCCTACATAGTAACTTGCAACTTTGAATGAGAATGTGCTTGATTACAGCAACGTGCTATATGTTCTGAATGCCCGAATTGGGATTCTGTGTCTTAACTTTGTTAGGAATTATGAGATCCTTACTAGCTGGAAGTAAGGGAGATGGGGCATGAAGTTATTTCTAGGAGTTGGACGCATACCAAGTTTAGCTCAGTTCTGGGCATCTTTGAAATACCTATACAAACTTGTTCCTACATAGTAACTTGCAACTTTGAATGAGAATGTGCTTGCTTACAGCAACGTGCTATATGTTCTGAATGCCCGAATTGGGAATCTGTGTCAAAACTTTGTTAGGAATTATGTGATCCTTACCAGATGGAAGTAATGGAGATGGGGCATGAAGTTATTTCTAGGAGTTGGACACATACCAAGTTTAGCTCAGTTCTGGGCATCTTTGAAATACCTATACAAACTTGTTCCTACATAGTAACTTGCATCTTTGAATGAGAATGTGCTTGCTTACAGCAACGTGCTATATGTTCTGAATGCCCTAATTGGGAATCTGTGTCAAAACTTTGTTAGGAATTATATGATCCTTACTAGCTGGAAGTAAGGGAGATGGGGCATGAAGTTATTTCTAGGAGTTGGACACATACCAAGTTTAGCTCAGTTCTGGACATCTTTGAAATACCTATAAAAACTTGTTCCTACATATTAACTTGCAACTTTGAATGAGAATGTGCTTGCTTAGAGCAACGTGCTATATGTTCTGAATGCCCGAATTGGGAATCTGTGTCAAAATTTGTTAGGAATTATGTGATCCTTACTAGCTGGAAGTAAGGGAGTTGGGGCATGAAGGTATTTCTAGGAGTTGGAGACATACCAAGTTTAGCTCAGTTCTGGGCATCTTTGAAATACCTATACAAACTTGTTCCTACATAGTAACTTGCAACTTTGAATGAGAATGTGCTTGCTTACAGCAACGTGCTATATGTTCTGAATGCCCGAATTGGGAATCTGTGTCAAAACTTTGTTAGGAATTATGTGATCCTTACTAGCTGGAAGTAAGGGAGATGGGGCATGAAGTTATTTCTAGGAGTTGGACACATACCAAGTTTAGCTCAGTTCTGGGCATCTTTGAAATACCTATACAAACTTGTTCCTACATAGTAACTTGCAACTTTGAATGAGAATGTGCTTGCTTACAGCAACGTGCTATATGTTCTGAATGCCCGAATTGGGAATCTGTGTCAAAACTTTGTTAGGAATTATGTGATCCTTACTAGATGGAAGTAAGGGAGATGCGGCATGAAGTTATTTCTAGGAGTTGGACACATACCAAGTTTAGCTCAGTTCTGGGCATCTTTGAAATACCTATACAAACTTGTTCCTACATAGTAACTTGCATCTTTGAATGAGAATGTGCTTGCTTACAGCAACGTGCTATATGTTCTGAATGCCCGAATTGGGAATCTGTGTCAAAACTTTGTTAGGAAGTATGTGATCCTTACTAGCTGGAAGTAAGGGAGTTGGGACATGAAGTTATTTCTAGGAGTTGGACACATTCCAAGTTTAGCTCAGTTCTGGGCATCTTTGAAATACCTATACAAACTTGTTCCTACATAGTAACTTGCAACTTTGAATGAGAATGTGCTTGCTTACAGCAACGTGCTATATGTTCTGAATGCCCGAATTGGGAATCTGTGTCAAAACTTTGTTAGGAATTATGTGATCCTTACTAGATGGAAGTAAGGGAGATGGGGCATGAAGTTATTTCTAGGAGTTGGACACATACCAAGTTTAGCTCAGTTCTGGGCATCTTTGAAATACCTATACAAACTTGTTCCTACATAGTAACTTGCATCTTTGAATGAGAATGTGCTTGCTTACAGCAACGTGCTATATGTTCTGAATGCCCGAATTGGGAATCTGTGTCAAAACTTTGTTAGGAATTATGTGATCCTTACTAGCTGGAAGTAAGGGAGTTGGGGCATGAACTTATTTCTAGGAGTTGTACACATAGTAAGTTTAGCTCAGTTCTGGGCATCTTTGAAAGTCCTATTCAAACTTGTTCCTACATAGTAACTTGCAACTTTGAATGAGAATGTGCTTTCTTACAGCAACGTGCTATATGTTCTGAATGCCCGAATTGGGAATCTGTGTCAAAACTTTGTTAGGAATTATGTGATCCTTACTAGCTGGAAGTAAGGGAGTGGGGGCATGAAGTTATTTCTAGGAGTTGGACACATACCAAGTTTAGCTCAGTTCTGGGCATCTTTGAAATACCTATACAAACTTGTTCCTACATAGTAACTTGCAACTTTGAATGAGAATGTGCTTGCTTACAGCAACGTGCTATATGTTCTGAATGCCCGAATTGGGAATCTGTGTCAAAACTTTGTTAGGAATTATGTGATCCTTACTAGCTGGAAGTAAGGGAGATGGGGCATGAAGTTATTTCTAGGAGTTGGACACATACCAAGTTTAGCTCAGTTCTGGGCATCTTTGAAATACCTATACAAACTTGTTCCTACATAGTAACTTCCATCTTTGAATGAGAATGTGCTTGCTTACAGCAACGTGCTATATGTTCTGAATGCCCGAATAGGGAATCTGTGTCAAAACTTTGTTAGGAATTATGTGATCCTTACTAGCTGGAAGTAAGGGAGTTGGGGCATGAAGGTATTTCTAGGAGTTGGACACATACCAAGTTTAGCACAGTTCTGGGCATCTTTGAAATACCTATACAAACTTGTTCCTACATAGTAACTTGGAACTTTGAATGAGAATGTGCTTGCTTACAGCAACGTGCTATATGTTCTGAATGCCCTAATTGGGAATCTGTGTCAAAACTTTGTTAGGAATTATGTGATCCTTACTAGCTGGAAGTAAGGGACATGGGGCATGAAGTTATTTCTAGGAGTTGGACACATACCAAGTTTAGCTCAGTTCTGGGCATCTTTGAAAGTCCTATTCAAACTTGTTCCTACATAGTAACTTGCAACTTTGAATGAGAATGTGCTTTCTTACAGCAACGTGCTATATGTTCTGAATGCCCGAATTGGGAATCTGTGTCAAAACTTTGTTAGGAATTATGTGATCCTTACTAGCTGGAAGTAAGGGAGTTGGGGCATGAAGTTATTTCTAGGAGTTGGACACATACCATGTTTAGCTCAGTTCTGGGCATCTTTGAAATACCTATACAAACTTGTTCCTACATAGTAACTTGCAACTTTGAATGAGAATGTGCTTGATTACAGCAACGTGCTATATGTTCTGAATGCCCGAATTGGGAATCTGTGTCAAACCTTTGTTAGGAATTATGTGATCCTTACTAGCTGGAAGTAAGGGAGATGGGGCATGAAGTTATTTCTAGGAGTTGGACACATACCAAGTTTAGCTCAGTTCTGGGCATCTTTGAAAGACCTATACAAACTTGTTCCTACATAGTAACTTGCATCTTTGAATGAGAATGTGCTTGCTTACAGCAACGTGCTATATGTTCTGAATGCCCGAATTGGGAATCTGTGTCAGAACTTTGTTAGTAATTATGTGATCCTTACTAGATGGAAGTAAGGGAGATGGGGCATGAAGTTATTTCTAGGAGTTGGAGACATACCAAGTTTAGCTTAGTTCTGGGCATCTTTAAAATACCTATACAAACTTGTTCCTACATAGTAACTTGCACCTTTGAATGAGAATGTGCTTGCTTACAGCAACGTGCTATATGTTCTGAATGCCCGAATTGGGAATCTGTGTCAAAACTTTGTTAGGAATTATGTGATCCTTACTAGCTGGAAGTAAGGGAGTTGGGGCATGAAGTTATTTCTAGGAGTTGGACACATACCAAGTTTAGCTCAGTTCTGGGCATCTTTGAAATACCTATACAAACTTGTTCCTACATAGTAACTTGCAACTTTGAATGAGAAAGTGCTTGCTTACAGCAACGTGCTATATGTTGTGAATGACCGAATTGGGAATCTGTGTCAAAACTTTGTTAGGAATTATGTGATCCTTACTAGCTGGAAGTAAGGGAGTTGGGGCATGAAGTTATTTCTAGGAGTTGGACACATACCATGTTTAGCTCAGTTCTGGGCATCTTTGAAATACCTATACAAACTTGTTCCTACATAGTAACTTGCAACTTTGTCAAAACTTTGTTAGGAATTTTGTGATCCTTACTAGCTGGAAGTAAGGGAGATGGGGCATGAAGTTATTTCTAGGAGTTGGACACATACCAAGTTTAGCTCAGTTCTGGGCATCTTTGAAATACCTATACAAACTTGTTCCTACATAGTAACTTGCAACTTTGAATGAGAATGTGCTTGATTACAGCAACGTGCTATATGTTCTGAATGCCCGAATTGGATTTCTGTGTCTTAACTTTGTTAGGAATTATGAGATCCTTACTAGCTGGAAGTAAGGGAGATGGGGCATGAAGTTATTTCTAGGAGTTGGACGCATACCAAGTTTAGCTCAGTTCTGGGCATCTTTGAAATACCTATACAAACTTGTTCCTACATAGTAACTTGCAACTTTGAATGAGAATGTGCTTGCTTACAGCAACGTGCTATATGTTCTGAATGCCCGAATTGGGAATCTGTGTCAAAACTTTGTTAGGAATTATGTGATCCTTACTAGCTGGAAGTAAGGGAGTTGGGGCATGAAGGTTTTTCTAGGAGTTGGACACATACCAGGTTTAGCACAGTTCTGGGCATCTTTGAAATACCTATACAAACTTGTTCCTACATAGTAACTTGCAACTTTGAATGAGAATGTGCTTGCTTACAGCAATGTGCTATATGTTCTGAATGCCCTAATTGGGAATCTGTGTCAAAACTTTGTTAGGAATTATGTGATCCTTACTAGCTGGAAGTAAGGGAGATGGGGCATGAAGTTATTTCTAGGAGTTGGAGACATACCAAGTTTAACTCAGTTCTGGGCATCTTTGAAATACCTATACAAACTTGTTCCTACATATTAACTTGCAACTTTGAATGAGAATGTGCTTGCTTAGAGCAACGTGCTATATGTTCTTATTGCCCGAATTGGGAATCTGTGTCAAAATTTGTTAGGAATTATGTGATCCTTACTAGCTGGAAGTAAGGGAGATGGGGCATGAAGGTATTTCTAGGAGTTGGACACATACCAAGTTTAGCACAGTTCTGGGCATCTTTGAAATACCTATACAAACTTGTTCCTACATAGTAACTTGCAACTTTGAATGAGAATGTGCTTGCTTACAGCAACGTGCTACATGTTCTGAATGCCCGAATTGGGAATCTGTGTCAAAACATTGTTAGGAATTATGTGATCCTTACTAGATGGAAGTAAGGGAGATGGGGCATGAAGTTATTTCTAGGAGTTGGAGACATACAACGTTTAGCTCAGTTCTGGGCATCTTTGAAATACCTATACAAACTTGTTCCTACATAGTAACTTGCAACTTTGAATGAGAATGTGCTTGCTTACAGCAACGTGCTATATGTTCTGAATGCGGGAACAGGGAATCTGTGTCAAAAATTTGTTAGGAATTATGTGATCCTTAATAGCTGGAAATAAGGGAGTTGGGGCATGAAGGTATTTCTAGGAGTTGGACACATACCAAGTTTAGCACAGTTTTGGGCATCTTTGAAATACCTATACAAACTTGTTCCTACATAGTAACTTGCAACTTTGAATGAGAATGTGCTTGCATACAGCAACGTGCTATATGTTCTGAATGCCCTAATTGGGAATCTGTGTCAAAACTTTGTTAGGAATTATGTGATCCTTACTAGCTGGAAGTAAGGGAGATGGGGCATGAAGTTATTTCTAGGAGTTGGAGACATACCAAGTTTAGCTCAGTTCTGGGCATCTTTGAAATACCTATACAAACTTGTTCCTACATATTAAATTGCAACTTTGAATGAGAATGTGCTTGCTTAGAGCAACGTGCTATATGTTCTGAATGCCCGAATTGGGAATCTGTGTCAAAATTTGTTAGGAATTATGTGATCCTTACTAGCTTTAAGTAAGGGAGTTGGGGCATGAAGGTATTTCTAGGAGTTGGACACATACCAAGTTTAGCACAGTTCTGGGCATCTTTGAAATACCTATACAAACTTGTTCCTACATAGTAACTTGCAACTTTGAATGAGAATGTGCTTGCTTACAGCAACGTGCTATATGTTCTGAATGCCCGAATTTGGAATGTGTGTCAAAACTTTGTTAGGAATTATGTGATCCTTACTAAATGGAAGTAAGGGAGATGGGGCATGAAGTTATTTCTAGGAGTTGGACACATACCAAGTTTAGCTCAGTTCTGGGCATCTTTGAAATACCTATACAAACTTGTTCCTACATAGTAACTTGCATCTTTGAATGAGAATGTGCTTGCTTACAGCAACGTGCTATATGTTCTGAATGCCCGAATTGGGAATCTGTGTCAAAACTTTGTTAGGAATTATGTGATCCTTACTAGATGGAAGTAAGGGAGATGGGGCATAAAGTTATTTCTAGGAGTTGGACACATACCAAGTTTAGCTCAGTTCTGGGCATCTTTGAAATACCTATACAAACTTGTTCCTACATAGTAACTTGCAACTTTGAATGAGAATGTGCTTGCTTACAGCAACGTGCTATATGTTCTGAATGCCCGAATTGGGAATCTGTGTCAAAACTTTGTTAGGAATTATGTGATCCTTACTAGCTGGAAGTAAGGGAGATGGGGCATGAAGTTATTTCTAGGAGTTGGACACATACCAAGTTTAGCTCAGTTCTGGGCATCTTTGAAATACCTATACAAACTTGTTCCTACATAGTAACTTGCAACTTTGAATGAGAATGTGCTTGCTTACAGCAACGTGCTATATGTTCTGAATACCCGAATTGGGAATCTGTGTCAAAACTTTGTTAGGAATTATGTGATCCTTACTAGCTGGATGTAAGGGAGTTGGGGCATGAAGGTATTTCTAGGAGTTGGACACATACCAAGTTTAGCACAGTTCTGGGCATCTTTGAAATACCTATACAAACTTGTTCCTACATAGTAACTTGCAACTTTGAATGAGAATGAGCTTGCTTACAGCAACGTGCTATATGTTCTGAATGCCCGAATTGGGAATCTGTGTCAAAACTTTGTTAGGAATTATGTGATCCTTACTAGCTGGAAGTAAGGGAGTTGGGGCATGAAGGTATTTCTAGGAGTTGGACACATACCAAGTCTAGCACAGTTCTGGACATCTTTGAAATACCTATACAAACTTGTTCCTACATAGTAACTTGCAACTTTGAATGAGAATGTGCTTGCTTACAGGAACGTGCTATATGCTCTGAATGCCATAATTGGGAATCTGTGTCAAAACTTTGTTAGGAATTATATGATCCTTACTAGCTGGAAGTAAGGGAGATGGGGCATGAAGTTATTTCTAGGAGTTGGAGACATACCAAGTTTAGCTCAGTTCTGGGCATCTTTGAAATACCTATACAAACTTGTTCCTACATATTAACTTGCAACTTTGAATGAGAATGTGCTTGCTTAGAGCAACGTGCTATATGTTCTGAATGCCGAATTGGGAATCTGTGTCAAAATTTGTTAGGAATTATGTGATCCTTTCTAGCTGGAAGTAAGGGAGAAGGGGCATGAAGGTATTTCTAGGAGTTGGACACATACCAAGTTTAGCTCAGTTCTGGGCATCTTTGAAATACCTATACAAACTTGTTCCTACATAGTAACTTGCAACTTTGAATGAGAATGTGCTTGCTTACAGCAACGTGCTATATGTTTTGAATGCCCGAATTGGGAATCTGTGTCAAAACTTTGTTAGGAATTATGTGATCCTTACTAGCTGGAAGTAAGGGAGATGGGGCATGAAGTTATTTCTAGGAGTTGGACACATACCAAGTTTAGCTCAGTTCTGGGCATCTTTGAAATACCTATACAAACTTGTTCCTACATAGTAACTTGCAACTTTGAATGAGAATGTGCTTGCTTACAGCAACGTGCTATATGTTTTGAAAGCCCGAATTGGGAATCTGTGTCAAAACTTTGTTAGGAATTATGTGATCCTTACTAGCTGGAAGTAAGGGAGTTGGGGCATGAACTTATTTCTAGGAGTTGTACACATACCAAGTTTAGCTCAATTCTGGGCATCTTTGAAATACCTATACAAACTTGTTCCTACATAGTAACTTGCAACTTTGAATGAGAATGTGCTTGCTTAGAGCAACGTGCTATATGTTCTGAATGCCCGAATTGGGAATCTGTGTCAAAACTTTGTTAGGAATTATGTGATCCTTACTAGCTGTAAGTAAGGGAGTTGGGGCATGAAGTTATTTCTAGGAGTTGGACACATACCAAGTTTAGCTCAGTTCTGGGAATCTTTGAAATACCTATACAAACTTGTTCCTACATAGTAACTTGCAACTTTGAATGAGAATGTGCTTGCTTACAGCAACGTGCTATATGTTCTGAATGCCCGAATTGGGAATCTGTGTCAAAACTTTGTTAGGAATTATGTGATCCTTACTAGAGGGAAGTGAGGGAGATGGGGCATGAAGTTATTTCTAGGAGTTGGAGACATACAACGTTTAGCTCAGTTCTGGGCATCTTTGAAATACCTATACAAACTTGTTCCTACATAGTACCTTGCAACTTTGAATGAGAATATGCTTGCTTACAGCAACGTGCTATATGTTCTGAATGCCCGAATTGGGAATCTGTGTCAAAACTTTGTTAGGAATTATGTGATCCTTACTAGCTGGAAGTAAGGGAGATGGGGCATGAAGTTATTTCTAGGAGTTTTAGACATACCAAGTTTAACTCAGTTCTGGGCATGTTTGAAATACCTATACAAACTTGTTCCTACATATTAACTTGCAACTTTGAATGAGAATGTGCTTGCTTAGAGCAACGTGCTATATGTTCTTAATGCCCGAATTGGGAATCTGTGTCAAAATTTGTTAGGAATTATGTGATCCTTACTAGCTGGAAGTAAGGGAGTTGGGGCATGAAGGTATTTCTAGGAGTTGGACACATACCAAGTTTAGCACAGTTCTGGGCATCTTTGAAATACCTATACAAACTTGTTCCTACATAGTAACTTGCAACTTTGAATGAGAATGTGCTTGCTTACAGCAACGTGCTACATGTTCTGAATGCCCGAATTGGGAATCTGTGTCAAAACATTGTTAGGAATTATGTGATCCTTACTAGATGGAAGTAAGGGAGATGGGGCATGAAGTTATTTCTAGGAGTTGGAGACATACAACGTTTAGCTCAGTTCTGGGCATCTTTGAAATACCTATACAAACTTGTTCCTACATAGTAACTTGCAACTTTGAATGAGAATGTGCTTGCTTACAGCAACGTGCTATATGTTCTGAATGCGGGAACAGGGAATCTGTGTCAAAACTTTGTTAGGAATTATGTGATCCTTACTAGCTGGAAATAAGGGAGTTGGGGCATGAAGGTATTTCTAGGAGTTGGACACATACCAAGTTTAGCACAGTTTTGGGCATCTTTGAAATACCTATACAAACTTGTTCCTACATAGTAACTTGCAACTTTGAATGAGAATGTGCTTGCATACAGCAACGTGCTATATGTTCTGAATGCCCTAATTGGGAATCTGTGTCAAAACTTTGTTAGGAATTATGTGATCCTTACTAGCTGGAAGTAAGGGAGATGGGGCATGAAGTTATTTCTAGGAGTTGGAGACATACCAAGTTTAGCTCAGTTCTGGGCATCTTTGAAATACCTATACAAACTTGTTCCTACATATTAAATTGCAACTTTGAATGAGAATGTGCTTGCTTAGAGCAACGTGCTATATGTTCTGAATGCCCGAATTGGGAATCTGTGTCAAAATTTGTTAGGAATTATGTGATCCTTACTAGCTTTAAGTAAGGGAGTTGGGGCATGAAGGTATTTCTAGGAGTTGGACACATACCAAGTTTAGCACAGTTCTGGGCATCTTTGAAATACCTATACAAACTTGTTCCTACATAGTAACTTGCAACTTTGAATGAGAATGTGCTTGCTTACAGCAACGTGCTATATGTTCTGAATGCCCGAATTTGGAATGTGTGTCAAAACTTTGTTAGGAATTATGTGATCCTTACTAGATGGAAGTAAGGGAGATGGGGCATGAAGTTATTTCTAGGAGTTGGAGACATACCAAGTTTAGCTCAGTTCTGGGCATCTTTGAAATACCTATACAAACTTGTTCCTACATATTAACTTGCAACTTTGAATGAGAATGTGCTTGCTTAGAGCAACGTGCTATATGTTCTGAATGCCGAATTGGGAATTTGTGTCAAAATTTGTTAGGAATTATGTGATCCTTTCTAGCTGGAAGTAAGGGAGTTGGGGCATGAAGGTATTTCTAGGAGTTGGACACATACCAAGTTTAGCTCAGTTCTGGGCATCTTTGAAATACCTATACAAACTTGTTCCTACATAGTAACTTGCAACTTTGAATGAGAATGTGCTTGCTTACAGCAACGTGCTATATGTTCTGAATGCCCGAATTGGGAAATTGTGTCAAAACTTTGTTAGGAATTATGTGATCCTTACTAGCTGGAAGTAAGGGAGATGGTGCATGAAGTTATTTCTAGGAGTTGGACACATACCAAGTTTAGCTCAGTTCTGGGCATCTTTGAAATACCTATACAAACTTGTTCCTACATAGTAACTTGCAACTTTGAATGAGAATGTGCTTGCTTACAGCAACGTGCTATATGTTCTGAATGCCCGAAATGGGAATCTGTGTCAAAACTTTGTTAGGAATTATGTGATCCTTACTAGCTGGAAGTAAGGGAGTTGGGACATGAAGTTATTTCTAGGAGTTGGACACATTCCTAGTTTAGCTCAGTTCTGGGCATCTTTGAAATACCTATACAAACTTGTTCCTACATAGTAACTTGCAACTTTGAATGAGAAAGTGCTTGCTTACAGCAACGTGCTATATGTTGTGAATGACCGAATTGGGAATCTGTGTCAAAACTTTGTTAGGAATTATGTGATCCTTACTAGCTGGAAGTAAGGGAGTTGGGGCATGAAGTTATTTCTAGGAGTTGGACACATACCATGTTTAGCTCAGTTCTGGGCATCTTTGAAATACCTATACAAACTTGTTCCTACATAGTAACTTGCAACTTTGTCAAAACTTTGTTAGGAATTATGTGATCCTTACTAGCTGGAAGTAAGGGAGATGGGGCATGAAGTTATTTCTAGGAGTTGGACACATACCAAGTTTAGCTCAGTTCTGGGCATCTTTGAAATACCTATACAAACTTGTTCCTACATAGTAACTTGCAACTTTGAATGAGAATGTGCTTGATTACAGCAACGTGCTATATGTTCTGAATGCCCGAATTGGGATTCTGTGTCTTAACTTTGTTAGGAATTATGAGATCCTTACTAGCTGGAAGTAAGGGAGATGGGGCATGAAGTTATTTCTAGGAGTTGGACGCATACCAACTTTAGCTCAGTTCTGGGCATCTTTGAAATACCTATACAAACTTGTTCCTACATAGTAACTTGCAACTTTGAATGAGAATGTGCTTGCTTACAGCAACGTGCTATATGTTCTGAATGCCCGAATTGGGAATCTGTGTCAAAACTTTGTTAGGAATTATGTGATCCTTACTATATGGAAGTAAGGGAGATGGGGCATGAAGTTATTTCTAGGAGTTGGAGACATACAACGTTTAGCTCAGTTCTGGGCATCTTTGAAATACCTATACAAACTTGTTCCTACATAGTAACTTGCATCTTTGAATGAGAATGTGCTTGCTTACAGCAACGTGCTATATTTTCTGAATGCCTGAATAGGGAATCTGTGTCAAAACTTTGTTAGGAATTATGTGATCCTTACTAGCTGGAAGTAAGGGAGATGGGGCATGAAGGTATTTCTAGGAGTTGGACACATACCAAGTTTAGTACAGTTCTGGGCATCTTTGAAATACCTATACAAACTTGTTCCTACATAGTAACTTGCAACTTTGAATGAGAATGTGCTTGCTTACAGCAACGTGCTATATGTTCTGAATGCCCGAATTGGGAATCTGTGTCAAAATTTGTTAGGAATTATGTGATGCTTACTAGCTGGAAGAAAGGGAGAAGGGGCATGAAGTTATTTCTAGGAGTTGGAGACATACCAAGTTTAGCTCAGTTCTGGGCATCTTTGAAATACCTATACAAACTTGTTCCTACATAGTAACTTGCAACTTTGAATGAGAATGTGCTTGCTTACAGCAACGTGCTATATGTTTTGAATGCCCGAATTGGGAATCTGTGTCAAAACTTTGTTAGGAATTATGTGATCCTTACTTGCTGGAAGTAAGGGAGATGGGGCATGAAGTTATTTCTAGGAGTTGGACACATACCAAGTTTAGCTCAGTTCTGGGCATCTTTGAAATACCTATACAAACTTGTTCCTACATAGTAACTTGCAACTTTGAATGAGAATGTGCTTGCTTACAGCAACGTGCTATATGTTTTGAAAGCCCGAATTGGGAATCTGTGTCAAAACTTTGTTAGGAATTATGTGATCCTTACTAGCTGGAAGTAAGGGAGTTGGGGCATGAAGTTATTTCTAGGAGTTGTACACATACCAAGTTTAGCTCAGTTCTGGGCATCTTTGAAATACCTATACAAACTTGTTCCTACATAGTAACTTGCAACTTTGAATGAGAATGTGCTTGCTTACAGCAACGTGCTATAGGTTCTGAATGCCCGAATTGGGAATCTGTGTCAAAACTTTGTTAGGAATTATGTGATCCTTACTAGCTGGAAGTAAGGGAGTTGGGGCATGAAGTTATTTCTAGGAGTTGGACACATACCAAGTTTAGCTCAGTTCTGGGAATCTTTGAAATACCTATACAAACTTGTTCCTACATAGTAACTTGCAACTTTGAATGAGAATGTGCTTGCTTACAGCAACGTGCTATATGTTCTGAATGCCCGAATTGGGAATCTGTGTCAAAACTTTGTTAGGAATTATGTGATCCTTACTAGATGGAAGTGAGGGAGATGGGGCATGAAGTTATTTCTAGGAGTTGGAGACATACAACGTTTAGCTCAGTTCTGGGCATCTTTGAAATACCTATACAAACTTGTTCCTACATAGTACCTTGCAACTTTGAATGAGAATATGCTTGCTTACAGCAACGTGCTATATGTTCTGAATGCCCGAATTGGGAATCTGTGTCAAAACTTTGTTAGGAATTATGTGATCCTTACTAGCTGGAAGTAAGGGAGATGGGGCATGAAGTTATTTCTAGGAGTTGGAGACATACCAAGTTTAACTCAGTTCTGGGCATCTTTGAAATACCTATACAAACTTGTTCCTACATATTAACTTGCAACTTTGAATGAGAATGTGCTTGCTTAGAGCAACGTGCTATATGTTCTTAATGCCCGAATTGGGAATCTGTGTCAAAATTTGTTAGGAATTATGTGATCCTTACTAGCTGGAAGTAAGGGAGTTGGGGCATGAAGGTATTTCTAGGAGTTGGACACATACCAAGTTTAGCACAGTTCTGGGCATCTTTGAAATACCTATACAAACTTGTTCCTACATAGTAACTTGCAACTTTGAATGAGAATGTGCTTGCTTACAGCAACGTGCTACATGTTCTGAATGCCCGAATTGGGAATCTGTGTCAAAACATTGTTAGGAATTATGTGATCCTTACTAGATGGAAGTAAGGGAGATGGGGCATGAAGTTATTTCTAGGAGTTGGAGACATACAACGTTTAGCTCAGTTCTGGGCATCTTTGAAATACCTATACAAACTTGTTCCTACATAGTAACTTGCAACTTTGAATGAGAATGTGCTTGCTTACAGCAACGTGCTATATGTTCTGAATGCGGGAACAGGGAATCTGTGTCAAAACTTTGTTAGGAATTATGTGATCCTTACTAGCTGGAAATAAGGGAGTTGGGGCATGAAGGTATTTCTAGGAGTTGGACACATACCAAGTTTAGCACAGTTCTGGGCATCTTTGAAATACCTATACAAACTTGTTCCTACATAGTAACTTGCAACTTTGAATGAGAATGTGCTTGCATACAGCAACGTGCTATATGTTCTGAATGCCATAATTGGGAATCTGTGTCAAAACTTTGTTAGGAATTATGTGATCCTTACTAGCTGGAAGTAAGGGAGATGGGGCATGAAGTTATTTCTAGGAGTTGGAGACATACCAAGTTTAGCTCAGTTCTGGGCATCTTTGAAATACCTATACAAACTTGTTCCTACATATTAAATTGCAACTTTGAATGAGAATGTGCTTGCTTAGAGCAACGTGCTATATGTTCTGAATGCCCGAATTGGGAATCTGTGTCAAAATTTGTTAGGAATTATGTGATCCTTACTAGCTTTAAGTAAGGGAGTTGGGGCATGAAGGTATTTCTAGGAGTTGGACACATACCAAGTTTAGCACAGTTCTGGGCATCTTTGAAATACCTATACAAACTTGTTCCTACATAGTAACTTGCAACTTTGAATGAGAATGTGCTTGCTTACAGCAACGTGCTATATGTTCTGAATGCCCGAATTTGGAATGTGTGTCAAAACTTTGTTAGGAATTATGTGATCCTTACTAGATGGAAGTAAGGGAGATGGGGCATGAAGTTATTTCTAGGAGTTGGACACATACCAAGTTTAGCTCAGTTCTGGGCATCTTTGAAATACCTATACAAACTTGTTCCTACATAGTAACTTGCATCTTTGAATGAGAATGTGCTTGCTTACAGCAACGTGCTATATGTTCTGAATGCCCGAATTGGGAATCTGTGTCAAAACTTTGTTAGGAATTATGTGATCCTTACTAGATGGAAGTAAGGGAGATGGGGCATAAAGTTATTTCTAGGAGTTGGACACATACCAAGTTTAGCTCAGTTCTGGGCATCTTTGAAATACCTATACAAACTTGTTCCTACATAGTAACTTGCAACTTTGAATGAGAATGTGCTTGCTTACAGCAACGTGCTATATGTTCTGAATGCCCGAATTGGGAATCTGTGTCAAAACTTTGTTAGGAATTATGTGATCCTTACTAGCTGGAAGTAAGGGAGATGGGGCATGAAGTTATTTCTAGGAGTTGGACACATACCAAGTTTAGCTCAGTTCTGGGCATCTTTGAAATACCTATACAAACTTGTTCCTACATAGTAACTTGCAACTTTGAATGAGAATGTGCTTGCTTACAGCAACGTGCTATATGTTCTGAATACCCGAATTGGGAATCTGTGTCAAAACTTTGTTAGGAATTATGTGATCCTTACTAGCTGGATGTAAGGGAGTTGGGGCATGAAGGTATTTCTAGGAGTTGGACACATACCAAGTTTAGCACAGTTCTGGGCATCTTTGAAATACCTATACAAACTTGTTCCTACATAGTAACTTGCAACTTTGAATGAGAATGTGCTTGCTTACAGCAACGTGCTATATGTTCTGAATGCCCGAATTGGGAATCTGTGTCAAAACTTTGTTAGGAATTATGTGATCCTTACTAGCTGGAAGTAAGGGAGTTGGGGCATGAAGGTATTTCTAGGAGTTGGACACATACCAAGTTTAGCACAGTTCTGGGCATCTTTGAAATACCTATACAAACTTGTTCCTACATAGTAACTTGCAACTTTGAATGAGAATGTGCTTGCTTACAGCAACGTGCTATATGCTCTGAATGCCCTAATTGGGAATCTGTGTCAAAACTTTGTTAGGAATTATATGATCCTTACTAGCTGGGAGTAAGGGAGATGGGGCATGAAGTTATTTCTAGGAGTTGGAGACATACCAAGTTTAGCTCAGTTCTGGGCATCTTTGAAATACCTATACAAACTTGTTCCTACATATTAACTTGCAACTTTGAATGAGAATGTGCTTGCTTAGAGCAACGTGCTATATGTTCTGAATGCCGAATTGGGAATCTGTGTCAAAATTTGTTAGGAATTATGTGATCCTTTCTAGCTGGAAGTAAGGGAGTTGGGGCATGAAGGTATTTCTAGGAGTTGGACACATACCAAGTTTAGCACAGTTCTGGGCATCTTTGAAATACCTATACAAACTTGTTCCTACATAGTAACTTGCAACTTTGAATGAGAATGTGCTTGCTTACAGCAACGTGCTACATGTTCTGAATGCCCGAATTGGGAATCTGTGTCAAAACATTGTTAGGAATTATGTGATCCTTACTAGATGGAAGTAAGGGAGATGGGGCATGAAGTTATTTCTAGGAGTTGGAGACATACAACGTTTAGCTCAGTTCTGGGCATCTTTGAAATACCTATACAAACTTGTTCCTACATAGTAACTTGCAACTTTGAATGAGAATGTGCTTGCTTACAGCAACGTGCTATATGTTCTGAATGCGGGAACAGGGAATCTGTGTCAAAACTTTGTTAGGAATTATGTGATCCTTACTAGCTGGAAATAAGGGAGTTGGGGCATGAAGGTATTTCTAGGAGTTGGAACATACCAAGTTTAGCACAGTTTTGGGCATCTTTGAAATACCTATACAAACTTGTTCCTACATAGTAACTTGCAACTTTGAATGAGAATGTGCTTGCATACAGCAACGTGCTATATGTTCTGAATGCCCTAATTGGGAATCTGTGTCAAAACTTTGTTAGGAATTATGTGATCCTTACTAGCTGGAAGTAAGGGAGATGGGGCATGAAGTTATTTCTAGGAGTTGGAGACATACCAAGTTTAGCTCAGTTCTGGGCATCTTTGAAATACCTATACAAACTTGTTCCTACATATTAAATTGCAACTTTGAATGAGAATGTGCTTGCTTAGAGCAACGTGCTATATGTTCTGAATGCCCGAATTGGGAATCTGTGTCAAAATTTGTTAGGAATTATGTGATCCTTACTAGCTGGAAGTAAGGGAGATGGGGCATGAAGTTATTTCTAGGAGTTGGACACATACCATGTTTAGCTCAGTTCTGGGCATCTTTGAAATACCTATACAAACTTGTTCCTACATAGTAACTTGCAACTTTGTCAAAACTTTGTTAGGAATTATGTGATCCTTACTAGCTGGAAGTAAGGGAGATGGGGCATGAAGTTATTTCTAGGAGTTGGACACATACCAAGTTTAGCTCAGTTCTGGGCATCTTTGAAATACCTATACAAACTTGTTCCTACATAGTAACTTGCAACTTTGAATGAGAATGTGCTTGATTACAGCAACGTGCTATATGTTCTGAATGCCCGAATTGGGATTCTGTGTCTTAACTTTGTTAGGAATTATGAGATCCTTACTAGCTGGAAGTAAGGGAGATGGGGCATGAAGTTATTTCTAGGAGTTGGACGCATACCAACTTTAGCTCAGTTCTGGGCATCTTTGAAATACCTATACAAACTTGTTCCTACATAGTAACTTGCAACTTTGAATGAGAATATGCTTGCTTACAGCAACGTGCTATATGTTCTGAATGCCCGAATTGGGAATCTGTGTCAAAACTTTGTTAGGAATTATGTGATCCTTACTATATGGAAGTAAGGGAGATGGGGCATGAAGTTATTTCTAGGAGTTGGAGACATACAACGTTTAGCTCAGTTCTGGGCATCTTTGAAATACCTATACAAACTTGTTCCTACATAGTAACTTGCATCTTTGAATGAGAATGTGCTTGCTTACAGCAACGTGCTATATTTTCTGAATGCCTGAATAGGGAATCTGTGTCAAAACTTTGTTAGGAATTATGTGATCCTTACTAGCTGGAAGTAAGGGAGATGGGGCATGAAGGTATTTCTAGGAGTTGGACACATACCAAGTTTAGTACAGTTCTGGGCATCTTTGAAATACCTATACAAACTTGTTCCTACATAGTAACTTGCAACTTTGAATGAGAATGTGCTTGCTTACAGCAACGTGCTATATGTTCTGAATGCCCGAATTGGGAATCTGTGTCAAAATTTGTTAGGAATTATGTGATGCTTACTAGCTGGAAGAAAGGGAGAAGGGGCATGAAGTTATTTCTAGGAGTTGGAGACATACCAAGTTTAGCTCAGTTCTGGGCATCTTTGAAATACCTATACAAACTTGTTCCTACATAGTAACTTGCAACTTTGAATGAGAATGTGCTTGCTTACAGCAACGTGCTATATGTTTTGAATGCCCGAATTGGGAATCTGTGTCAAAACTTTGTTAGGAATTATGTGATCCTTACTAGCTGGAAGTAAGGGAGATGGGGCATGAAGTTATTTCTAGGAGTTGGACACATACCAAGTTTAGCTCAGTTCTGGGCATCTTTGAAATACCTATACAAACTTGTTCCTACATAGTAACTTGCAACTTTGAATGAGAATGTGCTTGCTTACAGCAACGTGCTATATGTTTTGAAAGCCCGAATTGGGAATCTGTGTCAAAACTTTGTTAGGAATTATGTGATCCTTACTAGCTGGAAGTAAGGGAGTTGGGGCATGAACTTATTACTAGGAGTTGTACACATACCAAGTTTAGCTCAGTTCTGGGCATCTTTGAAATACCTATACAAACTTGTTCCTACATAGTAACTTGCAACTTTGAATGAGAATGTGCTTGCTTACAGCAACGTGCTATATGTTCTGAATGCCCGAATTGGGAATCTGTGTCAAAACTTTGTTAGGAATTATGTGATCCTTACTAGCTGGAAGTAAGGGAGTTGGGGCATGAAGTTATTTCTAGGAGTTGGACACATACCAAGTTTAGCTCAGTTCTGGGAATCTTTGAAATACCTATACAAACTTGTTCCTACATAGTAACTTGCAACTTTGAATGAGAATGTGCTTGCTTACAGCAACGTGCTATATGTTCTGAATGCCCGAATTGGGAATCTGTGTCAAAACTTTGTTAGGAATTATGTGATCCTTACTAGATGGAAGTGAGGGAGATGGGGCATGAAGTTATTTCTAGGAGTTGGACACATACCAAGTTTAGCACAGTTCTGGGCATCTTTGAAATACCTATACAAACTTGTTCCTACATAGTAACTTGCAACTTTGAATGAGAATGTGCTTGCTTACAGCAACGTGCTACATGTTCTGAATGCCCGAATTGGGAATCTGTGTCAAAACATTGTTAGGAATTATGTGATCCTTACTAGATGGAAGTAAGGGAGATGGGGCATGAAGTTATTTCTAGGAGTTGGAGACATACAACGTTTAGCTCAGTTCTGGGCATCTTTGAAATACCTATACAAACTTGTTCCTACATAGTAACTTGCAACTTTGAATGAGAATGTGCTTGCTTACAGCAACGTGCTATATGTTCTGAATGCGGGAACAGGGAATCTGTGTCAAAACTTTGTTAGGAATTATGTGATCCTTACTAGCTGGAAATAAGGGAGTTGGGGCATGAAGGTATTTCTAGGAGTTGGACACATACCAAGTTTAGCACAGTTCTGGGCATCTTTGAAATACCTATACAAACTTGTTCCTACATAGTAACTTGCAACTTTGAATGAGAATGTGCTTGCTTAGAGCAACGTGCTATATGTTCTGAATGCCCGAATTGGGAATCTGTGTCAAAATTTGTTAGGAATTATGTGATCCTTACTAGCTTTAAGTAAGGGAGTTGGGGCATGAAGGTATTTCTAGGAGTTGGACACATACCAAGTTTAGCACAGTTCTGGGCATCTTTGAAATACCTATACAAACTTGTTCCTACATAGTAACTTGCAACTTTGAATGAGAATGAGCTTGCTTACAGCAACGTGCTATATGTTCTGAATGCCCGAATTTGGAATGTGTGTCAAAACTTTGTTAGGAATTATGTGATCCTTACTAGATGGAAGTAAGGGAGATGGGGCATGAAGTTATTTCTAGGAGTTGGACACATACCAAGTTTAGCTCAGTTCTGGGCATCTTTGAAATACCTATACAAACTTGTTCCTACATAGTAACTTGCATCTTTGAATGAGAATGTGCTTGATTACAGCAACGTGCTATATGTTCTGAATGCCCGAATTGGGAATCTGTGTCAAAACTTTGTTAGGAATTATGTGATCCTTACTAGCTGGAAGTAAGGGAGATGGGGCATAAAGTTATTTCTAGGAGTTGGACACATACCAAGTTTAGCTCAGTTCTGGGCATCTTTGAAATACCTATACAAACTTGTTCCTACATAGTAACTTGCAACTTTGAATGAGAATGTGCTTGCTTAGAGCAACGTGCTATATGTTCTGAATGCCCGAATTGGGAATCTGTGTCAAAATTTGTTAGGAATTATGTGATCCTTACTAGCTTTAAGTAAGGGAGTTGGGGCATGAAGGTATTTCTAGGAGTTGGACACATACCAAGTTTAGCACAGTTCTGGGCATCTTTGAAATACCTATACAAACTTGTTCCTACATAGTAACTTGCAACTTTGAATGAGAATGTGCTTGCTTACAGCAACGTGCTATATGTTCTGAATGCCCGAATTTGGAATGTGTGTCAAAACTTTGTTAGGAATTATGTGATCCTTACTAGATGGAAGTAAGGGAGATGGGGCATGAAGTTATTTCTAGGAGTTGGACACATACCAAGTTTAGCTCAGTTCTGGGCATCTTTGAAATACCTATACAAACTTGTTCCTACATAGTAACTTGCATCTTTGAATGAGAATGTGCTTGCTTACAGCAACGTGCTATATGTTCTGAATGCCCGAATTGGGAATCTGTGTCAAAACTTTGTTAGGAATTATGTGATCCTTACTAGATGGAAGTAAGGGAGATGGGGCATAAAGTTATTTCTAGTAGTTGGACACATACCAAGTTTAGCTCAGTTCTGGGCATCTTTGAAATACCTATACAAACTTGTTCCTACATAGTAACTTGCAACTTTGAATGAGAATGTGCTTGCTTACAGCAACGTGCTATATGTTCTGAATGCCCGAATTGGGAATCTGTGTCAAAACTTTGTTAGGAATTATGTGATCCTTACTAGCTGGAAGTAAGGGAGATGGGGCATGAAGTTATTTCTAGGAGTTGGACACATACCAAGTTTAGCTCAGTTCTGGGCATCTTTGAAATACCTATACAAACTTGTTCCTACATAGTAACTTGCAACTTTGAATGAGAATGTGCTTGCTTACAGCAACGTGCTATATGTTCTGAATACCCGAATTGGGAATCTGTGTCAAAACTTTGTTAGGAATTATGTGATCCTTACTAGCTGGATGTAAGGGAGTTGGGGCATGAAGGTATTTCTAGGAGTTGGACACATACCAAGTTTAGCACAGTTCTGGGCATCTTTGAAATACCTATACAAACTTGTTCCTACATAGTAACTTGCAACTTTGAATGAGAATGTGCTTGCTTACAGCAACGTGCTATATGTTCTGAATGCCCGAATTGGGAATCTGTGTCAAAACTTTGTTAGGAATTATGTGATCCTTACTAGCTGGAAGTAAGGGAGTTGGGGCATGAAGGTATTTCTAGGAGTTGGACACATACCAAGTTTAGCACAGTTCTGGGCATCTTTGAAATACCTATACAAACTTGTTCCTACATAGTAACTTGCAACTTTGAATGAGAATGTGCTTGCTTACAGCAACGTGCTATATGCTCTGAATGCCCTAATTGGGAATCTGTGTCAAAACTTTGTTAGGAATTATATGATCCTTACTAGCTGGGAGTAAGGGAGATGGGGCATGAAGTTATTTCTAGGAGTTGGAGACATACCAAGTTTAGCTCAGTTCTGGGCATCTTTGAAATACCTATACAAACTTGTTCCTACATATTAACTTGCAACTTTGAATGAGAATGTGCTTGCTTAGAGCAACGTGCTATATGTTCTGAATGCCGAATTGGGAATCTGTGTCAAAATTTGTTAGGAATTATGTGATCCTTTCTAGCTGGAAGTAAGGGAGTTGGGGCATGAAGGTATTTCTAGGAGTTGGACACATACCAAGTTTAGCACAGTTCTGGGCATCTTTGAAATACCTATACAAACTTGTTCCTACATAGTAACTTGCAACTTTGAATGAGAATGTGCTTGCTTACAGCAACGTGCTACATGTTCTGAATGCCCGAATTGGGAATCTGTGTCAAAACATTGTTAGGAATTATGTGATCCTTACTAGATGGAAGTAAGGGAGATGGGGCATGAAGTTATTTCTAGGAGTTGGAGACATACAACGTTTAGCTCAGTTCTGGGCATCTTTGAAATACCTATACAAACTTGTTCCTACATAGTAACTTGCAACTTTGAATGAGAATGTGCTTGCTTACAGCAACGTGCTATATGTTCTGAATGCGGGAACAGGGAATCGGTGTCAAAACTTTGTTAGGAATTATGTGATCCTTACTAGCTGGAAATAAGGGAGTTGGGGCATGAAGGTATTTCTAGGAGTTGGACACATACCAAGTTTAGCACAGTTTTGGGCATCTTTGAAATACCTATACAAACTTGTTCCTACATAGTAACTTGCAACTTTGAATGATAATGTGCTTGCATACAGCAACGTGCTATATGTTCTGAATGCCCTAATTGGGAATCTGTGTCAAAACTTTGTTAGGAATTATGTGATCCTTACTAGCTGGAAGTAAGGGAGATGGGGCATGAAGTTATTTCTAGGAGTTGGAGACATACCAAGTTTAGCTCAGTTCTGGGCATCTTTGAAATACCTATACAAACTTGTTCCTACATATTAAATTGCAACTTTGAATGAGAATGTGCTTGCTTAGAGCAACGTGCTATATGTTCTGAATGCCCGAATTGGGAATCTGTGTCAAAATTTGTTAGGAATTATGTGATCCTTACTAGCTGGAAGTAAGGGAGATGGGGCATGAAGTTATTTCTAGGAGTTGGACACATACCATGTTTAGCTCAGTTCTGGGCATCTTTGAAATACCTATACAAACTTGTTCCTACATAGTAACTTGCAACTTTGTCAAAACTTTGTTAGGAATTATGTGATCCTTACTAGCTGGAAGTAAGGGAGATGGGGCATGAAGTTATTTCTAGGAGTTGGACACATACCAAGTTTAGCTCAGTTCTGGGCATCTTTGAAATACCTATACAAACTTGTTCCTACATAGTAACTTGCAACTTTGAATGAGAATGTGCTTGATTACAGCAACGTGCTATATGTTCTGAATGCCCGAATTGGGATTCTGTGTCTTAACTTTGTTAGGAATTATGAGATCCTTACTAGCTGGAAGTAAGGGAGATGGGGCATGAAGTTATTTCTAGGAGTTGGACGCATACCAACTTTAGCTCAGTTCTGGGCATCTTTGAAATACCTATACAAACTTGTTCCTACATAGTAACTTGCAACTTTGAATGAGAATATGCTTGCTTACAGCAACGTGCTATATGTTCTGAATGCCCGAATTGGGAATCTGTGTCAAAACTTTGTTAGGAATTATGTGATCCTTACTATATGGAAGTAAGGGAGATGGGGCATGAAGTTATTTCTAGGAGTTGGAGACATACAACGTTTAGCTCAGTTCTGGGCATCTTTGAAATACCTATACAAACTTGTTCCTACATAGTAACTTGCATCTTTGAATGAGAATGTGCTTGCTTACAGCAACGTGCTATATTTTCTGAATGCCTGAATAGGGAATCTGTGTCAAAACTTTGTTAGGAATTTTGTGATCCTTACTAGCTGGAAGTAAGGGAGATGGGGCATGAAGGTATTTCTAGGAGTTGGACACATACCAAGTTTAGTACAGTTCTGGGCATCTTTGAAATACCTATACAAACTTGTTCCTACATAGTAACTTGCAACTTTGAATGAGAATGTGCTTGCTTACAGCAACGTGCTATATGTTCTGAATGCCCGAATTGGGAATCTGTGTCAAAATTTGTTAGGAATTATGTGATGCTTACTAGCTGGAAGAAAGGGAGAAGGGGCATGAAGTTATTTCTAGGAGTTGGAGACATACCAAGTTTAGCTCAGTTCTGCGCATCTTTGAAATACCTATACAAACTTGTTCCTACATAGTAACTTGCAACTTTGAATGAGAATGTGCTTGCTTACAGCAACGTGCTATATGTTTTGAATGCCCGAATTGGGAATCTGTGTCAAAACTTTGTTAGGAATTATGTGATCCTTACTAGCTGGAAGTAAGGGAGATGGGGCATGAAGTTATTTCTAGGAGTTGGACACATACCAAGTTTAGCTCAGTTCTGGGCATCTTTGAAATACCTATACAAACTTGTTCCTACATAGTAACTTGCAACTTTGAATGAGAATGTGCTTGCTTACAGCAACGTGCTATATGTTTTGAAAGCCCGAATTGGGAATCTGTGTCAAAACTTTGTTAGGAATTATGTGATCCTTACTAGCTGGAAGTAAGGGAGTTGGGGCATGAACTTATTACTAGGAGTTGTACACATACCAAGTTTAGCTCAGTTCTGGGCATCTTTGAAATACCTATACAAACTTGTTCCTACATAGTAACTTGCAACTTTGAATGAGAATGTGCTTGCTTACAGCAACGTGCTATATGTTCTGAATGCCCGAATTGGGAATCTGTGTCAAAACTTTGTTAGGAATTATGTGATCCTTACTAGCTGGAAGTAAGGGAGTTGGGGCATGAAGTTATTTCTAGGAGTTGGACACATACCAAGTTTAGCTCAGTTCTGGGAATCTTTGAAATACCTATACAAACTTGTTCCTACATAGTAACTTGCAACTTTGAATGAGAATGTGCTTGCTTACAGCAACGTGCTATATGTTCTGAATGCCCGAATTGGGAATCTGTGTCAAAACTTTGTTAGGAATTATGTGATCCTTACTAGATGGAAGTGAGGGAGATGGGGCATGAAGTTATTTCTAGGAGTTGGAGACATACAACGTTTAGCTCAGTTCTGGGCATCTTTGAAATACCTATACAAACTTGTTCCTACATAGTACCTTGCAACTTTGAATGAGAATATGCTTGCTTACAGCAACGTGCTATATGTTCTGAATGCCCGAATTGGGAATCTGTGTCAAAACTTTGTTAGGAATTATGTGATCCTTACTAGCTGGAAGTAAGGGAGATGGGGCATGAAGTTATTTCTAGGAGTTGGAGACATACCAAGTTTAACTCAGTTCTGGGCATCTTTGAAATACCTATACAAACTTGTTCCTACATATTAACTTGCAACTTTGAATGAGAATGTGCTTGCTTAGAGCAACGTGCTATATGTTCTTAATGCCCGAATTGGGAATCTGTGTCAAAATTTGTTAGGAATTATGTGATCCTTACTAGCTGGAAGTAAGGGAGTTGGGGCATGAAGGTATTTCTAGGAGTTGGACACATACCAAGTTTAGCACAGTTCTGGGCATCTTTGAAATACCTATACAAACTTGTTCCTACATAGTAACTTGCAACTTTGAATGAGAATGTGCTTGCTTACAGCAACGTGCTACATGTTCTGAATGCCCGAATTGGGAATCTGTGTCAAAACATTGTTAGGAATTATGTGATCCTTACTAGATGGAAGTAAGGGAGATGGGGCATGAAGTTATTTCTAGGAGTTGGAGACATACAACGTTTAGCTCAGTTCTGGGCATCTTTGAAATACCTATACAAACTTGTTCCTACATAGTAACTTGCAACTTTGAATGAGAATGTGCTTGCTTACAGCAACGTGCTATATGTTCTGAATGCGGGAACAGGGAATCTGTGTCAAAACTTTGTTAGGAATTATGTGATCCTTACTAGCTGGAAATAAGGGAGTTGGGGCATGAAGGTATTTCTAGGAGTTGGACACATACCAAGTTTAGCACAGTTCTGGGCATCTTTGAAATACCTATACAAACTTGTTCCTACATAGTAACTTGCAACTTTGAATGAGAATGTGCTTGCTTAGAGCAACGTGCTATATGTTCTGAATGCCCGAATTGGGAATCTGTGTCAAAATTTGTTAGGAATTATGTGATCCTTACTAGCTTTAAGTAAGGGAGTTGGGGCATGAAGGTATTTCTAGGAGTTGGACACATACCAAGTTTAGCACAGTTCTGGGCATCTTTGAAATACCTATACAAACTTGTTCCTACATAGTAACTTGCAACTTTGAATGAGAATGAGCTTGCTTACAGCAACGTGCTATATGTTCTGAATGCCCGAATTTGGAATGTGTGTCAAAACTTTGTTAGGAATTATGTGATCCTTACTAGATGGAAGTAAGGGAGATGGGGCATGAAGTTATTTCTAGGAGTTGGACACATACCAAGTTTAGCTCAGTTCTGGGCATCTTTGAAATACCTATACAAACTTGTTCCTACATAGTAACTTGCATCTTTGAATGAGAATGTGCTTGATTACAGCAACGTGCTATATGTTCTGAATGCCCGAATTGGGAATCTGTGTCAAAACTTTGTTAGGAATTATGTGATCCTTACTAGCTGGAAGTAAGGGAGATGGGGCATAAAGTTATTTCTAGGAGTTGGACACATACCAAGTTTAGCTCAGTTCTGGGCATCTTTGAAATACCTATACAAACTTGTTCCTACATAGTAACTTGCAACTTTGAATGAGAATGTGCTTGCTTACAGCAACGTGCTATATGTTCTGAATGCCCGAATTGGGAATCTGTGTCAAAACTTTGTTAGGAATTATGTGATCCTTACTAGCTGGAAGTAAGGGAGATGGGGCATGAAGTTATTTCTAGGAGTTGGACACATACCAAGTTTAGCTCAGTTCTGGGCATCTTTGAAATACCTATACAAACTTGTTCCTACATAGTAACTTGCAACTTTGAATGAGAATGTGCTTGCTTACAGCAACGTGCTATATGTTCTGAATACCCGAATTGGGAATCTGTGTCAAAACTTTGTTAGGAATTATGTGATCCTTACTAGCTGGATGTAAGGGAGTTGGGGCATGAAGGTATTTCTAGGAGTTGGACACATACCAAGTTTAGCACAGTTCTGGGCATCTTTGAAATACCTATACAAACTTGTTCCTACATAGTAACTTGCAACTTTGAATGAGAATGTGCTTGCTTACAGCAACGTGCTATATGTTCTGAATGCCCGAATTGGGAATCTGTGTCAAAACTTTGTTAGGAATTATGTGATCCTTACTAGCTGGAAGTAAGGGAGTTGGGGCATGAAGGTATTTCTAGGAGTTGGACACATACCAAGTTTAGCACAGTTCTGGGCATCTTTGAAATACCTATACAAACTTGTTCCTACATAGTAACTTGCAACTTTGAATGAGAATGTGCTTGCTTACAGCAACGTGCTATATGCTCTGAATGCCCTAATTGGGAATCTGTGTCAAAACTTTGTTAGGAATTATATGATCCTTACTAGCTGGGAGTAAGGGAGATGGGACATGAAGTTATTTCTAGGAGTTGGAGACATACCAAGTTTAGCTCAGTTCTGGTCATCTTTGAAATACCTATACAAACTTGTTCCTACATATTAACTTGCAACTTTGAATGAGAATGTGCTTGCTTAGAGCAACGTGCTATATGTTCTGAATGCCGAATTGGGAATCTGTGTCAAAATTTGTTAGGAATTATGTGATCCTTTCTAGCTGGAAGTAAGGGAGTTGGGGGATGAAGGTATTTCTAGGAGTTGGACACATACCAAGTTTAGCACAGTTCTGGGCATCTTTGAAATACCTATACAAACTTGTTCCTACATAGTAACTTGCAACTTTGAATGAGAATGTGCTTGCTTACAGCAACGTGCTATATGTTCTGAATGCCCGAATTGGGAAATTGTGTCAAAACTTTGTTAGGAATTATGTGATCCTTACTAGCTGGAAGTAAGGGAGTTGGGACATGAAGTTATTTCTAGGAGTTGGACACATTCCAAGTTTAGCTCAGTTCTGGGCATCTTTGAAATACCTATACAAACTTGTTCCTACATAGTAACTTGCAACTTTGAATGAGAATGTGCTTGCTTACAGCAACGTGCTATATGTTCTGAATGCCCGAATTGGGAATCTGTGTCAAAACTTTGTTAGGAATTATGTGATCCTTACTAGATGGAAGTGAGGGAGATGGGGCATGAAGTTATTTCTAGGAGTTGGAGACATACAACGTTTAGCTCAGTTCTGGGCATCTTTGAAATACCTATACAAACTTTTTCCTACATAGTACCTTGCTACTTTGAATGAGAATATGCTTGCTTACAGCAACGTGCTATATGTTCTGAATGCCCGAATTGGGAATCTGTGTCAAAACTTTGTTAGGAATTATGTGATCCTTACTAGATGGAAGTAAGGGAGTTGGGGCATGAAGTTATTTCTAGGAGTTGGACACATACCAAGTTTAGCTCAGTTCTGGGCATCTTTGAAATACCTATACAAACTTGTTCCTACATAGTAACTTGCAACTTTGAATGAGAAAGTGCTTGCTTACAGCAACGTGCTATATGTTGTGAATGACCGAATTGGGAATCTGTGTCAAAACTTTGTTAGGAATTATGTGATCCTTACTAGCTGGAAGTAAGGGAGTTGGGGCATGAAGTTATTTCTAGGAGTTGGACACATACCATGTTTAGCTCAGTTCTGGGCATCTTTGAAATACCTATACAAACTTGTTCCTACATAGTAACTTGCAACTTTGTCAAAACTTTGTTAGGAATTATGTGATCCTTACTAGCTGGAAGAAAGGGAGATGGGGCATGAAGTTATTTCTAGGAGTTGGACACATACCAAGTTTAGCTCAGTTCTGGGCATCTTTGAAATACCTATACAAACTTGTTCCTACATAGTAACTTGCAACTTTGAATGAGAATGTGCTTGCTTACAGCAACGTGCTATATGTTCTGAATGCCCGAAATGGGAATCTGTGTCAAAACTTTGTTAGGAATTATGTGATCCTTACTAGCTGGAAGTAAGGGAGTTGGGACATGAAGTTATTTCTAGGAGTTGGACACATTCCAAGTTTAGCTCAGTTCTGGGCATCTTTGAAATACCTATACAAACTTGTTCCTACATAGTAACTTGCAACTTTGAATGAGAAAGTGCTTGCTTACAGCAACATGCTATATGTTGTGAATGACCGAATTGGGAACCTGTGTCAAAACTTTGTTAGGAATTATGTGATCCTTACTAGCTGGAAGTAAGGGAGTTGGGGCATGAAATTATTTCTAGGAGTTGGACACATACCATGTTTAGCTCAGTTCTGGGCATCTTTGAAATACCTATACAAACTTGTTCCTACATAGTAACTTGCAACTTTGTCAAAACTTTGTTAGGAATTATGTGATCCTTACTAGCTGGAAGTAAGGGAGATGGGGCATGAAGTTATTTCTAGGAGTTGGACACATACCAAGTTTAGCTCAGTTCTGGGCATCTTTGAAATACCTATACAAACTTGTTCCTACATAGTAACTTGCAACTTTCAATGAGAATGTGCTTGATTACAGCAACGTGCTATATGTTCTGAATGCCCGAATTGGGATTCTGTGTCTTAACATTGTTAGGAATTATGAGATCCTTACTAGCTGGAAGTAAGGGAGATGGGGCATGAAGTTATTTCTAGGAGTTGGACGCATACCAAGTTTAGCTCAGTTCTGGGCATCTTTGAAATACCTATACAAACTTGTTCCTACATAGTAACTTGCAACTTTGAATGAGAATGTGCTTGCTTACAGCCAAGTGCTATATGTTTTGAATGCCCGAATTGGGAATCTGTGTCAAAACTTTGTTAGGCATTATGTGATCCTTACTAGCTGGAAGTAAGGGAGATGGGGCATGAAGTTATTTCTAGGAGTTGGACACATACCAAGTTTAGCTCAGTTCTGGGCATCTTTGAAATACCTATACAAACTTGTTCCTACATAGTAACTTGCAACTTTGAATGAGAATGTGCTTGCTTACAGCAACGTGCTATATGTTTTGAAAGCCCGAATTGGGAATCTGTGTCAAAACTTTGTTAGGAATTATGTGATCCTTACTAGCTGGAAGTAAGGGAGCTGGGGCATGAACTTATTTCTAGGAGTTGTACACATACCAAGTTTAGCTCAGTTCTGGGCATCTTTGAAATACCTATACAAACTTGTTCCTACATAGTAACTTGCAACTTTGTATGAGAATGTGCTTGCTTACAGCAACGTGCTATATGTTCTGAATGCCCGAATTGGGAATCTGTGTCAAAACTTTGTTAGGAATTATGTGATCCTTACTAGCTGGAAGTAAGGGAGTTGGGGCATGAAGTTATTTCTAGGAGTTGGACACATACCAAGTTTAGCTCAGTTCTGGGAATCTTTGAAATACCTATACAAACTTGTTCCTACATAGTAACTTGCAACTTTGAATGAGAATGTGCTTGCTTACAGCAACGTGCTATATGTTCTGAATGCCCGAATTGGGAATCTGTGTCAAAACTTTGTTAGGAATTATGTGATCCTTACTAGATGGAAGTGAGGGAGATGGGGCATGAAGTTATTTCTAGGAGTTGGAGACATACAACGTTTAGCTCAGTTCTGGGCATCTTTGAAATACCTATACAAACTTGTTCCTACATAGTACCTTGCAACTTTGAATGAGAATATGCTTGCTTACAGCAACGTGCTATATGTTCTGAATGCCCGAATTGGGAATCTGTGTCAAAACTTTGTTAGGAATTATGTGATCCTTACTAGATGGAAGTAAGGGAGTTGGGGCATGAAGTTATTTCTAGGAGTTGGACACATACCAAGTTTAGCTCAGTTCTGGGCATCTTTGAAATACCTATACAAACTTGTTCCTACATAGTAACTTGCAACTTTGAATGAGAAAGTGCTTGCTTACAGCAACGTGCTATATGTTGTGAATGACCGAATTGGGAATCTGTGTCAAAACTTTGTTAGGAATTATGTGATCCTTACTAGCTGGAAGTAAGGGAGTTGGGGCATGAAGTTATTTCTAGGAGTTGGACACATACCATGTTTAGCTCAGTTCTGGGCATCTTTGAAATACCTATACAAACTTGTTCCTACATAGTAACTTGCAACTTTGTCAAAACTTTGTTAGGAATTATGTGATCCTTACTAGCTGGAAGAAAGGGAGATGGGGCATGAAGTTATTTCTAGGAGTTGGACACATACCAAGTTTAGCTCAGTTCTGGGCATCTTTGAAATACCTATACAAACTTGTTCCTACATAGTAACTTGCAACATTGAATGAGAATGTGCTTGATTACAGCAACGTGCTATATGTTCTGAATGCCCGAATTGGGATTCTGTGTCATAACTTTGTTAGGAATTATGAGATCCTTACTAGCTGGAAGTAAGGGAGATGGGGCATGAAGTTATTTCTAGGAGTTGGACGCATACCAAGTTTAGCTCAGTTCTGGGCATCTTTGAAATACCTATACAAACTTGTTCCTACATAGTAACTTGCAACTTTGAATGAGAATGTGCTTGCTTACAGCAACGTGCTATATGTTCTGAATGCCCGAATTGGGAATCTGTGTCAAAACTTTGTTAGGAATTATGTGATCCTTACTAGATGGAAGTAAGGGAGATGGGGCATGAAGTTATTTCTAGGAGTTGGACACATTCCAAGTTTAGCTCAGTTCTGGGCATCTTTGAAATACCTATACAAACTTGTTCCTACATAGTAACTTGCAACTTTGAATGAGAATGTGCTTGCTTACAGCAATGTGCTATATGTTCTGAATGCCCGAATTGGGAATCTGTGTCAAAACTTTGTTAGGAATTATGTGATCCTTACTAGATGGAAGTGAGGGTGATGGGGCATGAAGTTATTTCTAGGAGTTGGAGACATACAACGTTTAGCTCAGTTCTGGGCATCTTTGAAATACCTATACAAACTTGTTCCTACATAGTACCTTTCAACTTTGAATGAGAATATGCTTGCTTACAGCAACGTGCTATATGTTCTGAATGCCCGAATTGGGAATCTGTGTCAAAACTTTGTTAGGAATTATGTGATCCTTACTAGATGGAAGTGAGGGAGATGGGGCATGAAGTTATTTCTAGGAGTTGGAGACATACCAAGTTTAGCTCAGTTCTGGGCATCTTTGAAATACCTATACAAACGTGTTCCTACATAGTAACTTGCATCTTTGAATGAGAATGTGCTTGCTTACTTCAACGTGCTATATGTTGTGAATGCCCGAATTGGGAATCTGTGTCAAAACTTTGTTAGGAATTATGTGATCCTTACTAGATGGAAGTAAGGGAGATGGGGCATGAAGTTATTTCTAGGAGTTGGACACATACCAAGTTTAGCTCAGTTCTGGGCATCTTTGAAATACCTATACAAACTTGTTCCTACATAGTAACTTGCATCTTTGAATGAGAATGTGCTTGCTTACTGCAACGTGCTATATGTTGTGAATGCCCGAATTGGGAATCTGTGTCAAAACGTTGTTAGGAATTATGTGATCCTTACTAGCTGGAAGTAAGGGAGTTGGGGCATGAAGTTATTTCTAGGAGTTGGACACATACCAACTTTAGCTCAGTTCTGGGCATCTTTGGAAGTCCTATTCAAACTTGTTCCTACATAGTAACTTGCAACTTTGAATGAGAATGTGCTTTCTTACAGCAACGTGCTATATGTTCTGAATGCCCGAATTGGGAATCTGTGTCAAAACTTGTTAGGAATTATGTGATCCTTACTAGCTGGATGTAAGGGAGTTGGGGCATGAAGTTATTTCTAGGAGTTGGACACATACCATGTTTAGCTCAGTTCTGGGCATCTTTGAAATACCTATACAAACTTGTTCCTACATAGTAACTTGCAACTTTGAATGAGAATGTGCTTGCTTACAGCAACGTGCTATATGTTCTGAATGCCCGAATTGGGAATCTGTGTCAAACCTTTGTTAGGAATTATGTGATCCTTACTAGCTGGAAGTAAGGGAGATGGGGCATGAAGTTATTTCTAGGAGTTGGACACATACCAAGTTTAGCTCAGTTCTGGGCATCTTTGAAATACCTATACAAACTTGTTCCTACATAGTAACTTGCAACTTTGAATGAGAATGTGCTTGCTTACAGCAACGTGCTATATGTTCTGAATGCCCGAATTGGGAATCTGTGTCAGAACTTTGTTAGTAATTATGTGATCCTTACTAGATGGAAGTAAGGGAGATGGGGCATGAAGTTTTTTCTAGGAGTTGGAGACACACCAAGTTTAGCTTAGTTCTGGGCATCTTTAAAATACCTATACAAACTTGTTCCTACATAGTAACTTGCACCTTTGAATGAGAATGTGCTTGCTTACAGCAACGTGCTATATGTTCTGAATGCCCGAATTGGGAATCTGTGTCAAAACTTTGTTAGGAATTATGTGATCCTTACTAGCTGGAAGTAAGGGAGTTGGGGCATGAAGTTATTTCTAGGAGTTGGACACATACCAAGTTTAGCTCAGTTCTGGGCATCTTTGAAATACCTATACAAACTTGTTCCTACATAGTAACTTGCAACTTTGAATGAGAAAGTGCTTGCTTACAGCAACGTGCTATATGTTGTGAATGACCGAATTGGGAATCTGTGTCAAAACTTTGTTAGGAATTATGTGATCCTTACTAGCTGGAAGTAAGGGAGTTGGGGCATGAAGTTATTTCTAGGAGTTGGACACATACCATGTTTAGCTCAGTTCTGGGCATCTTTGAAATACCTAAACAAACTTGTTCCTACATAGTAACTTGCAACTTTGTCAAAACTTTGTTAGGAATTATGTGATCCTTACTAGCTGGAAGTAAGGGAGATGGGGCATGAAGTTATTTCTAGGAGTTGGACACATACCAAGTTTAGCTCAGTTCTGGGCATCTTTGAAATACCTATACAAACTTGTTCCTACATAGTAACTTGCAACTTTGAATGAGAATGTGCTTGATTACAGCAACGTGCTATATGTTCTGAATGCCCGATTGGGATTCTGTGTCATAACTTTGTTAGGAATTATGAGATCCTTACTAGCTGGAAGTAAGGGAGATGGGGCATGAAGTTATTTCTAGGAGTTGGACACATTCCAAGTTTAGCTCAGTTCTGGGCATCTTTGAAATACCTATACAAACTTGTTCCTACATAGTAACTTGCAACTTTGAATGAGAATGTGCTTGCTTACAGCAACGTGCTATATGTTCTGAATGCCCGAATTGGGAATCTGTGTCAAAACTTTGTTAGGAATTATGTGATCCTTACTAGATGGAAGTGAGGGAGATGGGGCATGAAGTTATTTCTAGGAGTTGGAGACATACAACGTTTAGCTCAGTTCTGGGCATCTTTGAAATACCTATACAAACTTTTTCCTACATAGTACCTTGCTACTTTGAATGAGAATATGCTTGCTTACAGCAACGTGCTATATGTTCTGAATGCCCGAATTGGGAATCTGTGTCAAAACTTTGTTAGGAATTATGTGATCCTTACTAGATGGAAGTAAGGGAGTTGGGGCATGAAGTTATTTCTAGGAGTTGGACACATACCAAGTTTAGCTCAGTTCTGGGCATCTTTGAAATACCTATACAAACTTGTTCCTACATAGTAACTTGCAACTTTGAATGAGAAAGTGCTTGCTTACAGCAACGTGCTATATGTTGTGAATGACCGAATTGGGAATCTGTGTCAAAACTTTGTTAGGAATTATGTGATCCTTACTAGCTGGAAGTAAGGGAGTTGGGGCATGAAGTTATTTCTAGGAGTTGGACACATACCATGTTTAGCTCAGTTCTGGGCATCTTTGAAATACCTATACAAACTTGTTCCTACATAGTAACTTGCAACTTTGTCAAAACTTTGTTAGGAATTATGTGATCCTTACTAGCTGGAAGAAAGGGAGATGGGGCATGAAGTTATTTCTAGGAGTTGGACACATACCAAGTTTAGCTCAGTTCTGGGCATCTTTGAAATACCTATACAAACTTGTTCCTACATAGTAACTTGCAACTTTGAATGAGAATGTGCTTGCTTACAGCAACGTGCTATATGTTCTGAATGCCCGAAATGGGAATCTGTGTCAAAACTTTGTTAGGAATTATGTGATCCTTACTAGCTGGAAGTAAGGGAGTTGGGACATGAAGTTATTTCTAGGAGTTGGACACATTCCAAGTTTAGCTCAGTTCTGGGCATCTTTGAAATACCTATACAAACTTGTTCCTACATAGTAACTTGCAACTTTGAATGAGAATGTGCTTGCTTACAGCAACGTGCTATATGTTCTGAATGCCCGAATTGGGAATCTGTGTCAAAACTTTGTTAGGAATTATGTGATCCTTACTAGCTGGAAGTAAGGGAGTTGGGGCATGAAGTTATTTCTAGGAGTTGGACACATACCATGTTTAGCTCAGTTCTGGGCATCTTTGAAATACCTAAACAAACTTGTTCCTACATAGTAACTTGCAACTTTGTCAAAACTTTGTTAGGAATTATGTGATCCTTACTAGCTGGAAGTAAGGGAGATGGGGCATGAAGTTATTTCTAGGAGTTGGACACATACCAAGTTTAGCTCAGTTCTGGGCATCTTTGAAATACCTATACAAACTTGTTCCTACATAGTAACTTGCAACTTTGAATGAGAATGTGCTTGATTACAGCAACGTGCTATATGTTCTGAATGCCCGATTGGGATTCTGTGTCATAACTTTGTTAGGAATTATGAGATCCTTACTAGCTGGAAGTAAGGGAGATGGGGCATGAAGTTATTTCTAGGAGTTGGACACATTCCAAGTTTAGCTCAGTTCTGGGCATCTTTGAAATACCTATACAAACTTGTTCCTACATAGTAACTTGCAACTTTGAATGAGAATGTGCTTGCTTACAGCAACGTGCTATATGTTCTGAATGCCCGAATTGGGAATCTGTGTCAAAACTTTGTTAGGAATTATGTGATCCTTACTAGATGGAAGTGAGGGAGATGGGGCATGAAGTTATTTCTAGGAGTTGGAGACATACAACGTTTAGCTCAGTTCTGGGCATCTTTGAAATACCTATACAAACTTTTTCCTACATAGTACCTTGCTACTTTGAATGAGAATATGCTTGCTTACAGCAACGTGCTATATGTTCTGAATGCCCGAATTGGGAATCTGTGTCAAAACTTTGTTAGGAATTATGTGATCCTTACTAGATGGAAGTAAGGGAGTTGGGGCATGAAGTTATTTCTAGGAGTTGGACACATACCAAGTTTAGCTCAGTTCTGGGCATCTTTGAAATACCTATACAAACTTGTTCCTACATAGTAACTTGCAACTTTGAATGAGAAAGTGCTTGCTTACAGCAACGTGCTATATGTTGTGAATGACCGAATTGGGAATCTGTGTCAAAACTTTGTTAGGAATTATGTGATCCTTACTAGCTGGAAGTAAGGGAGTTGGGGCATGAAGTTATTTCTAGGAGTTGGACACATACCATGTTTAGCTCAGTTCTGGGCATCTTTGAAATACCTATACAAACTTGTTCCTACATAGTAACTTGCAACTTTGTCAAAACTTTGTTAGGAATTATGTGATCCTTACTAGCTGGAAGAAAGGGAGATGGGGCATGAAGTTATTTCTAGGAGTTGGACACATACCAAGTTTAGCTCAGTTCTGGGCATCTTTGAAATACCTATACAAACTTGTTCCTACATAGTAACTTGCAACTTTGAATGAGAATGTGCTTGCTTACAGCAACGTGCTATATGTTCTGAATGCCCGAAATGGGAATCTGTGTCAAAACTTTGTTAGGAATTATGTGATCCTTACTAGCTGGAAGTAAGGGAGTTGGGACATGAAGTTATTTCTAGGAGTTGGACACATTCCAAGTTTAGCTCAGTTCTGGGCATCTTTGAAATACCTATACAAACTTGTTCCTACATAGTAACTTGCAACTTTGAATGAGAAAGTGCTTGCTTACAGCAACGTGCTATATGTTGTGAATGACCGAATTGGGAACCTGTGTCAAAACTTTGTTAGGAATTATGTGATCCTTACTAGCTGGAAGTAAGGGAGTTGGGGCATGAAGTTATTTCTAGGAGTTGGACACATACCATGTTTAGCTCAGTTCTGGGCATCTTTGAAATACCTATACAAACTTGTTCCTACATAGTAACTTGCAACTTTGTCAAAACTTTGTTAGGAATTATGTGATCCTTACTAGCTGGAAGTAAGGGAGATGGGGCATGAAGTTATTTCTAGGAGTTGGACACATACCAAGTTTAGCTCAGTTCTGGGCATCTTTGAAATACCTATACAAACTTGTTCCTACATAGTAACTTGCAACTTTCAATGACAATGTGCTTGATTACAGCAACGTGCTATATGTTCTGAATGCCCGAATTGGGATTCTGTGTCTTAACTTTGTTAGGAATTATGAGATCCTTACTAGCTGGAAGTAAGGGAGATGGGGCATGAAGTTATTTCTAGGAGTTGGACGCATACCAAGTTTAGCTCAGTTCTGGGCATCTTTGAAATACCTATACAAACTTGTTCCTACATAGTAACTTGCAACTTTGAATGAGAATGTGCTTGCTTACAGCAACGTGCTATATGTTTTGAATGCCCGAATTGGGAATCTGTGTCAAAACTTTGTTAGGCATTATGTGATCCTTACTAGCTGGAAGTAAGGGAGATGGGGCATGAAGTTATTTCTAGGAGTTGGACACATACCAAGTTTAGCTCAGTTCTGGGCATCTTTGAAATACCTATACAAACTTGTTCCTACATAGTAACTTGCAACTTTGAATGAGAATGTGCTTGCTTACAGCAACGTGCTATATGTTTTGAAAGCCCGAATTGGGAATCTGTGTCAAAACTTTGTTAGGAATTATGTGATCCTTACTAGCTGGAAGTAAGGGAGCTGGGGCATGAACTTATTTCTAGGAGTTGTACACATACCAAGTTTAGCTCAGTTCTGGGCATCTTTGAAATACCTATACAAACTTGTTCCTACATAGTAACTTGCAACTTTGTATGAGAATGTGCTTGCTTACAGCAACGTGCTATATGTTCTGAATGCCCGAATTGGGAATCTGTGTCAAAACTTTGTTAGGAATTATGTGATCCTTACTAGCTGGAAGTAAGGGAGTTGGGGCATGAAGTTATTTCTAGGAGTTGGACACATACCAAGTTTAGCTCAGTTCTGGGAATCTTTGAAATACCTATACAAACTTGTTCCTACATAGTAACTTGCAACTTTGAATGAGAATGTGCTTGCTTACAGCAACGTGCTATATGTTCTGAATGCCCGAATTGGGAATCTGTGTCAAAACTTTGTTAGGAATTATGTGATCCTTACTAGATGGAAGTGAGGGAGATGGGGCATGAAGTTATTTCTAGGATTTGGAGACATACAACGTTTAGCTCAGTTCTGGGCATCTTTGAAATACCTATACAAACTTGTTCCTACATAGTACCTTGCAACTTTGAATGAGAATATGCTTGCTTACAGCAACGTGCTATATGTTCTGAATGCCCGAATTGGGAATCTGTGTCAAAACTTTGTTAGGAATTATGTGATCCTTACTAGATGGAAGTAAGGGAGTTGGGGCATGAAGTTATTTCTAGGAGTTGGACACATACCAAGTTTAGCTCAGTTCTGGGCATCTTTGAAATACCTATACAAACTTGTTCCTACATAGTAACTTGCAACTTTGAATGAGAAAGTGCTTGCTTACAGCAACGTGCTATATGTTGTGAATGACCGAATTGGGAATCTGTGTCAAAACTTTGTTAGGAATTATGTGATCCTTACTAGCTGGAAGTAAGGGAGTTGGGGCATGAAGTTATTTCTAGGAGTTGGACACATACCATGTTTAGCTCAGTTCTGGGCATCTTTGAAATACCTATACAAACTTGTTCCTACATAGTAACTTGCAACTTTGTCAAAACTTTGTTAGGAATTATGTGATCCTTACAAGCTGGAAGAAAGGGAGATGGGGCATGAAGTTATTTCTAGGAGTTGGACACATACCAAGTTTAGCTCAGTTCTGGGCATCTTTGAAATACCTAAACAAACTTGTTCCTACATAGTAACTTGCAACTTTGAATGAGAATGTGCTTGATTACAGCAACGTGCTATATGTTCTGAATGCCCGAATTGGGATTCTGTGTCATAACTTTGTTAGGAATTATGAGATCCTTACTAGCTGGAAGTAAGGGAGATGGGGCATGAAGTTATTTCTAGGAGTTGGACACATACCAACTTTAGCTCAGTTCTGGGCATCTTTGGAAGTCCTATTCAAACTTGTTCCTACATAGTAACTTGCAACTTTGAATGAGAATGTGCTTTCTTACAGCAACGTGCTATATGTTCTGAATGCCCGAATTGGGAATCTGTGTCAAAACTTGTTAGGAATTATGTGATCCTTACTAGCTGGATGTAAGGGAGTTGGGGCATGAAGTTATTTCTAGGAGTTGGACACATACCATGTTTAGCTCAGTTCTGGGCATCTTTGAAATACCTATACAAACTTGTTCCTACATAGTAACTTGCAACTTTGAATGAGAATGTGCTTGCTTACAGCAACGTGCTATATGTTCTGAATGCCCGAATTGGGAATCTGTGTCAAACCTTTGTTAGGAATTATGTGATCCTTACTAGCTGGAAGTAAGGGAGATGGGGCATGAAGTTATTTCTAGGAGTTGGACACATACCAAGTTTAGCTCAGTTCTGGGCATCTTTGAAATACCTATACAAACTTGTTCCTACATAGTAACTTGCAACTTTGAATGAGAATGTGCTTGCTTACAGCAACGTGCTATATGTTCTGAATGCCCGAATTGGGAATCTGTGTCAGAACTTTGTTAGTAATTATGTGATCCTTACTAGATGGAAGTAAGGGAGATGGGGCATGAAGTTATTTCTAGGAGTTGGAGACACACCAAGTTTAGCTTAGTTCTGGGCATCTTTAAAATACCTATACAAACTTGTTCCTACATAGTAACTTGCACCTTTGAATGAGAATGTGCTTGCTTACAGCAACGTGCTATATGTTCTGAATGCCCGAATTGGGAATCTGTGTCAAAACTTTGTTAGGAATTATGTGATCCTTACTAGCTGGAAGTAAGGGAGTTGGGGCATGAAGTTATTTCTAGGAGTTGGACACATACCAAGTTTAGCTCAGTTCTGGGCATCTTTGAAATACCTATACAAACTTGTTCCTACATAGTAACTTGCAACTTTGAATGAGAAAGTGCTTGCTTACAGCAACGTGCTATATGTTGTGAATGACCGAATTGGGAATCTGTGTCAAAACTTTGTTAGGAATTATGTGATCCTTACTAGCTGGAAGTAAGGGAGTTGGGGCATGAAGTTATTTCTAGGAGTTGGACACATACCATGTTTAGCTCAGTTCTGGGCATCTTTGAAATACCTATACAAACTTGTTCCTACATAGTAACTTGCAACTTTGTCAAAACTTTGTTAGGAATTATGTGATCCTTACTAGCTGGAAGTAAGGGAGATGGGGCATGAAGTTATTTCTAGGAGTTGGACACATACCAAGTTTAGCTCAGTTCTGGGCATCTTTGAAATACCTATACAAACTTGTTCCTACATAGTAACTTGCAACTTTGAATGAGAATGTGCTTGATTACAGCAACGTGCTATATGTTCTGAATGCCCGAATTGGGATTCTGTGTCATAACTTTGTTAGGAATTATGAGATCCTTACTAGCTGGAAGTAAGGGAGATGGGGCATGAAGTTATTTCTAGGAGATGGACGCATACCAAGTTTAGCTCAGTTCTGGGCATCTTTGAAATACCTATACAAACTTGTTCCTACATAGTAACTTGCAACTTTGAATGAGAATGTGCTTGCTTACAGCAACGTGCTATATGTTCTGAATGCCCGAATTGGGAATCTGTGTCAAAACTTTGTTAGGAATTATGTGATCCTTACTAGATGGAAGTAAGGGAGATGGGGCATGAAGTTATTTCTAGGAGTTGGAGACATACAACGTTTAGCTCAGTTCTGGGCATCTTTGAAATACCTATACAAACTTGTTCCTACATAGTAACTTGCATCTTTGAATGAGAATGTGCTTGCTTACAGCAACGTGCTATATTTTCTGAATGCCTGAATAGGGAATCTGTGTCAAAACATTGTTAGGAATTATGTGATCCTTACTAGCTGGAAGTAAGGGAGTTGGGGCATGAAGGTATTTCTAGGAGTTGGACACATACCAAGTTTAGCACAGTTCTGGGCATCTTTGAAATACCTATACAAATTTGTTCCTACATAGTAACTTGCAACTTTGAATGAGAATGTGCTTGCTTACAGCAACGTGCTATATATTCTGAATGCCCTAATTGGGAATCTGTGTCAAAACTTTGTTAGGAATTATGTGATCCTTACTAGCTGGAAGTAAGGGAGATGGGGCATGAAGTTATTTCTAGGAGTTGGACACATACCAAGTTTAGCTCAGTTCTGGGCATCTTTGAAATACCTATACAAACTTGTTCCTACGTAGTAACTTGCACATTTGAATGAGAATGTGCTTGCTTACAGCAACGTGCTATATGTTCTGAATGCCCGAATTGGGAATCTGTGTCAAAACTTTGTTAGGAATTATGTGATCCTTACTAGCTGGAAGTAAGGGAGTTGGGGCATGAACTTATTTCTAGGAGTTGTACACATACTAAGTTTAGCTCAGTTCTGGGCATCTTTGAAAGTCCTATTCAAACTTGTTCCTACATAGTAACTTGCAACTTTGAATGAGAATGTGCTTTCTTACAGCAACGTGCTATATATTCTGAATGCCCGAATTGGGAATCTGTGTCAAAACTTTGTTAGGAATTATGTGATCCTTACTAGCTGGAAGTAAGGGAGTTGGGGCATGAAGTTATTTCTAGGAGTTGGACACATACCAAGTTTAGCTCAGTTCTGGGAATCTTTGAAATACCTATACAAACTTGTTCCTACATAGTAACTTGCAACTTTGAATGAGAATGTGCTTGCTTACAGCAACGTGCTATATGTTCTGAATGCCCGAATTGGGAATCTGTGTCAAAACTTTGTTAGGAATTATGTGATCCTTACTAGATGGAAGTGAGGGAGATGGGGCATGAAGTTATTTCTAGGAGTTGGAGACATACAACGTTTAGCTCAGTTCTGGGCATCTTTGAAACACCTATACAAACTTGTTCCTACATAGAACCTTTCAACTTTGAATGAGAATATGCTTGCTTACAGCAACGTGCTATATGTTCTGAATGCCCGAATTGGGAATCTGTGTCAAAACTTTGTTAGGAATTATGTGATCCTTACTAGATGGAAGTGAGGGAGATGGGGCATGAAGTTATTTCTAGGAGTTGGAGACATACCAAGTTTAGCTCAGTTCTGGGCATCTTTGAAATACCTATACAAACTTGTTCCTACATAGTAACTTGCATCTTTGAATGAGAATGTGCTTGCTTACTGCAACGTGCTATATGTTGTGAATGCCCGAATTGGGAATCTGTGTCAAAACGTTGTTAGGAATTATGTGATCCTTACTAGCTGGAAGTAAGGGAGTTGGGGCATGAAGTTATTTCTAGGAGTTGGACACATACCAAGTTTAGCTCAGTTCTGGGCATCTTTGAAAGTCCTATTCAAACTTGTTCCTACATAGTAACTTGCAACTTTGAATGAGAATGTGCTTTCTTACAGCAACGTGCTATATGTTCTGAATGCCCGAATTGGGAATCTGTGTCAAAACTTTGTTAGGAATTATGTGATCCTTACTAGCTGGAAGTAAGGGAGTTGGGGCATGAAGTTATTTCTAGGAGTTGGACACATACCATGTTTAGCTCAGTTCTGGGCATCTTTGAAATACCTATACAAACTTGTTCCTACATAGTAACTTGCAACTTTCAATGAGAATGTGCTTGATTACAGCAACGTGCTATATGTTCTGAATGCCCGAATTGGGATTCTGTGTCTTAACTTTGTTAGGAATTATGAGATCCTTACTAGCTGGAAGTAAGGGAGATGGGGCATGAAGTTATTTCTAGGAGTTGGACGCATACCAAGTTTAGCTCAGTTCTGGGCATCTTTGAAATACCTATACAAACTTGTTCCTACATAGTAACTTGCAACTTTGAATGAGAATGTGCTTGCTTACAGCAACGTGCTATATGTTTTGAATGCCCGAATTGGGAATCTGTGTCAAAACTTTGTTAGGCATTATGTGATCCTTACTAGCTGGAAGTAAGGGAGATGGGGCATGAAGTTATTTCTAGGAGTTGGACACTTACCAAGTTTAGCTCAGTTCTGGGCATCTTTGAAATACCTATACAAACTTGTTCCTACATAGTAACTTGCAACTTTGAATGAGAATGTGCTTGCTTACAGCAACGTGCTATATGTTTTGAAAGCCCGAATTGGGAATCTGTGTCAAAACTTTGTTAGGAATTATGTGATCCTTACTAGCTGGAAGTAAGGGAGCTGGGGCATGAACTTATTTCTAGGAGTTGTACACATACCAAGTTTAGCTCAGTTCTGGGCATCTTTGAAATACCTATACAAACTTGTTCCTACATAGTAACTTGCAACTTTGTATGAGAATGTGCTTGCTTACAGCAACGTGCTATATGTTCTGAATGCCCGAATTGGGAATCTGTGTCAAAACTTTGTTAGGAATTATGTGATCCTTACTAGCTGGAAGTAAGGGAGTTGGGGCATGAAGTTATTTCTAGGAGTTGGACACATACCAAGTTTAGCTCAGTTCTGGGCATCTTTGAAATACCTATACAAACTTGTTCCTACATAGTAACTTGCAACTTTGAATGAGAATGTGCTTGCTTACAGCAACGTGCTATATGTTCTGAATGCCCGAATTGGGAATCTGTGTCAAAACTTTGTTAGGAATTATGTGATCCTTACTAGATGGAAGTGAGGGAGATGGGGCATGAAGTTATTTCTAGGAGTTGGAGACATACAACGTTTAGCTCAGTTCTGGGCATCTTTGAAATACCTATACAAACTTGTTCCTACATAGTACCTTGCAACTTTGAATGAGAATATGCTTGCTTACAGCAACGTGCTATATGTTCTGAATGCCCGAATTGGGAATCTGTGTCAAAACTTTGTTAGGAATTATGTGATCCTTACTAGATGGAAGTAAGGGAGTTGGGGCATGAAGTTATTTCTAGGAGTTGGACACATACCAAGTTTAGCTCAGTTCTGGGCATCTTTGAAATACCTATACAAACTTGTTCCTACATAGTAACTTGCAACTTTGAATGAGAAAGTGCTTGCTTACAGCAACGTGCTATATGTTGTGAATGACCGAATTGGGAATCTGTGTCAAAACTTTGTTAGGAATTATGTGATCCTTACTAGCTGGAAGTAAGGGAGTTGGGGCATGAAGTTATTTCTAGGAGTTGGACACATACCATGTTTAGCTCAGTTCTGGGCATCTTTGAAATACCTATACAAACTTGTTCCTACATAGTAACTTGCAACTTTGTCAAAACTTTGTTAGGAATTATGTGATCCTTACTAGCTGGAAGAAAGGGAGATGGGGCATGAAGTTATTTCTAGGAGTTGGACACATACCAAGTTTAGCTCAGTTCTGGGCATCTTTGAAATACCTATACAAACTTGTTCCTACATAGTAGCTTGCAACTTTGAATGAGAATGTGCTTGATTACAGCAACGTGCTATATGTTCTGAATGCCCGAATTGGGATTCTGTGTCATAACTTTGTTAGGAATTATGAGATCCTTACTAGCTGGAAGTAAGGGAGATGGGGCATGAAGTTATTTCTAGGAGTTGGACGCATACCAAGTTTAGCTCAGTTCTGGGCATCTTTGAAATACCTATACAAACTTGTTCCTACATAGTAACTTGCAACTTTGAATGAGAATGTGCTTGCTTACAGCAACGTGCTATATGTTCTGAATGCCCGAATTGGGAATCTGTGTCAAAACTTTGTTAGGAATTATGTGATCCTTACTAGATGGAAGTAAGGGAGATGGGGCATGAAGTTATTTCTAGGAGTTGGAGACATACAACTTTAGCTCAGTTCTGGGCATCTTTGAAATACCTATACAAACTTGTTCCTACATAGTAACTTGCAACTTTGAATGAGAATGTGCTTGCTTACAGCAACGTGCTATATGTTCTGAATGCCCGAATTGGGAATCTGTGTCAAAACTTTGTTAGGAATTATGTGATCCTTACTAGATGTAAGTAAGGGAGATGGGGCATGAAGTTATTTCTAGGAGTTGGACACATTCCAAGTTTAGCTCAGTTCTGGGCATCTTTGAAATACCTATACAAACTTGTTCCTACATAGTAACTTGCAACTTTGAATGAGAATGTGCTTGCTTACAGCAACGTGCTATATGTTCTGAATGCCCGAATTGGGAATCTGTGTCAAAACTTTGTTAGGAATTATGTGATCCTTACTAGATGGAAGTGAGGGTGATGGGGCATGAAGTTATTTCTAGGAGTTGGAGACATACAACGTTTAGCTCAGTTCTGGGCATCTTTGAAATACCTATACAAACTTGTTCCTACATAGTACCTTTCAACTTTGAATGAGAATATGCTTGCTTACAGCAACGTGCTATATGTTCTGAATGCCCGAATTGGGAATCTGTGTCAAAACTTTGTTAGGAATTATGTGATCCTTACTAGATGGAAGTGAGGGAGATGGGGCATGAAGTTATTTCTAGGAGTTGGAGACATACCAAGTTTAGCTCAGTTCTGGGCATCTTTGAAATACCTATACAAACGTGTTCCTACATAGTAACTTGCATCTTTGAATGAGAATGTGCTTGCTTACTTCAACGTGCTATATGTTGTGAATGCCCGAATTGGGAATCTGTGTCAAAACTTTGTTAGGAATTATGTGATCCTTACTAGCTGGAAGTAAGGGAGATGGGGCATGAAGTTATTTCTAGGAGTTGGACACATACCAAGTTTAGCTCAGTTCTGGGCATCTTTGAAATACCTATACAAACTTGTTCCTACATAGTAACTTGCATCTTTGAATGAGAATGTGCTTGCTTACTGCAACGTGCTATATGTTGTGAATGCCCGAATTGGGAATCTGTGTCAAAACGTTGTTAGGAATTATGTGATCCTTACTAGCTGGAAGTAAGGGAGTTGGGGCATGAAGTTATTTCTAGGAGTTGGACACATACCAACTTTAGCTCAGTTCTGGGCATCTTTGGAAGTCCTATTCAAACTTGTTCCTACATAGTAACTTGCAACTTTGAATGAGAATGTGCTTTCTTACAGCAACGTGCTATATGTTCTGAATGCCCGAATTGGGAATCTGTGTCAAAACTTGTTAGGAATTATGTGATCCTTACTAGCTGGATGTAAGGGAGTTGGGGCATGAAGTTATTTCTAGGAGTTGGACACATACCATGTTTAGCTCAGTTCTGGGCATCTTTGAAATACCTATACAAACTTGTTCCTACATAGTAACTTGCAACTTTGAATGAGAATGTGCTTGCTTACAGCAACGTGCTATATGTTCTGAATGCCCGAATTGGGAATCTGTGTCAAACCTTTGTTAGGAATTATGTGATCCTTACTAGCTGGAAGTAAGGGAGATGGGGCATGAAGTTATTTCTAGGAGTTGGACACATACCAAGTTTAGCTCAGTTCTGGGCATCTTTGAAATACCTATACAAACTTGTTCCTACATAGTAACTTGCAACTTTGAATGAGAATGTGCTTGCTTACAGCAACGTGCTATATGTTCTGAATGCCCGAATTGGGAATCTGTGTCAGAACTTTGTTAGTAATTATGTGATCCTTACTAGATGGAAGTAAGGGAGATGGGGCATGAAGTTATTTCTAGGAGTTGGAGACACACCAAGTTTAGCTTAGTTCTGGGCATCTTTAAAATACCTATACAAACTTGTTCCTACATAGTAACTTGCACCTTTGAATGAGAATGTGCTTGCTTACAGCAACGTGCTATATGTTCTGAATGCCCGAATTGGGAATCTGTGTCAAAACTTTGTTAGGAATTATGTGATCCTTACTAGCTGGAAGTAAGGGAGTTGGGGCATGAAGTTATTTCTAGGAGTTGGACACATACCAAGTTTAGCTCAGTTCTGGGCATCTTTGAAATACCTATACAAACTTGTTCCTACATAGTAACTTGCAACTTTGAATGAGAAAGTGCTTGCTTACAGCAACGTGCTATATGTTGTGAATGACCGAATTGGGAATCTGTGTCAAAACTTTGTTAGGAATTATGTGATCCTTACTAGCTGGAAGTAAGGGAGTTGGGGCATGAAGTTATTTCTAGGAGTTGGACACATACCATGTTTAGCTCAGTTCTGGGCATCTTTGAAATACCTATACAAACTTGTTCCTACATAGTAACTTGCAACTTTGTCAAAACTTTGTTAGGAATTATGTGATCCTTACTAGCTGGAAGTAAGGGAGATGGGGCATGAAGTTATTTCTAGGAGTTGGACACATACCAAGTTTAGCTCAGTTCTGGGCATCTTTGAAATACCTATACAAACTTGTTCCTACATAGTAACTTGCAACTTTGAATGAGAATGTGCTTGATTACAGCAACGTGCTATATGTTCTGAATGCCCGAATTGGGATTCTGTGTCATAACTTTGTTAGGAATTATGAGATCCTTACTAGCTGGAAGTAAGGGAGATGGGGCATGAAGTTATTTCTAGGAGATGGACGCATACCAAGTTTAGCTCAGTTCTGGGCATCTTTGAAATACCTATACAAACTTGTTCCTACATAGTAACTTGCAACTTTGAATGAGAATGTGCTTGCTTACAGCAACGTGCTATATGTTCTGAATGCCCGAATTGGGAATCTGTGTCAAAACTTTGTTAGGAATTATGTGATCCTTACTAGATGGAAGTAAGGGAGATGGGGCATGAAGTTATTTCTAGGAGTTGGAGACATACAACGTTTAGCTCAGTTCTGGGCATCTTTGAAATACCTATACAAACTTGTTCCTACATAGTAACTTGCATCTTTGAATGAGAATGTGCTTGCTTACAGCAACGTTCTATATTTTCTGAATGCCTGAATAGGGAATCTGTGTCAAAACATTGTTAGGAATTATGTGATCCTTACTAGCTGGAAGTAAGGGAGTTGGGGCATGAAGGTATTTCTAGGAGTTGGACACATACCAAGTTTAGCACAGTTCTGGGCATCTTTGAAATACCTATACAAACTTGTTCCTACATAGTAACTTGCAACTTTGAATGAGAATGTGCTTGCTTACAGCAACGTGCTATATGTTCTGAATGCCCTAATTGGGAATCTGTGTCAAAACTTTGTTAGGAATTATGTGATCCTTACTAGCTGGAAGTAAGGGAGATGGGGCATGAAGTTATTTCTAGGAGTTGGACACATACCAAGTTTAGCTCAGTTCTGGGCATCTTTGAAATACCTATACAAACTTGTTCCTACGTAGTAACTTGCACATTTGAATGAGAATGTGCTTGCTTACAGCAACGTGCTATATGTTCTGAATGCCCGAATTGGGAATCTGTGTCAAAACTTTGTTAGGAATTATGTGATCCTTACTAGCTGGAAGTAAGGGAGTTGGGGCATGAACTTATTTCTAGGAGTTGTACACATACTAAGTTTAGCTCAGTTCTGGGCATCTTTGAAAGTCCTATTCAAACTTGTTCCTACATAGTAACTTGCAACTTTGAATGAGAATGTGCTTTCTTACAGCAACGTGCTATATATTCTGAATGCCCGAATTGGGAATCTGTGTCAAAACTTTGTTAGGAATTATGTGATCCTTACTAGCTGGAAGTAAGGGAGTTGGGGCATGAAGTTATTTCTAGGAGTTGGACACATACCAAGTTTAGCTCAGTTCTGGGAATCTTTGAAATACCTATACAAACTTGTTCCTACATAGTAACTTGCAACTTTGAATGAGAATGTGCTTGCTTACAGCAACGTGCTATATGTTCTGAATGCCCGAATTGGGAATCTGTGTCAAAACTTTGTTAGGAATTATGTGATCCTTACTAGATGGAAGTGAGGGAGATGGGGCATGAAGTTATTTCTAGGAGTTGGAGACATACCAAGTTTAGCTCAGTTCTGGGCATCTTTGAAATACCTATACAAACGTGTTCCTACATAGTAACTTGCATCTTTGAATGAGAATGTGCTTGCTTACTTCAACGTGCTATATGTTGTGAATGCCCGAATTGGGAATCTGTGTCAAAACTTTGTTAGGAATTATGTGATCCTTACTAGATGGAAGTAAGGGAGATCGGCATGAAGTTATTTCTAGGAGTTGGACACATACCAAGTTTAGCTCAGTTCTGGGCATCTTTGAAATACCTATACAAACTTGTTCCTACATAGTAACTTGCATCTTTGAATGAGAATGTGCTTGCTTACTGCAACGTGCTATATGTTGTGAATGCCCGAATTGGGAATCTGTGTCAAAACGTTGTTAGGAATTATGTGATCCTTACTAGCTGGAAGTAAGGGAGTTGGGGCATGAAGTTATTTCTAGGAGTTGGACACATACCAAGTTTAGCTCAGTTCTGGGCATCTTTGAAAGTCCTATTCAAACTTGTTCCTACATAGTAACTTGCAACTTTGAATGAGAATGTGCTTTCTTACAGCAACGTGCTATATGTTCTGAATGCCCGAATTGGGAATCTGTGTCAAAACTTTGTTAGGAATTATGTGATCCTTACTAGCTGGAAGTAAGGGAGTTGGGGCATGAAGTTATTTCTAGGAGTTGGACACATACCATGTTTAGCTCAGTTCTGGGCATCTTTGAAATACCTATACAAACTTGTTCCTACATAGTAACTTGCAACTTTGAATGAGAATGTGCTTGCTTACAGCAACGTGCTATATGTTCTGAATGCCCGAATTGGGAATCTGTGTCAAACCTTTGTTAGGAATTATGTGATCCTTACTAGCTGGAAGTAAGTGAGATGGGGCATGAAGTTATTTCTAGGAGTTGGACACATACCAAGTTTAGCTCAGTTCTGGGCATCTTTGAAATACCTATACAAACTTGTTCCTACATAGTAACTTGCAACTTTGAATGAGAATGTGCTTGCTTACAGCAACGTGCTATATGTTCTGAATGCCCGAATTGGGAATCTGTGTCAGAACTTTGTTAGTAATGATGTGATCCTTACTAGATGGAAGTAAGGGAGATGGGGCATGAAGTTATTTCTAGGAGTTGGAGACACACCAAGTTTAGCTTAGTTCTGGGCATCTTTAAAATACCTATACAAACTTGTTCCTACATAGTAACTTGCACCTTTGAATGAGAATGTGCTTGCTTACAGCAACGTGCTATATGTTCTGAATGCCCGAATTGGGAATCTGTGTCAAAACTTTGTTAGGAATTATGTGATCCTTACTAGCTGGAAGTAAGGGAGTTGGGGCATGAAGTTATTTCTAGGAGTTGGACACATACCAAGTTTAGCTCAGTTCTGGGCATCTTTGAAATACCTATACAAACTTGTTCCTACATAGTAACTTGCAACTTTGAATGAGAAAGTGCTTGCTTACAGCAACGTGCTATATGTTGTGAATGACCGAATTGGGAATCTGTGTCAAAACTTTGTTAGGAATTATGTGATCCTTACTAGCTGGAAGTAAGGGAGTTGGGGCATGAAGTTATTTCTAGGAGTTGGACACATACCATGTTTAGCTCAGTTCTGGGCAGCTTTGAAATACCTATACAAACTTGTTCCTACATAGTAACTTGCAACTTTGTCAAAACTTTGTTAGGAATTATGTGATCCTTACTAGCTGGAGGTAAGGGAGATGGGGCATGAAGTTATTTCTAGGAGTTGGAGACATACCAATTTAGCTCAGTCTGGGCATCTTTGAAATACCTATACAAACTTGTTCCTACATAGTAACTTGCAACTTTGAATGAGAATGTGCTTGCTTACAGCAACGTGCTATATGTTCTGAATGCCCGAATTGGGAATCTGTGTCAAAACTTTGTTAGGAATTATGTGATCCTTACTAGCTGGAAGTAAGGGAGTTGGGGCATGAAGTTATTTCTAGGAGTTGGACACATACCATGTTTAGCTCAGTTCTGGGCATCTTTGAAATACCTATACAAACTTGTTCCTACATAATAACTTGCAACTTTGTCAAAACTTTGTTAGGAATTATGTGATCCTTACTAGCTGGAAGTAAGGGAGATGGGGCATGAAATTATTTCTAGGAGTTGGAGACATACCAAGTTTAGCTCAGTCTGGGCATCTTTGAAATACCTATACAAACTTGTTCCTACATAGTAACTTGCAACTTTGAATGAGAATGTGCTTGCTTACAGCAACGTGCTATATGTTCTGAATGCCCGAATTGGGAATCTATGTCATAACTTTGTTAGGAATTATGAGATCCTTACCAGCTGGAAGTAAGGGAGATGGGGCATGAAGTTATTTCTAGGAGTTGGACACATACCAAGTTTAGCTCAGTTCTGGGCATCTTTGAAATACCTATACAAACTTGCTCCTACATAGTAACTTGCAACTTTGAATGAGAATGTGCTTGCTTACAGCAACGTGCTATATGTTCTGAATGCCCGAATTGGGAATCTGTGTCAAAACTTTGTTAGGAATTATGTGATCCTTACTAGCTGGAAGTAAGGGAGATGGGGCATGAAGTTATTTCTAGGAGTTGGACACATACCAAGTTTAGCTCAGTTCTGGGCATCTTTGAAAGTCCTATTCAAACTTCTTCAACATAGTAACTTGCAACTTTGAATGAGAATGTGCTTTCTTACAGCAACGTGCTATATGTTGTGAATTCCCGAATTGGGAATCTGTGTCAAATCTTTGTTGGAATTATGTGATCCTTACTAGCTGGAAGTAAGGGAGTTGGGGCATGAAGGTATTTCTAGGTGTTGGACACATACCAAGTTTAGCTCAGTTCTGGGCATCTTTGAAATACCTATACAAACTTGTTCCTACATAGTAACTTGCAACTTTGAATGAGAATGTGCTTGCTTACAGCAACGTGCTATATGTTCTGAATGCCCGAATTGGGAATCTGTGTCAAAACTTTGTTAGGAATTATGTGATCCTTACTAGCTGGAAGTAAGGGAGATGGGGCATGAAGTTATTTCTAGGAGTTGGAGACATACCAAGTTTTGCTCAGTTCTGGGCATCTTTGAAATACCTATACAAACTTGTTCCTACATAGTAACTTGCATCTTTGAATGAGAATGTGCTTGCTTACAGCAACGTGCTATATGTTCTGAATGCCCGAATTGGGAATCTGTGTCAAAACTTTGTTAGGAATTATGTGATCCTTACTAGCTGGAAGTAAGGGAGATGGGGCATGAAGTTATTTCTAGGAGTTGGACACATACCAAGTTTAGCTCAGTTCTGGGCATCTTTGAAATACCTATACAAACTTGTTCCTACATAGTAACTTGCAACTTTGAATGAGAATGTGCTTGATTACAGCAACGTGCTATATGTTCTGAATGCCCGAATTGGGATTCTGTGTCATAACTTTGTTAGGAATTATGAGATCCTTACTAGCTGGAAGTAAGGGAGATGGGGCATGAAGTTATTTCTAGGAGATGGACGCATACCAAGTTTAGCTCAGTTCTGGGCATCTTTGAAATACCTATACAAACTTGTTCCTACATAGTAACTTGCAACTTTGAATGAGAATGTGCTTGCTTACAGCAACGTGCTATATGTTCTGAATGCCCGAATTGGGAATCTGTGTCAAAACTTTGTTAGGAATTATGTGATCCTTACTAGATGGAAGTAAGGGAGATGGGGCATGAAGTTATTTCTAGGAGTTGGAGACATACAACGTTTAGCTCAGTTCTGGGCATCTTTGAAATACCTATACAAACTTGTTCCTACATAGTAACTTGCATCTTTGAATGAGAATGTGCTTGCTTACAGCAACGTTCTATATTTTCTGAATGCCTGAATAGGGAATCTGTGTCAAAACATTGTTAGGAATTATGTGATCCTTACTAGCTGGAAGTAAGGGAGTTGGGGCATGAAGGTATTTCTAGGAGTTGGACACATACCAAGTTTAGCACAGTTCTGGGCATCTTTGAAATACCTATACAAACTTGTTCCTACATAGTAACTTGCAACTTTGAATGAGAATGTGCTTGCTTACAGCAACGTGCTATATGTTCTGAATGCCCTAATTGGGAATCTGTGTCAAAACTTTGTTAGGAATTATGTGATCCTTACTAGCTGGAAGTAAGGGAGATGGGGCATGAAGTTATTTCTAGGAGTTGGACACATACCAAGTTTAGCTCAGTTCTGGGCATCTTTGAAATACCTATACAAACTTGTTCCTACGTAGTAACTTGCACATTTGAATGAGAATGTGCTTGCTTACAGCAACGTGCTATATGTTCTGAATGCCCGAATTGGGAATCTGTGTCAAAACTTTGTTAGGAATTATGTGATCCTTACTAGCTGGAAGTAAGGGAGTTGGGGCATGAACTTATTTCTAGGAGTTGTACACATACTAAGTTTAGCTCAGTTCTGGGCATCTTTGAAAGTCCTATTCAAACTTGTTCCTACATAGTAACTTGCAACTTTGAATGAGAATGTGCTTTCTTACAGCAACGTGCTATATATTCTGAATGCCCGAATTGGGAATCTGTGTCAAAACTTTGTTAGGAATTATGTGATCCTTACTAGCTGGAAGTAAGGGAGTTGGGGCATGAAGTTATTTCTAGGAGTTGGACACATACCAAGTTTAGCTCAGTTCTGGGAATCTTTGAAATACCTATACAAACTTGTTCCTACATAGTAACTTGCAACTTTGAATGAGAATGTGCTTGCTTACAGCAACGTGCTATATGTTCTGAATGCCCGAATTGGGAATCTGTGTCAAAACTTTGTTAGGAATTATGTGATCCTTACTAGATGGAAGTGAGGGAGATGGGGCATGAAGTTATTTCTAGGAGTTGGAGACATACCAAGTTTAGCTCAGTTCTGGGCATCTTTGAAATACCTATACAAACGTGTTCCTACATAGTAACTTGCATCTTTGAATGAGAATGTGCTTGCTTACTTCAACGTGCTATATGTTGTGAATGCCCGAATTGGGAATCTGTGTCAAAACTTTGTTAGGAATTATGTGATCCTTACTAGATGGAAGTAAGGGAGATCGGCATGAAGTTATTTCTAGGAGTTGGACACATACCAAGTTTAGCTCAGTTCTGGGCATCTTTGAAATACCTATACAAACTTGTTCCTACATAGTAACTTGCATCTTTGAATGAGAATGTGCTTGCTTACTGCAACGTGCTATATGTTGTGAATGCCCGAATTGGGAATCTGTGTCAAAACGTTGTTAGGAATTATGTGATCCTTACTAGCTGGAAGTAAGGGAGTTGGGGCATGAAGTTATTTCTAGGAGTTGGACACATACCAAGTTTAGCTCAGTTCTGGGCATCTTTGAAAGTCCTATTCAAACTTGTTCCTACATAGTAACTTGCAACTTTGAATGAGAATGTGCTTTCTTACAGCAACGTGCTATATGTTCTGAATGCCCGAATTGGGAATCTGTGTCAAAACTTTGTTAGGAATTATGTGATCCTTACTAGCTGGAAGTAAGGGAGTTGGGGCATGAAGTTATTTCTAGGAGTTGGACACATACCATGTTTAGCTCAGTTCTGGGCATCTTTGAAATACCTATACAAACTTGTTCCTACATAGTAACTTGCAACTTTGAATGAGAATGTGCTTGCTTACAGCAACGTGCTATATGTTCTGAATGCCCGAATTGGGAATCTGTGTCAAACCTTTGTTAGGAATTATGTGATCCTTACTAGCTGGAAGTAAGTGAGATGGGGCATGAAGTTATTTCTAGGAGTTGGACACATACCAAGTTTAGCTCAGTTCTGGGCATCTTTGAAATACCTATACAAACTTGTTCCTACATAGTAACTTGCAACTTTGAATGAGAATGTGCTTGCTTACAGCAACGTGCTATATGTTCTGAATGCCCGAATTGGGAATCTGTGTCAGAACTTTGTTAGTAATGATGTGATCCTTACTAGATGGAAGTAAGGGAGATGGGGCATGAAGTTATTTCTAGGAGTTGGAGACACACCAAGTTTAGCTTAGTTCTGGGCATCTTTAAAATACCTATACAAACTTGTTCCTACATAGTAACTTGCACCTTTGAATGAGAATGTGCTTGCTTACAGCAACGTGCTATATGTTCTGAATGCCCGAATTGGGAATCTGTGTCAAAACTTTGTTAGGAATTATGTGATCCTTACTAGCTGGAAGTAAGGGAGTTGGGGCATGAAGTTATTTCTAGGAGTTGGACACATACCAAGTTTAGCTCAGTTCTGGGCATCTTTGAAATACCTATACAAACTTGTTCCTACATAGTAACTTGCAACTTTGAATGAGAAAGTGCTTGCTTACAGCAACGTGCTATATGTTGTGAATGACCGAATTGGGAATCTGTGTCAAAACTTTGTTAGGAATTATGTGATCCTTACTAGCTGGAAGTAAGGGAGTTGGGGCATGAAGTTATTTCTAGGAGTTGGACACATACCATGTTTAGCTCAGTTCTGGGCAGCTTTGAAATACCTATACAAACTTGTTCCTACATAGTAACTTGCAACTTTGTCAAAACTTTGTTAGGAATTATGTGATCCTTACTAGCTGGAGGTAAGGGAGATGGGGCATGAAGTTATTTCTAGGAGTTGGAGACATACCAAGTTTAGCTCAGTCTGGGCATCTTTGAAATACCTATACAAACTTGTTCCTACATAGTAACTTGCAACTTTGAATGAGAATGTGCTTGCTTACAGCAACGTGCTATATGTTCTGAATGCCCGAATTGGGAATCTGTGTCAAAACTTTGTTAGGAATTATGTGATCCTTACTAGCTGGAAGTAAGGGAGTTGGGGCATGAAGTTATTTCTAGGAGTTGGACACATACCATGTTTAGCTCAGTTCTGGGCATCTTTGAAATACCTATACAAACTTGTTCCTACATAATAACTTGCAACTTTGTCAAAACTTTGTTAGGAATTATGTGATCCTTACTAGCTGGAAGTAAGGGAGATGGGGCATGAAATTATTTCTAGGAGTTGGAGACATACCAAGTTTAGCTCAGTCTGGGCATCTTTGAAATACCTATACAAACTTGTTCCTACATAGTAACTTGCAACTTTGAATGAGAATGTGCTTGCTTACAGCAACGTGCTATATGTTCTGAATGCCCGAATTGGGAATCTATGTCATAACTTTGTTAGGAATTATGAGATCCTTACCAGCTGGAAGTAAGGGAGATGGGGCATGAAGTTATTTCTAGGAGTTGGACACATACCAAGTTTAGCTCAGTTCTGGGCATCTTTGAAATACCTATACAAACTTGCTCCTACATAGTAACTTGCAACTTTGAATGAGAATGTGCTTGCTTACAGCAACGTGCTATATGTTCTGAATGCCCGAATTGGGAATCTGTGTCAAAACTTTGTTAGGAATTATGTGATCCTTACTAGCTGGAAGTAAGGGAGATGGGGCATGAAGTTATTTCTAGGAGTTGGACACATACCAAGTTTAGCTCAGTTCTGGGCATCTTTGAAAGTCCTATTCAAACTTCTTCAACATAGTAACTTGCAACTTTGAATGAGAATGTGCTTTCTTACAGCAACGTGCTATATGTTGTGAATTCCCGAATTGGGAATCTGTGTCAAATCTTTGTTGGAATTATGTGATCCTTACTAGCTGGAAGTAAGGGAGTTGGGGCATGAAGGTATTTCTAGGTGTTGGACACATACCAAGTTTAGCTCAGTTCTGGGCATCTTTGAAATACCTATACAAACTTGTTCCTACATAGTAACTTGCAACTTTGAATGAGAATGTGCTTGCTTACAGCAACGTGCTATATGTTCTGAATGCCCGAATTGGGAATCTGTGTCAAAACTTTGTTAGGAATTATGTGATCCTTACTAGCTGGAAGTAAGGGAGATGGGGCATGAAGTTATTTCTAGGAGTTGGAGACATACCAAGTTTTGCTCAGTTCTGGGCATCTTTGAAATACCTATACAAACTTGTTCCTACATAGTAACTTGCATCTTTGAATGAGAATGTGCTTGCTTACAGCAACGTGCTATATGTTCTGAATGCCCGAATTGGGAATCTGTGTCAAAACTTTGTTAGGAATTATGTGATCCTTACTAGCTGGAAGTAAGGGAGTTGGGGCATGAAGTTATTTCTAGGAGTTGGAGACATACCAAGTTTAGCTCAATTCTGGGCATCTTTGAAATACCTATACAAACTTGTTCCTACATAGTAACTTGCAACTTTGAGTGAGAATGTGCTTGCTTACAGCAAAGTGCTATATGTTCTGAATGCCCGAATAGGGAATCTGTGTCAAAACTTTGTTAGGAATTATGTGATCCTTACTCGATGGAAGTGAGGGAGATGGGGCATGAAGTTCTTTCTAGGAGTTGGACACATACCAAGTTTAGCTCAGTTCTGGGCATCTTTGAAAGTCCTATTCAAACTTCTTCCTACATAGTAACTTGCAACTTTGAATGAGAATGTGCTTTCTTACAGCAACGTGCTATATGTTCTGAATGCCCGAATTGGGAATCTATGTCAAAACTTTGTTAGAATTATTTGATACTTCCTAGCTGGAAGTAAGGCAGTTGGGGCATGAAGGTATTTCTTGGAGTTGGACACATACCAAGTTTAGCTCAGTTCTGGGCATCTTTGAAATACCTATACAAACTTGTTCCTACATAGTAACTTGCAACTTTGAATGAGAATGTGCTTGCTTACAGCAACGTGCTATATGTTCTGAATGCCCGAATTGGGAATCTGTGTCAAAACTTTGTTAGGAATTATGTGATCCTTACTAGCTGGAAGTAAGGGAGATGGGGCATGAAGTTATTTCTAGGAGTGGACACATACCAAGTTTAGCTCAGTTCTGGGCATCTTTGTAATACCTATACAAACTTGTTCCTACATAGTAACTTGCAACTTTGAATGAGAATGTGCTTGCTTAGAGCAACGTGCTATATGTTCTGAATGCCCGAATTGGGAATCTGTGTCAAAACTTTGTTAGGAAATATGTGATCCTTACTAGCTGGAAGTCAGGGAGATGGGGCATGAAGTTATTTCTAGGAGTTGGAGACATACCAAGTTTAGCTCAGTTCTGGGCATCTTTGAAATACCTATACAAACTTGTTCCTACATAGTAACTTGCAACTTTGAATGAGAATGTGCTTGCTTACAGCAACGTGCTATATGTTCTGAATGCCCGAATTGGGAATCTGTGTCAAAACTTTGTTAGGAATTATGTGATCCTTACTAGCTGGAAGTAAGGGAGATGGGGCATGAAGTTATTTCTAGGAGTTGGACACATACCAAGTTTAGCTCAGTTCTGGGCATCTTTGAAAGTCCTATTCAAACTTGTTCCTACATAGTAACTTGCAACTTTGAATGAGAATGTGCTTTCTTACAGCAACGTGCTATGTGTTCTGAATGCCCGAATTGGGAATCTGTGTCAAAACTGTGTTAGGAATTATGTGATCCTTACTAGCTGGAAGTAAGGGAGATGGGGCATGAAGTTATTTCTAGGAGTTGGACACATACCATGTTTAGCTCAGTTCTGGGCATCTTTGAAATACCTATACAAACTTGTTCCTACATAGTAACTTGCAACTTTGAATGAGAATGTGCTTGCTTACAGCAACGTGCTATATGTTCTGAATGCCCGAGTGGGAATCTGTGTCAAAACTTTGTTAGGAATTATGTGATCCTTACTAGCTGGAAGTAAGGGAGATGGGGCATGAAGTTATTTCTAGGAGTTGGACACATACCAAGTTTAGCTCAGTTCTGGGCATCTTTGAAATACCTATACAAACTTGTTCCTACATAGTAACTTGCAACTTTGAATGAGAATGTGCTTGCTTACAGCAACGTGCTATATGTTCTGAATGCCCGAATTGGGAATCTGTGTCAAAACTTTGTTAGGAATTATGTGATCCTTACTAGATGGAAGTAAGGGAGATGGGGCATGAAGTTATTTCTAGGAGTTGGACACATACCAAGTTTAGCTCAGTTCTGGGCATCTTTGAAATACCTATACAAACTTGTTCCTACATAGTAACTTGCAACTTTGAATGAGAATGTGCTTGCTTACAGCAACGTGCTATATGTTCTGAATGCCCGAATTGGGAATCTGTGTCAAAACTTTGTTAGGAATTATGCGATCCTTACTAGCTGGAAGTAAGGGAGTTGGGGCATGAAGTTATTTCTAGGAGTTGGACACATACCATGTTTAGCTCAGTTCTGGGCATCTTTGAAATACCTATACAAACTTGTTCCTACATAGTAACTTGCAACTTTGAATGAGAATGTGCTTGCTTACAGCAACGTGCTATATGTTCTGAATGCCCGAATGGGAATCTGTGTCAAAACTTTGTTAGGAATTATGTGATCCTTACTAGCTGGAAGTAAGGGAGATGGGGCATGAAGTTATTTCTAGGAGTTGGACACATACCAAGTTTAGCTCAGTTCTGGGCATCTTTGAAATACCTATACAAACTTGTTCCTACATAGTAACCTGCAACTTTGAATGAGAATGTGCTTGCTTACAGCAACGTGCTATATGTTCTGAATGCCTCAATTGGGAATCTGTGTCAAAACTTTGTTAGGAATTATGTGATCCTTACTAGATGGAAGTAAGGGAGATGGGGCATGAAGTTATTTCTAGGAGTTGGACACATACCAAGTTTAGCTCAGTTCTGGGCATCTTTGAAATACCTATACAAACTTGTTCCTACCTAGTTACTTGCAACTTTGAATGAGAATGTGCTTGCTTTGAGCAACGTGCTATATGTTGTGAATGCCCGAATTGGGAATCTGTGTCAAAACTTTGTTAGGAATTATGTGATCCTTACTAGCTGGAAGTAAGGGAGTTGGGGCATGAAGTTATTTCTAGGAGTTGGACACATACCATGTTTAGCTCAGTTCTGGGCATCTTTGAAATACCTATACAAACTTGTTCCTACATAGTAACTTGCAACTTTGAATGAGAATGTGCTTGCTTACAGCAACGTGCTATATGTTCTGAATGCCCGAATGGGAATCTGTGTCAAAACTTTGTTAGGAATTATGTGATCCTTACTAGCTGGAAGTAAGGGAGTTGGGGCATGAAGTTATTTCTAGGAGTTGGACACATACCAAGTTTAGCTCAGTTCTGGGCATCTTTGAAATACCTATACAAACTTGTTCCTACATAGTAACTTGCAACTTTGAATGAGAATGTGCTTGCTTACAGCAACGTGCTATATGTTCTGAATGCCCGAATTGGGAATCTGTATCAAAACTTTGTTAGGAATTATGTGATCCTTACTAGCTGGAAGTAAGGGAGATGGGACATGAAGTTATTTCTAGGAGTTGGACACATACCAAGTTTAGCTCAGTTCTGGGCATCTTTGAAAGTCCTATTCAAACTTGTTCCTACATAGTAACTTGCAACTTTGAATGAGAATGTGCTTTCTTACAGCAACGTGCTATGTGTTCTGAATGCCCGAATTGGGAATCTGTGTCAAAACTGTGTTAGGAATTATGTGATCCTTACTAGCTGGAAGTAAGGGAGTTGGGGCATGAAGTTATTTCTAGGAGTTGGACACATACCAAGTTTAGCTCAGTTCTGGGCATCTTTGAAATACCTATACAAACTTGTTCCTACATAGCAACTTGCAACTTTGAATGAGAATGTGCTTGCTTACAGCAACGTGCTATATGTTGTGAATGCCCGAATTGGGAATCTGTGTCAAAACTTTGTTAAGAATTATGTGATCCTTACTAGCTGGAAGTAAGGGAGTTGGGGCATGAAGTTATTTCTAGGAGTTGGACACATACCATGTTTAGCTCAGTTCTGGGCATCTTTGAAATACCTATACAAACTTGTTCCTACATAGTAACTTGCAACTTTGAATGAGAATGTGCTTGCTTACAGCAACGTGCTATATGTTCTGAATGCCCGAATGGGAATCTGTGTCAAAACTTTGTTAGGAATTATGTGATCCTTACTAGCTGGAAGGAAGGGAGTTGGGGCATGAAGTTATTTCTAGGAGTTGGACACATACCAAGTTTAGCTCAGTTCTGGGCATCTTTGAAATACCTATACAAACTTGTTCCTACATAGTAACTTGCAACTTTGAGTGAGAATGTGCTTGCTTACAGCAAAGTGCTATATGTTCTGAATGCCCGAATAGGGAATCTGTGTCAAAACTTTGTTAGTAATTATGTGATCCTTACTAGATGGAAGTGAGGGAGATGGGGCATGAAGTTATTTCTAGGAGTTGGAGACATACAACGTTTAGCTCAGTTTTGGGCATCTTTGAAATACCTATACAAACTTGCTCCTACATATTAACTTGCAACTTTGAATGAGAATGTGCTTGCTTACAGCAACGTGCTATATGTTGTGAATGCCCGAATTGGGAATCTGTGTCAAAATTTGTTAGGAATTATGTGATCCTTACTAGCTGGAAGTAAGGGAGTTGGGGCATGAAGGTATTTCTAGGAGTTGGACACATATCAAATTTAGCACAGTTCTGGGCATCTTTGAAATACCTATACAAACTTCTTCCTACATAGTAACTTGCAACTTTGAATGAGAATGTGCTTGCTTACAGCAACGTGCTATATGTTCTGAATGCCTGAATTGGGAATCTGTGTCAAAACTTTGTTAGGAATTATGTGATCCTTACCAGCTGGAAGTATGGGAGATGGGGCATGAAGATATTTCTACGAGTTGGACACATACCAAGTTTAGCTCAGTTCTGGGCATCTTTGAAATACCTATACTAACTTGTTCCTACATAGTAACTTGCATCTTTGAATGAGAATGTTCTTGCTTACAGCAACGTGCTATATGTTATGAATGCCCGAATTGGGAATCTGTGTCAAAACTTTGTTAGGAATTATGTGATCCTTACTAACTGGAAGTAAGGGAGTTGGGGCATGAAGTTCTTTCTAGGAGTTGGACACATACCAAGTTTAGCTCAGTTCTGGGCATCTTTGAAAGTCCTATTCAAACTTCTTCCTACATAGTAACTTGCAACTTTGAATGAGAATGTGCTTTCTTACAGCAACGTGCTATATGTTCTGAATGTCCGAATTGGGAATCTGTGTCAAATCTTTGTTGGAATTATGTGATCCTTCCTAGCTGGAAGTAAGGCAGTTGGGGCATGAAGGTATTTCTTGGAGTTGGACACATACCAAGTTTAGCTCAGTTCTGGGCATCTTTGAAATACCTATACAAACTTGTTCCTACATAGTAACTTGCAACTTTGAATGAGAATGTGCTTGCTTACAGCAACGTGCTATAAGTTCTGAATGCCCGAATTGGGAATCTGTGTCAAAACTTTGTTAGGAATTATGTGATCCTTACTAGCTGGAAGTAAGGGAGTTGGGGCATGAAGTTATTTCTAGGAGTTGGACACATACCATGTTTAGCTCAGTTCTGGGCATCTTTGAAATACCTATACAAACTTGTTCCTACATAGTAACTTGCAACTTTGAATGAGAATGTGCTTGCTTACAGCAACGTGCTATATGTTCTGAATGCCCGAATGGGAATCTGTGTCAAAACTTTGTTAGGAATTATGTGATCCTTACTAGCTGGAAGTAAGGGAGATGGGGCATGAAGTTATTTCTAGGAGTTGGACACATACCAAGTTTAGCTCAGTTCTGGGCATCTTTGAAATACCTATACAAACTTGTTCCTACATAGTAACTTGCAACTTTGAATGAGAATGTGCTTGCTTACAGCAACGTGCTATATGTTCTGAATGCCTCAATTGGGAATCTGTGTCAAAACTTTGTTAGGAATTATGTGATCCTTACTAGATGGAAGTAAGGGAGATGGGGCATGAAGTTATTTCTAGGAGTTGGACACATACCAAGTTTAGCTCAGTTCTGGGCATCTTTGAAATACCTATACAAACTTGTTCCTACATAGTAACTTGCAACTTTGAATGAGAATGTGCTTGCTTACAGCAACGTGCTATATGTTCTGAATGCCCGAATTGGGAATCTGTGTCAAAACTTTGTTAGGAATTATGTGATCCTTACTAGCTGGAAGTAAGGGAGATGGGGCATGAAGTTATTTCTAGGAGTTGGACACATACCAAGTTTAGCTCAGTTCTGGGCATCTTTAAAATACCTATACAAACTTGTTCCTACATAGTAACTTGCAACTTTGAATGAGAATGTGCTTGCTTACAGCAACGTGCTATATGTTCTGAATGCCCTAATTGGCAATCTGTGTCAAAACTTTGTTAGGAATTATGTGATCCTTACTAGCTGGAAGTAAGGGAGATGGGGCATGAAGTTATTTCTAGGAGTTGGACACATACCAAGTTTAGCTCAGTTCTGGGCATCTTTGAAGTACCTATACAAACTTGTTCCTACATAGTAACTTGCAACTTTGAATGAGAATGTGCTTGCTTGCAGCAACGTGCTATATGTTCTGAATGCCCGAATTGGGAATCTGTGTCAAAACTTTGTTAGGAATTATGTGATCCTTACCAGCTGGAAGTAAGGGAGATGGGGCATGAAGTTATTTCTTGGAGTTGGACACATACCAAGTTTAGCTCAGTTCTGGGCATCTTTGAAATACCTATACAAACTTGTTCCTACCTAGTAACTTGCATCTTTGAATGAGAATGTGCTTGCTTGCAGCAACGTGCTATATGTTCTGAATGCCCGAATAGGGAATCTGTGTCAAAACTTTGTTAGGAATTATGTGATCCTTACTAGCTGGAAGTAAGGGAGATGGGGCATGAAGTTATTTCTAGGAGTTGGACACATACCAAGTTTAGCTCAGTTCTGGGCATCTTTGAAATACCTATACAAACTTGTTCCTACATAGTAACTTGCAACTTTGAATGAGAATGTGCTTGCTTGCAGCAACGTGCTATATGTTCTGAATGCCCGAATAGGGAATCTGTGTCAAAACTTTGTTAGGAATTATGTGATCCTTACTAGCTGGAAGTAAGGGAGACGTTGCATGAAGTTATTTCTAGGAGTTGGACACATACCAAGTTTAGCTCAGTTCTGGGCATCTTTGAAATACCTATACAAACTTGTTCCTACATAGTAACTTGCATCTTTGAATGAGAATGTTTTTGCTTACAGCAACGTGCTATATGTTCTGAATGCCCGAATTGGGAATCTGTGTCAAAACTTTGTTAGGAATTATGTGATCCTTACTAGCTGGAGGTAAGGGAGATGGGGCATGAAGTTATTTCTAGGAGTTGGACACATACCAAGTTTAGCTCAGTTCTGGGCATCTTTGAAATACCTATACAAACTTGTTCCTACCTAGTAACTTGCATCTTTGAATGAGAATGTGCTTGCTTACAGCAACGTGCTATATGTTCTGAATGCCCGAATTGGGAATCTGTGTCAAAACTTTGTTAGGAATTATGTGATCCTTACTAGCTGGAAGTAAGGGAGATGGGGCATGAAGTTATTTCTAGGAGTTGGACACATACCAAGTTTAGCTCAGTTCTGGGCATCTTTAAAATACCTATACAAACTTGTTCCTACATAGTAACTTGCAACTTTGAATGAGAATGTGCTTGCTTACAGCAACGTGCTATATGTTCTGAATGCCCTAATTGGCAATCTGTGTCAAAACTTTGTTAGGAATTATGTGATCCTTACTAGCTGGAAGTAAGGGAGATGGGGCATGAAGTTATTTCTAGGAGTTGGACACATACCAAGTTTAGCTCAGTTCTGGGCATCTTTGAAGTACCTATACAAACTTGTTCCTACATAGTAACTTGCAACTTTGAATGAGAATGTGCTTGCTTGCAGCAACGTGCTATATGTTCTGAATGCCCGAATTGGGAATCTGTGTCAAAACTTTGTTAGGAATTATGTGATCCTTACCAGCTGGAAGTAAGGGAGATGGGGCATGAAGTTATTTCTTGGAGTTGGACACATACCAAGTTTAGCTCAGTTCTGGGCATCTTTGAAATACCTATACAAACTTGTTCCTACCTAGTAACTTGCATCTTTGAATGAGAATGTGCTTGCTTGCAGCAACGTGCTATATGTTCTGAATGCCCGAATAGGGAATCTGTGTCAAAACTTTGTTAGGAATTATGTGATCCTTACTAGCTGGAAGTAAGGGAGATGGGGCATGAAGTTATTTCTAGGAGTTGGACACATACCAAGTTTAGCTCAGTTCTGGGCATCTTTGAAATACCTATACAAACTTGTTCCTACATAGTAACTTGCAACTTTGAATGAGAATGTGCTTGCTTGCAGCAACGTGCTATATGTTCTGAATGCCCGAATAGGGAATCTGTGTCAAAACTTTGTTAGGAATTATGTGATCCTTACTAGCTGGAAGTAAGGGAGACGTTGCATGAAGTTATTTCTAGGAGTTGGACACATACCAAGTTTAGCTCAGTTCTGGGCATCTTTGAAATACCTATACAAACTTGTTCCTACATAGTAACTTGCATCTTTGAATGAGAATGTTTTTGCTTACAGCAACGTGCTATATGTTCTGAATGCCCGAATTGGGAATCTGTGTCAAAACTTTGTTAGGAATTATGTGATCCTTACTAGCTGGAGGTAAGGGAGATGGGGCATGAAGTTATTTCTAGGAGTTGGACACATACCAAGTTTAGCTCAGTTCTGGGCATCTTTGAAATACCTATACAAACTTGTTCCTACCTAGTAACTTGCATCTTTGAATGAGAATGTGCTTGCTTACAGCAACGTGCTATATGTTCTGAATGCCCGAATTGGGAATCTGTGTCAAAACTTTGTTAGGAATTATGTGATCCTTATTAGCTGGAAGTAAGGGAGATGGGGCATGAAGTTATTTCTAGGAGTTGGACACATACCAAGTTTAGCTCAGTTCTGGGCATCTTTGAAATACCTATACAAACTTGTTCCTACATAGTAACTTGCATCTTTGAATGAGAATGTGCTTGCTTGCAGCAACGTGCTATATGTTCTGAATGCCCGAATTGGGAATCTGTGTCAAAACTTTGTTAGGAATTATGTGATCCTTACTAGCTGGAAGTAAGGGAGATGGGGCATGAAGTTATTTCTAGGAGTTGGACACATACCAAGCTTAGCTCAGTTCTGGGCATCTTTGAAATACCTATACAAACTTGTTCCTACATAGTAACTTGCAACTTTGAATGAGAATCTGCTTGCTTGCAGCAACGTGCTATATGTTCTGAATGCCCGAATTGGCAATCTGTGTCAAAACTTTGTTAGGAATTATGTGATCCTTACTAGCTGGAAGTAAGGGAGATGGGGCATGAAGTTATTTCTAGGAGTTGGACACATACCAAGTTTAGCTCAGTTCTGGGCATCTTTGAAATACCTATACAAACTTGTTCCTACATAGTAACTTGCATCTTTGAATGAGAATGTGCTTGCTTACAGCAACGTGCTATATGTTCTGAATGCCCAAATTGGGAATCTGTGTCAAAACTTTGTTAGGAATTATGTGATCCTTACTAGCTGGAAGTAAGGGAGATGGGGCATGAAGTTATTTCTAGGAGTTGGACACATACCAAGTTTAGCTCAGTTCTGGGCATCTTTGAAATACCTATACAAACTTGTTCCTACATAGTAACTTGCATCTTTGAATGAGAATCTGCTTGCTTACAGCAACGTGCTATATGTTCTGAATGCCCGAATTGGGAATCTGTGTCAAAACTTTGTTAGGAATTATGTGATCCTTACTAGCTGGAAGTAACGGAGATGGGGCATGAAGTTATTTCTAGGAGTTGGACACATTCCAAGTTTAGCTCAGTTCTGGGCATCTTTGAAATACCTATACAAACTTGTTCCTACATAGTAACTTGCAACTTTGAATGAGAATGTGCTTGCCTACAGCAACGTGCTATATGTTCTGAATGCCCGAATTGGGAATCTGTGTCAAAACTTTGTTAGGAATTATGTCATCCTTACTAGCTGGAAGTAAGGGAGATGGGGCATGAAGTTATTTCTAGGAGTTGGACACATACCAAGTTTAGCTCAGTTCTGGGCATCTTTGAAATACCTATACAAACTTGTTCCTACATAGTAACTTGCAACTTTGAATGAGAATGTGCTTGCCTACAGCAACGTGCTATATGTTCTGAATGCCCGAATTGGGAATCTGTGTCAAAACTTTGTTAGGAATTATGTGATCCTTACCAGCTGGAAGTAAGGGAGATGGGACATGAAGTTATTTCTTGGAGTTGGAGAAATACCAAGTTTAGCTCAGTTCTGGGCATCTTTGAAATACCTATACAAACTTGTTCCTACATAGTAACTTGCATCTTTGAATGAGAATGTGCTTGCCTACAGCAACGAGCTATATGTTCTGAATGCCCGAATTGGCAATCTGTGTCAAAACTTTGTTAGGAATTATGTGATCCTTACTAGCTGGAAGTAAGGGAGAAGTGGCATGAAGTTATTTCTAGGAGTTGGACACATACCAAGTTTAGCTCAGTTCTGGGCATCTTTGAAATACCTATACAAACTTGTTCCTACCTAGTAACTTGCATCTTTGAATGAGAATGTGCTTGCTTACAGCAACGTGCTATATGTTCTGAATGCCCGAATTGGGAATCTGTGTCAAAACTTTGTTAGGAATTATGTGATCCTTACTAGCTGGAAGTAAGGGAGATGGGGCATGAAGTTATTTCTAGGAGTTGGACACATACCAAGTTTAGCTCAGTTCTGGGCATCTTTGAAATACCTATACAAACTTGTTCCTACATAGTAACTTGCATCTTTGAATGAGAATGTGCTTGCTTGCAGCAACGTGCTATATGTTCTGAATGCCCGAATTGGGAATCTGTGTCAAAACTTTGTTAGGAATTATGTGATCCTTACTAGCTGGAAGTAAGGGAGATGGGGCATGAAGTTATTTCTAGGAGTTGGACACATACCAAGTTTAGCTCAGTTCTGGGCATCTTTGAAATACCTATACAAACTTGTTCCTACATAGTAACTTGCAACTTTCAATGAGAATGTGCTTGCTTGCAGCAACGTGCTATATGTTCTGAATGCCCGAATTGGGAATCTGTTTCAAAACTTTGTTAGGAATTATGTGATCCTTACTAGCTGGAAGTAAGGGAGATGGGGCATGAAGTTATTTCTAGGAGTTGGACACATACCAAGTTTAGCTCAGTTCTGGGCATCTTTGTAATACCTATACAAACTTGTTCCTACATAGTAACTTGCATCTTTGAATGAGAATCTGCTTGCTTACAGCAACGTGCTATATGTTCTGAATGCCCGAATTGGGAATCTCTGTCAAAACTTTGTTAGGAATTATGTGACCCTTACTAGCTGGAAGTAAGGGAGATGGGGCATGAAGTTATTTCTAGGAGTTGGACACATACCAAGTTTAGCTCAGTTCTGGGCATCTTTGAAATACCTATACAAACTTGTTCCTACATAGTAACTTGCAAGTTTGAATGAGAATGTGCTTGCTTACAGCAACGTGCTATATGTTCTGAATGCCCGAATTTGGAATCTGTGTCAAAACTTTGTTAGGAATTATGTGATCCTTACTAGCTGGAAGTAAGGGAGATGGGGCATGAAGTTATTTCTAGGAGTTGGACACATACCAAGTTTAGCTCAGTTCTGGGCATCTTTGAAATACCTATACAAACTTGTTCCTACATAGTAACTTGCATCTTTGAATGAGAATCTGCTTGCTTACAGCAACGTGCTATATGTTCTGAATGCCCGAATTGGGATTCTGTGTCAAAACTTTGTTAGGAATTATGTGATCCTTACTAGCTGGAAGTAAGGGAGATGGGGCATGAAGTTATTTCTAGGAGTTGGACACATACCAAGTTTAGCTCAGTTCTGGGCATCTTTGAAATACCTATACAAACTTGTTCCTACATAGTAACTTGCAACTTTGAATGAAAATGTGCTTGCTTACAGCAACGTGCTATATGTTCTGAATGCCCGAAATGGCAATCTGTGTCAAAACCTTGTTAGGAATTATGTGATCCTTACTAGCTGGAAGTAAGGGAGATGGGGCATGAAGTTATTTCTAGGAGTTGGACACATACCAAGTTTAGCTCAGTTCTGGGCATCTTTGAAATACCTATACAAACTTGTTGCTACATAGTAACTTGCATCTTTGAATGAGAATGTGCTTGCTTACAGCAACGTGCTATATGTTCTGAATGCCCGAATTGGGAATCTGTGTCAAAACCTTGTTAGGATTATGTGATCCTTACTAGCTGGAAGTAAGGCAGATGGGGCATGAAGTTATTTCTAGGAGTTGGACACATACCAAGTTTAGCTCAGTTCTGGGCGTCTTTGAAATACCTATACAAACTTGTTCCTACATAGTAACTTGCATCTTTGAATGAGAATGTGCTTGCTTACAGCAACGTGCTATATGTTCTGAATGCCCGAATTGGGAATCTGTGTCAAAACTTTGTTAGGAATTATGTGATCCTTACTAGCTGGAAGTAAGGGAGATGGGGCATGAAGTTATTTCTAGGAGTTGGACACATACCAAGTTTAGCTCAGTTCTGGGCATCTTTGAAATACCTATACAAACTTGTTCCTACCTAGTAACTTGCATCTTTGAATGAGAATGTGCTTGCTTACAGCAACGTGCTATATGTTCTGAATGCCCGAATTGGGAATCTGTGTCAAAACTTTGTTAGGAATTATGTGATCCTTACTAGCTGGAAGTAAGGGAGATGGGGCATGAAGTTATTTCTAGGAGTTGGACACATACCAAGTTTAGCTCAGTTCTGGGCATCTTTGAAATACCTATACAAACTTGTTCCTACATAGTAACTTGCATCTTTGAATGAGAATGTGCTTGCTTGCAGCAACGTGCTATATGTTCTGAATGCCCGAATTGGGAATCTGTGTCAAAACTTTGTTAGGAATTATGTGATCCTTATTAGCTGGAAGTAAGGGAGATGGGGCATGAAGATATTTCTAGGAGTTGGACACATACCAAGCTTAGCTCAGTTCTGGGCATCTTTGAAATACCTATACAAACTTGTTCCTACATAGTAACTTGCAACTTTGAATGAGAATCTGCTTTTTGCAGCAACGTGCTATATGATCTGAATGCCCAAATTGGCAATCTGTGTCAAAACTTTGTTAGGAATTATGTGATCCTTACTAGCTGGAAGTAAGGGAGATGGGGCATGAAGTTATTTCTAGGAGTTGGACACATACCAAGTTCAGCTCAGTTCTGGGCATCTTTGAAATACCTATACAAACTTGTTCCTACATAGTAACTTGCATCTTTGAATGAGAATGTGCTTGCTTACAGCAACGTGCTATATGTTCTGAATGCCCGAATTGGGAATCTGTGTCAAAACTTTGTTAGGAATTATGTGATCCTTATTAGCTGGAAGTAAGGGAGATGGGGCATGAAGTTATTTCTAGGAGTTGGACACATACCAAGCTTAGCTCAGTTCTGGGCATCTTTGAAATACCTATACAAACTTGTTCCTACATAGTAACTTGCAACTTTGAATGAGAATCTGATTTTTGCAGCAACGTGCTATATGTTCTGAATGCCCGAATTGGCAATCTGTGTCAAAACTTTGTTAGGAATTATGTGATCCTTACTAGCTGGAAGTAAGGGAGATGGGGCATGAAGTTATTTCTAGGAGTTGGACACATACCAAGTTCAGCTCAGTTCTGGGCATCTTTGAAATACCTATACAAACTTGTTCCTACATAGTAACTTGCATCTTTGAATGAGAATGTGCTTGCTTACAGCAACGTGCTATATGTTCTGAATGCCCAAATTGGGAATCTGTGTCAAAACTTTGTTAGGAATTATGTGATCCTTACTAGCTGGAAGTAAGGGAGATGGGGCATGAAGTTATTTCTAGGAGTTGGACACATACCAAGTTTAGCTCAGTTCTGGGCTTCTTTGAAATACCTATACAAACTTGTTCCTACATAGTAACTTGCATCTTTGAATGAGAATCTGCTTGCTTACAGCAACGTGCTATATGTTCTGAATGCCCGAATTGGGAATCTGTGTCAAAACTTTGTTAGGAATTATGTGATCCTTACTAGCTGGAAGTAAGGGAGATGGGGCATGAAGTTATTTCTAGGAGTTGGACACATACCAAGTTTAGCTCAGTTCTGGGCATCTTTGAAATACCTATACAAACTTGTTCCTACATAGTAACTTGCATCTTTGAATGAGAATCTGCTTGCTTACAGCAACGTGCTATATGTTCTGAATGCCCGAATTGGGAATCTGTGTCAAAACTTTGTTAGGAATTATGTGATCCTTACTAGCTGGAAGTAAGGGAGATGGGGCATGAAGTTATTTCTAGGAGTTGGACGCATACCAAGTTTAGCTCAGTTCTGGGCATCTTTGAAATACCTATACAAACTTGTTGCTACATAGTAACTTGCATCATTAATGAGAATGTGCTTGCTTACAGCAACGTGCTATATGTTCTGAATGCCCGAATTGGGAATCTGTGTCAAAACTTTGTTAGGAATTATGTTATCCTTACTAGCTGGAAGTAAGGGAGATGGGGCATGAAGTTATTTCTAGGAGTTGGACGCATACCAAGTTTAGCTCAGTTCTGGGCATCTTTGAAATACCTATACAAACTTGTTCCTACATAGTAACTTGCATCTTTGAATGAAAATGTGCTTGCTTACAGCAACGTGCTATATGTTCTGAATGCCCGAATTGGGAATCTGTGTCAAAACTTTGTTAGGAATTATGTGATCCTTACTGGCTGGAAGTAAGGGAGATGGGGCATGAAGTTATTTCTAGGAGTTGGACACATACCAAGTTTAGCTCAGTTCTGGGCATCTTTGAAATACCTATACAAACTTGTTCCTACATAGTAACTTGCATCTTTGAATGAGAATGTGCTTGCTTACAGCAACGTGCTATATGTTCTGAATGCCCGAATTGGGAATCTGTGTCAAAACTTTGTTAGGAATTATGTGATCCTTACTAGCTGGAAGTAAGGGAGATGGGGCATGAAGTTATTTCTAGGAGTTGGACACATACCAAGTTTAGCTCAGTTCTGGGCATCTTTGAAATACCTATACAAACTTGTTCCTACATAGTAACTTGCATGTTTGAATGAGAATCTGCTTGCTTACAGCAACGTGCTATATGTTCTGAATGCCCGAATTGGGAATCTGTGTCAAAACTTTGTTAGGAATTATGTGATCCTTACTAGCTGGAAGTAACGGAGATGGGGCATGAAGTTATTTCTAGGAGTTGGACACATACCAAGTTTAGCTCAGTTCTGGGCATCTTTGAAATACCTATACAAACTTGTTCCTACATAGTAACTTGCAACTTTGAATGAGAATGTGCTTGCCTACAGCAACGTGCTATATGTTCTGAATGCCCGAATTGGGAATCTGTGTCAAAACTTTGTTAGGAATTATGTCATCCTTACTAGCTGGAAGTAAGGGAGATGGGGCATGAAGTTATTTCTAGGAGTTGGACACATACCAAGTTTAGCTCAGTTCTGGGCATCTTTGAAATACCTATACAAACTTGTTCCTACATAGTAACTTGCAACTTTGAATGAGAATGTGCTTGCCTACAGCAACGTGCTATATGTTCTGAATGCCCGAATTGGGAATCTGTGTCAAAACTTTGTTAGGAATTATGTGATCCTTACCAGCTGGAAGTAAGGGAGATGGGGCATGAAGTTATTTCTTGGAGTTGGAGAAATACCAAGTTTAGCTCAGTTCTGGGCATCTTTGAAATACCTATACAAACTTGTTCCTACATAGTAACTTGCATCTTTGAATGAGAATGTGCTTGCCTACAGCAACGAGCTATATGTTCTGAATGCCCGAATTGGCAATCTGTGTCAAAACTTTGTTAGGAATTATGTGATCCTTACTAGCTGGAAGTAAGGGAGATGTGGCATGAAGTTATTTCTATGAGTTGGACACATACCAAGTTTAGCTCAGTTCTGGGCATCTTTGAAATACCTATACAAACTTGTTCCTACCTAGTAACTTGCATCTTTGAATGAGAATGTGCTTGCTTACAGCAACGTGCTATATGTTCTGAATGCCCGAATTGGGAATCTGTGTCAAAACTTTGTTAGGAATTATGTGATCCTTACTAGCTGGAAGTAAGGGAGATGGGGCATGAAGTTATTTCTAGGAGTTGGACACATACCAAGTTTAGCTCAGTTCTGGGCATCTTTGAAATACCTATACAAACTTGTTCCTACATAGTAACTTGCATCTTTGAATGAGAATGTGCTTGCTTGCAGCAACGTGCTATATGTTCTGAATGCCCGAATTGGGAATCTGTGTCAAAACTTTTTTAGGAATTATGTGATCCTTACTAGCTGGAAGTAAGGGAGATGGGGCATGAAGTTATTTCTAGGAGTTGGACACATACCAAGTTTAGCTCAGTTCTGGGCATCTTTGAAATACCTATACAAACTTGTTCCTACATAGTAACTTGCAACTTTGAATGAGAATGTGCTTGCTTGCAGCAACGTGCTATATGTTCTGAATGCCCGAATTGGGAATCTGTTTCAAAACTTTGTTAGGAATTATGTGATCCTTACTAGCTGGAAGTAAGTGAGATGGGGCATGAAGTTATTTCTAGGAGTTGGACACATACCAAGTTTAGCTCAGTTCTGGGCATCTTTGTAATACCTATACAAACTTGTTCCTACATAGTAACTTGCATCTTTGAATGAGAATCTGCTTGCTTACAGCAACGTGCTATATGTTCTGAATGCCCGAATTGGGAATCTCTGTCAAAACTTTGTTAGGAATTATGTGACCCTTACTAGCTGGAAGTAAGGGAGATGGGGCATGAAGTTATTTCTAGGAGTTGGACACATACCAAGTTTAGCTGAGTTCTGGGCATCTTTGAAATACCTATACAAACTTGTTCCTACATAGTAACTTGCAACTTTGAATGAGAATGTGCTTGCTTACAGCAACGTGCTATATGTTCTGAATGCCCGAATTGGGAATCTGTGTCAAAACTTTGTTAGGAATTATGTGATCCTTACTAGCTGGAAGTAAGGGAGATGGGGCATGAAGTTATTTCTAGGAGTTGGACACATACCAAGTTTAGCTCAGTTCTGGGCATCTTTGAAATACCTATACAAACTTGTTGCTACATAGTAACTTGCATCTTTGAATGAGAATCTGCTTGCTTACAGCCACGTGCTATATGTTCTGAATGCCCGAATTGGGATTCTGTGTCAAAACTTTGTTAGGAATTATGTGATCCTTACTACCTGGAAGTAAGGGAGATGGGGCATGAAGTTATTTCTAGGAGTTGGACACATACCAAGTTTAGCTCAGTTCTGGGCATCTTTGAAATACCTATACAAACTTGTTCCTACATAGTAACTTGCAACTTTGAATGAAAATGTGCTTGCTTACAGCAACGTGCTATATGTTCTGAATGCCCGAAATGGCAATCTGTGTCAAAACCTTGTTAGGAATTATGTGATCCTTACTAGCTGGAAGTAAGGGAGATGGGGCATGAAGTTATTTCTAGGAGTTGGACACATACCAAGTTTAGCTCAGTTCTGGGCATCTTTGAAATACCTATACAAACTTGTTGCTACATAGTAACTTGCATCTTTGAATGAGAATGTGCTTGCTTACAGCAACGTGCTATATGTTCTGAATGCCCGAATTGGGAATCTGTGTCAAAACCTTGTTAGGATTATGTGATCCTTACTAGCTGGAAGTAAGGGAGATGGGGCATGAAGTTATTTCTAGGAGTTGGACACATACCAAGTTTAGCTCAGTTCTGGGCGTCTTTGAAATACCTATACAAACTTGTTCCTACATAGTAACTTGCATCTTTGAATGAGAATGTGCTTGCTTACAGCAACGTGCTATATGTTCTGAATGCCCGAATTGGGAATCTGTGTCAAAACTTTGTTAGGAATTATGTGATCCTTACTAGCTGGAAGTAAGGGAGATGGGGCATGAAGTTATTTCTAGGAGTTGGACACATACCAAGTTTAGCTCAGTTCTGGGCATCTTTGAAATACCTATACAAACTTGTTCCTACCTAGTAACTTGCATCTTTGAATGAGAATGTGCTTGCTTACAGCAACGTGCTATATGTTCTGAATGCCCGAATTGGGAATCTGTGTCAAAACTTTGTTAGGAATTATGTGATCCTTACTAGCTGGAAGTAAGGGAGATGGGGCATGAAGTTATTTCTAGGAGTTGGACACATACCAAGTTTAGCTCAGTTCTGGGCATCTTTGAAATACCTATACAAACTTGTTCCTACATAGTAACTTGCATCTTTGAATGAGAATGTGCTTGCTTGCAGCAACGTGCTATATGTTCTGAATGCCCGAATTGGGAATCTGTGTCAAAACTTTGTTAGGAATTATGTGATCCTTATTAGCTGGAAGTAAGGGAGATGGGGCATGAAGTTATTTCTAGGAGTTGGACACATACCAAGTTTAGCTCAGTTCTGGGCATCTTTGAAATACCTATACAAACTTGTTCCTACATAGTAACTTGCAACATTGAATGAGAATGTGCTTGCTTAGAGCAACGTGCTATATGTTGTGAATGCCCGAATTGGGAATCTCTGTCAAAACTTTGTTAGGAATTTTGTGATCCTTAGTAGCTGGAAGTAAGGGAGTTGGGGCATGAAGTTATTTCTAGGATTTGGACACATACCATGTTTAGCTCAGTTCTGGGCATCTTTGAAATACCTATACAAACTTGTTCCTACATAGTAACTTGCAACATTGAATGAGAATGTGCTTGCTTACAGCAACGTGCTATATGTTCTGAATGCCCGAATGGGAATTTGTGTCAAAACTTTGTTAGGAATTATGTGATCCTTACTAGCTGGAAGTAAGGGAGATGGGGCATGAAGTTATTTCTAGGAGTTGGACACATACCAAGTTTAGCTCAGTTCTGGGCATCTTTGAAATACCAATACAAACTTGTTCCTACATAGTAACTTGCAACTTTGAATGAGAATGTGCTTGCTTAGAGCAACGTGCTATATGTTCTGAATGCCCGAATTGGGAATCTGTGTCAAAACTTTGTTAGGAATTATGTGATCCTTACTAGCTGGAAGTAAGGGAGTTGGGGCATGACGTTATTTCTAGGATTTGGACACATACCATGTTTAGCTCAGTTCTGGGCATCTTTGAAATACCTATACAAACTTGTTCCTACATAGTAACTTGCAACTTTGAATGAGAATGTGCTTGCTTACAGCAACGTGCTATATGTTCTGAAAGCCCGAATGGGAATCTGTGTCAAAACTTTGTTAGGAATTATGTGATCCTTACTAGCTGGAAGTAAGGGAGATGGGGCATGAAGTTATTTCTAGGAGGTGGACACATACCAAGTTTAGCTCAGTTCTGGGCATCTTTGAAATACCTATACAAACTTGTTCCTACATAGTAACTTGCAACTTTGAATGAGAATGTGCTTGCTTACAGCAACGTGCTATATGTTCTGAATGCCCGAATTGGGAATCTGTGTCAAAACTTTGTTAGGAATTATGTGATCCTTACTAGCTGGAAGTAAGGGAGATGGGGCATGAAGTTATTTCTAGGAGTTGGACACATACCAAGTTTAGATCAGTTCTGGGCATCTTTGAAAGTCCTATTCAAACTTGTTCCTACATAGTAACTTGCAACTTTGAATGAGAATGTGCTTTCTTACAGCAACGTGCTATATGTTCTGAATGACCGAATTGGGAATCTGTGTCAAAACTTTGTTAGGAATTATGTGATCCTTACTAGCTGGAAGTAAGGGAGTTGGGGCATGAAGTTATTTCTAGGAGTTGGACACATACCAAGTTTAGCTCAGTTCTGGGCATCTTTGAAATACCTATACAAACTTGTTCCTACATAGTAACTTGGAACTTTGAATGAGAATGTGCTTGCTTACAGCAACGTGCTATATGTTCTGAATGCCCGAATTGGGAATCTGTGTCAAAACTTTGTTAGGAATTATGTGATCCTTACTAGCTGGAAGTAAGGGAGATGGGGCATGAAGTTATTTCTAGGAGTTGGACACATACCAAGTTTAGCTCAGTTCTGGGCATCTTTGAAATACCTATACAAACTTGTTCCTACATAGTAACTTGCAACTTTGAATGAGAATGTGCTTGCTTACAGCAACGTGCTATATGTTCTGAATGCCCGAATTGGGAATCTGTGTCAAAACTTTGTTAGGAATTATGTGATCCTTACTAGATGGAAGTAAGGGAGTGGGGCATGAAGTTATTTCTAGGAGTTGGACACATACCAAGTTTAGCTCAGTTCTGGGCATCTTTGAAATACCTATACAAACTTGTTCCTACATAGTAACTTGCATCTTTGAATGAGAATGTGCTTGCTTACAGCAACGTACTATATGTTCTGAATGCCCGAATTGGGAATCTGTGTCAAAACTTTGTTAGGAATTATGTGATCCTTACTAGCTGGAAGTAAGGGAGTAGGGGCATGAAGTTATTTCTAGGAGTTGGACACATACCATGTTTAGCTCAGTTCTGGCCTCTTTGAAATACCTATACAAACTTGTTCCTACATAGTAACTTGCAACTTTGAATGAGAATGTGCTTGCTTACAGCAACATGCTATATGTTCTGAATGCCCGAATGTGAATCTGTGTCAAAACTTTGTTAGGAATTATGTGATCCTTACTAGCTGGAAGTAAGGGAGATGGTTCATGAAGTTATTTCTAGAAGTTGGACACATACCAAGTTTAGCTCAGTTCTGGGCATCTTTGAAATACCTATACAAACTTGTTCCTACATAGTAACTTGCAACTTTGAATGAGAATGTGCTTGCTTACAGCAACGTGCTATATGTTCTGAATGCCCGAATGGGAATCTGTGTCAAAACTTTGTTAGGAATTATGTGATCCTTACTAGCTGGAAGGAATGGAGATGGGGCATGAAGTTATTTCTAGGAGGTGGACACATACCAAGTTTAGCTCAGTTCTGGGCATCTTTGAAATACCTATACAAACTTGTTCCTACATAGTAACTTGCAACTTTGAATGAGAATATGCTTGCTTACAGCAACGTGCTATATGTTCTGAATGCCCGAATTGGGAATCTGTGTCAAAACTTTGTTAGGAATTATGTGATCCTTACTAGCTGGAAGTAAGGGAGATGGGGCATGAAGTTATTTCTAGGAGTTGGACACATACCAAGTTTAGCTCAGTTCTGGGCATCTTTGAAAGTCCTATTCAAACTTGTTCCTACATAGTAACTTGCAACTTTGAATGAGAATGTGCATTCTTACAGCAACGTGCTATATGTTCTGAATGCCCGAATTGGGAATCTGTGTCAAAACTTTGTTAGGAATTATGTGATCCTTACTAGCTGGAAGTAAGGGAGTTGGGGCATGAAGTTATTTCTAGGAGTTGGACACATACCAAGTTTACTCAGTTCTGGGCATCTTTGAAATACCTATACAAACTTGTTCCTACATAGTAACTTGCAACTTTGAATGAGACTGTGCTTGCTTACAGCAACGTGCTATATGTTCTGAATGCCCGAATTGGGAATCTGTGTGAAAACTTTGTTAGGAATTATGTGATCCTTACTAGCTGGAAGTAAGGGAGTTGGGGCATGAAGTTATTTCTAGGATTTGGACACGTACCATGTTTAGCTCAGTTCTGGGCATCTTTGAAATACCTATACAAACTTGTTCCTACATAGTAACTTGCAACTTTGAATGAGAATGTGCTTGCTTACAGCAACGTGCTATATGTTCTGAATGCCCGAATGGGAATCTGTGTCAAAACTTTGTTAGGAATTATGTGATCCTTACTAGCTGGAAGTAAGGGAGATGGGGCATGAAGTTATTTCTAGGAGTTGGACACATACCAAGTTTAGCTCAGTTCTGGGCATCTTTGAAATACCTATACAAACTTGTTCCTACATAGTAACTTGCAACTTTGAATGAGAATGTGCTTGCTTACAGCAACGTGCTATATGTTGTGAATGCCCGAATTGGGAATCTGTGTCAAAACTTTGTTAGGAATTATGTGATCCTTACTAGCTGGAAGTAAGGGAGATGGGGCATGAAGTTATTTCTAGGAGTTGGACACATACCAAGTTTAGCTCAGTTCTGGTCATCTTTGAAAGTCCTATTCAAACTTGTTCCTACATAGTAACTTGCAAATTTGAATGAGAATGTGCTTGCTTACAGCAACATGCTATATGTTCTGAATGCCCGAATGTGAATCTGTGTCAAAACTTTGTTAGGAATTATGTGATCCTTACTAGCTGGAAGTAAGGGAAATGGGGCATGAAGTTATTTCTAGGAGTTGGACACATACCAAGTTTAGCTCAGTTCTGGGCATCTTTGAAATACCTATACAAACTTGTTCCTACATAGTAACTTGGAACTTTGAATGAGAATGTGCTTGCTTAGAGCAACGTGCTATATGTTGTGAATGCCCGAATTGGGAATCTGTGTCAAAACTTTGTTAGGAATTATGTGATCCTTACTAGCTGGAAGTAAGGGAGTTGGGGTATGAAGTTATTTCTAGGATTTGGACACATACCATGTTTAGCTCAGTTCTGGGCATCTTTGAAATACCTATACAAACTTGTTCCTACATAGTAACTTGCAACTTTGAATGAGAATGTGCTTGCTTACAGCAACGTGCTATATGTTCTGAATGCCCGAATGGGAATCTGTGTCAAAACTTTGTTAGGAATTATGTGATCCTTACTAGCTGGAAGGAAGGGAGATGGGGCATGAAGTTATTTCTAGGAGGTGGAGACATACCAAGTTTAGCTCAGTTCTGGGCATCTTTGAAATACCTATACAAACTTGTTCCTACATAGTAACTTGCAACTTTGAATGAGAATGTGCTTGCTTACAGCAACGTGCTATATGTTCTGAATGCCCGAATTGGGAATCTGTGTCAAAACTTTGTTAGGAATTATGTGATCCTTACTAGCTGGAAGTAAGGGAGTGGGGCATGAAGGTATTTCTAGGAGTTGGACACATACCAAGTTTAGCTCAGTTCTGGGCATCTTTGAAAGTCCTATTCAAACTTGTTCCTACATAGTAACTTGCAACTTTGAATGAGAATGTGCATTCTTACAGCAACGTGCTATATGTTCTGAATGCCCGAATTGGGAATCTGTGTCAAAACTTTGTTAGGAATTATGTGATCCTTACTAGCTGGAAGTAAGGGAGTTGGGGCATGAAGTTATTTCTAGGAGTTGGACACATACCAAGTTTAGCTCAGTTCTGGGCATCTTTGAAATACCTATACAAACTTGTTCCTACATAGTAACTTGCAACTTTGAATGAGAATGTGCTTGCTTACAGCAACGTGCTATATGTTCTGAATGCCCGAATTGGCAATCTGTGTCAAAACTTTGTTAGGAATTATGTGATCCTTTCTAGCTGGAAGTAAGGGAGTGGGGCATGAAGTTATTTCTAGGAGTTGGACACATACCAAGTTTAGCTCAGTTCTGGGCATCTTTGAAATACCTATACAAACTTGTTCCTACATAGTAACTTGCAACTTTGAATGAGAATGTGCTTGCTTACAGCAACGTGCTATATGTTCTGAATGCCCAAATTGGGAATCTGTGTCAAAACTTTGTTAGGAATTATGTGATCCTTACTAGATGGAAGTAAGGGAGATGGGGCATGAAGTTATTTCTAGGAGTTGGACACATACCAAGTTTAGCTCAGTTCTTGGCATCTTTGAAATACGTATACAAACTTGTTCCTACATAGTAACTTGCATCTTTGAATGAGAATGTGCTTGCTTACAGCAACGTACTATATGTTCTGAATGCCCGAATTGGGAATCTGTGTCAAAACTTTGTTAGGAATTATGTGATCCTTACTAGCTGGAAGTAAGGGAGTTGGGGCATGAAGTTATTTCTAGGAGTTGGACACATACCATGTTTAGCTCAGTTCTGGCCTCTTTGAAATACCTATACAAACTTGTTCCTACATAGTAACTTGCAACTTTGAATTAGAATGTGCTTGCTTACAGCAACATGCTATATGTTCTGAATGCCCGAATGTGAATCTGTGTCAAAACTTTGTTAGGAATTATGTGATCCTTACTAGCTGGAAGTAAGGGAGATGGGGCATGAAGTTATTTCTAGGAGTTGGACACATACCAAGTTTAGCTCAGTTCTGGGCATCTTTGAAATACCTATACAAACTTGTTCCTACATAGTAACTTCGAACTTTGAATGAGAATGTGCTTGCTTAGAGCAACGTGCTATATGTTGTGAATGCCCGAATTGGGAATCTGTGTCAAAACTTTGTTAGGAATTATGTGATCCTTACTAGCTGGAAGTAAGGGAGTTGGGGCATGAAGTTATTTCTAGGATTTGGACACATACCATGTTTAGCTCAGTTCTGGGCATCTTTGAAATACCTATACAAACTTGTTCCTACATAGTAACTTGCAACTTTGAATGAGAATGTGCTTGCTTACAGCAACGTGCTATATGTTCTGAATGCCCGAATGGGAGTCTGTGTCAAAACTTTGTTAGGAATTATGTGATCCTTACTAGCTGGAAGGAAGGGAGATGGGGCATGAAGTTATTTCTAGGAGGTGGAGACATACCAAGTTTAGCTCAGTTCTGGGCATCTTTGAAATACCTATACAAACTTGTTCCTACATAGTAACTTGCAACTTTGAATGAGAATGTGCTTGCTTACAGCAACGTGCTATATGTTCTGAATGCCCGAATTGGGAATCTGTGTCAAAACTTTGTTAGGAATTATGTGATCCTTACTAGCTGGAAGTAAGGGAGTGGGGCATGAAGGTATTTCTAGGAGTTGGACACATACCAAGTTTAGCTCAGTTCTGGGCATCTTTGAAAGTCCTATTCAAACTTGTTCCTACATAGTAACTTGCAACTTTGAATGAGAATGTGCATTCTTACAGCAACGTGCTATATGTTCTGAATGCCCGAATTGGGAATCTGTGTCAAAACTTTGTTAGGAATTATGTGATCCTTACTAGCTGGAAGTAAGGGAGTTGGGGCATGAAGTTATTTCTAGGAGTTGGACACATACCTAGTTTAGCTCAGTTCTGGGCATCTTTGAAATACCTATACAAACTTGATCCTACATAGTAACTTGCAACTTTGAATGAGAATGTACTTGCTTACAGCAACGTGCTATATGTTCTGAATGCCCGAATTGGGAATCTGTGTCAAAACTTTGTTAGGAATTATGTGATCCTTACTAGCTGGAAGTAAGGGAGTTGGGGCATGAAGTTATTTCTAGGATTTGGACACATACCATGTTTAGCTCAGTTCTGGGCATCTTTGAAATACCTATACAAACTTGTTCCTACATAGTAACTTGCAACTTTGAATGAGAATGTGCTTGCTTACAGCAACGTGCTATATGTTCTGAATGCCCGAATGGGAATCTGTGTCAAAACTTTGTTAGGAATTATGTGATCCTTACTAGCTGGAAGTAAGGGAGATGGGGCATGAAGTTATTTCTAGGAGTTGGACACATACCAAGTTTAGCTCAGTTCTGGGCATCTTTGAAATACCTATACAAACTTGTTCCTACATAGTAACTTGCAACTTTGAATGAGAATGTGCTTGCTTAGAGCAACGTGCTATATGTTGTGAATGCCCGAATTGGGAATCTGTGTCAAAACTTTGTTAGGAATTATGTGATCCTTACTAGCTGGAAGTAAGGGAGTTGGGGCATGAAGTTATTTCTAGGAGTTGGAGACATACCAAGTTTAGCTCAGTTCTGGGCATCTTTGAAATACCTATACAATCTTGTTCCTACATAGTAACTTGCAACTTTGAATGAGAATGTGCTTGCTTACAGCAACGTGCTGTATGTTGTGAATGCCCGAATTGGGAATCTGTGTCAAAACTTTGTTAGGAATTATGTGATCCTTACTAGCTGGAAGTAAGGGAGTTGGGGCATGAAGTTATTTCTAGGAGTTGGACACATACCATGTTTAGCTCAGTTCTGGCCTCTTTGAAATACCTATACAAACTTGTTCCTACTTAGTAACTTGCAACTTTGAATGAGAATGTGCTTGCTTAGAGCAACGTGCTATATGTTGTGAATGCCCGAATTGGGAATCTGTGTCAAAACTTTGTTAGGAATTATGTGATCCTTACTAGCTGGAAGTAAGGGAGATGGGGCATTTAGTTATTTCTTGGAGTTGGAGACATACCAAGTTTAGCTCAGTTCTGGGCATCTTTGAAATACCTATACAAACTTGTTCCTACATAGTAACTTGCATCTTTGAATGAGAATGTGCTTGCTTACAGCAACGTGCTATATGTTCTGAATGCCCGAATTGGGAATCTGTGTCAAAACTTTGTTAGGAATTATGTGATCCTTACTAGCTGGAAGTAAGGGAGATGGGGCATGAAGTTATTTCTAGGAGTTGGACACATACCAAGTTTAGCTCAGTTCTGGGCATCTTTGAAAGTCCTATTCAAACTTGTTCCTACATAGTAACTTGCAACTTTGAATGAGAATGTGCATTCTTACAGCAACGTGCTATATGTTCTGAATGCCCGAATTGGGAATCTGTGTCAAAACTTTGTTAGGAATTATGTGATCCTTACTAGCTTGAAGTAAGGGAGTTGGGGCATGAAGTTATTTCTAGGAGTTGGACACATACCATGTTTACTCAGTTCTGGGCATCTTTGAAATACCTATACAAACTTGTTCCTACATAGTAACTTGCAACTTTGAATGAGAATGTGCTTGCTTACAGCAACGTGCTATATGTTCTGAATGCCCGAATTGGGAATCTGTGTCAAAACTTTGTTAGGAATTATGTGATCCTTACTAGCTGGAAGTAAGGGAGTTGGGGCATGAAGTTATTTCTAGGAGTTGGACACATACCATGTTTAGCTCAGTTCTGGGCATCTTTGAAATACCTATACAAACTTGTTCCTACATAGTAACTTGCAACTTTGAATGAGAATGTGCTTGCTTACAGCAACGTGCTATATGTTCTGAATGCCCGAATGGGAATCTGTGTCAAAACTTTGTTAGGAATTATGTGATCCTTACTAGCTGGAAGTAAGGGAGATGGGGCATGAAGTTATTTCTAGGAGTTGGACACATACCAAGTTTAGCTCAGTTCTGGTCATCTTTGAAAGTCCTATTCAAACTTGTTCCTACATAGTAACTTGCAACTTTGAATGAGAATGTGCTTTCTTACAGCAACGTGCTATATGTTCTGAATGCCCGAATTGGGAATCTGTGTCAAAACTTTGTTAGGAATTATGTGATCCTTACTAGCTGGAAGTAAGGGAGTTGGGGCATGAAGTTATTTCTAGGAGTTGGACACATACCAAGTTTAGCTCAGTTCTGGGCATCTTTGAAATACCTATACAAACTTGTTCCTACATAGTAACTTGCAACTTTGAATGAGAATGTGCTTGCTTACAGCAACGTGCTATATGTTCTGAATGCCCGAATTGGGAATCTGTGTGAAAACTTTGTTAGGAATTATGTGATCCTTACTAGCTGGAAGTAAGGGAGATGGGGCTTGAAGTTATTTCTAGGAGTTGGACACATACCAAGTTTAGCTCAGTTCTGGGCATCTTTGAAATACCTATACAAACTTGTTCCTACATAGTAACTTGCAACTTTGAATGAGAATGTGCTTGCTTACAGCAACGTGCTTTATGTTCTGAATGCCCGAATTGGGAATCTGTGTCAAAACTTTGTTAGGAATTATGTGATCCTTACTAGATGGAAGTAAGGGAGTGGGGCATGAAGTTATTTCTAGGAGTTGGACACATACCAAGTTTAGCTCAGTTCTGGGCATCTTTGAAATACCTATACAAACTTGTTCCTACATAGTAACTTGCATCTTTGAATGAGAATGTGCTTGCTTACAGCAACGTACTATATGTTCTGAATGCCCGAATTGGGAATCTGTGTCAAAACTTTGTTAGGAATTATGTGATCCTTACTAGCTGGAAGTAAGGGAGTTGGGGCATGAAGTTATTTCTAGGAGTTGGACACATACCATGTTTAGCTCAGTTCTGGCCTCTTTGAAATACCTATACAAACTTGTTCCTACATAGTAACTTGCAACTTTGAATGAGAATGTGCTTGCTTACAGCAACAGGCTATATGTTCTGAATGCCCGAATGTGAATCTGTGTCAAAACTTTGTTAGGAATTATGTGATCCTTACTTGCTGGAAGTAAGGGAAATGGGGCATGAAGTTATTTCTAGGAGTTGGACACATACCAAGTTTAGCTCAGTTCTGGGCATCTTTGAAATACCTATACAAACTTGTTCCTACATAGTAACTTGGAACTTTGAATGAGAATGTGCTTGCTTAGATCAACGTGCTATATGTTGTGAATGCCCGAATTGGGAATCTGTGTCAAAACTTTGTTAGGAATTATGTGATCCTTATTAGCTGGAAGTAAGGGAGTTGGGGCATGAAGTTATTTCTAGGATTTGGACACATACCATGTTTAGCTCAGTTCTGGGCATCTTTGAAATACCTATACAAACTTGTTCCTACATAGTAACTTGCAACTTTGAATGAGAATGTGCTTGCTTACAGCAACGTGCTATATGTTCTGAATGCCCGAATGGGAATCTGTGTCAAAACTTTGTTAGGAATTATGTGATCCTTACTAGCTGGAAGGAAGGGAGATGGGGCATGAAGTTATTTCTAGGAGGTGGAGACATACCAAGTTTAGCTCAGTTCTGGGCATCTTTGAAATACCTATACAAACTTGTTCCTACATAGTAACTTGCAACTTTGAATGAGAATGTGCTTGCTTACAGCAACGTGCTATATGTTCTGAATGCCCGAATTGGGAATCTGTGTCAAAACTTTGTTAGGAATTATGTGATCCTTACTAGCTGGAAGTAAGGGAGTGGGGCATGAAGGTATTTCTAGGAGTTGGACACATACCAAGTTTAGCTCAGTTCTGGGCATCTTTGAAAGTCCTATTCAAACTTGTTCCTACATAGTAACTTGCAACTTTGAATGAGAATGTGCATTCTTACAGCAACGTGCTATATGTTCTTAATGCCCGAATTGGGAATCTGTGTCAAAACTTTGTTAGGAATTATGTGATCCTTACTAGCTGGAAGTAAGGGAGTTGGGGCATGAAGTTATTTCTAGGAGTTGGACACATACCAAGTTTAGCTCAGTTCTGGGCATCTTTGAAATACCTATACAAACTTGTTCCTACATAGTAACTTGCGACTTTGAATGAGAATGTGCTTGCTTACAGCAACGTGCTATATGTTCTGAATGCCCGAATTGGCAATCTGTGTCAAAACTTTGTTAGGAATTATATGATCCTTTCTAGCTGGAAGTAAGGGAGTGGGGCATGAAGTTATTTCTAGGAGTTGGACACATACCAAGTTTAGCTCAGTTCTGGGCATCTTTGAAATACCTATACAAACTTGTTCCTACATAGTAACTTGCAACTTTGAATGAGAATGTGCTTGCTTACAGCAACGTGCTATATGTTCTGAATGCCCAAATTGGGAATCTGTGTCAAAACTTTGTTATGAATTATGTGATCCTTACTAGATGGAAGTAAGGGAGATGGGGCATGAAGTTATTTCTAGGAGTTGGACACATACCAAGTTTAGCTCAGTTCTTGGCATCTTTGAAATACGTATACAAACTTGTTCCTACATAGTAACTTGCATCTTTGAATGAGAATGTGCTTGCTTACAGCAACGTACTATATGTTCTGAATGCCCGAATTGGGAATCTGTGTGAAAACTTTGTTAGGAATTATGTGATCCTTACTAGCTGGAAGTAAGGGAGTTGGGGCATGAAGTTATTTCTAGGAGTTGGACACATACCATGTTTAGCTCAGTTCTGGCCTCTTTGAAATACCTATACAAACTTGTTCCTGCATAGTAACTTGCAACTTTGAATGAGAATGTGCTTGCTTACAGCAACATGCTATATGTTCTGAATGCCCGAATGTGAATCTGTGTCAAAACTTTGTTAGGAATTATGTGATCCTTACTAGCTGGAAGTAAGGGAGATGGGGCATGAAGTTATTTCTAGGAGGTGGAGACATACCAAGTTTAGCTCAGTTCTGGGCATCTTTGAAATACCTATACAAACTTGTTCCTACATAGTAACTTGCAACTTTGAATGAGAATGTGCTTGCTTACAGCAACGTGCTATATGTTCTGAATGCCCGAATTGGGAATCTGTGTCAAAACTTTGTTAGGAATTATGTGATCCTTACTAGCTGGAAGTAAGGGAGTGGGGCATGAAGGTATTTCTAGGAGTTGGACACATACCAAGTTTAGCTCAGTTCTGGGCATCTTTGAAAGTCCTATTCAAACTTGTTCCTACATAGTAACTTGCAACTTTGAATGAGAATGTGGATTCTTACAGCAACGTGCTATATGTTCTGAATGCCCGAATTGGGAATCTGTGTCAAAACTTTGTTAGGAATTATGTGATCCTTACTAGCTGGAAGTAAGGGAGTTGGGGCATGAAGTTATTTCTAGGAGTTGGACACATACCAACTTTAGCTCAGTTCTGGGCATCTTTGAAATACCTATACAAACTTGTTCCTACATAGTAACTTGCAACTTTGAATGAGAATGTGCTTGCTTACAGCAACGTGCTATATGTTCTGAATGCCCGAATTGGGAATCTGTGTCAAAACTTTGTTAGGAATTATGTGATCCTTACTAGCTGGAAGTAAGGGAGTTGGGGCATGAAGTTATTTCTAGGATTTGGACACATACCATGTTTAGCTCAGTTCTGGGCATCTTTGAAATACCTATACAAACTTGTTCCTACATAGTAACTTGCAACTTTGAATGAGAATGTGCTTGCTTACAGCAACGTGCTATATGTTCTGAATGCCCGAATGGGAATCTGTGTCAAAACTTTGTTAGGAATTATGTGATCCTTACTAGCTGGAAGTAAGGGAGATGGGGCATGAAGTTATTTCTAGGAGTTGGACACATACCAAGTTTAGCTCAGTTCTGGGCATCTTTGAAATACCTATACAAACTTGTTCCTACATAGTAACTTGCAACTTTGAATGAGAATGTGCTTGCTTAGAGCAACGTGCTATATGTTGTGAATGCCCGAATTGGGAATCTGTGTCAAAACTTTGTTAGGAATTATGTGATCCTTACTAGCTGGAAGTAAGGGAGTTGGGGCATGAAGTTATTTCTAGGAGTTGGACACATACCATGTTTAGCTCAGTTCTGGCCTCTTTGAAATACCTATACAAACTTGTTCCTACTTAGTAACTTGCAACTTTGAATGAGAATGTGCTTGCTTAGAGCAACGTGCTATATGTTGTGAATGCCCGAATTGGGAATCTGTGTCAAAACTTTGTTAGGAATTATGTGATCCTTACTAGCTGGAAGTAAGAGAGTTGGGGCATGAAGTTATTTCTAGGATTTGGACACATACCAAGTTTAGCTCAGTTCTGGGCATCTTTGAAATACCTATACAAACTTGTTCCTACATAGTAACTTCGAACTTTGAATGAGAATGTGCTTGCTTAGAGCAACGTGCTATATGTTGTGAATGCCCGAATTGGGAATCTGTGTCAAAACTTTGTTAGGAATTATGTGATCGTTACTAGCTGGAAGTAAGGGAGTTGGGGCATGAAGTTATTTCTAGGATTTGGACACATACCATGTTTAGCTCAGTTCTGGGCATCTTTGAAATACCTATACAAACTTGTTCCTACATAGTAACTTGCAACTTTGAATGAGAATGTGCTTGCTTACAGCAACGTGCTATATGTTCTGAATGCCCGAATGGGAATCTGTGTCAAAACTTTGTCAGGAATTATGTGATCCTTACTAGCTGGAAGGAAGGGAGATGGGGCATGAAGTTATTTCTAGGAGGTGGAGACATACCAAGTTTAGCTCAGTTCTGGGCATCTTTGAAATACCTATACAAACTTGTTCCTACATAGTAACTTGCAACTTTGAATGAGAATGTGCTTGCTTACAGCAACGTGCTATATGTTCTGAATGCCCGAATTGGGAATCTGTGTCAAAACTTTGTTAGGAATTATGTGATCCTTACTAGCTGGAAGTAAGGGAGTGGGGCATGAAGGTATTTCTAGGAGTTGGACACATACCAAGTTTAGCTCAGTTCTGGGCATCTTTGAAAGTCCTATTCAAACTTGTTCCTACATAGTAACTTGCAACTTTGAATGAGAATGTGCATTCTTACAGCAACGTGCTATATGTTCTGAATGCCCGAATTGGGAATCTGTGTCAAAACTTTGTTAGGAATTATGTGATCCTTACTAGCTGGAAGTAAGGGAGTTGGGGCATGAAGTTATTTCTAGGAGTTGGACACATACCAAGTTTAGCTCAGTTCTGGGCATCTTTGAAATACCTATACAAACTTGTTCCTACATAGTAACTTGCAACTTTGAATGAGAATGTGCTTGCTTACAGCAACGTGCTATATGTTCTGAATGCCCGAATTGGGAATCTGTGTCAAAACTTTGTTAGGAATTATGTGATCCTTACTAGCTGGAAGTAAGGGAGTTGGGGCATGAAGTTATTTCTAGGAGTTGGACACATACCAAGTTTAGCTCAGTTCTGGGCATCTTTGAAATACCTATACAAACTTGTTCCTACGTAGTAACTTGCAACTTTGAATGAGAATGTGCTTGCTTGCAGCAACGTGCTATATGTTCTGAATGCCCGAATAGGGAATCTGTGTCAAAACTTTGTTAGGAATTATGTGATCCTTACTAGCTGGAAGTAAGGGAGACGTTGCATGAAGTTATTTCTAGGAGTTGGACACATACCAAGTTTAGCTCAGTTCTGAGCATCTTTGAAATACCTATACAAACTTGTTCCTACATAGTAACTTGCATCTTTGAATGAGAATGTTTTTGCTTACAGCAACGTGCTATATGTTCTGAATGCCCGAATTGGGAATCTGTGTCAAAACTGTGTTAGGAATTATGTGATCCTTACTAGCTGGAAGTAAGGGAGATGGGGCATAAAGTTATTTCTAGGAGTTGGACACATACCAAGTTTAGCTCAGTTCTGGGCATCTTTGAAATACCTATACAAACTTGTTCCTACCTAGTAACTTGCATCTTTGAATGAGAATGTGCTTGCTTACAGCAACGTGCTATATGTTCTGAATGCCCGAATTGGGAATCTGTGTCAAAACTTTGTTAGGAATTATGTGATCCTTACTAGCTGGAAGTAAGGGAGATGGGGCATGAAGTTATTTCTAGGAGTTGGACACATACCAAGTTTAGCTCAGTTCTGGGCATCTTTGAAATACCTATACAAACTTGTTCCTACATAGTAACTTGCATCTTTGAATGAGAATGTGCTTGCTTGCAGCAACGTGCTATATGTTCTGAATGCCCGAATTGGGAATCTGTGTCAAAACTTTGTTAGGAATTATGTGATCCTTACTAGCTGGAAGTAAGGGAGATGGGGCATGAAGTTATTTCTAGGAGTTGGACACATACCAAGTTTAGCTCAGTTCTGGGCATCTTTGAAATACCTATACAAACTTGTTCCTACATAGTAACTTGCATCTTTGAATGAGAATCTGCTTGCTTACAGCAACGTGCTATATGTTCTGAATGCCCGAATTGGGAATCTGTGTCAAAACTTTGTTAGGAATTATGTGATCCTTACTAGCTGGAAGTAACGGAGATGGGGCATGAAGTTATTTCTAGGAGTTGGACACATACCAAGTTTAGCTCAGTTCTGGGCATCTTTGAAATACCTATACAAACTTGTTCCTACATAGTAACTTGCAACTTTGAATGAGAATGTGCTTGCCTACAGCAACGTGCTATATGTTCTGAATGCCCGAATTGGGAATCTGTGTCAAAACTTTGTTAGGAATTATGTCATCCTTACTAGCTGGAAGTAAGGGAGATGGGGCATGAAGTTATTTCTAGGAGTTGGACACATACCAAGTTTAGCTCAGTTCTGGGCATCTTTGAAATACCTATACAAACTTGTTCCTACATAGTACCTTGCAACTTTGAATGAGAATGTGCTTGCCTACAGCAACGTGCTATATGTTCTGAATGCCCGAATTGGGAATCTGTGTCAAAACTTTGTTAGGAATTATGTGATCCTTACCAGCTGGAAGTAAGGGAGATGGGGCATGAAGTTATTTCTTGGAGTTGGAGAAATACCAAGTTTAGCTCAGTTCTGGGCATCTTTGAAATACCTATACAAACTTGTTCCTACATAGTAACTTGCATCTTTGAATGAGAATGTGCTTGCCTACAGCAACGAGCTATATGTTCTGAATGCCCGAATTGGCAATCTGTGTCAAAACTTTGTTAGGAATTATGTGATCCTTACTAGCTGGAAGTAAGGGAGATGTGGCATGAAGTTATTTCTAGGAGTTGGACACATACCAAGTTTAGCTCAGTTCTGGGCATCTTTGAAATACCTATACAAACTTGTTCCTACATAGTAACTTGCATCTTTGAATGAAAATGTGCTTGCTTACAGCAACGTGCTATATGTTCTGAATGCCCGAATTGGGAATCTGTGTCAAAACTTTGTTAGGAATTATGTGATCCTTACTGGCTGGAAGTAAGGGAGATGGGGCATGAAGTTATTTCTAGGAGTTGGACACATACCAAGTTTAGCTCAGTTCTGGGCATCTTTGAAATACCTATACAAACTTGTTCCTACATAGTAACTTGCATCTTTGAATGAGAATGTGCTTGCTTACAGCAACGTGCTATATGTTCTGAATGCCCGAATTGGGAATCTGTGTCAAAACTTTGTTAGGAATTATGTGATCCTTACTAGCTGGAAGTAAGGGAGATGGGGCATGAAGTTATTTCTAGGAGTTGGACACATACCAAGTTTAGCTCAGTTCTGGGCATCTTTGAAATACCTATACAAACTTGTTCCTACATAGTAACTTGCATGTTTGAATGAGAATCTGCTTGCTTACAGCAACGTGCTATATGTTCTGAATGCCCGAATTGGGAATCTGTGTCAAAACTTTGTTAGGAATTATGTGATCCTTACTAGCTGGAAGTAACGGAGATGGGGCATGAAGTTATTTCTAGGAGTTGGACACATACCAAGTTTAGCTCAGTTCTGGGCATCTTTGAAATACCTATACAAACTTGTTCCTACATAGTAACTTGCAACTTTGAATGAGAATGTGCTTGCCTACAGCAACGTGCTATATGTTCTGAATGCCCGAATTGGGAATCTGTGTCAAAACTTTGTTAGGAATTATGTCATCCTTACTAGCTGGAAGTAAGGGAGATGGGGCATGAAGTTATTTCTAGGAGTTGGACACATACCAAGTTTAGCTCAGTTCTGGGCATCTTTGAAATACCTATACAAACTTGTTCCTACATAGTAACTTGCAACTTTGAATGAGAATGTGCTTGCCTACAGCAACGTGCTATATGTTCTGAATGCCCGAATTGGGAATCTGTGTCAAAACTTTGTTAGGAATTATGTGATCCTTACCAGCTGGAAGTAAGGGAGATGGGGCATGAAGTTATTTCTTGGAGTTGGAGAAATACCAAGTTTAGCTCAGTTCTGGGCATCTTTGAAATACCTATACAAACTTGTTCCTACATAGTAACTTGCATCTTTGAATGAGAATGTGCTTGCCTACAGCAACGAGCTATATGTTCTGAATGCCCGAATTGGCAATCTGTGTCAAAACTTTGTTAGGAATTATGTGATCCTTACTAGCTGGAAGTAAGGGAGATGTGGCATGAAGTTATTTCTATGAGTTGGACACATACCAAGTTTAGCTCAGTTCTGGGCATCTTTGAAATACCTATACAAACTTGTTCCTACCTAGTAACTTGCATCTTTGAATGAGAATGTGCTTGCTTACAGCAACGTGCTATATGTTCTGAATGCCCGAATTGGGAATCTGTGTCAAAACTTTGTTAGGAATTATGTGATCCTTACTAGCTGGAAGTAAGGGAGATGGGGCATGAAGTTATTTCTAGGAGTTGGACACATACCAAGTTTAGCTCAGTTCTGGGCATCTTTGAAATACCTATACAAACTTGTTCCTACATAGTAACTTGCATCTTTGAATGAGAATGTGCTTGCTTGCAGCAACGTGCTATATGTTCTGAATGCCCGAATTGGGAATCTGTGTCAAAACTTTTTTAGGAATTATGTGATCCTTACTAGCTGGAAGTAAGGGAGATGAGGCATGAAGTTATTTCTAGGAGTTGGACACATACCAAGTTTAGCTCAGTTCTGGGCATCTTTGAAATACCTATACAAACTTGTTCCTACATAGTAACTTGCAACTTTGAATGAGAATGTGCTTGCTTGCAGCAACGTGCTATATGTTCTGAATGCCCGAATTGGGAATCTGTTTCAAAACTTTGTTAGGAATTATGTGATCCTTACTAGCTGGAAGTAAGTGAGATGGGGCATGAAGTTATTTCTAGGAGTTGGACACATACCAAGTTTAGCTCAGTTCTGGGCATCTTTGTAATACCTATACAAACTTGTTCCTACATAGTAACTTGCATCTTTGAATGAGAATCTGCTTGCTTACAGCAACGTGCTATATGTTCTGAATGCCCGAATTGGGAATCTCTGTCAAAACTTTGTTAGGAATTATGTGACCATTACTAGCTGGAAGTAAGGGAGATGGGGCATGAAGTTATTTCTAGGAGTTGGACACATACCAAGTTTAGCTGAGTTCTGGGCATCTTTGAAATACCTATACAAACTTGTTCCTACATAGTAACTTGCAACTTTGAATGAGAATGTGCTTGCTTACAGCAACGTGCTATATGTTCTGAATGCCCGAATTGGGAATCTGTGTCAAAACTTTGTTAGGAATTATGTGATCCTTACTAGCTGGAAGTAAGGGAGATGGGGCATGAAGTTATTTCTAGGAGTTGGACACATACCAAGTTTAGCTCAGTTCTGGGCATCTTTGAAATACCTATACAAACTTGTTGCTACATAGTAACTTGCATCTTTGAATGAGAATCTGCTTGCTTACAGCCACGTGCTATATGTTCTGAATGCCCGAATTGGGATTCTGTGTCAAAACTTTGTTAGGAATTATGTGATCCTTACTACCTGGAAGTAAGGGAGATGGGGCATGAAGTTATTTCTAGGAGTTGGACACATACCAAGTTTAGCTCAGTTCTGGGCATCTTTGAAATACCTATACAAACTTGTTCCTACATAGTAACTTGCAACTTTGAATGAAAATGTGCTTGCTTACAGCAACGTGCTATATGTTCTGAATGCCCGAAATGGCAATCTGTGTCAAAACCTTGTTAGGAATTATGTGATCCTTACTAGCTGGAAGTAAGGGAGATGGGGCATGAAGTTATTTCTAGGAGTTGGACACATACCAAGTTTAGCTCAGTTCTGGGCATCTTTGAAATACCTATACAAACTTGTTGCTACATAGTAACTTGCATCTTTGAATGAGAATGTGCTTGCTTACAGCAACGTGCTATATGTTCTGAATGCCCGAATTGGGAATCTGTGTCAAAACCTTGTTAGGATTATGTGATCCTTACTAGCTGGAAGTAAGGGAGATGGGGCATGAAGTTATTTCTAGGAGTTGGACACATACCAAGTTTAGCTCAGTTCTGGGCGTCTTTGAAATACCTATACAAACTTGTTCCTACATAGTAACTTGCATCTTTGAATGAGAATGTGCTTGCTTACAGCAACGTGCTATATGTTCTGAATGCCCGAATTGGGAATCTGTGTCAAAACTTTGTTAGGAATTATGTGATCCTTACTAGCTGGAAGTAAGGGAGATGGGGCATGAAGTTATTTCTAGGAGTTGGACACATACCAAGTTTAGCTCAGTTCTGGGCATCTTTGAAATACCTATACAAACTTGTTCCTACCTAGTAACTTGCATCTTTGAATGAGAATGTGCTTGCTTACAGCAACGTGCTATATGTTCTGAATGCCCGAATTGGGAATCTGTGTCAAAACTTTGTTAGGAATTATGTGATCCTTACTAGCTGGAAGTAAGGGAGATGGGGCATGAAGTTATTTCTAGGAGTTGGACACATACCAAGTTTAGCTCAGTTCTGGGCATCTTTGAAATACCTATACAAACTTGTTCCTACATAGTAACTTGCATCTTTGAATGAGAATGTGCTTGCTTGCAGCAACGTGCTATATGTTCTGAATGCCCGAATTGGGAATCTGTGTCAAAACTTTGTTAGGAATTATGTGATCCTTATTAGCTGGAAGTAAGGGAGATGGGGCATGAAGTTATTTCTAGGAGTTGGACACATACCAAGTTTAGCTCAGTTCTGGGCATCTTTGAAATACCTATACAAACTTGTTCCTACATAGTAACTTGCAACATTGAATGAGAATGTGCTTGCTTAGAGCAACGTGCTATATGTTGTGAATGCCCGAATTGGGAATCTCTGTCAAAACTTTGTTAGGAATTTTGTGATCCTTAGTAGCTGGAAGTAAGGGAGTTGGGGCATGAAGTTATTTCTAGGATTTGGACACATACCATGTTTAGCTCAGTTCTGGGCATCTTTGAAATACCTATACAAACTTGTTCCTACATAGTAACTTGCAACATTGAATGAGAATATGCTTGCTTACAGCAACGTGCTATATGTTCTGAATGCCCGAATGGGAATTTGTGTCAAAACTTTGTTAGGAATTATGTGATCCTTACTAGCTGGAAGTAAGGGAGATGGGGCATGAAGTTATTTCTAGGAGTTGGACACATACCAAGTTTAGCTCAGTTCTGGGCATCTTTGAAATACCAATACAAACTTGTTCCTACATAGTAACTTGCAACTTTGAATGAGAATGTGCTTGCTTAGAGCAACGTGCTATATGTTCTGAATGCCCGAATTGGGAATCTGTGTCAAAACTTTGTTAGGAATTATGTGATCCTTACTAGCTGGAAGTAAGGGAGTTGGGGCATGACGTTATTTCTAGGATTTGGACACATACCATGTTTAGCTCAGTTCTGGGCATCTTTGAAATACCTATACAAACTTGTTCCTACATAGTAACTTGCAACTTTGAATGAGAATGTGCTTGCTTACAGCAACGTGCTATATGTTCTGAAAGCCCGAATGGGAATCTGTGTCAAAACTTTGTTAGGAATTATGTGATCCTTACTAGCTGGAAGTAAGGGAGATGGGGCATGAAGTTATTTCTAGGAGGTGGACACATACCAAGTTTAGCTCAGTTCTGGGCATCTTTGAAATACCTATACAAACTTGTTCCTACATAGTAACTTGCAACTTTGAATGAGAATGTGCTTGCTTACAGCAACGTGCTATATGTTCTGAATGCCCGAATTGGGAATCTGTGTCAAAACTTTGTTAGGAATTATGTGATCCTTACTAGCTGGAAGTAAGGGAGATGGGGCATGAAGTTATTTCTAGGAGTTGGACACATACCAAGTTTAGATCAGTTCTGGGCATCTTTGAAAGTCCTATTCAAACTTGTTCCTACATAGTAACTTGCAACTTTGAATGAGAATGTGCTTTCTTACAGCAACGTGCTATATGTTCTGAATGACCGAATTGGGAATCTGTGTCAAAACTTTGTTAGGAATTATGTGATCCTTACTAGCTGGAAGTAAGGGAGTTGGGGCATGAAGTTATTTCTAGGAGTTGGACACATACCAAGTTTAGCTCAGTTCTGGGCATCTTTGAAATACCTATACAAACTTGTTCCTACATAGTAACTTGGAACTTTGAATGAGAATGTGCTTGCTTACAGCAACGTGCTATATGTTCTGAATGCCCGAATTGGGAATCTGTGTCAAAACTTTGTTAGGAATTATGTGATCCTTACTAGCTGGAAGTAAGGGAGATGGGGCATGAAGTTATTTCTAGGAGTTGGACACATACCAAGTTTAGCTCAGTTCTGGGCATCTTTGAAATACCTATACAAACTTGTTCCTACATAGTAACTTGCAACTTTGAATGAGAATGTGCTTGCTTACAGCAACGTGCTATATGTTCTGAATGCCCGAATTGGGAATCTGTGTCAAAACTTTGTTAGGAATTATGTGATCCTTACTAGATGGAAGTAAGGGAGTGGGGCATGAAGTTATTTCTAGGAGTTGGACACATACCAAGTTTAGCTCAGTTCTGGGCATCTTTGAAATACCTATACAAACTTGTTCCTACATAGTAACTTGCATCTTTGAATGAGAATGTGCTTGCTTACAGCAACGTACTATTTGTTCTGAATGCCCGAATTGGGAATCTGTGTCAAAACTTTGTTAGGAATTATGTGATCCTTACTAGCTGGAAGTAAGGGAGTAGGGGCATGAAGTTATTTCTAGGAGTTGGACACATACCATGTTTAGCTCAGTTCTGGCCTCTTTGAAATACTTATACAAACTTGTTCCTACATAGTAACTTGCAACTTTGAATGAGAATGTGCTTGCTTACAGCAACATGCTATATGTTCTGAATGCCCGAATGTGAATCTGTGTCAAAACTTTGTTAGGAATTATGTGATCCTTACTAGCTGGAAGTAAGGGAGATGGTTCATGAAGTTATTTCTAGAAGTTGGACACATACCAAGTTTAGCTCAGTTCTGGGCATCTTTGAAATACCTATACAAACTTGTTCCTACATAGTAACTTGCAACTTTGAATGAGAATGTGCTTGCTTACAGCAACGTGCTATATGTTCTGAATGCCCGAATGGGAATCTGTGTCAAAACTTTGTTAGGAATTATGTGATCCTTACTAGCTGGAAGGAATGGAGATGGGGCATGAAGTTATTTCTAGGAGGTGGACACATACCAAGTTTAGCTCAGTTCTGGGCATCTTTGAAATACCTATACAAACTTGTTCCTACATAGTAACTTGCAACTTTGAATGAGAATATGCTTGCTTACAGCAACGTGCTATATGTTCTGAATGCCCGAATTGGGAATCTGTGTCAAAACTTTGTTAGGAATTATGTGATCCTTACTAGCTGGAAGTAAGGGAGATGGGGCATGAAGTTATTTCTAGGAGTTGGACACATACCAAGTTTAGCTCAGTTCTGGGCATCTTTGAAAGTCCTATTCAAACTTGTTCCTACATAGTAACTTGCAACTTTGAATGAGAATGTGCATTCTTACAGCAACGTGCTATATGTTCTGAATGCCCGAATTGGGAATCTGTGTCAAAACTTTGTTAGGAATTATGTGATCCTTACTAGCTGGAAGTAAGGGAGTTGGGGCATGAAGTTATTTCTAGGAGTTGGACACATACCAAGTTTACTCAGTTCTGGGCATCTTTGAAATACCTATACAAACTTGTTCCTACATAGTAACTTGCAACTTTGAATGAGACTGTGCTTGCTTACAGCAACGTGCTATATGTTCTGAATGCCCGAATTGGGAATCTGTGTGAAAACTTTGTTAGGAATTATGTGATCCTTACTAGCTGGAAGTAAGGGAGTTGGGGCATGAAGTTATTTCTAGGATTTGGACACGTACCATGTTTAGCTCAGTTCTGGGCATCTTTGAAATACCTATACAAACTTGTTCCTACATAGTAACTTGCAACTTTGAATGAGAATGTGCTTGCTTACAGCAACGTGCTATATGTTCTGAATACCCGAATGGGAATCTGTGTCAAAACTTTGTTAGGAATTATGTGATCCTTACTAGCTGGAAGTAAGGGAGATGGGGCATGAAGTTATTTCTAGGAGTTGGACACATACCAAGTTTAGCTCAGTTCTGGGCATCTTTGAAATACCTATACAAACTTGTTCCTACATAGTAACTTGCAACTTTGAATGAGAATGTGCTTGCTTACAGCAACGTGCTATATGTTGTGAATGCCCGAATTGGGAATCTGTGTCAAAACTTTGTTAGGAATTATGTGATCCTTACTAGCTGGAAGTAAGGGAGATGGGGCATGAAGTTATTTCTAGGAGTTGGACACATACCAAGTTTAGCTCAGTTCTGGTCATCTTTGAAAGTCCTATTCAAACTTGTTCCTACATAGTAACTTGCAACTTTGAATGAGAATGTGCTTGCTTACAGCAACATGCTATATGTTCTGAATGCCCGAATGTGAATCTGTGTCAAAACTTTGTTAGGAATTATGTGATCCTTACTAGCTGGAAGTAAGGGAAATGGGGCATGAAGTTATTTCTAGGAGTTGGACACATACCAAGTTTAGCTCAGTTCTGGGCATCTTTGAAATACCTATACAAACTTGTTCCTACATAGTAACTTGGAACTTTGAATGAGAATGTGCTTGCTTAGAGCAACGTGCTATATGTTGTGAATGCCCGAATTGGGAATCTGTGTCAAAACTTTGTTAGGAATTATGTGATCCTTACTAGCTGGAAGTAAGGGAGTTGGGGTATGAAGTTATTTCTAGGATTTGGACACATACCATGTTTAGCTCAGTTCTGGGCATCTTTGAAATACCTATACAAACTTGTTCCTACATAGTAACTTGCAACTTTGAATGAGAATGTGCTTGCTTACAGCAACGTGCTATATGTTCTGAATGCCCGAATGGGAATCTGTGTCAAAACTTTGTTAGGAATTATGTGATCCTTACTAGCTGGAAGGAAGGGAGATGGGGCATGAAGTTATTTCTAGGAGGTGGAGACATACCAAGTTTAGCTCAGTTCTGGGCATCTTTGAAATACCTATACAAACTTGTTCCTACATAGTAACTTGCAACTTTGAATGAGAATGTGCTTGCTTACAGCAACGTGCTATATGTTCTGAATGCCCGAATTGGGAATCTGTGTCAAAACTTTGTTAGGAATTATGTGATCCTTACTAGCTGGAAGTAAGGGAGTGGGGCATGAAGGTATTTCTAGGAGTTGGACACATACCAAGTTTAGCTCAGTTCTGGGCATCTTTGAAAGTCCTATTCAAACTTGTTCCTACATAGTAACTTGCAACTTTGAATGAGAATGTGCATTCTTACAGCAACGTGCTATATGTTCTGAATGCCCGAATTGGGAATCTGTGTCAAAACTTTGTTAGGAATTATGTGATCCTTACTAGCTGGAAGTAAGGGAGTTGGGGCATGAAGTTATTTCTAGGAGTTGGACACATACCAAGTTTAGCTCAGTTCTGGGCATCTTTGAAATACCTATACAAACTTGTTCCTACATAGTAACTTGCAACTTTGAATGAGAATGTGCTTGCTTACAGCAACGTGCTATATGTTCTGAATGCCCGAATTGGCAATCTGTGTCAAAACTTTGTTAGGAATTATGTGATCCTTTCTAGCTGGAAGTAAGGGAGTGGGGCATGAAGTTATTTCTAGGAGTTGGACACATACCAAGTTTAGCTCAGTTCTGGGCATCTTTGAAATACCTATACAAACTTGTTCCTACATAGTAACTTGCAACTTTGAATGAGAATGTGCTTGCTTACAGCAACGTGCTATATGTTCTGAATGCCCAAATTGGGAATCTGTGTCAAAACTTTGTTAGGAATTATGTGATCCTTACTAGATGGAAGTAAGGGAGATGGGGCATGAAGTTATTTCTAGGAGTTGGACACATACCAAGTTTAGCTCAGTTCTTGGCATCTTTGAAATACGTATACAAACTTGTTCCTACATAGTAACTTGCATCTTTGAATGAGAATGTGCTTGCTTACAGCAACGTACTATATGTTCTGAATGCCCGAATTGGGAATCTGTGTCAAAACTTTGTTAGGAATTATGTGATCCTTACTAGCTGGAAGTAAGGGAGTTGGGGCATGAAGTTATTTCTAGGAGTTGGACACATACCATGTTTAGCTCAGTTCTGGCCTCTTTGAAATACCTATACAAACTTGTTCCTACATAGTAACTTGCAACTTTGAATTAGAATGTGCTTGCTTACAGCAACATGCTATATGTTCTGAATGCCCGAATGTGAATCTGTGTCAAAATTTTGTTAGGAATTATGTGATCCTTACTAGCTGGAAGTAAGGGAGATGGGGCATGAAGTTATTTCTAGGAGTTGGACACATACCAAGTTTAGCTCAGTTCTGGGCATCTTTGAAATACCTATACAAACTTGTTCCTACATAGTAACTTCGAACTTTGAATGAGAATGTGCTTGCTTAGAGCAACGTGCTATATGTTGTGAATGCCCGAATTGGGAATCTGTGTCAAAACTTTGTTAGGAATTATGTGATCCTTACTAGCTGGAAGTAAGGGAGTTGGGGCATGAAGTTATTTCTAGGATTTGGACACATACCATGTTTAGCTCAGTTCTGGGCATCTTTGAAATACCTATACAAACTTGTTCCTACATAGTAACTTGCAACTTTGAATGAGAATGTGCTTGCTTACAGCAACGTGCTATATGTTCTGAATGCCCGAATGGGAGTCTGTGTCAAAACTTTGTTAGGAATTATGTGATCCTTACTAGCTGGAAGGAAGGGAGATGGGGCATGAAGTTATTTCTAGGAGGTGGAGACATACCAAGTTTAGCTCAGTTCTGGGCATCTTTGAAATACCTATACAAACTTGTTCCTACATAGTAACTTGCAACTTTGAATGAGAATGTGCTTGCTTACAGCAACGTGCTATATGTTCTGAATGCCCGAATTGGGAATCTGTGTCAAAACTTTGTTAGGAATTATGTGATCCTTACTAGCTGGAAGTAAGGGAGTGGGGCATGAAGGTATTTCTAGGAGTTGGACACATACCAAGTTTAGCTCAGTTCTGGGCATCTTTGAAAGTCCTATTCAAACTTGTTCCTACATAGTAACTTGCAACTTTGAATGAGAATGTGCATTCTTACAGCAACGTGCTATATGTTCTGAATGCCCGAATTGGGAATCTGTGTCAAAACTTTGTTAGGAATTATGTGATCCTTACTAGCTGGAAGTAAGGGAGTTGGGGCATGAAGTTATTTCTAGGAGTTGGACACATACCAAGTTTAGCTCAGTTCTGGGCATCTTTGAAATACCTATACAAACTTGATCCTACATAGTAACTTGCAACTTTGAATGAGAATGTACTTGCTTACAGCAACGTGCTATATGTTCTGAATGCCCGAATTGGGAATCTGTGTCAAAACTTTGTTAGGAATTATGTGATCCTTACTAGCTGGAAGTAAGGGAGTTGGGGCATGAAGTTATTTCTAGGATTTGGACACATACCATGTTTAGCTCAGTTCTGGGCATCTTTGAAATACCTATACAAACTTGTTCCTACATAGTAACTTGCAACTTTGAATGAGAATGTGCTTGCTTACAGCAACGTGCTATATGTTCTGAATGCCCGAATGGGAATCTGTGTCAAAACTTTGTTAGGAATTATGTGATCCTTACTAGCTGGAAGTAAGGGAGATGGGGCATGAAGTTATTTCTAGGAGTTGGACACATACCAAGTTTAGCTCAGTTCTGGGCATCTTTGAAATACCTATACAAACTTGTTCCTACATAGTAACTTGCAACTTTGAATGAGAATGTGCTTGCTTAGAGCAACGTGCTATATGTTGTGAATGCCCGAATTGGGAATCTGTGTCAAAACTTTGTTAGGAATTATGTGATCCTTACTAGCTGGAAGTAAGGGAGTTGGGGCATGAAGTTATTTCTAGGAGTTGGAGACATACCAAGTTTAGCTCAGTTCTGGGCATCTTTGAAATACCTATACAATCTTGTTCCTACATAGTAACTTGCAACTTTGAATGAGAATGTGCTTGCTTACAGCAACGTGCTGTATGTTGTGAATGCCCGAATTGGGAATCTGTGTCAAAACTTTGTTAGGAATTATGTGATCCTTACTAGCTGGAAGTAAGGGAGTTGGGGCATGAAGTTATTTCTAGGAGTTGGACACATACCATGTTTAGCTCAGTTCTGGCCTCTTTGAAATACCTATACAAACTTGTTCCTACTTAGTAACTTGCAACTTTGAATGAGAATGTGCTTGCTTAGAGCAACGTGCTATATGTTGTGAATGCCCGAATTGGGAATCTGTGTCAAAACTTTGTTAGGAATTATGTGATCCTTACTAGCTGGAAGTAAGGGAGATGGGGCATTTAGTTATTTCTTGGAGTTGGAGACATACCAAGTTTAGCTCAGTTCTGGGCATCTTTGAAATACCTATACAAACTTGTTCCTACATAGTAACTTGCATCTTTGAATGAGAATGTGCTTGCTTACAGCAACGTGCTATATGTTCTGAATGCCCGAATTGGGAATCTGTGTCAAAACTTTGTTAGGAATTATGTGATCCTTACTAGCTGGAAGTAAGGGAGATGGGGCATGAAGTTATTTCTAGGAGTTGGACACATACCAAGTTTAGCTCAGTTCTGGGCATCTTTGAAAGTCCTATTCAAACTTGTTCCTACATAGTAACTTGCAACTTTGAATGAGAATGTGCATTCTTACAGCAACGTGCTATATGTTCTGAATGCCCGAATTGGGAATCTGTGTCAAAACTTTGTTAGGAATTATGTGATCCTTACTAGCTTGAAGTAAGGGAGTTGGGGCATGAAGTTATTTCTAGGAGTTGGACACATACCATGTTTACTCAGTTCTGGGCATCTTTGAAATACCTATACAAACTTGTTCCTACATAGTAACTTGCAACTTTGAATGAGAATGTGCTTGCTTACAGCAACGTGCTATATGTTCTGAATGCCCGAATTGGGAATCTGTGTCAAAACTTTGTTAGGAATTATGTGATCCTTACTAGCTGGAAGTAAGGGAGTTGGGGCATGAAGTTATTTCTAGGAGTTGGACACATACCATGTTTAGCTCAGTTCTGGGCATCTTTGAAATACCTATACAAACTTGTTCCTACATAGTAACTTGCAACTTTGAATGAGAATGTGCTTGCTTACAGCAACGTGCTATATGTTCTGAATGCCCGAATGGGAATCTGTGTCAAAACTTTGTTAGGAATTATGTGATCCTTACTAGCTGGAAGTAAGGGAGATGGGGCATGAAGTTATTTCTAGGAGTTGGACACATACCAAGTTTAGCTCAGTTCTGGGCATCTTTGAAATACCTATACAAACTTGTTCCTACATAGTAACTTGCAACTTTGAATGAGAATGTGCTTGCTTACAGCAACGTGCTATATGTTCTGAATGCCCGAATGGGAATCTGTGTCAAAACTTTGTTAGGAATTATGTGATCCTTACTAGCTGGAAGTAAGGGAGATGGGGCATGAAGTTATTTCTAGGAGTTGGACACATACCAAGTTTAGCGCAGTTCTGGGCATCTTTGAAATACCTATACAAACTTGTTCCTACATAGTAACTTGCAACTTTGAATGAGAATGTGCTTGCTTACAGCAACGTGCTATATGTTGTGAATGCCCGAATTGGGAATCTGTGTCAAAACTTTGTTAGGAATTATGTGATCCTTACTAGCTGGAAGTAAGGGAGATGGGGCATGAAGTTATTTCTAGGAGTTGGACACATACCAAGTTTAGCTCAGTTCTGGTCATCTTTGAAAGTCCTATTCAAACTTGTTCCTACATAGTAACTTGCAACTTTGAATGAGAATGTGCTTTCTTACAGCAACGTGCTATATGTTCTGAATGCCCGAATTGGGAATCTGTGTCAAAACTTTGTTAGGAATTATGTGATCCTTACTAGCTGGAAGTAAGGGAGTTGGGGCATGAAGTTATTTCTAGGAGTTGGACACATACCAAGTTTAGCTCAGTTCTGGGCATCTTTGAAATACCTATACAAACTTGTTCCTACATAGTAACTTGCAACTTTGAATGAGAATGTGCTTGCTTACAGCAACGTGCTATATGTTCTGAATGCCCGAATTGGGAATCTGTGTGAAAACTTTGTTAGGAATTATGTGATCCTTACTAGCTGGAAGTAAGGGAGATGGGGCTTGAAGTTATTTCTAGGAGTTGGACACATACCAAGTTTAGCTCAGTTCTGGGCATCTTTGAAATACCTATACAAACTTGTTCCTACATAGTAACTTGCAACTTTGAATGAGAATGTGCTTGCTTACAGCAACGTGCTTTATGTTCTGAATGCCCGAATTGGGAATCTGTGTCAAAACTTTGTTAGGAATTATGTGATCCTTACTAGATGGAAGTAAGGGAGTGGGGCATGAAGTTATTTCTAGGAGTTGGACACATACCAAGTTTAGCTCAGTTCTGGGCATCTTTGAAATACCTATACAAACTTGTTCCTACATAGTAACTTGCATCTTTGAATGAGAATGTGCTTGCTTACAGCAACGTACTATATGTTCTGAATGCCCGAATTGGGAATCTGTGTCAAAACTTTGTTAGGAATTATGTGATCCTTACTAGCTGGAAGTAAGGGAGTTGGGGCATGAAGTTATTTCTAGGAGTTGGACACATACCATGTTTAGCTCAGTTCTGGCCTCTTTGAAATACCTATACAAACTTGTTCCTACATAGTAACTTGCAACTTTGAATGAGAATGTGCTTGCTTACAGCAACAGGCTATATGTTCTGAATGCCCGAATGTGAATCTGTGTCAAAACTTTGTTAGGAATTATGTGATCCTTACTTGCTGGAAGTAAGGGAAATGGGGCATGAAGTTATTTCTAGGAGTTGGACACATACCAAGTTTAGCTCAGTTCTGGGCATCTTTGAAATACCTATACAAACTTGTTCCTACATAGTAACTTGGAACTTTGAATGAGAATGTGCTTGCTTAGATCAACGTGCTATATTTTGTGAATGCCCGAATTGGGAATCTGTGTCAAAACTTTGTTAGGAATTATGTGATCCTTATTAGCTGGAAGTAAGGGAGTTGGGGCATGAAGTTATTTCTAGGATTTGGACACATACCATGTTTAGCTCAGTTCTGGGCATCTTTGAAATACCTATACAAACTTGTTCCTACATAGTAACTTGCAACTTTGAATGAGAATGTGCTTGCTTACAGCAACGTGCTATATGTTCTGAATGCCCGAATGGGAATCTGTGTCAAAACTTTGTTAGGAATTATGTGATCCTTACTAGCTGGAAGGAAGGGAGATGGGGCATGAAGTTATTTCTAGGAGGTGGAGACATACCAAGTTTAGCTCAGTTCTGGGCATCTTTGAAATACCTATACAAACTTGTTCCTACATAGTAACTTGCAACTTTGAATGAGAATGTGCTTGCTTACAGCAACGTGCTATATGTTCTGAATGCCCGAATTGGGAATCTGTGTCAAAACTTTGTTAGGAATTATGTGATCCTTACTAGCTGGAAGTAAGGGAGTGGGGCATGAAGGTATTTCTAGGAGTTGGACACATACCAAGTTTAGCTCAGTTCTGGGCATCTTTGAAAGTCCTATTCAAACTTGTTCCTACATAGTAACTTGCAACTTTGAATGAGAATGTGCATTCTTACAGCAACGTGCTATATGTTCTTAATGCCCGAATTGGGAATCTGTGTCAAAACTTTGTTAGGAATTATGTGATCCTTACTAGCTGGAAGTAAGGGAGTTGGGGCATGAAGTTATTTCTAGGAGTTGGACACATACCAAGTTTAGCTCAGTTCTGGGCATCTTTGAAATACCTATACAAACTTGTTCCTACATAGTAACTTGCGACTTTGAATGAGAATGTGCTTGCTTACAGCAACGTGCTATATGTTCTGAATGCCCGAATTGGCAATCTGTGTCAAAACTTTGTTAGGAATTATATGATCCTTTCTAGCTGGAAGTAAGGGAGTGGGGCATGAAGTTATTTCTAGGAGTTGGACACATACCAAGTTTAGCTCAGTTCTGGGCATCTTTGAAATACCTATACAAACTTGTTCCTACATAGTAACTTGCAACTTTGAATGAGAATGTGCTTGCTTACAGCAACGTGCTATATGTTCTGAATGCCCAAATTGGGAATCTGTGTCAAAACTTTGTTATGAATTATGTGATCCTTACTAGATGGAAGTAAGGGAGATGGGGCATGAAGTTATTTCTAGGAGTTGGACACATACCAAGTTTAGCTCAGTTCTTGGCATCTTTGAAATACGTATACAAACTTGTTCCTACATAGTAACTTGCATCTTTGAATGAGAATGTGCTTGCTTACAGCAACGTACTATATGTTCTGAATGCCCGAATTGGGAATCTGTGTGAAAACTTTGTTAGGAATTATGTGATCCTTACTAGCTGGAAGTAAGGGAGTTGGGGCATGAAGTTATTTCTAGGAGTTGGACACATACCATGTTTAGCTCAGTTCTGGCCTCTTTGAAATACCTATACAAACTTGTTCCTGCATAGTAACTTGCAACTTTGAATGAGAATGTGCTTGCTTACAGCAACATGCTATATGTTCTGAATGCCCGAATGTGAATCTGTGTCAAAACTTTGTTAGGAATTATGTGATCCTTACTAGCTGGAAGTAAGGGAGATGGGGCATGAAGTTATTTCTAGGAGGTGGAGACATACCAAGTTTAGCTCAGTTCTGGGCATCTTTGAAATACCTATACAAACTTGTTCCTACATAGTAACTTGCAACTTTGAATGAGAATGTGCTTGCTTACAGCAACGTGCTATATGTTCTGAATGCCCGAATTGGGAATCTGTGTCAAAACTTTGTTAGGAATTATGTGATCCTTACTAGCTGGAAGTAAGGGAGTGGGGCATGAAGGTATTTCTAGGAGTTGGACACATACCAAGTTTAGCTCAGTTCTGGGCATCTTTGAAAGTCCTATTCAAACTTGTTCCTACATAGTAACTTGCAACTTTGAATGAGAATGTGGATTCTTACAGCAACGTGCTATATGTTCTGAATGCCCGAATTGGGAATCTGTGTCAAAACTTTGTTAGGAATTATGTGATCCTTACTAGCTGGAAGTAAGGGAGTTGGGGCATGAAGTTATTTCTAGGAGTTGGACACATACCAACTTTAGCTCAGTTCTGGGCATCTTTGAAATACCTATACAAACTTGTTCCTACATAGTAACTTGCAACTTTGAATGAGAATGTGCTTGCTTACAGCAACGTGCTATATGTTCTGAATGCCCGAATTGGGAATCTGTGTCAAAACTTTGTTAGGAATTATGTGATCCTTACTAGCTGGAAGTAAGGGAGTTGGGGCATGAAGTTATTTCTAGGATTTGGACACATACCATGTTTAGCTCAGTTCTGGGCATCTTTGAAATACCTATACAAACTTGTTCCTACATAGTAACTTGCAACTTTGAATGAGAATGTGCTTGCTTACAGCAACGTGCTATATGTTCTGAATGCCCGAATGGGAATCTGTGTCAAAACTTTGTTAGGAATTATGTGATCCTTACTAGCTGGAAGTAAGGGAGATGGGGCATGAAGTTATTTCTAGGAGTTGGACACATACCAAGTTTAGCTCAGTTCTGGGCATCTTTGAAATACCTGTACAAACTTGTTCCTACATAGTAACTTGCAACTTTGAATGAGAATGTGCTTGCTTAGAGCAACGTGCTATATGTTGTGAATGCCCGAATTGGGAATCTGTGTCAAAACTTTGTTAGGAATTATGTGATCCTTACTAGCTGGAAGTAAGGGAGTTGGGGCATGAAGTTATTTCTAGGAGTTGGACACATACCATGTTTAGCTCAGTTCTGGCCTCTTTGAAATACCTATACAAACTTGTTCCTACTTAGTAACTTGCAACTTTGAATGAGAATGTGCTTGCTTAGAGCAACGTGCTATATGTTGTGAATGCCCGAATTGGGAATCTGTGTCAAAACTTTGTTAGGAATTATGTGATCCTTACTAGCTGGAAGTAAGAGAGTTGGGGCATGAAGTTATTTCTAGGATTTGGACACATACCAAGTTTAGCTCAGTTCTGGGCATCTTTGAAATACCTATACAAACTTGTTCCTACATAGTAACTTCGAACTTTGAATGAGAATGTGCTTGCTTAGAGCAACGTGCTATATGTTGTGAATGCCCGAATTGGGAATCTGTGTCAAAACTTTGTTAGGAATTATGTGATCGTTACTAGCTGGAAGTAAGGGAGTTGGGGCATGAAGTTATTTCTAGGATTTGGACACATACCATGTTTAGCTCAGTTCTGGGCATCTTTGAAATACCTATACAAACTTGTTCCTACATAGTAACTTGCAACTTTGAATGAGAATGTGCTTGCTTACAGCAACGTGCTATATGTTCTGAATGCCCGAATGGGAATCTGTGTCAAAACTTTGTTAGGAATTATGTGATCCTTACTAGCTGGAAGGAAGGGAGATGGGGCATGAAGTTATTTCTAGGAGGTGGAGACATACCAAGTTTAGCTCAGTTCTGGGCATCTTTGAAATACCTATACAAACTTGTTCCTACATAGTAACTTGCAACTTTGAATGAGAATGTGCTTGCTTACAGCAACGTGCTATATGTTCTGAATGCCCGAATTGGGAATCTGTGTCAAAACTTTGTTAGGAATTATGTGATCCTTACTAGCTGGAAGTAAGGGAGTGGGGCATGAAGGTATTTCTAGGAGTTGGACACATACCAAGTTTAGCTCAGTTCTGGGCATCTTTGAAAGTCCTATTCAAACTTGTTCCTACATAGTAACTTGCAACTTTGAATGAGAATGTGCATTCTTACAGCAACGTGCTATATGTTCTGAATGCCCGAATTGGGAATCTGTGTCAAAACTTTGTTAGGAATTATGTGATCCTTACTAGCTGGAAGTAAGGGAGTTGGGGCATGAAGTTATTTCTAGGAGTTGGACACATACCAAGTTTAGCTCAGTTCTGGGCATCTTTGAAATACCTATACAAACTTGTTCCTACATAGTAACTTGCAACTTTGAATGAGAATGTGCTTGCTTACAGCAACGTGCTATATGTTCTGAATGCCCGAATTGGGAATCTGTGTCAAAACTTTGTTAGGAATTATGTGATCCTTACTAGCTGGAAGTAAGGGAGTTGGGGCATGAAGTTATTTCTAGGAGTTGGACACATACCAAGTTTAGCTCAGTTCTGGGCATCTTTGAAATACCTATACAAACTTGTTCCTACGTAGTAACTTGCAACTTTGAATGAGAATGTGCTTGCTTGCAGCAACGTGCTATATGTTCTGAATGCCCGAATAGGGAATCTGTGTCAAAACTTTGTTAGGAATTATGTGATCCTTACTAGCTGGAAGTAAGGGAGACGTTGCATGAAGTTATTTCTAGGAGTTGGACACATACCAAGTTTAGCTCAGTTCTGAGCATCTTTGAAATACCTATACAAACTTGTTCCTACATAGTAACTTGCATCTTTGAATGAGAATGTTTTTGCTTACAGCAACGTGCTATATGTTCTGAATGCCCGAATTGGGAATCTGTGTCAAAACTGTGTTAGGAATTATGTGATCCTTACTAGCTGGAAGTAAGGGAGATGGGGCATAAAGTTATTTCTAGGAGTTGGACACATACCAAGTTTAGCTCAGTTCTGGGCATCTTTGAAATACCTATACAAACTTGTTCCTACCTAGTAACTTGCATCTTTGAATGAGAATGTGCTTGCTTACAGCAACGTGCTATATGTTCTGAATGCCCGAATTGGGAATCTGTGTCAAAACTTTGTTAGGAATTATGTGATCCTTACTAGCTGGAAGTAAGGGAGATGGGGCATGAAGTTATTTCTAGGAGTTGGACACATACCAAGTTTAGCTCAGTTCTGGGCATCTTTGAAATACCTATACAAACTTGTTCCTACATAGTAACTTGCATCTTTGAATGAGAATGTGCTTGCTTGCAGCAACGTGCTATATGTTCTGAATGCCCGAATTGGGAATCTGTGTCAAAACTTTGTTAGGAATTATGTGATCCTTACTAGCTGGAAGTAAGGGAGATGGGGCATGAAGTTATTTCTAGGAGTTGGACACATACCAAGTTTAGCTCAGTTCTGGGCATCTTTGAAATACCTATACAAACTTGTTCCTACATAGTAACTTGCATCTTTGAATGAGAATCTGCTTGCTTACAGCAACGTGCTATATGTTCTGAATGCCCGAATTGGGAATCTGTGTCAAAACTTTGTTAGGAATTATGTGATCCTTACTAGCTGGAAGTAACGGAGATGGGGCATGAAGTTATTTCTAGGAGTTGGACACATACCAAGTTTAGCTCAGTTCTGGGCATCTTTGAAATACCTATACAAACTTGTTCCTACATAGTAACTTGCAACTTTGAATGAGAATGTGCTTGCCTACAGCAACGTGCTATATGTTCTGAATGCCCGAATTGGGAATCTGTGTCAAAACTTTGTTAGGAATTATGTCATCCTTACTAGCTGGAAGTAAGGGAGATGGGGCATGAAGTTATTTCTAGGAGTTGGACACATACCAAGTTTAGCTCAGTTCTGGGCATCTTTGAAATACCTATACAAACTTGTTCCTACATAGTACCTTGCAACTTTGAATGAGAATGTGCTTGCCTACAGCAACGTGCTATATGTTCTGAATGCCCGAATTGGGAATCTGTGTCAAAACTTTGTTAGGAATTATGTGATCCTTACCAGCTGGAAGTAAGGGAGATGGGGCATGAAGTTATTTCTTGGAGTTGGAGAAATACCAAGTTTAGCTCAGTTCTGGGCATCTTTGAAATACCTATACAAACTTGTTCCTACATAGTAACTTGCATCTTTGAATGAGAATGTGCTTGCCTACAGCAACGAGCTATATGTTCTGAATGCCCGAATTGGCAATCTGTGTCAAAACTTTGTTAGGAATTATGTGATCCTTACTAGCTGGAAGTAAGGGAGATGTGGCATGAAGTTATTTCTAGGAGTTGGACACATACCAAGTTTAGCTCAGTTCTGGGCATCTTTGAAATACCTATACAAACTTGTTCCTACCTAGTAACTTGCATCTTTGAATGAGAATGTGCTTGCTTACAGCAACGTGCTATATGTTCTGAATGCCCGAATTGGGAATCTGTGTCAAAACTTTGTTAGGAATTATGTGATCCTTACTAGCTGGAAGTAAGGGAGATGGGGCATGAAGTTATTTCTAGGAGTTGGACACATATCAAGTTTAGCTCAGTTCTGGGCATCTTTGAAATACCTATACAAACTTGTTCCTACATAGCAACTTGCATCTTTGAATGAGAATGTGCTTGCTTGCAGCAACGTGCTATATGTTCTGAATGCCCGAATTGGGAATCTGTGTCAAAACTTTGTTAGGAATTATGTGATCCTTACTAGCTGGAAGTAAGGGAGATGGGGCATGAAGTTATTTCTAGGAGTTGGACACATACCAAGTTTAGCTCAGTTCTGGGCATCTTTGAAATACCTATACAAACTTGTTCCTACATAGTAACTTGCAACTTTGAATGAGAATGTGCTTGCTTGCAGCAACGTGCTATATGTTCTGAATGCCCGAATTGGGAATCTGTTTCAAAACTTTGTTAGGAATTATGTGATCCTTACTAGCTGGAAGTAAGGGAGATGGGGCATGAAGTTATTTCTAGGAGTTGGACACATACCAAGTTTAGCTCAGTTCTGGGCATCTTTGTAATACCTATACAAACTTGTTCCTACATAGTAACTTGCATCTTTGAATGAGAATCTGCTTGCTTACAGCAACGTGCTATATGTTCTGAATGCCCGAATTGGGAATCTCTGTCAAAACTTTGTTAGGAATTATGTGACCCTTACTAGCTGGAAGTAAGGGAGATGGGGCATGAAGTTATTTCTAGGAGTTGGACACATACCAAGTTTAGCTCAGTTCTGGGCATCTTTGAAATACCTATACAAACTTGTTCCTACATAGTAACTTGCAACTTTGAATGAGAATGTGCTTGCTTACAGCAACGTGCTATATGTTCTGAATGCCCGAATTGGGAATCTGTGTCAAAACTTTGTTAGGAATTATGTGATCCTTACTAGCTGGAAGTAAGGGAGATGGGGCATGAAGTTATTTCTAGGAGTTGGACACATACCAAGTTTAGCTCAGTTCTGGGCATCTTTGAAATACCTATACAAACTTGTTCCTACATAGTAACTTGCATCTTTGAATGAGAATCTGCTTGCTTACAGCAACGTGCTATATGTTCTGAATGCCCGAATTGGGATTCTGTGTCAAAACTTTGTTAGGAATTATGTGATCCTTACTAGCTGGAAGTAAGGGAGATGGGGCATGAAGTTATTTCTAGGAGTTGGACACATACCAAGTTTAGCTCAGTTCTGGGCATCTTTGAAATACCTATACAAACTTGTTCCTACATAGTAACTTGCAACTTTGAATGAAAATGTGCTTGCTTACAGCAACGTGCTATATGTTCTGAATGCCCGAAATGGCAATCTGTGTCAAAACCTTGTTAGGAATTATGTGATCCTTACTAGCTGGAAGTAAGGGAGATGGGGCATGAAGTTATTTCTAGGAGTTGGACACATACCAAGTTTAGCTCAGTTCTGGGCATCTTTGAAATACCTATACAAACTTGTTGCTACATAGTAACTTGCATCTTTGAATGAGAATGTGCTTGCTTACAGCAACGTGCTATATGTTCTGAATGCCCGAATTGGGAATCTGTGTCAAAACCTTGTTAGGATTATGTGATCCTTACTAGCTGGAAGTAAGGGAGATGGGGCATGAAGTTATTTCTAGGAGTTGGACACATACCAAGTTTAGCTCAGTTCTGGGCGTCTTTGAAATACCTATACAAACTTGTTCCTACATAGTAACTTGCATCTTTGAATGAGAATGTGCTTGCTTACAGCAACGTGCTATATGTTCTGAATGCCCGAATTGGGAATCTGTGTCAAAACTTTGTTAGGAATTATGTGATCCTTACTAGCTGGAAGTAAGGGAGATGGGGCATGAAGTTATTTCTAGGAGTTGGACACATACCAAGTTTAGCTCAGTTCTGGGCATCTTTGAAATACCTATACAAACTTGTTCCTACCTAGTAACTTGCATCTTTGAATGAGAATGTGCTTGCTTACAGCAACGTGCTATATGTTCTGAATGCCCGAATTGGGAATCTGTGTCAAAACTTTGTTAGGAATTATGTGATCCTTACTAGCTGGAAGTAAGGGAGATGGGGCATGAAGTTATTTCTAGGAGTTGGACACATACCAAGTTTAGCTCAGTTCTGGGCATCTTTGAAATACCTATACAAACTTGTTCCTACATAGTAACTTGCATCTTTGAATGAGAATGTGCTTGCTTGCAGCAACGTGCTATATGTTCTGAATGCCCGAATTGGGAATCTGTGTCAAAACTTTGTTAGGAATTATGTGATCCTTATTAGCTGGAAGTAAGGGAGATGGGGCATGAAGTTATTTCTAGGAGTTGGACACATACCAAGCTTAGCTCAGTTCTGGGCATCTTTGAAATACCTATACAAACTTGTTCCTACATAGTAACTTGCAACTTTGAATGAGAATCTGCTTTTTGCAGCAACGTGCTATATGTTCTGAATGCCCAAATTGGCAATCTGTGTCAAAACTTTGTTAGGAATTATGTGATCCTTACTAGCTGGAAGTAAGGGAGATGGGGCATGAAGTTATTTCTAGGAGTTGGACACATACCAAGTTCAGCTCAGTTCTGGGCATCTTTGAAATACCTATACAAACTTGTTCCTACATAGTAACTTGCATCTTTGAATGAGAATGTGCTTGCTTACAGCAACGTGCTATATGTTCTGAATGCCCAAATTGGGAATCTGTGTCAAAACTTTGTTAGGAATTATGTGATCCTTACTAGCTGGAAGTAAGGGAGATGGGGCATGAAGTTATTTCTAGGAGTTGGACACATACCAAGTTTAGCTCAGTTCTGGGCATCTTTGAAATACCTATACAAACTTGTTCCTACCTAGTAACTTGCATCTTTGAATGAGAATGTGCTTGCTTACAGCAACGTGCTATATGTTCTGAATGCCCGAATTGGGAATCTGTGTCAAAACTTTGTTAGGAATTATGTGATCCTTACTAGCTGGAAGTAAGGGAGATGGGGCATGAAGTTATTTCTAGGAGTTGGACACATACCAAGTTTAGCTCAGTTCTGGGCATCTTTGAAATACCTATACAAACTCGTTCCTACATAGTAACTTGCATCTTTGAATGAGAATGTGCTTGCTTGCAGCAACGTGCTATATGTTCTGAATGCCCGAATTGGGAATCTGTGTCAAAACTTTGTTAGGAATTATGTGATCCTTACTAGCTGGAAGTAAGGGAGATGGGGCATGAAGTTATTTCTAGGAGTTGGACACATACCAAGTTTAGCTCAGTTCTGGGCATCTTTGAAATACCTATACAAACTTGTTCCTACATAGTAACTTGCAACTTTGAATGAGAATGTGCTTGCTTGCAGCAACGTGCTATATGTTCTGAATGCCCGAATTGGGAATCTGTGTCAAAACTTTGTTAGGAATTATGTGATCCTTACTAGCTGGAAGTAAGGGAGATGGGGCATGAAGTTATTTCTAGGAGTTGGACACATACCAAGTTTAGCTCAGTTCTGGGCATCTTTGTAATACCTATACAAACTTGTTCCTACATAGTAACTTGCATCTTTGAATGAGAATCTGCTTGCTTACAGCAACGTGCTATATGTTCTGAATGCCCGAATTGGGAATCTCTGTCAAAACTTTGTTAGGAATTATGTGACCCTTACTAGCTGGAAGTAAGGGAGATGGGGCATGAAGTTATTTCTAGGGGTTGGACACATACCAAGTTTAGCTCAGTTCTGGGCATCTTTGAAATACCTATACAAACTTGTTCCTACATAGTAACTTGCATCTTTGAATGAGAATCTGCTTGCTTACAGCAACGTGCTATATGTTCTGAATGCCCGAATTGGGATTCTGTGTCAAAACTTTGTTAGGAATTATGTGATCCTTACTAGCTGGAAGTAAGGGAGATGGGGCATGAAGTTATTTCTAGGAGTTGGACACATACCAAGTTTAGCTCAGTTCTGGGCATCTTTGAAATACCTATACAAACTTGTTCCTACATAGTAACTTGCAACTTTGAATGAGAATGTGCTTGCTTAGAGCAACATGCTATATGTTCTGAATGCCCGAATGTGAATCTGTGTCAAAACTTTGTTAGGAATTATGTGATCCTTACTAGCTGGAAGTAAGGGAGATGGGGCATGAAGTTATTTCTAGGAGGTGGAGACATACCAAGTTTAGCTCAGTTCTGGGCATCTTTGAAATACCTATACAAACTTGTTCCTACATAGTAACTTGCAACTTTGAATGAGAATGTGCTTGCTTACAGCAACGTGCTATATGTTCTGAATGCCCGAATTGGGAATCTGTGTCAAAACTTTGTTAGGAATTATGTGATCCTTACTAGCTGGAAGTAAGGGAGTGGGGCATGAAGGTATTTCTAGGAGTTGGACACATACCAAGTTTAGCTCAATTCTGGGCATCTTTGAAAGTCCTATTCAAACTTGTTCCTACATAGTAACTTGCAACTTTGAATGAGAATGTGCATTCTTACAGCAACGTGCTATATGTTCTTAATGCCCGAATTGGGAATCTGTGTCAAAACTTTGTTAGGAATTATGTGATCCTTACTAGCTGGAAGTAAGGGAGTTGGGGCATGAAGTTATTTCTAGGAGTTGGACACATACCAAGTTTAGCTCAGTTCTGGGCATCTTTGAAATACCTATACAAACTTGTTCCTACATAGTAACTTGCGACTTTGAATGAGAATGTGCTTGCTTACAGCAACGTGCTATATGTTCTGAATGCCCGAATTGGCAATCTGTGTCAAAACTTTGTTAGGAATTATATGATCCTTTCTAGCTGGAAGTAAGGGAGTGGGGCATGAAGTTATTTCTAGGAGTTGGACACATACCAAGTTTAGCTCAGTTCTGGGCATCTTTGAAATACCTATACAAACTTGTTCCTACATAGTAACTTGCAACTTTGAATGAGAATGTGCTTGCTTACAGCAACGTGCTATATGTTCTGAATGCCCAAATTGGGAATCTGTGTCAAAACTTTGTTAGGAATTATGTGATCCTTACTAGATGGAAGTAAGGGAGATGGGGCATGAAGTTATTTCTAGGAGTTGGACACATACCAAGTTTAGCTCAGTTCTTGGCATCTTTGAAATACGTATACAAACTTGTTCCTACATAGTAACTTGCATCTTTGAATGAGAATGTGCTTGCTTACAGCAACGTACTATATGTTCTGAATGCCCGAATTGGGAATCTGTGTGAAAACTTTGTTAGGAATTATGTGATCCTTACTAGCTGGAAGTAAGGGAGTTGGGGCATGAAGTTATTTCTAGGAGTTGGACACATACCATGTTTAGCTCAGTTCTGGCCTCTTTGAAATACCTATACAAACTTGTTCCTACATAGTAACTTGCAACTTTGAATGAGAATGTGCTTGCTTACAGCAACATGCTATATGTTCTGAATGCCCGAATGTGAATCTGTGTCAAAACTTTGTTAGGAATTATGTGATCCTTACTAGCTGGAAGTAAGGGAGATGGGGCATGAAGTTATTTCTAGGAGGTGGAGACATACCAAGTTTAGCTCAGTTCTGGGCATCTTTGAAATACCTATACAAACTTGTTCCTACATAGTAACTTGCAACTTTGAATGAGAATGTGCTTGCTTACAGCAACGTGCTATATGTTCTGAATGCCCGAATTGGGAATCTGTGTCAAAACTTTGTTAGGAATTATGTGATCCTTACTAGCTGGAAGTAAGGGAGTGGGGCATGAAGGTATTTCTAGGAGTTGGACACATACCAAGTTTAGCTCAGTTCTGGGCATCTTTGAAAGTCCTATTCAAACTTGTTCCTACATAGTAACTTGCAACTTTGAATGAGAATGTGGATTCTTACAGCAACGTGCTATATGTTCTGAATGCCCGAATTGGGAATCTGTGTCAAAACTTTGTTAGGAATTATGTGATCCTTACTAGCTGGAAGTAAGGGAGTTGGGGCATGAAGTTATTTCTAGGAGTTGGACACATACCAACTTTAGCTCAGTTCTGGGCATCTTTGAAATACCCATACAAACTTGTTCCTACATAGTAACTTGCAACTTTGAATGAGAATGTGCTTGCTTACAGCAACGTGCTATATGTTCTGAATGCCCGAATTGGGAATCTGTGTCAAAACTTTGTTAGGAATTATGTGATCCTTACTAGCTGGAAGTAAGGGAGTTGGGGCATGAAGTTATTTCTAGGATTTGGACACATACCATGTTTAGCTCAGTTCTGGGCATCTTTGAAATACCTATACAAACTTGTTCCTACATAGTAACTTGCAACTTTGAATGAGAATGTGCTTGCTTACAGCAACGTGCTATATGTTCTGAATGCCCGAATGGGATTCTGTGTCAAAACTTTGTTAGGAATTATGTGATCCTTACTAGCTGGAAGTAAGGGAGATGGGGCATGAAGTTATTTCTAGGAGTTGGACACATACCAAGTTTAGCTCAGTTCTGGGCATCTTTGAAATACCTATACAAACTTGTTCCTACATAGTAACTTGCAACTTTGAATGAGAATGTGCTTGCTTAGAGCAACGTGCTATATGTTGTGAATGCCCGAATTGGGAATCTGTGTCAAAACTTTGTTAGGAATTATGTGATCCTTACTAGCTGGAAGTAAGGGAGTTGGGGCATGAAGTTATTTCTAGGAGTTGGAGACATACCAAGTTTAGCTCAGTTCTGGGCATCTTTGAAATACCTATACAATCTTGTTCCTACATAGTAACTTGCAACTTTGAATGAGAATGTGCTTGCTTAGAGCAACGTGCTGTATGTTGTGAATGCCCGAATTGGGAATCTGTGTCAAAACTTTGTTAGGAATTATGTGATCCTTACTAGCTGGAAGTAAGGGAGTTGGGGCATGAAGTTATTTCTAGGAGTTGGACACATACCATGTTTAGCTCAGTTCTGGCCTCTTTGAAATACCTATACAAACTTGTTCCTACTTAGTAACTTGCAACTTTGAATGAGAATGTGCTTGCTTAGAGCAACGTGCTATATGTTGTGAATGCCCGAATTGGGAATCTGTGTCAAAACTTTGTTAGGAATTATGTGATCCTTACTAGCTGGAAGTAAGAGAGTTGGGGCATGAAGTTATTTCTAGGATTTGGACACATACCAAGTTTAGCTCAGTTCTGGGCATCTTTGAAATACCTATACAAACTTGTTCCTACATAGTAACTTCGAACTTTGAATGAGAATGTGCTTGCTTAGAGCAACGTGCTATATGTTGTGAATGCCCGAATTGGGAATCTGTGTCAAAACTTTGTTAGGAATTATGTGATCGTTACTAGCTGGAAGTAAGGGAGTTGGGGCATGAAGTTATTTCTAGGATTTGGACACATACCATGTTTAGCTCAGTTCTGGGCATCTTTGAAATACCTATACAAACTTGTTCCTACATAGTAACTTGCAACTTTGAATGAGAATGTGCTTGCTTACAGCAACGTGCTATATGTTCTGAATGCCCGAATGGGAATCTGTGTCAAAACTTTGTTAGGAATTATGTGATCCTTACTAGCTGGAAGGAAGGGAGATGGGGCATGAAGTTATTTCTAGGAGGTGGAGACATACCAAGTTTAGCTCAGTTCTGGGCATCTTTGAAATACCTATACAAACTTGTTCCTACATAGTAACTTGCAACTTTGAATGAGAATGTGCTTGCTTACAGCAACGTGCTATATGTTCTGAATGCCCGAATTGGGAATCTGTGTCAAAACTTTGTTAGGAATTATGTGATCCTTACTAGCTGGAAGTAAGGGAGTGGGGCATGAAGGTATTTCTAGGAGTTGGACACATACCAAGTTTAGCTCAGTTCTGGGCATCTTTGAAAGTCCTATTCAAACTTGTTCCTACATAGTAACTTGCAACTTTGAATGAGAATGTGCATTCTTACAGCAACGTGCTATATGTTCTGAATGCCCGAATTGGGAATCTGTGTCAAAACTTTGTTAGGAATTATGTGATCCTTACTAGCTGGAAGTAAGGGAGTTGGGGCATGAAGTTATTTCTAGGAGTTGGACACATACCAAGTTTAGCTCAGTTCTGGGCATCTTTGAAATACCTATACAAACTTGTTCCTACATAGTAACTTGCAACTTTGAATGAGAATGTGCTTGCTTACAGCAACGTGCTATATGTTCTGAATGCCCGAATTGGGAATCTGTGTCAAAACTTTGTTAGGAATTATGTGATCCTTACTAGCTGGAAGTAAGGGAGTTGGGGCATGAAGTTATTTCTAGGAGTTGGACACATACCAAGTTTAGCTCAGTTCTGGGCATCTTTGAAATACCTATACAAACTTGTTCCTACATAGTAACTTGCAACTTTGAATGAGAATGTGCTTGCTTGCAGCAACGTGCTATATGTTCTGAATGCCCGAATAGGGAATCTGTGTCAAAACTTTGTTAGGAATTATGTGATCCTTACTAGCTGGAAGTAAGGGAGACGTTGCATGAAGTTATTTCTAGGAGTTGGACACATACCAAGTTTAGCTCAGTTCTGAGCATCTTTGAAATACCTATACAAACTTGTTCCTACATAGTAACTTGCATCTTTGAATGAGAATGTTTTTGCTTACAGCAACGTGCTATATGTTCTGAATGCCCGAATTGGGAATCTGTGTCAAAACTGTGTTAGGAATTATGTGATCCTTACTAGCTGGAAGTAAGGGAGATGGGGCATGAAGTTATTTCTAGGAGTTGGACACATACCAAGTTTAGCTCAGTTCTGGGCATCTTTGAAATACCTATACAAACTTGTTCCTACCTAGTAACTTGCATCTTTGAATGAGAATGTGCTTGCTTACAGCAACGTGCTATATGTTCTGAATGCCCGAATTGGGAATCTGTGTCAAAACTTTGTTAGGAATTATGTGATCCTTACTAGCTGGAAGTAAGGGAGATGGGGCATGAAGTTATTTCTAGGAGTTGGACACATACCAAGTTTAGCTCAGTTCTGGGCATCTTTGAAATACCTATACAAACTTGTTCCTACATAGTAACTTGCATCTTTGAATGAGAATGTGCTTGCTTGCAGCAACGTGCTATATGTTCTGAATGCCCGAATTGGGAATCTGTGTCAAAACTTTGTTAGGAATTATGTGATCCTTACTAGCTGGAAGTAAGGGAGATGGGGCATGAAGTTATTTCTAGGAGTTGGACACATACCAAGCTTAGCTCAGTTCTGGGCATCTTTGAAATACCTATACAAACTTGTTCCTACATAGTAACTTGCAACTTTGAATGAGAATCTGCTTGCTTGCAGCAACGTGCTATATGTTCTGAATGCCCGAATTGGCAATCTGTGTCAAAACTTTGTTAGGTATTATGTGATCCTTACTAGCTGGAAGTAAGGGAGATGGGGCATGAAGTTATTTCTAGGAGTTGGACACATACCAAGTTTAGCTCAGTTCTGGGCATCTTTGAAATACCTATACAAACTTGTTCCTACATAGTAACTTGCATCTTTGAATGAGAATGTGCTTGCTTACAGCAACGTGCTATATGTTCTGAATGCCCGAATTGGGAATCTGTGTCAAAACTTTGTTAGGAATTATGTGATCCTTACTAGCTGGAAGTAAGGGAGATGGGGCATGAAGTTATTTCTAGGAGTTGGACACATACCAAGTTTAGCTCAGTTCTGGGCATCTTTGAAATACCTATACAAACTTGTTCCTACATAGTAACTTGCATCTTTGAATGAGAATCTGCTTGCTTACAGCAACGTGCTATATGTTCTGAATGCCCGAATTGGGAATCTGTGTCAAAACTTTGTTAGGAATTATGTGATCCTTACTAGCTGGAAGTAACGGAGATGGGGCATGAAGTTATTTCTAGGAGTTGGACACATACCAAGTTTAGCTCAGTTCTGGGCATCTTTGAAATACCTATACAAACTTGTTCCTACATAGTAACTTGCAACTTTGAATGAGAATGTGCTTGCCTACAGCAACGTGCTATATGTTCTGAATGCCCGAATTGGGAATCTGTGTCAAAACTTTGTTAGGAATTATGTCATCCTTACTAGCTGGAAGTAAGGGAGATGGGGCATGAAGTTATTTCTAGGAGTTGGACACATACCAAGTTTAGCTCAGTTCTGGGCATCTTTGAAATACCTATACAAACTTGTTCCTACATAGTAACTTGCAACTTTGAATGAGAATGTGCTTGCCTACAGCAACGTGCTATATGTTCTGAATGCCCGAATTGGGAATCTGTGTCAAAACTTTGTTAGGAATTATGTGATCCTTACCAGCTGGAAGTAAGGGAGATGGGGCATGAAGTTATTTCTTGGAGTTGGAGAAATACCAAGTTTAGCTCAGTTCTGGGCATCTTTGAAATACCTATACAAACTTGTTCCTACATAGTAACTTGCATCTTTGAATGAGAATGTGCTTGCCTACAGCAACGAGCTATATGTTCTGAATGCCCGAATTGGCAATCTGTGTCAAAACTTTGTTAGGAATTATGTGATCCTTACTAGCTGGAAGTAAGGGAGATGTGGCATGAAGTTATTTCTAGGAGTTGGACACATACCAAGTTTAGCTCAGTTCTGGGCATCTTTGAAATACCTATACAAACTTGTTCCTACCTAGTAACTTGCATCTTTGAATGAGAATGTGCTTGCTTACAGCAACGTGCTATATGTTCTGAATGCCCGAATTGGGAATCTGTGTCAAAACTTTGTTAGGAATTATGTGATCCTTACTAGCTGGAAGTAAGGGAGATGGGGCATGAAGTTATTTCTAGGAGTTGGACACATACCAAGTTTAGCTCAGTTCTGGGCATCTTTGAAATACCTATACAAACTTGTTCCTACATAGTAACTTGCATTTTTGAATGAGAATGTGCTTGCTTGCAGCAACGTGCTATATGTTCTGAATGCCCGAATTGGGAATCTGTGTCAAAACTTTGTTAGGAATTATGTGATCCTTACTAGATGTAAGTAAGGGAGATGGGGCATGAAGTTATTTCTAGGAGTTGGACACATACCAAGTTTAGCTCAGTTCTGGGCATCCTTGAAATACCTATACAAACTTGTTCCTACATAGTAACTTGCAACTTTGAATGAGAATGTGCTTGCTTGCAGCAACGTGCTATATGTTCTGAATGCCCGAATTGGGAATCTGTTTCAAAACTTTGTTAGGAATTATGTGATCCTTACTAGCTGGAAGTAAGTGAGATGGGGCATGAAGTTATTTCTAGGAGTTGGACACATACCAAGTTTAGCTCAGTTCTGGGCATCTTTGTAATACCTATACAAACTTGTTCCTACATAGTAACTTGCATCTTTGAATGAGAATCTGCTTGCTTACAGCAACGTGCTATATGTTCTGAATGCCCGAATTGGGAATCTCTGTCAAAACTTTGTTAGGAATTATGTGACCCTTACTAGCTGGAAGTAAGGGAGATGGGGCATGAAGTTATTTCTAGGAGTTGGACACATACCAAGTTTAGCTCAGTTCTGGGCATCTTTGAAATACCTATACAAACTTGTTCCTACATAGTAACTTGCAACTTTGAATGAGAATGTGCTTGCTTACAGCAACGTGCTATATGTTCTGAATGCCCGAATTGGGAATCTGTGTCAAAACTTTGTTAGGAATTATGTGATCCTTACTAGCTGGAAGTAAGGGAGATGGGGCATGAAGTTATTTCTAGGAGTTGGACACATACCAAGTTTAGCTCAGTTCTGGGCATCTTTGAAATACCTATACAAACTTGTTCCTACATAGTAACTTGCATCTTTGAATGAGAATCTGCTTGCTTACAGCAACGTGCTATATGTTCTGAATGCCCGAATTGGGATTCTGTGTCAAAACTTTGTTAGGAATTATGTGATCCTTACTAGCTGGAAGTAAGGGAGATGGGGCATGAAGTTATTTCTAGGAGTTGGACACATACCAAGTTTAGCTCAGTTCTGGGCATCTTTGAAATACCTATACAAACTTGTTCCTACATAGTAACTTGCAACTTTGAATGAAAATGTGCTTGCTTACAGCAACGTGCTATATGTTCTGAATGCCCGAAATGGCAATCTGTGTCAAAACCTTGTTAGGAATTATGTGATCCTTACTAGCTGGAAGTAAGGGAGATGGGGCATGAAGTTATTTCTAGGAGTTGGACACATACCAAGTTTAGCTCAGTTCTGGGCATCTTTGAAATACCTATACAAACTTGTTGCTACATAGTAACTTGCATCTTTGAATGAGAATGTGCTTGCTTACAGCAACGTGCTATATGTTCTGAATGCCCGAATTGGGAATCTGTGTCAAAACCTTGTTAGGATTATGTGATCCTTACTAGCTGGAAGTAAGGGAGATGGGGCATGAAGTTATTTCTAGGAGTTGGACACATACCAAGTTTAGCTCAGTTCTGGGCGTCTTTGAAATACCTATACAAACTTGTTCCTACATAGTAACTTGCATCTTTGAATGAGAATGTGCTTGCTTACAGCAACGTGCTATATGTTCTGAATGCCCGAATTGGGAATCTTTGTCAAAACTTTGTTAGGAATTATGTGATCCTTACTAGCTGGAAGTAAGGGAGATGGGGCATGAAGTTATTTCTAGGAGTTGGACACATACCAAGTTTAGCTCAGTTCTGGGCATCTTTGAAATACCTATACAAACTTGTTCCTACCTAGTAACTTGCATCTTTGAATGAGAATGTGCTTGCTTACAGCAACGTGCTATATGTTCTGAATGCCCGAATTGGGAATCTGTGTCAAAACTTTGTTAGGAATTATGTGATCCTTACTAGCTGGAAGTAAGGGAGATGGGGCATGAAGTTATTTCTAGGAGTTGGACACATACCAAGTTTAGCTCAGTTCTGGGCATCTTTGAAATACCTATACAAACTTGTTCCTAAATAGTAACTTGCATCTTTGAATGAGAATGTGCTTGCTTGCAGCAACGTGCTATATGTTCTGAATGCCCGAATTGGGAATCTGTGTCAAAACTTTGTTAGGAATTATGTGATCCTTATTAGCTGGAAGTAAGGGAGATTGGGCATGAAGTTATTTCTAGGAGTTGGACACATACCAAGCTTAGCTCAGTTCTGGGCATCTTTGAAATACCTATACAAACTTGTTCCTACATAGTAACTTGCAACTTTGAATGAGAATCTGCTTTTTGCAGCAACGTGCTATATGTTCTGAATGCCCAAATTGGCAATCTGTGTCAAAACTTTGTTAGGAATTATGTGATCCTTACTAGCTGGAAGTAAGGGAGATGGGGCATGAAGTTATTTCTAGGAGTTGGACACATACCAAGTTCAGCTCAGTTCTGGGCATCTTTGAAATACCTATACAAACTTGTTCCTACATAGTAACTTGCATCTTTGAATGAGAATGTGCTTGCTTACAGCAACGTGCTATATGTTCTGAATGCCCAAATTGGGAATCTGTGTCAAAACTTTGTTAGGAATTATGTGATCCTTACTAGCTGGAAGTAAGGGAGATGGGGCATGAAGTTATTTCTAGGAGTTGGACACATACCAAGTTTAGCTCAGTTCTGGGCATCTTTGAAATACCTATACAAACTTGTTCCTACATAGTAACTTGCATCTTTGAATGAGAATGTGCTTGCTTACAGCAACGTGCTATATGTTCTGAATGCCCAAATTGGGAATCTGTGTCAAAACTTTGTTAGGAATTATGTGATCCTTACTAGCTGGAAGTAAGGGAGATGGGGCATGAAGTTATTTCTAGGAGTTGGACACATACCAAGTTCAGCTCAGTTCTGGGCATCTTTGAAATACCTATACAAACTTGTTCCTACATAGTAACTTGCATCTTTGAATGAGAATGTGCTTGCTTACAGCAACGTGCTATATGTTCTGAATGCCCAAATTGGGAATCTGTGTCAAAACTTTGTTAGGAATTATGTGATCCTTACTAGCTGGAAGTAAGGGAGATGGGGCATGAAGTTATTTCTAGGAGTTGGACACATACCAAGTTTAGCTCAGTTCTGGGCATCTTTGAAATACCTATACAAACTTGTTCCTACATAGTAACGTGCATCTTTGAATGAGAATCTGCTTGCTTACAGCAACGTGCTATATGTTCTGAATGCCCGAATTGGGAATCTGTGTCAAAACTTTGTTAGGAATTATGTGATCCTTACTAGCTGGAAGTAAGGGAGATGGGGCATGAAGTTATTTCTAGGAGTTGGACACATACCAAGTTTAGCTCAGTTCTGGGCATCTTTGAAATACCTATACAAACTTGTTCCTACATAGTAACTTGCAACTTTGAATGAGAATGTGCTTGCTTGCAGCAACGTGCTACATGTTCTGAATGCCCGAATTGGGAATCTGTGTCAAAACTTTGTTAGGAATTATGTCATCCTTACTAGCTGGAAGTAAGGGAGATGGGGCATGTAGTTATTTCTAGGAGTTGGACACATACCAAGTTTAGCTCAGTTCTGGGCATCTTTGAAATACCTATACAAACTTGTTCCTACATAGTAACTTGCAACTTTGAATGAGAATGTGCTTGCCTACAGCAACGTGCTATATGTTCTGAATGCCCGAATTGGGAATCTGTGTCAAAACTTTGTTAGGAATTATGTGATCCTTACTAGCTGGAAGTAAGGGAGATGGGGCATGAAGTTATTTCTTGGAGTTGGAGAAATACCAAGTTTAGCTCAATTCTGGGCATCTTTGAAATACCTATACAAACTTGTTCCTACATAGTAACTTGCAACATTGAATGAAAATGTGCTTGCTTACAGCAACGTACTATATGTTCTGAATGCCCGAATTCGGAATCTGTGTCAAAACTTTGTTAGGAATTATGTGATCCTTACTAGCTGGAAGTAAGGGAGATGGGGCATGAAGTTATTTCTAGGAGTTGGACACATACCAAGTTTAGCTCAGTTCTGGGCATCTTTGAAATACCTATACAAACTTGTTCCTACATAGTAACTTGCAACTTTGAATGAAAATGTTCTTGCTTACAGAAACGTGCTATATGTTCTGAATGCCCGATTTTGGAATCTGTGTCAAAACTTTGTTAGGAATTATGTGATCCTTACTAGCTGGAAGTAAGGGAGATGGGGCATGAAGTTATTTCTAGGAGTTGGACACATACCAAGTTTAGCTCAGTTCTGGGCATCTTTGAAATACCTATACAAACTTGTTCCTACATAGTAACTTGCAACTTTGAATGAGAATGTGCTTGCTTACAGCAACGTGCTATATGTTCTGAATGCCCGAATTGGGAATCTGTGTCAAAACTTTGTTAGGAATTATGTGATCCGTACTAGCTGGAAGTAAGGGAGATGGGGCATGAAGTTATTTCTTGGAGTTGGAGACATACCAAGTTTAGCTCAGTTCTGGGCATCTTTGAAATACCTATACAAACTTGTTCCTACATAGTAACTTGCAACTTTGAATGAGAATGTGCTTGCTTACAGCAACGTGCTATATGTTCTGAATGCCCGAATTGGCAATCTGTGTCAAAACTTTGTTAGGAATTATGTGATCCGTACAAGCTGGAAGTAAGGGAGATGGGGCATGAAGTTATTTCTTGGAGTTGGAGACATACCAAGTTTAGCTCAGTTCTGGGCATCTTTGAAATACCTATACAAACTTGTTCCTACATAGTAACTTGCATCTTTGAATGAGAATGTGCTTGCTTACAGCAACGTGCTATATGTTCTGAATGCCCGAATTGGGAATCTGTGTGAAAACTTTGTTAGGAATTATGTGATCCTTACTAGCTGGAAGTAAGGGAGATGGGGCATGAAGTTATTTCTAGGAGTTGGAGACATACCAAGTTTAGCTCAGTTCTGGGCATCTTTGAAATACCTATACAAACTTGTTCCTACATAGTAACTTGCAACTTTGAATGAGAATGTGCTTGCTTACAGCAACGTGCTATATGTTCTGAATGCCCGAATTGGGATTCTGTGTCAAAACTTTGTTAGGAATTATGTGATCCTTACTAGCTGGAAGTAAGGGAGATGGGGCATGAAGTTATTTCTAGGAGTTTGACACATACCAAGTTTAGCTCAGTTCTGGGCATCTTTGAAATACCTATACAAACTTGTTCCTACATAGTAACTTGCAACTTTGAATGAAAATGTGCTTGCTTACAGCAACGTGCTATATGTTCTGAATGCCCGAAATGGCAATCTGTGTCAAAACCTTGTTAGGAATTATGTGATCCTTACTAGCTGGAAGTAAGGGAGATGGGGCATGAAGTTATTTCTAGGAGTTGGACACATACCAAGTTTAGCTCAGTTCTGGGCATTTTTGAAATACCTATACAAACTTGTTCCTACATAGTAACTTGCAACTTTGAATGAGAATGTGCTTGCTTACAGCAACGTGCTATTTGTTCTGAATGCCGGAATTGGGAATCTGTGTCAAAACTTTGTTAGGAATTATGTGATCCTTACTAGCTGGAAGTAAGGGAGATGGGGCATGAAGTTATTTCTAGGAGTTGGACACATACCAAGTTTAGCTCAGTTCTGGGCATCTTTGAAATACCTATACAAACTTGTTCCTACATAGTAACTTGCAACTTTGAATGAGAATCTGCTTGCTTACAGCAACGTGCTATATGTTCTGAATGCCCGAATTGGGAATCTGTGTCAAAACTTTGTTAGGAATTATGTGATCCTTACAAGCTGGAAGTAATGGAGATGGGGCATGAAGTTATTTCTAGGAGTTGGACACATACCAAGTTTAGCTCAGTTCTGGGCATCTTTGAAATACCTATACAAACTTGTTCCTACATAGTAACTTGCATCTTTCAATGAGAATGTGCTTGCTTACAGCAACGTGCTATATGTTCTGAATGCCCGAATTGGGAATCTGTGTCAAAACTTTGTTAGGAATTATGTGATCCTTACTAGCTGGAAGTAAGGGAGATGGGGCATGAAGTTATTTCTAGGAGTTGGACACATACCAAGTTTAGCTCAGTTCTGGGCATCTTTGAAATACCTATACAAACTTGTTGCTACATAGTAACTTGCATCATTAATGAGAATGTGCTTGCTTACAGCAACGTGCTATATGTTCTGAATGCCCGAATTGGGAATCTGTGTCAAAACTTTGTTAGGAATTATGTGATCCTTACTAGCTGGAAGTAAGGGAGATGGGGCATGAAGTTATTTCTAGGAGTTGGACACATACCAAGTTTAGCTCAGTTCTGGGCATCTTTGAAATACCTATACAAACTTGTTGCTACATAGTAACTTGCATCATTAATGAGAATGTGCTTGCTTACAGCAACGTGCTATATGTTCTGAATGCCCGAATTGGGAATCTGTGTCAAAACTTTGTTAGGAATTATGTGATCCTTACTAGCTGGAAGTAAGGGAGATGGGGCATGAAGTTATTTCTAGGAGTTGGACACATACCAAGTTTAGCTCAGTTCTGGGCATCTTTGAAATACCTATACAAACTTGTTCCTACATAGTAACTTGCAACTTTGAATGAGAATGTGCTTGCTTACAGCAACGTGGTATATGTTCTGAATGCCCGAATTGGGAATCTGTGTCAAAACTTTGTTAGGAATTATGTGATCCTTACTAGCTGGAAGTAAGGGAGATGGGGCATGAAGTTATTTCTAGGAGTTGGACACATACCAAGTTTAGCTCAGTTCTGGGCATCTTTGAAATACCTATACAAACTTGTTCCTACATAGTAACTTGCAACTTTGAATGAGAATGTGCTTGCTTACAGCAACGTGCTATATGTTCTGAATGCCCGAATTGGGAATCTGTGTCAAAACTTTGTTACGAATTATGTGATCCTTAGTAGCTGGAAGTAAGGGAGATGTGGCATGAAGTTATTTCTAGGAGTTGGACACATACCAAGTTTAGCTCAGTTCTGGGCATCTTTGAAATACCTATACAAACTTGTTCCTACATAGTAACTTGCAACTTTGAATGAGAATGTGCTTGCTTACAGCAACGTGCTATTTGTTCTGAATGCCCGAATTGGGAATCTGTGTCAAAACTTTGTTAGGAATTATGTGATCCTTACTAGCTGGAAGTAAGGGAGATGGGGCATGAAGTTATTTCTAGGAGTTGGACACATACCAAGTTTAGCTCAGTTCTGGGCATCTTTGAAATACCTATACAAACTTGTTCCTACATAGTAACTTGCAACTTTGAATGAGAATGTGCTTGCTTACAGCAACGTGCTATTTGTTCTGAATGCCCGATTTGGGAATCTGTGTCAAAACTTTGTTAGGAATTATGTGATCCTTACTAGCTGGAAGTAAGGGAGATGGGGCATGGAGTTATTTCTAGGAGTTGGACACATACCAAGTTTACCTCAGTTCTGGGCATCTTTGAAATACCTATACAAACTTGTTCCTACATAGTAACTTGCATCTTTGAATGAGAATGTGCTTGCTTACAGCAACGTGCTATATGTTCTGAATGCCCGAATTGGGAATCTGTGTCAAAACTTTGTTAGGAATTATGTGATCCTTACTAGCTGGAAGTAAGGGAGATGGGGCATGGAGTTATTTCTAGGAGTTGGACACATACCAAGTTTAGCTCAGTTCTGGGCATCTTTGAAATACCTATACAAACTTGTTCCTACATAGTAACTTGCATCTTTGAATGAGAATGTGCTTGCTTACAGCAACGTGCTATATGTTCTGAATGCCCGAATTGGGAATCTGTGTCAAAACTTTGTTAGGAATTATGTGATCCTTACTAGCTGGAAGTAAGGGAGATGGGGCATGAAGTTATTTCTAGGAGTTGGACACATACCAAGTTTAGCTCAGTTCTGGGCATCTTTGAAATACCTATACAAACTTGTTGCTACATAGTAACTTGCATCATTAATGAGAATGTGCTTGCTTACAGCAACGTGCTATATGTTCTGAATGCCCGAATTGGGAATCTGTGTCAAAACTTTGTTAGGAATTATGTGATCCTTACTAGCTGGAAGTAAGGGAGATGGGGCATGAAGTTATTTCTAGGAGTTGGACACATACCAAGTTTAGCTCAGTTCTGGGCATCTTTGAAATACCTATACAAACTTGTTGCTACATAATAACTTGCATCATTAATGAGAATGTGCTTGCTTACAGCAACGTGCTATATGTTCTGAATGCCCGAATTGGGAATCTGTGTCAAAACTTTGTTAGGAATTATGTGATCCTTACTAGCTGGAAGTAAGGGAGATGGGGCATGAAGTTATTTCTAGGAGTTGGACACATACCAAGTTTAGCTCAGTTCTGGGCATCTTTGAAATACCTATACAAACTTGTTCCTACATAGTAACTTGCAACTTTGAATGAGAATGTGCTTGCTTACAGCAACGTGCTATATGTTCTGAATGCCCGAATTGGGAATCTGTGTCAAAACTTTGTTAGGAATTATGTGATCCTTACTAGCTGGAAGTAAGGGAGATGGGGCATGAAGTTATTTCTAGGAGTTGGACACATACCAAGTTTAGCTCAGTTCTGGGCATCTTTGAAATACCTATACAAACTTGTTCCTACATAGTAACTTGCAACTTTGAATGAGAATGTGCTTGCTTACAGCAACGTGCTATATGTTCTGAATGCCCGAATTGGCAATCTGTGTCAAAACTTTGTTAGGAATTATGTGATCCTTACTAGCTGGAAGTAAGGGAGATGGGGCATGAAGTTATTTCTAGGAGTTGGACACATACCAAGTTTAGCTCAGTTCTGGGCATCTTTGAAATACCTATACAAACTTGTTCCTACATAGTAACTTGCATCTTTGAATGAGAATCTGCTTGGTTACAGCAACGTGCTATATGTTCTGAATGCCCGAATTGGCAATCTGTGTCAAAACTTTGTTAGGAATTATGTGATCCTTACTAGCTGGAAGTAAGGGAGATGGGGCATGAAGTTATTTCTAGGAGTTGGACGCATACCAAGTTTAGCTCAGTTCTGGGCATCTTTGAAATACCTATACAAACTTGTTGCTACATAGTAACTTGCATCATTAATGAGAATGTGCTTGCTTACAACAACGTGCTATATGTTCTGAATGCCCGAATTGGGAATCTGTGTCAAAACTTTGTTAGGAATTATGTGATCCTTACTAGCTGGAAGTAAGGGAGATGGGGCATGAAGTTATTTCTAGGAGTTGGACGCATACCAAGTTTATCTCAGTTCTGGGCATCTTTGAAATACCTATACAAACTTGTTCCTACATAGTAACTTGCATCTTTGAATGAAAATGTGCTTGCTTACAGCAACGTGCTATATGTTCTGAATGCCCGAATTGGGAATCTGTGTCAAAACTTTGTTAGGAATTATGTGATCCTTACTGGCTGGAAGTAAGGGAGATGGGGCATGAAGTTATTTCTATGAGTTGGACGCATACCAAGTTTAGCTCAGTTCTGGGCATCTTTGAAATACCTATACAAACTTGTTCCTACATAGTAACTTGCAACTTTGAATGAGAATGTGCTTGCTTACAGCAACGTGCTATATGTTCTGAATGCCCGAATTGGGAATCTGTGTCAAAACTTTGTTAGGAATTATGTGATCCTTACTGGCTGGAAGTAAGGGAGATGGGGCATGAAGTTATTTCTAGGAGTTGGACACATACCAAGTTTAGCTCAGTTCTGGGCATCTTTGAAATACCTATACAAACTTGTTGCTACATAGTAACTTGCAACTTTGAATGAGAATGTGCTTGCTTACAGCAACGTGCTATATGTTCTGAATGCCCGAATTGGGAATCTGTGTCAAAACTTTGTTAGGAATTATGTGATCCTTACTAGCTGGAAGTAAGGGAGATGGGGCATGAAGTTATTTCTAGGAGTTGGACACATACCAAGTTTAGCTCAGTTCTGGGCATCTTTGAAATACCTATACAAACTTGTTCCTACATAGTAACTTGCAACTTTGAATGAGAATGTGCTTGCTTACAGCAACGTGCTATATGTTCTGAATGCCCGAATTGGGAATCTGTGTCAAAACTTTGTTAGGAATTATGTGATCCTTACTAGCTGGAAGTAAGGGAGATGGGGCATGAAGTTATTTCTAGGAGTTGGAGACATGCAACGTTTAGCTCAGTTCTGGGCATCTTTGAAATACCTATACAAACTTGTTCCTACATAGTAACTTGCATCTTTAATGAGAAAGTGCTTGCTTACAGCAACGTGCTATATGTTCTGAATGCCCGAATTGGGAATCTGTGTCAAAACTTTGTTAGGAATTATGTGATCCTTACTGGCTGGAAGTAAGGGAGATGGGGCATGAAGTTATTTCTAGGAGTTAGACACATACCAAGTTTAGCTCAGTTCTGGGCATCTTTGAAATACCTATACAAACTTGTTCCTACATAGTAACTTGCATCTTTGAATGAAAATGTGCTTGCTTACAGCAACGTGCTATATGTTCTGAATGCCCGAATTGGGAATCTGTGTCAAAACATTGTTAGGAATTATGTGATCCTTACTGGCTGGAAGTAAGGGAGATGGGGCAAGAAGTTATTTCTAGGAGTTGGACGCATACCAAGTTTAGCTCAGTTCTGGGCATCTTTGAAATACCTATACAAACTTGTTCCTACATAGTAACTTGCATCTTTGAATGAGAATGTGCTTGCTTTCAGCAACGTGCTATATGTTCTGAATGCCCGAATTGGGAATCTGTGTCAAAACTTTGTTAGGAATTATGTGATCCTTACTGGCTGGAAGTAAGGGAGATGGGGCATGAAGTTATTTCTAGGAGTGACGCATACCAAGTTTAGCTCAGTTCTGGGCATCTTTGAAATACCTATACAAACTTGTTCCTACATAGTAACTTGCAACTTTGAATGAGAATGTGCTTGCTTACAGCAACGTGCTATATATTCTGAATGCCCGAATTGGGAATCTGTGTCAAAAGTTTGTTAGGAATTATGTGATCCTTACTGGCTGGAAGTAAGGGAGATGGGGCATGAAGTTATTTCTAGGAGTTGGACGCATACCAAGTTTAGCTCAGTTCTGGGCATCTTTGAAATACCTATACAAACTTGTTCCTACATAGTAACTTGCAACTTTGAATGAGAATGTGCTTGCTTACAGCAACGTGCTATGTGTTCTGAATTCCCGAATTGGCAATCTGTGTCAAAATTTTATTAGGAATTATGTGATCCTTACTAGCTGGAAGTAAGGGAGATGGGGCATGAAGTTATTTCTAGGAGTTGGACGCATACCAAGTTTAGCTCAGTTCTGGGCATCTTTGAAATACCTATACAAACTTGTTCCTACATAGTAACTTGCATCTTTGAATGAGAATCTGCTTGCTTACAGCAACGTGCTATATGTTCTGAATGCCCGAATTGGGAATCTGTGTCAAAACTTTGTTAGGAATTATGTGATCCTTACTAGCTGGAAGTAAGGGAGATGGGGCATGAAGTTATTTCTAGGAGTTGGACACATACCAAGTTTAGCTCAGTTCTGGGCATCTTTGAAATACCTATACAAACTTGTTGCTACATAGTAACTTGCATCATTAATGAGAATGTGCTTGCTTACAGCAACGTGCTATATGTTCTGAATGCCCGAATTGGGAATCTGTGTCAAAACTTTGTTAGGAATTATGTGATCCTTACTGGCTGGAAGTAAGGGAGATGGGGCATGAAGTTATTTCTAGGAGTTGGACACATACCAAGTTTAGCTCAGTTCTGGGCATCTTTGAAATACCTATACAAACTTGTTCCTACATAGTAACTTGCATCTTTGAATGAGAATGTGCTTGCTTACAGCAACGTGCTATATGTTCTGAATGCCCGAATTGGAAATCTGTGTCAAAACTTTGTTAGGAATTATGTGATCCTTACTAGCTGGAAGTAAGGGAGATGGGGCATGAAGTTATTTCTAGGAGTTGGACGCATACCAAGTTTAGCTCAGTTCTGGGCATCTTTGAAATACCTATACATACTTGTTCCTACATAGTAACTTGCAACTTTGAATGAGAATGTGCTTGCTTACAGCAACGTGCTATATGTTCTGAATGCCCGAATTGGGAATCTGTGTCAAAACTTTGTTAGGAATTATGTGATCCTTACTAGCTGGAAGTAAGGGAGATGGGGCATGAAGTTATTTCTAGGAGTTGGACGCATACCAAGTTTAGCTCAGTTCTGGGCATCTTTGAAATACCTATACAAACTTGTTGCTACATAGTAACTTGCATCATTAATGAGAATGTGCTTGCTTACAGCAAAGTGCTATATGTTCTGAATGCCCGAATTGGGAATCTGTGTCAAAACTTTGTTAGGAATTATGTGATCCTTACTAGCTGGAAGTAAGGGAGATGGGGCATGAAGTTATTTCTAGGAGTTGGACACATACCAAGTTTAGCTCAGTTCTGGGCATCTTTGAAATACCTATACAAACTTGTTCCTACATAGTAACTTGCATCTTTGATGAGAATGTGCTTTCTTACAGCAACGTGCTATATGTTCTGAATGCCCGAATTGGCAATCTGTGTCAAAACTTTGTTAGGAATTATGTGATCCTTACTAGCTGGAAGTAAGGGAGATGGGGCATGAAGTTATTTCTATGAGTTGGACACATACCAAGTTTAGCTCAGTTCTGGGTATCTTTGAAATACCTATACAAACTTGTTCCTACATAGTAACTTGCAAGTTTGAATGAGAATGTGCTTGCTTACAGCAACGTGCTATATGTTCTGAATGCCCGAATTGGGAATCGGTGTCAAAACTTTGTTAGGAATTATGTGATCCTTACTAGCTGGAAGTAAGGGAGATGGGGCAGGAAGTTATTTCTAGGAGTTTGACACATACCAAGTTTAGCTCAGTTCTGGGCATCTTTGAAATACCTATACAAACTTGTTCCTACATAGTAACTTGCATCTTTGAATGAGAATGTGCTTGCTTACAGCAACGTGCTATATGTTCTGAATGCCCGAATTGGGAATCTGTGTCAAAACTTTGTTAGGAAATATGTCATCCTTACTAGCTGGAAGTAAGGGAGATGGGGCATGAAGTTATTTCTAGGAGTTGGACACATACCAAGTTTAGCTCAGTTCTGGGCATCTTTGAAATACCTATACAAACTTGTTCCTACATAGTAACTTGCAACTTTGAATGAGAATCTGCTTGCTTACAGCAACGTGCTATATGTTCTGAATGCCCGAATTGGGAATCTGTGTCAAAACTTTGTTAGGAATTATGTGATCCTTACTAGCTGGAAGTAAGGGAGATGGGGCATGAAGTTATTTCTAGGAGTTGGACACATACCAAGTTTAGCTCAGTTCTGGGCATCTTTGAAATACCTATACAAACTTGTTCCTACATAGTAACTTGCATCTTTGAATGAGAATGTGCTTGCTTACAGCAACGTGCTATATGTTCTGAATGCCCGAATTGGGAATCTGTGTCAAAACTTTGTTAGGAATTATGTGATCCTTACTAGCTGGAAGTAAGGGAGATGGGGCATGAAGTTATTTCTAGGAGTTGGACACATACCAAGTTTAGCTCAGTTCTGGGCATCTTTGAAATACCTATACAAACTTGTTCCTACATAGTAACTTGCATCTTTGAATGAGAATGTGCTTGCTTACAGCAACGTGCTATATGTTCTGAATGCCCGAATTGGGAATCTGTGTCAAAACTTTGTTAGGATTTATGTGATCCTTACTAGCTGGAAGTAAGGGAGATGGGGCATGAAGTTAATTCTAGGAGTTGGAAACATACCAAGTTTAGCTCAGTTCTGGGCATCTTTGAAATACCTATACAAACTTGTTCCTACATAGTAACTTGCATCTTTGAATGAGAATGTGCTTGCTTACAGCAACGTGCTATATGTTCTGAATGCCCGAATTGGGAATCTGTGTCAAAACTTTGTTAGGAATTATGTGATCCTTACTAGCTGGAAGTAAGGGAGATGGGGCATGAAGTTATTTCTAGGAGTTGGACACATACCAAGTTTAGCTCAGTTCTGGGAATCTTTGAAATACCTATACAAACTTGTTCCTACATAGTAACTTGCATCTTTGAATGAGAATCTGCTTGCTTACAGCAACGTGCTATATGTTCTGAATGCCCGAATTGGGAATCTGTGTCAAAACTTTGTTAGGAATTATGTGATCCTTACTAGCTGGAAGTAAGGGAGATGGGGCATGAAGTTATTTCTAGGAGTTGGACACATACCAAGTTTAGCTCAGTTCTGGGCATCTTTGAAATACCTATACAAACTTGTTCCTACATAGTAACTTGCATCTTTGAATGAGAATGTGCTTGCTTACAGCAACGTGCTATATGTTCTGAATGCCCGAATTGGGAATCTGTGTCAAAACTTTGTTAGGAATTATGTGATCCTTACCAGCTGGAAGTAAGGGAGATGGGGCATGAAGTTATTTCTAGGAGTTGGACACATACCAAGTTTAGCTCAGTTCTGGGCATCTTTGAAATACCTATACAAACTTGTTCCTACATAGTAACTTGCAACTTTGAATGAGAATGTGCTTGCTTACAGCAACGTGCTATTTGTTCTGAATGCCCGAATTGGGAATCTGTGTCAAAACTTTGTTAGGAATTATGTGATCCTTACTAGCTGGAAGTAAGGGAGATGGGGCATGAAGTTATTTCTAGGAGTTGGACACATACCAAGTTTAGCTCAGTTCTGGGCATCTTTGAAATACCTATACAAACTTGTTCCTACATAGTAACTTGCAAATTTGAATGAGAATGTGCTTGCTTACAGCAACGTGCTATTTGTTCTGAATGCCCGAATTGGGAATCTGTGTCAAAACTTTGTTAGGAATTATGTGATCCTTACTAGCTGGAAGTAAGGGAGATGGGGCATGAAGTTATTTCTAGGAGTTGGACACATACCAAGTTTAGCTCAGTTCTGGGCATCTTTGAAATACCTATACAAACTTGTTCCTACATAGTAACTTGCAACTTTGAATGAGAATGTGCTTGCTAACAGCAACGTGCTATATGTTCTGAATGCCCGAATTGGGAATCTGTGTCAAAACTTTGTTAGGAATTATGTGATCCTTACAAGCTGGAAGTAAGGGAGATGGGGCATGAAGTTATTTCTAGGAGTTGGACACATACCAAGTTTAGCTCAGTTCTGGGCATCTTTGAAATACCTATACAAACTTGTTCCTACATAGTAACTTGCAACTTTGAATGAGAATGTGCTTGCTAACAGCAACGTGCTATATGTTCTGAATGCCCGAATTGGGAATCTGTGTCAAAACTTTGTTAGGAATTATGTGATCCTTACAAGCTGGAAGTAAGGGAGATGGGGCATGAAGTTATTTCTAGGAGTTGGACACATACCAAGTTTAGCTCAGTTCTGGGCATCTTTGAAATACCTATACAAACTTGTTCCTACATAGTAACTTGCATCATTAATGAGAATGTGCTTGCTTACAGCAACGTGCTATATGTTCTGAATGCCCGAATTGGGAATCTGTGTCAAAACTTTGTTAGGAATTATGTGATCCTTACTAGCTGGAAGTAAGGGAGATGGGGCATGAAGTTATTTCTAGGAGTTGGACACATACCAAGTTTAGCTCAGTTCTGGGCATCTTTGAAATACCTATACAAACTTGTTGCTACATAGTAACTTGCATCATTAATGAGAATGTGCTTGCTTACAGCAACGTGCTATATGTTCTGAATGCCCGAATTGGGAATCTGTGTCAAAACTTTGTTAGGAATTATGTGATCCTTACTAGCTGGAAGTAAGGGAGATGGGGCATGAAGTTATTTCTAGGAGTTGGACACATACCAAGTTTAGCTCAGTTCTGGGCATCTTTGAAATACCTATACAAACTTGTTCCTACATAGTAACTTGCAACTTTGAATGAGAATGTGCTTGCTTACAGCAACGTGCTATATGTTCTGAATGCCCGAATTGGGAATCTGTGTCAAAACTTTGTTAGGAATTATGTGATCCTTACTAGCTGGAAGTAAGGGAGATGGGGCATGAAGTTATTTCTAGGAGTTGGACACATACAAAGTTTAGCTCAGTTCTGGGCATCTTTGAAATACCTATACAAACTTGTTCCTACATAGTAACTTGCAACTTTGAATGAGAATGTGCTTGCTTACAGCAACGTGCTGTATGTTCTGAATGCCCGAATTGGGAATCTGTGTCAAAACTTTGTTAGGAATTATGTGATCCTTGCTAGCAGGAAGTAAGGGAGATGGGGCATGAAGTTATTTCT